>NC_048597.1:26308424-27508424 GCF_003668045.3 Cricetulus griseus | reverse complement strand
AGATGGAAAGATTGTCAAAGACAGAGGGGATGCAGGACACCAATAGAACTGAATCTGAATCAACTCAGTAAGGTGCATAGGAATTCACAGAGACTGAAGAAGCAAGGGCTGGGTCTACATTAGGTCCCCTGTGTATATACTATAGCTATTAGCTTAGTATTTTCATGGGTCTCCTGGCTGTAAGATTGAGTGGGTCTCTGACACTGGTGCCTGCTTGGAACTCCTGTTGGGAGTCCCATGTCCAACTTCATTATGGGGGCTTTTGCTTTATCTTATTGAATTTAATTTTGTCATGTTTGGTTGTTCTTAGAAACCTGTTCCTTTCTAATGAGAGACAGATAGGATTGGATCATGAGGGGATGGGATTTGGGGAGAAACTGGGAGAAGTGGAGGGAGAGGAAACTATTTTCAATTAAAGAAAGGAAATCTGAGATATAGGTGAGGAAGGAAGTGTGAAGCAGATGCCATTGGGTTCACAAGCCTAGGTTCTGAAGCAGAAGGAAAGACTGCTACAGATAAGCAACAATTTGTTTGCCATTTAGATCCAAACACATTAGGACTAGAGTCAAGAGTGTAATCTACTTGCATATCTTTGCATTTCCCCTGGATGAATTGGACAGCTCAAGTTCATGGCAATAACCTCCTGGCTGATTTTGGCCCAGAATCTTTCCAGTTCATTACCTCCCTCAATACTGCAGTTCTGGGAAAACCAATTGCAATTCTATTAAAGAAATCCTCGCTATTATGCCTCTTTGCCTTTCTCAATGCTTGCACTCTTTTCAATTCTAGATTTTTCTTTTTCATATTATCTACATATTTCTTAAAACACCACAGTTATTTATTTGATATTTTAATAATCTGAAGTTCACTGCATTTATACTGTGATGTTACAAATTAAGTGTCAACAAAATTTCTACAATAGAATGTTCTTCACAGTTTAGTGCTATTTGCCTCCAAATGTATTCTGATAATTATTTACATGCACATTTCATAGAAATATTAAGGTGACTAGGAATCATTTTTTCTACAATGTTAAAATTGATTATCTCATATTTTTGTGCTTACATTATAGAGAATCAAAGTCGAGGCATTTGCAAAGCAATGGCCGTCACCAGTGCTTTCTACATATCCTGCACTCTTGTCAGTTATTAAATCAGTGTGCTTCATTTTCCCAGCGTAGCCTTCTGCTCCTGCTGAAGTGACGTGCAGAGTCGAAGCAACGGCTTGAATTTTGCCTGAGTTTCTCAAATAATCCAAGCAGAAATAGAAAGTTTGCTTGAAGCACTATTGTTATTCTTCTCTTCACAAGTTGAGTCATCCTCAAGACTGTCAATCAAATGTCTTCCCTGTGAGGTGGTTCCACTCTCTTAACCACGGTTGCTCAAAATGTCTAGACCTCATACATTTTCTAATCTTATTCTTGGAAACATTCTTTGCTTATATAGTCCTCATTTTAGATATAGAATAAATGTATACCTTGGAAACATACTCTGGCACACACTTCTTTTATAAATAAAATATTTTCCTAAGGCTTTCTGTATAAAAATTCTAACCCTTCATACTAACTTAACAGTATTTTCTCAACTATAAAATTGCTCACGAAAATATACACATTATTTTTGCTTATATGGTATTGTGACTTTCTAAATAAACTTTAGACTATATGCATTGAAATAGCACTAAATCTTTTAAGTATTCACTTTCGAATGTTGCATGTTTATTCAGAATTGGTACTAATACTCTATTACATGAAATACCAAGGATACCTTTAATAGATTTACCCTGAATGTCTATGATTTGTGCCTCAATTTTCTATAAATTGTATCCATAATATATATTCATATATATGTACATATATGCTTATATGTATATACGCTGCCCTCCTACTCCATTAAATATTCTGCAGTATTAAAAATAGAAACCTGTGCATGCCATCTCTGAACCCCTCATGTTCTCCATTCCTGTCACAGTCTTTCTGCCTCCAAAATAAGCTGTATTCTTACTTTTATTGTCAGAAATGCTCTTGCATTTCTTTAGGATTTTATCATTCAAGCATTCATCCTCAGATGTTGTCTGTCTTAGAAGTGCATTTTTTTTCCTAAAAAAATGTGTTATGTATTTTAAATCTATGGAGTCAGTTTTCATGACTTTTTTCCCTAGTTTTGAAGTACAGTTACTTAATCTATTACGCTTCTTCAGTCTGTGCACTGCTGATGGAATATGTGTTGGACAAGGCAAAATATGTTGTCCTCTGTATCTCCACACATTGCTGCTTTGATTCAGTGAGATGCACATGTAATCGCGTTGGCAAGACCATGGGTATTGGTTAGTAAGTATATTGTGTTATCATTCTCTGAAGGCAATTCTCACCTGACTGGCAATCTCCTAGATGTTTGTATCTTGCAAATGTAGCTTCATTCTGTCACTCGAGGTTTCACTTACTAATTGAATTTCCTATAAAAGCATGACCTTCACCTGGCATTTCATTGCACTATAGTAGGGAAGGCAGGATACCTATTAAATTATTTATTTCATTTGCCATTTTCTAACCAGTTTGTCTATTGACCTCTTACTGTATTTAGATCAATGGAGAAGAACTTACATGCAGACAACAATGTAGTGAATACTTGCTCAAGACTTTCAAGCAAATCCAATGGTGATTGTGTTAGTTATTTTTCTTTTACCATGATAAGACACCATAACCATGGTGTTTTTATGTGTCTCTAATTTGGATTTCATGGTTTCACAGGAAGAGAGTCCATAATCATCAATGCCTGGAACAATGCAACAGGAAGGCTGGCATGGTGCCACAGCAGTTTATGAGAGCTTACTTCTTGATTCACAAGCACCAGGCACAGAGACATAACATGGGATGGCATAGGCTTTTGTAACTTGAAAGTTCCTTCCCAGTGACACACTTCCTCCAATAAGGCTACACCTCCATTTCTTCCCAAACTCTTCTGCTAACTGGGGTGAAGCATTCAAACATATGAGCTTATGGTGGTCACTCTTGTTCAAACAATCATAGTTATCTGTCACATGAATTGTAATTGGTCTTAATAATAAAAACCCCAAGTCAGATACAGGGGTTAATGCTGAAAGATCAGAAAAGCAGAGCAGACAGCCACTAGCTCTTACCTTTACTGAATCCTCAGACCGAATGGGCAATCTTGTCTCTAGGAATCCTCAGACTGAATGTTCAGACATTTCATTTCTATTTTTTATTGCAGTTACCTTAAAGAACTCTCATTGCTTTTCCTCTTGATCTATCTCATGTTTTTTTGTGAAACTTTATATCATGTTAAATTCAAATCTCAGCCTACTCCACAGTGATTTCCAACAATGATCAAATGTTTAAAATAACAGTAACATACCTTTGGCTATATAGGGACATTGGTAACTGGAAGATGGACGTTAATGTAATTCCAAAAGTCTGATTCGTTTAGGTAAGCAGTTATGATCTTTCTCATTTTGCTCTTCTGCTATCAAAAGTGTACAACCTCTTCTTAGTTCTTAATGCTTGAATAAAGTCCTTGTATTTTCCTTTTACTGGTACAAAAAAACAAAAACAAGCATTAAGAATACCTTTCTTCTTGTGTATCACCGAAGAAAAGAAACTATGAGAACAGAAATTTCTGCCAAGGTAAAATCCTATATCTTCTTCATGCTTCCTGTATACTGACTGAGGTATCTAAGATCATGACTCTTCTCCCACGGAATAAAACTCGCTGTTCACTTAAAACCATCAGTTTCAAAGTTTTACACTCACTTGTATTTGCTTCAATTTTAGTCCTGCTTCTTAATTCATTATAATACAAATATTATCATTTCAGTTCTCATATCATGAATTTGAAATGTTTGTCTTAAATTTCCCCAATAGTACACTGGTGTGGATTTTGTACATTGTTTTATGTGATTACAGTCATGTTGTTACTGATTTATGAACAAAACACATAAACCAATCAAATTTCTTCTTTGCTTAAGTTAATGTATTCTTTTATATTCTCAGGTCTATCTATTTACAGCAAAACCTCCACTCAATATTTGAACCTCCTGACATCACATTTTTATTGTGAGTCCATTTGGTTCCCATTAGTCCACTGAAATCATCCTTGTCCAATTCTTCAATCCTATTTATATTGTCATATTCAATAGTAATTTTCCTCAGAAACCTATTGAATCCTTTTATTGAAAACATTTTAATAGCTATTCTCCCATGGAATACTTTATTCAATTAAGTTTGAAATATTCTTCCTCTTGAGTCTTCTGCTAGTAGTCTACCATTATAAGACTCGGAACCTTATCTCTAATATTTGAGAGACTATGAATCAATCTGTGAAATGTACATCTCATATGTACATTTACTTTTTATTTTATCAAAATTATACATTGCCTTAAATCTTTACTTCAAAACAAACTCTCAATTTTTATGCCACAACATAAATGTCACTCAAATACTAAACTCTCTATATGATAATTGAGATATTAATTGCTCTAAAATTGAGTTGTTCTAGACAGGTGAGCTTGTATATTCCTGTAGTCTTAGCTACTGTGCATGCATAGATAGGAGGGCAGTGCATACATAGGAATTTGAGGCCAACCATGAATACTTAGGGTGACCTCATTATTTATTAGTTAATTAAAAGACATAACCTGATTTGCTTCTAGAATTTACTTACTCCTGAGGTTTTCTTGACTTACTCTATGTTTGCCTTATCCAGCACAGTGTAGACCAAATATTTGATCATCATTCTTGACTTCTTCTATCAAATAGCTCTTAAATTCAGCATCAAAAGGCATCTTTTCACCAATTGTATTAATGTGGTTCACCTATGCTGCCATGACATCATAATTACTTTCGAATAATTTTCTTGCCTACAGTTTTATTTCATTTTGACTGAAGCAACTGTTGCAGATTTAATGAATATCTTACATTTATAAGCATCTGACTAACATAATTCACAGCCATTCTCTGGGAATCATGCATATGGGCCTAGCCAGTGTCTATCATCCTGGCCAGTATTTAGTAAAGCTTGTTTCAAAATTGGCTTCAAAGACTTGACATTACCTGGTAAGATTTTCTAAGCATCTAGGAAGGAGAAGGATCTTCCCACTAATGGAGAGTTGAATCTCAAAGAAAATTCCATGCATTGGCATGGGAGTTGGGGGAGATGGGAAGGAGGTAGGAGAAGGAGGAAGGGAGAAGGGAAAGGCAGAGGATAACACAGGAGATCAGGAAGATCCAGTTGAGGGAAGAATAGAGGACAGCAAGAAAAGAGATGCCTTATTAGAGGAAGCCAGTATAGGTTTAAAGAGAAATCTGGCACTGGGGAAATGTTCAGGGATCCACAAGAATGACCACAACTAAGAATCTAAGCAAGAGTGCCCTTCCCAAATAATGAGGATGACTACCTGAAAAGCCATCCTAGAGCCTTCACCTAGTAGCTGATGTAAAGAGGAAACAGATATCCATAGCTAAGCACTGAGCAAAACTCCTGGACTCCAGTTGTAGAGAGGGAGGTGTGATGAGCAAAGGGGTCAAGACGATGCTGGGAAAACCACAGACGACAGCTGATCAGAGCAAATGGGAGCTCATGGACCCCAGTCTGACAGCTAGGGAATCTGCATAGGTCCCAACTAGGCCTACTGAATGTGGGTTTCAGTTGGGAGGCCTGGGCATCTAGTAAGGGCCTTTTCTGCATGTAGTAAGATGTTCATGTGCTATTAGTCTTTCACTTTGTTTTAAGGATGGATTAAGTTTATCTATTTATGTTTGTTGAATAATCCCTGCATTTGTGGATGAAGCCTACTTCATCATTATAAATCTTTATTTTGGTGTGTTCTTAGATTTTGTTTGCAATATATTTATAAAGAATATTTTCATCTGTGCTAAACAGGGAAATTGTTCTATAATTCTTTCTTTGTTTGACATTTTATGCTTTAAGTATTAGGGTACCTGTGGCTGTATTTTTAAAAGGGAGGTAATTCCTTCTGTTTCTATTTTGTGGAATTATTTGAGAATCATTGGCATTAGCTCTTCATTGAAAATCTGGTAGACTTCTGTTCTCAATCTACCCTGGCCTTGTTTGTTTGTTTGTAGACTTTTAATTACTGCCTTTATTTCACTAGGGGATATAGGCTTGTTTAAATTGTTTATACAATCTTGATTTAATTTTCATAGTAGGTATGTATCAAGAAAGTTATCTAGTTCTTTTAGAATTTTTTATTTTATTGGAGTATGTGTTCTTCAAGTACGGTCTTCTAATTCTATGGATTTCTTCAATGTCCATTGTTATGTCTGTTTGCCCTTTCATCTCTAATTTCATTCATTTTACTCTTCTTTCTTTCCCTTTACTTAATTTGGAGATAAACGTTGCTTAATCTTATTGATTCTTCTCAAAAAATCAACTCTTTGCTTCATTGATTCTCAATATAGTTTTTCATTTTGTGTGTTTGTTTCCATTTTATTGATTTCAGCCCTGATTTTTATTGTTCTTGCTATCTACTCTTTTTGGCTATGATATTATCTTTCTGTTCTAGAGTATTCATGTGTGGTCTTAAATTACTAGTATGAAATCTCTCCTAGGTTTTTTTTCTAGGTAGATACACAGTGTTATGAAATTGCCTCTTAAAATGGCTTTCATTGTGTGCCTTAAGTTTAGATATATAGTGTATTAATTTTCATTCAACTCAAGAAAATTTCTAAATTCTTTCTTTCTTAATTTTTGCCTTGGTATTTTTGATTGTAGCCATTCTGACAGGTGTGAGGTGGTATTTCAGAGTTGTTTTGAGTTGCATTTCTCTGATGGCCAAGGATTTTGAGCACTTTCTTAAGTGTCTTTCAGCCATTTCAGATTCTTCTGTTGAGAATCCTCTATTCAGTTCTGTACTCCATGTTTTAATTTTATTGTTTGGTGTTTTGGTGGCTAGCTTCTTGAGTTCATTGTATATTTTGGAAATCAGCCCTCTGTCAGATGTGGGGTTGGTGAAGGTCTTTCCCCATTCTGTGGGATGTCATTTTGTCTTACCAACTGTGTCCTTTGCCTTACAGAAGCGTCTCAGTTTCAGGAGGTCCCATTTATTAATTGAAGATCTCAATGTCTGTGCTACTGGTGTAATGTTCAGGAAGCAGTCTCCTGTGCCTATTCATTCAAGGGTATCTCCCACTCTCTCTTCTAGAAAATTCAGTGTGGCTGGATTTATGGTGAGATCTTTGATCCATTTACACTTAAGTTTTGTGTATGGTGACAGATATGAATCTATCTGCAATCTTCTGCATGTCTGAATCCAGTTGTGCCAGTACCATTTGTTGAAGATTCTATCTTTCTTCCATTGTATAGATTTAGCATCTTTGTCAAAAATAAGGTGTTCCAAAAAATAAGGTATTCAAAAGTGTGTGTGTTAATATCAGGGTTTTCAATTTGATTCCATTGGTCTATCTGTATATTTTTGTGCCAATACCAAGCTGTTTTCAGAACTATGGATATATAATAGAGCTTGAAGTCAAGGATGGTGATACCACCAGAAGATTCTTTATTGTACAGAGTTGTTTTGGTTATTCTGGGTCATTTGTTTTTCAATATAAAATTGATTATTTTTCTTTCAAGGTGTGTAAGAACTGTGTTGGGATTTTGATGGGGATTGCATTGACTCTGTAGATTACTTTTGGCAAGACGGCTAAAATAAAAAATATCAATGACAATCTATGCTGGAGAGGATGTGGAGAAAAAGGAACACTTCTCCATTGCTGGTGGGAGTGTGAATTTGTAAGATCACTCTGGAAATCAGTATGGCAGTTGCTCAGAAAAAATGGGAATCAGTCTACCTCAAGATCCAGCGTTTCCTCTCTTCGGTATATACCAAATAATGCATGTTCATACAACAAGGCCATATGTTCAACCATGTTCATAGCAGCATTGTTTGTAATAGCCAGAACCTGGAAGCAACCTAGATGCCCCTCAACTGAAGAATGGACAGAGAAAATGTGGTACATTTCTACAACTGAGTACTACTCAGCAGAAAAAAAGGGAATGGAATCTTGAAATTCACAGGCAAATCGATGGAACTAGAAGAAATCATCCTGAGTGAGGTAACCCAGTCACAAAAAGGCAAACATGGTATGTACTCACTCATATATGAATTTTAGACATAGAGCAAAGGATTACCAGCCCACAATCCTCTTCACCAAAGAAATTAGGAAACATGAAGTACTCTAGGGGATAAATGCATGGACCCCAGGAATAGGAAGGGGTAGGAACTCCTGAGCTAATTGGGAGCATGAGGGTAGGCGACTGGGAGCTGCCAGAATGAGAGCAGGAGAAGAGGAGAGGAGAGGAAGAAATGGAGGAGAAGAAATATTGAGTTGGGGGAAGAATAGAGGAGAGCAGGATGAGAGATATCATATTAGAGGGAGCTATTCATTATAGGTCTGAGGAGAGATTTGGCCCTAGGCAGACTTCCAGAGATCTACAAGGATGACACGAACTGACAATCCAGGCAATGGCGGAGAGGATAACCTAAATGCCCTTCTCCTAAAATGAGATTGATGACTACTTTTTAAGCCATGCTGGAGCCCTTATCCAGTGGCTGATGGAAGCAGAGGTAGACATCCACAGATACACACTGAACTGAACTCTGGAACTTAGTTGCAGAGAGGGAGAAATAAAAATCAAAGGGGTTGGTACCAGGTTGGAGAAACCCACAGAAACAGCTGGCCTGAACAATGGGGAATACCCCAGATTGCTGTCTGGGAGGCCAGCACAGGACTGATCCAGATCCCTGAATATGGATGCTAATGAGGAGGCCTCTGCACTCTGGGAGGCCCCTGGTAGTGGATTAGTATTTTTCCCTGGTGTAAGAAGAGACTTTGAGAGGCCATCCCACGTGAAGGGATGCACTCTTGCCCTGGACACATGGGGAAGGGCCTAGGCCCAGCCCAGGATGATGCAGTGACTTTGTAGAGCCCCCATTGAGGGCCCTACCCTGCCTGGGGAGTGGAGGATGGATGGGGTGGGGAGTAGGTAAGGGTGGGGTAGGAGGGGTGAGGGTGAGGGGAGGGAGAGGGAGAAGGGATTGACATGTGAAACAAGCTTGTTCGTAATTTGAGCTAATAAAAAAAATTTTTTTTGCCTTGACCCATATTTCATTCAGTAGTGACTTGCTCAGCTCCCATTTTTTAAGCTTTCTGTTGTTTTTTATATCCAGCTTTTTTTTCAGATAGGATTCAGGGTATCATTTCAATTTTCTTCTATCTGTTGGGACTTTCTTTGTGTTCTAGTATGTGGTCAGTTTTTGAGAAAGCTCCATGATGTTCTGAGAGAAATGTATATTCTTGTGTTTTTGGAGCAATTTTTGTAAATATCTGTTAGGTCCATTTTATGGTATATGATATCACTTGGCTCCAGCACTTCTTTATGCAGTTTTCATCTGGATGACCTGTCTCTTGATGAGAGTGGAGTATTGAAGTATCTCACTATTAGTATGCAAAACTCAATATGTGATTCAAGCTACAGTAGTGCTTTTTTATTAACTTGTTTGCCCTCGTGTTTGGGCCATAATGTTAAGAATTTCAATATCCTCTTCTTGGAACTTTCCATCAATGAGTATGCAGTGTCCTTTCTAGCTCTTCTGCTTAATTTTTGTTAGAAGTCTATTTTTTTCAGATATTAAAATGTCTACACTAGCTTGCTTCTTATGCCCATTTTCATTGAATTTTTTTCCATCCATTTACCCTGAGATCATAATGTCTATCCCTGATATTAAGTTGTGTTTCTTGGTTGCTGCAAGATGGATTCTATTTTCAAATCTATTCTGTTAATTTCTGTCTTTTTATTGGGTAATTGGGATCAGTGATATTGAGAGTTATTAATGAGCAGTGTTTGTTTATTCTTGCTATCATGTTGTAGTTGTGTGTGTGTGTGTGTGTGTGTGTGTGTGTGTGTCTGTGTGTGTGTGTGTTTCCCTTTTTTGATTTGCTAGCTTGATATTATTTAATCCTTGTGTTTTCGTGGGTGTTGTTAACCCAAGAAACCCACTTCTTCAAATTGAAGTTTTCCTTGTTTGGCCTTTTATTGGACTGAATGTGTAGATAGATACTGATAAAATTATGTAACACTTCACAAATTTGCCTGTTATCTTTGTGCAAGGGCCATATTGTCTATAGCATTCCAGTTCTAGTATATGTGTTGCCTAGGCAGTCAGCTAGTTTTAAATTTAAAGGCAGTATAGGCTGTTTAGGTGGTGATATTTTCTTGGCACTGTGTATTCCCAAGACAAGTGGTCTCACCAAAAATCAAGA
Source organism: Cricetulus griseus (assembly GCF_003668045.3). Lineage (NCBI taxonomy): Eukaryota > Metazoa > Chordata > Mammalia > Rodentia > Cricetidae > Cricetulus > Cricetulus griseus. The sequence goes on along the minus strand of NC_048597.1, from coordinate 27,498,127 downwards.
CACGTGTTAGAGTTTGTGCTTAGACATTTTGGCATTGTTGATAAGTAGAGAAAGTGAGCATATATCATCTGTAATAAGACTATTTTGTGAATAACCTGAAAACAGAAACCTGTCCCCTAGAGATTAACCTGACAAGCCCAGGCAGCAAGTGGTGACAGTGTGTTTTTATCTCAATGGCAATTTAATGAAATATTAGTCACATAATAACCTGTCATTTAATCTTATCTTATTTGATTTTCTACTGAATGTTTTTTTTCTTTTTATACAATTACAACTGTAATTCTCAAGTAAATATTTACATATCAAACAACTTGAATATATCTTGACAGTTGAAGTCCTAGATTCTTAGAAGTACTCTAGTTCCCATTTTATTAATCTTAATAATCCTAGTGTTTGGCTGAAGTATTTTATGCCCCTTACAAGTATGAAGAATTCATTTTATAAGCATGGTGCTCTTAAATGAGTTGTTGAACTTTTCAGACTGAATTTGGCAGTCTCAAAAAAGAAGTTAAGCATGTATATGAGAATGATTCCTATTATTAGATAAAATAAATTGAAATATGTGGTGAATACAATTTCCTGCAACATGTCTTCAGAGGAAACTACTTACAGTGTTATGAAATACTCTTCCGTAGTGATTTATTCCGGTATTTTCTCTATCAATAATTTGGTTTCCATTTATAAATGTAGTTAAAATGTCCAGTGCATCCTGCTGTCTGATTTCCATCATACTGAAGCTATGTTTGACTAATGACTACTTGCATAGCTTCTTGTTTTACAATATCCTTCCTAATCCTAAATCACTCTGAAAGCCACTAATAGGTTCTGATATGCCATGTCACTCAGAATAAAGCTCCTCATGTATTTTTGATATTGTTCAGACTGTGGCAGGATAATTCCCAACATAAAATTATTTCTGTGAACTAGTCAGGAAACAGAGATCTATAACAATAATATCTATAAGAAATACTTTAACCCATGATGATTTCTGATATACAACACCAACCTTTAATCCCAATAACATAACCATTCAACAAAGGTTGATTAATACAACCTCATGCAAATCAACGCTAACCATTTTTGAATCTTTGAATTCCCCAACCTCTTTATTACTTGAAGATATTTATATTTAATTTGATTTAAATGGATTGGGATACTATATATTTAATATAGTTACTTAGGCTCTGCCTTCTTATAAAATTAATTATTTCCTGCAGAAGATACATGCTTTGGTTATTTATTTTTATCTTCTTAAAAAGTCTAATATCATGATCAGTACTTAGTGGACATGGAACACTTGTTGAAATAGACTGTCTTGGTTATCAAGTACATAAAACACATTTACCAAATCTAGAAAATAACAATGATTCAGTAGAATTTTCAACATTTGAAAATGAAACCTCATAATATATATTTGAGCATCTATTGTTTTCACAAAGGAGTTGATGGCTTTTATTGTTATAGGATAGTTTACGTATTTTCAGTGAATATGGAGTATATAATTCACCAGAGTGGACAAATTACTGAAGAAGTACTCCTTTCTCCAGGTTTTCCATTTACAGCTTAGCTTAGTGATAAGCATTGCTGAGGAATGTATAGTTTAATGGAATCACTCTCCGGCTCTATCAAAGGGAATGTGGCAGTTTTCAGAATCTTTAAACTTTGCACAATTCTGATATATTCGTCTTCAGAAACACACTTCAGGCTTCACAAGTAACTGAAACTCTCTGAGCAATTAAATATTGAGTAGTGTGCTAAAGAGATATTAGAATCATAACATTCAAGTGTTAAAGATTCTATAAAGCATATTTTTAGGAAAGGGCATAGCTAAATGATTCACAAACTCAACTATGTATATATTATTTAAAATGTATTATTTGATTATAACCTAAATGAGTACCATGTTTTAGAAGATATCAATTTCTCTCTACCCTCCCTATCAATTAATTTCATATGTCCCCACAGTCTTCTTCCAGATTCCCCTCATTTTCAAAAAACTAACAATCAAAACAAAACCTATTTAATTCACTGCACCCAGTCGGTACTATCCCTGTGTTCACAGGTGCTGGAAGTCAGCCTCTGAAGCATGGGAAACATATCATTACACATCATCTCTTCTGTCAGAACTAGCCATCAACTGCCAATAGCTACTCTACTTGGTTTGGGACATCCTGAGCCTCCTCTTTCTTCACCCTGGTGTATTGACTGTGTTGATATTGTAGCAGGCTCATACCAATAGTAGTGGTAGATAGAAAAGAGGAAAGTTAAAGAAAAAAGCAGAATGAGAACTCTTGTCTGAAATGTTTACAAATAGCTGAATGCAATTTGCTAATATAATTTTAATCTGTAGCAAATCCAATCTAATGAATAAATGTGATGCATTTCCAGGAAAAAAATTTGAAAAGTAACATGATCCAAATCTTTGAATATCAAATAATTTAATAGTATCGCCAAATAAGCACACAATTAACCTCTTTAACATCATTACCAAGCATTTTCTGAGCTCTGAGGCATGAAAACAGAGATTATAATTCAGTTTTGACCCTAAGTAAATTAAATAGTTTATATTAATAACATTAAAAAGAATGGTGCTGCTACAACACTTTCTCCTCATTAGAGAAGATAATACAAGGTCTTTACTGGTTTCCTATATTTACATCTAAAGCACTTGAGGGATGAAGTGTTCTTTGATTCCAAGTGACAATGTTTTTTATTGTTTTTCAAGCAGGGTTTCTCTTTGTAGCCCTGGCTGCCCTGGAACTCACTTTGTAGACCTGGCTGGCCTCAAACTTAGCAATCTGTCTGCCTCTGCCTCCTGAGTGCTGAGATCATTTTTTTTTTCAAGAAACCCTACATTCTATTTATTCTTGACCCTTAAAGTGTTCATATATTTTTTTACCTACTTAATGTTTTAAATAATTGTATGACTTATAATTATTGTACTATATAGTCAATACTTAATTACATAACTTTAATCAATGGAAAAAGCTATAGAATTGAGGTAAAGGGAAATAATATACTGTTTGAAAGTTCAAGCTAACTTGATATTCCGAATAACCTACAAAAAAAAGAGGATGAGCATTCCTAAAGAAATGACCTAAAGAAATGGTCACCTAACGGATCTACACAAAACATGAACAAAACCTGCCAAACAGCTCACAGATTGTGTTTATTTTGATTGTATAAAACCTGAACTTGATTTTGTGGGAACTAAATTGTGAGGAATAAAAGAAACATTTTCAGTTGAATTATTTAGTGTGTATTTAATTAGTCTGTAAATCCATTCTGTTATCTTACAACCCCACTCACTACTGTGAAATGTGTTGGCAAAGGAAGATTTCATACAACATGTTCATTATTTCTTTGTCTCTTCTGTTAGAATGGTGTACCCTACTTCAGTGTTGATTTAGAAAATCTGAGAACTGAGAATGTTAATGAATTCCCCATAGATCAAGAGTTTGGATAAGCTGTGTTTAGAATTTGGGGACACTTGCATTTGGTATCAGGAAGACCCTTAATTCCAGTGCGTTTAAAATTTGCAGCTATTATAAAATTTTGAGCAGATTTTAAATGAGCAATGAAGTGTGAAACTATATAAACATGAATAAAGTTTAGAGTTGTGATCAAATAACATTTATAACAAAGCACGTTTATCACATCTGTAATGATATACACCATCCCTTTCTCAGTACAAGGTAAGTGGGTACAAGGTAATTAGTAAACAGAGGTTATAAAATGACCACAATTAGTCTTTTTAATGAAAAATTACATTGGTTTAGACTCTTTAATTTTTCAGGGCCTATGCCATTAGTTATTTTTTATATTGGCTACCAGCACCTTGCATCATATGCCTTTAATTCCAGCATTAAAGAGGTGTTTAAGACAGGGTCTCAGTGCTTCCATTCATTTTTGAACTACACTGAGGATAGGAAGACATTGAAGTCTCACGATTCTCCAGCCACACTGAGAAGAGGAAACAGTGTAAGGTTTGGTGGAGCCAGGATCCCCTTTCAGTCTGAAGTAGAATAACAGCTAGTGGCTGGCTGCTTTGCTTCTCTGATCTTCAGTTTGAAGCTTGAACCCCAACATCAGTCTCTGGATCTTTTATTTTTTGTGTTACAGATTTATGTTTCCATGACCTCTCAAATGAAAAAAACAAACAAACAAACAAACAAAAACCAAAAACACTCATTCAAGCTTACAAAGAGAATCCCACTCTATGTTATGTTTGAAAATACATCCTATTTAGCACACATTTTTATCATGTTGATTTCTATTTTCGTTTTATTTTTTTTAATTGGTATGTGCGGTATCAGGTTTTCTGAGTTGGTAATGTATTAAAATGAGAGTCACCTGCCTTTCACACATTTTTCTGTCTTTAGCTATTTTCTAAGTCACTTTTAGTATTTTATCTAAATACATCTAAATCAAGCCCATACACTAAGCACAGAAACAGCAGGGAACCTTTGGAAAATCATTATAATCAAAAGACTTCAGGACCATCCTCCTACCTATTTTCTATTCATATATAAATGGAAAAAATAGCAGCATTCCATCTGGTTTATTCCACTGGGCTTCAAATATGCCATCTGGCCCATTTTTTTTTCTGTAATGCTATTCATCTCTGCGACTACTCTGCAAAAGAAATCCTGAGTCAACCTGATGTCAGAATAACTTCTTGACAAGTTGGTTACTCATTAAGGGGATATTTTGGTTTTGCTTCTGTTGTTATTTGCAAACCTTTCCCAGGACACAGAATTATTGTAGGATGTCCTTACCTCTGAGTGTGGGATCACATCAGATGAGATTCTCCACTCTTTAGCAAACATCACATGAAAGCATGGACTGCCTCCCACTTTTGTTGTTTATGTTAAAGGAGTAGCTAATATTCCCGGAGCTTGGAAACTTTTTTAATCATTTAGGGGCAATAGAAATCAGCACAATGCCTACCTAGAGTCACAAACACTTTAAAACCAGCTCACACCAGAAAATATTTCTATAGCAACAAATTCTCCAAGATTTTCAACGAAAATGTCCCAAACGCAATAAACAATGGCTTTACCAAGTATGAACACTCAGTTTGGTTAGTGTTATTGAATTCTTTCTGTACTTGCTTATTGAATAAAAGGCAGGGTAAAACCTAATAGAGCCTTGAGACAGAATGTTCTCCGTCTAAATTACTTCGGGGGCAGCAAATTTGTGCCATGTGAAGGAAATGGTCAGTGTTAAAAGTCTAAGAGTGTGGCTCAAGGAAGTGCAAGTGATTCTGTGTGACGCAGATGGATTCAGGCAATATTGTGGGTTAAGGGGCAGGTAGAGGTGGCAAAGAGGCAATAGGTTTGTTTAATGAAATGTCTTTCTCTTATATTACTAATGAAACACAAGGCTGTTTATCTGCTAGTACACACTTAACTTCATGTGCTTTTTTGTTACTTAGTTCCCAGAAATTACAGTTTCTTAGGAAGTGTGAAATTGCTAAGACTGTAATGTTTTTACTGAGGTGTAAGGTCCACTTTGGTTTTTCAGGTGTTTAGGCACAGTGTTGTTGTTTTTTTTTTTTTTGAAAGGTAAATATAACAAGGTCATATTTCACTACTTCATATCATAATTAATACATATGTATTTGCAACTACCATGCCACAATTAGTATGAATGTAATTGTATGTGTGCATATCTATCACATCACAATTAATATGTATGTATGTGTATTCATCTACCATGCCACCATTAATGTGTGTGCATGTGCATATATATACGACAATTAATAACACTGTGAAAAGACCCTGTTTATTCACTGAGCAAACTTTATTGAAATACTTATAAAAATGCAGTTTTCCTTGCTGTTATAGAAAAATGTAGTCTAAGTTATTTTAAATAGGTTGTTGCATTATATATTTGAAATGTATACTGTTTATTTCTCTGGGTATACATATGTGTGTAAGTATGGGCACATATAAAATTACAGTTTTACTCATTTTTATGTGTAAAGTTCTGCTGTCATGAACACATTAACAACACGGCATATTCATGGCTGTCACTGAGGTCAAGAACTTTACCTTTCCCGTCTGAAATTTATAGTTGTGAGACAATCCATCTGACTCTAGAATGTACCATTTATCCCTCCATTTTCACTCTCTATGTGCTTAACAACTCCACGGCCTCATTTTAAGTAAAATTGTGGAGTATTTCTTCTTTGGGGATTGGCTTATACCATTTAGTTTGGCTCTGAGGTTCATTCATATTACAGGATATTGCACATTTCACTTAATTGAAGGTTGCATTAATAGTCCATGGTATGCATATACCACATTTTCTGGTTCTGTCTATGTATTAATGGACACTTGCTCCCTTTTTGACTATTATAAGTAATTCTGCTATATGCATGATCATACAAATGTTTCTTGAAGTTCCAATTTAACAGTAGGAATAGATACCTGAAAGCAAACTTTCTAAATTATATAGCAATATAATTATTTTTAGAATTTAATAAGAGTAATAAACCTGTCTCCCACATTTAATAATTTGTCCAATTCAAGTATTCACGAATAGTTGTTCCAACTCCAGAATTGTTAACAAGATATTCCACGACAAAACCAGATTTAAAAAATACATAGATTCCACTAATCCAGCCCTACAGAAAGTACTGGAAGGAAAACTCCAACCTAAGGAAGTTAATTACCCTCACAATAACACAGGCAATAGATAATCCCATTTTGCCAAAAGCCAAATACAATATGACCACCAACAACAAATCAAAAGCCAACAAGAAGAAGCACTCAATGGTCCTTAATTTCTCTCAATATTAATGGTCTTAACTCGCCTATAAAAAGATACAGGCTAGCAGAATGCATACAAAGACAGAAATCCATCCTTCTGCTGCAAACAAGAAACACACCTCAACTTCAAAGATAGATATTACCTCAGAATAAAGGGTTGGGATAAGTTATTCCAATCAAATGGACTCAGGAAACAATCTGGCATAGCTAACTTAGTATCTAACAAGTTAGACTTCAAACTAAATCAGCCAAAAGAAATGAAGAATATCATTTCATATTCATCACAGGAAAAATCCATCAGGAAGAAGTCTCAATTCTAAACATCTATGCCCCAATACAAAGGCACCAATCTTATTCCTTTAATTCCAGACATGCTTAGATCATTTCAGTTAGATCCTTATTAATTTTTTAAATAAAAGCCAGGTGTTAGTGGCACATACCTTTAATCCCAGCACTCAGGAGGCAGCGGTGGGTGGATCTCTGTGAGTTCGAAGCCATCCTGGTCTACAGAGTGCCAGGATAGGCTCCAAAGCTTCACAGAGAAACCCTGTCTCGAAAAAAACAAACAAACAAAAAAACAAATAAAAAATTATAACATCATTTCCTTCTTTTCTTTCCTCCTTCTAACTCCTCCCATGACACATTAACCTTGCCCCCTTAATTGCATGCCCTTTTTCTTTAATTGTTATTGTTGTATACTTATAACTACATGAATGTATAAATACAAGCTTATGAGTCCATTCAGTTTTTCTCTTATGTGCATGATTTCAAGGCTGACCATTTTGTCTATGAATGGGGATATATCAGATATTTTTCTTCCATGTTAGCAAGTCTGCTGGTATTGCAACTTTTTTTTAGGTAATCATAATGTTGAGTTGTCATGCGAAGCTTCCCTGTCATTTGTAGGAGACACACTGTGACAGAAGATATTCTTGTTCTTTGTTTCAACAATCTTTCTCCCCTCTTTTTTGAGATGATCCCAGAGACTTTGGTGCAGGAGGTTTTTGGAGTATTTTTTGGAGCAGATCAATTAATTTCTTCAGTTAAAATCATATAGTAACAAGTTGTAGTTTTTGTAATGAACTCAGTGAGTTGCAAAGACAAGTTTGGTTAATGAGGGGTGAGAGCTTCACATGTCTGTGAATTTAAGAATAAGTACCACCTTTAGCGAAAGAGGTCATGGATCTTAGAGAAAAACCTATTACAGCCACTTTACTAAGCTACCATTATTCCTAACTTCAGTTACACCATTTTCTTAACAGTCTGAATTCAATTCTGAGAGTTCCAATGCTTATTCTTTTATTTCAACTTGTGTACTTTAAGATTTACTCTTTTGTAATTCAGTCTTGTTTGTAATTCAAATAAAAAACTGAAAAACTGAAATACATAACAAATAAAAAGATTCACTCCTTTTAGTGCACTTGGTGATATTTATTCAACATTAAAATATTAAATAAAAAATTTCAATACTGTAAATATTCTCTCTACTAAAATTCAGCTATTTCGTTCCTCTCCCTGCTCTTGAACTATGGGAAAACCCTGACCTGTTACCATCTGTATAGTGTTTTATTGTCTGAGTTTCTGTAATTTGTATTTGTTGTCATGTGATTGTATTTTTGTTTAACAAAAGATAATTCATTTAACAAAATTAATTTGCAATAATTTACTTCTTTCATAGTTTAATAATTGACTCTTTTATGGGTAAATATCATCCCTTTATTCAAAATAGAGTAGATATTTTACTTTGTTATCTATTAGAGATCATCTTTGTTGTTTCCAACTCAAATACAGAGACTGAAGTTTATATATATATATTCTTGATATATATATATATCAAGAATCTACCTGTCTTCCAAAATGGGTGTACTAATTTCCACCAACAATGACTTACAATTTTTATATGTTTACTTTTTAACCAGCAATTTGGCAACTGTAGAGAGAAATGGATGAAAGAAAAAATTATTGCATTAAATCACGTTAAGATCTTTGGTGATTCTTGTCTGTGATATAAAATCTTGTTTTGTTGTGCAGCAGAGAGGAGGATCTGGCTTTCTTGTATGTTCCTCAACACACAGTCTTCTAATAAATTTATCTCAGTTTTCTTTGTAAATGATTATTTTAGTAATGATTAGCTTTGGTTATCATCTTGATGGTATCTGGAATTGACTGAGAGCTATGCCTCTGGGTGTGACTGTGAGGACTAACAAGCAGAGTTACTTTTAAGGGGACCTTCTCAAAGAGTGAACAGTGTTTTATATAGTGTTGTCCCAGGGAGAAGCCATACTGTTTGCTTGCCCTGCCATGACTCTTGCCTGTAAGTGTATCTACCATATGACTGCTGCTGCTGCCATTCTTTGGTGATACCAGAACCCAGCTTCATTGGGTTCCAAAATGAACTGAAAATCACTGGTTCCTCATGAGTCCTTCAGAGCTTCAGTTCCAGCTTATGGACCAAGTAGCTACTGGATTCTCAGCTTTTGCAGCATGCAGAGAGCCATTCTAGGATTCCTTGGCATGTATCCTGTATGCTGATCTAATCAATCCCCTTTTGTATCAGATATTCATTCTATCAGATCTGTTTATCGAGAACAACCTGACTAATAAAATGGATACGGATATTAATCAACAGGGAGTAGAACGGATCAAACAGACTTGGCAATTTACCATAAATAGCTACTCTGCTGGCTAAACTACCTTTAGTCAGTTCAGGAAAAGAAAACACTAACTCATCATTTTTATCTGAGAAGTCTTTGGATATTTTCAGATTATCACCTCCTTGTATCTTCAGTAGTAATTCATGGCCATGCTTGCAAGAGTAAAAGCCACAACAGCTTAAAATTCATCACTAAGTCTCATTTGTCTCTATTCCAAACTGTGCTTTCCCGTGATCAGCACTATTTTGGCTTTTGGAGTGGCAGGTGTGGTCTCTGCCAACCTCCTCCAGACCATCTTGGGTGGTTGCTTCTTTGGTGGGCATTGGACTTGGACACAAAGTGATACCTTAGGTGAAATTTTAACTAGGTGCCTCACCTTAACTGCTATTTCTTCAGAAGCTGTCTTCTTATTTGGTGTAGCATATTGAAAAATATAACTGTGATTGTATGGCACTGTGTGTTGGGGGGTGCATCTATGTGCTTGCATAGTGCCAACACTTTCAGTGGGATATGGTAGAACTTTTCTTATGAGAGTCAGTCCTCTATGGTTTCAGAGACTACATTTGTTTTTCCTCTGCATATTCCTTCCTGGCAAAGATATCTCTAAAATTCAGAACTTCTGTTAGCCATCTCTAGCTTGCTATCTCAAACTCATGAGTAATAAGTGTGTAAAGTTGAATGTTATATTTTTTCTTTGAAATTTACTGAGCACCTAAGATTTCCCAGAAGAAAATAGTTAGGACATTTAATTACAGATACATTCATTTGCTCCTACTGTCATAACAATCCTCACTATACGTTCATCTTTCTATAAATATCTATTAAGTGTTACAGAGGTGCTAATATGTGCTATAAATAGCTGTGCTTTTCCACAGTTCATACACTTTAGAATAGTCAGAATAAAAAGAGATTATAATTTAAAATATGTTCAATATTGTACTCATTTATTTTGTTTTGGTTACAAGATGCTGAAGCTGAAATTATTACATTGCTGAAGTTAAAATTATTACATATTTAAACTTTTTTGTCATCTTATCTCATAATCAAAATAAATATGTGTTCATTTAACCAGCTGCTTGAAAAATAACTCTCATTGAACCAAACATTAACACAGATGTGCCAAGCTTAGGGAGGGTGCATTCAAAGGTGAGGATATTTGCATATTATACAAGCTGTATCTGTAACAGGGAATTTATTTGCACACACACACACACACACACACACACACACACACACACGTGTAAACACACACTGTTTCAGAACTTAGTCGTAGGAAACCGGACTGCTGGAAATAGAGGTGTACATTGCTGTATGGGGTCCAGTGGATCAAACTATACCAGGGGAAAATGAAGGTGAGCTACAAACAAAAAGGAGAAAATTAAAGACTCACAGCTAAGGAAAGTACGGAACTGACAGAACAAGTTAATGTATAAAACTGATGGAGCACATTAGAAGTAGATTAGATGTTACGACATTATCAACAGGAAGAAAGTTTCCAGGGGAAGAGTGTGGTGAAAATGATTCAGGTACAAGACTGGAAAACTGAAAGGAAAGTCTGCGGTAGGATGTTAATGGTAACACACAAGTAGACTCCCAGAGCTGGAATTGATTTCAATGTTTCAAGTGTAAATGTGGTGAGGCAATGGATGGACTTCCAGGGAAAATGGCGGCTATCTGATTTAAAGTGTAGAGTGTTCATTTGTCTTTTATTTTTATATTCGCACTTGTAAAACTCAGTTGCTCTCTTGCTTCAAGTCCTCTCCACTCTCTTCTGTTTTCCCTTTCTTTGATACTAATCAAATATGGTTTACAGGCACTAGCATTCTGACATAAAAACTTGTGTAAGCTAAAAATAAGTTAGAAACACATAATTCCATTTAGAGTTGTATTTTATGCCTGTGCAGTCTGCAACACATGAAGGCCCTTGAGTGTTTGTTTCTCATGTCTGACTTTCTGTGGTCAGCAAAGTACAATGTTGTAGATAACCATACTTTTTGAAGATTCTGAAGACAGAATGAGAAGGTAGTTTACTGTGTTCTCTCTGGAGTGACTTGGGAAATTATATTCCCACTCTCCAGGAGCCATTTTTTCCTTACAAAATATCTTTATCAACCATTTGTAATATTTCTCACTGAATGCATTTATAGAAAAATGCCCTGAGTTTGACAAAGTAGATCAACCTAGGGAGAGTAGTTATTTTATCTTTACCCTGAGGAAACAAGACCATAAATTAACCTAAAGTCATTCCATCTCCATTTAGAACACCTCTTGAAAGGTGTTCTGAAACATGAATGAAGTGATTATTTCACTCCCTCTGCATATTTGATGTAATGCCCTGAATGTCTTTTAGCTTAACGAATGTTCTACGTTGTAAGATTAAACAAACAGGACAATATCTGACATAGAAGCAGCATCTATTATCCTTTAAATATTTAAGATAGATGCAGCAATGATCTCATTTTTGAAAAACTGAAAATGCCTTTCATCTCAATCTCCCTTTCATCTATGAAACGAGGATGAAGACCAAGATTTTATGTCAGAGACACTCTACACATTTACTGTTAAGATAATGCAGAAAGTAGGTCACTGACAAAATAGATTCAGTTAAAAACAAGTTTCCATATTCAGTTTTGGCTATGGAGCAGACATGAGTGCTCCTGGGACAAACTTGCCATGCACATAGCAACATGCTGTAATGTCTGCACAAGCGCTTTATTCCAAAATCCGGTATTAAAACCCAGCTCTCTTAAGGTCCTCCTGTTTCCTAGCTTCTCTGGTGGTGTGGATTGTAGGCTGGTAATCCTTTGCTCAATGTCTAAAATCCATATATGAGTGAGTACAGTCCTCCAGAGAAGGGGAAAGGGGCATGATCTCCTGAGCAAATTGGGAGCATGGGGGAAGGGGAGAGGGAGTTAAGAAAAAGACAAGGGAAAAAGAGAAAGGGAGAGGAGGACATGAGGGAGCAGGAAAATTGAGTCAGGGGAAGAATAGAGGAGAACAAGAAAAGAGATACCATCATAGAGGGAGCCATTATAGGTTTAAAGGGAAATCTGGCACTAGGGAAATGTCCAGAGATCTACAAGGATGACCCCAACTAACAATCTAAGCAATAGTGGAGAGGCTACCTTAAATGCCCTTCTCGGATAATGAGATTGATGACTATCTTATATGCCAACCTAGACCCTTCATCCAGTAGCTGATAGAAGCAGAAGCAGACACCCACAGCTAAACATTGAACTGAACTGGAATCCAGTTGTAGATGGATAGGAGTGATGAACAAGGGGCTCAAGACCAGGTTGGATAAACCCATAGAAACAGCTGACCTGAACAAGAGGGAGCTCATGGACCCAAGACTGATAGTTGGGAAAACAGCATAGGACAGATCCAGACGCCCTGAATGGTTGGGTGTCAGTTAGGAGGGCTGGGCAATCTATGGGGTCTCTGGTAGTCTATCAGTATTTTTCCCTAGTGTATGGTTGGACCTTGGGAGCCCATTCCCCATAGAGGAATACCCTCTCAGCCTAGACACACGGGGGAGGGCTTGGGCCCTGCTCCAAATGATATGACAGACTTTGGAGATCCCCTGGAAGGCCTCACCCTACCTGGGGAGCAGAAAGGGGATGAGATAGGAGTTGGTGGAGGACAGGGGATGAGGGAAGGGAGAAGGAACTAAGATTGATATGTAAAAACAAGCTTGTTTCTAATTAAAATAATTTTAAAATCAGCTCCTATTCTGTGATGTAATTTTTGCTGATAGTCTAACCTGTGTCCTACCTAGAATTGTTTTGTCTACCCATACTGAAAACTTCATCTGTGTTTAAATCCATCAAGCCAGGCTCCGTGTCATCTACATCTGAGAACTGTGATGCATGTAATTGCAATATACATGAATACATGGAAGCATACTTCCCCCAGATATTTTCAAAATTAATTCTGAATGCATGCTGTTTGTGCTTTGAGAATGCAAATATAATGTGTCTGTGTGGACAGAGTCTGCTTGCTCTTCAGATTTAGTAAGGGGTGTAGAAATGACATGTGTTTAGGATGGATAAGGATCTGAGGATTGACCTCAAAGAGACCAAGTCCTCGTTTGATGTGTGGATAACATTTGGGTTTGCTGCATGAAGCCCAGGCTCCACAGCAAAATTTGTGATGGAAGTCTACCAACTTGTCAGCAACAATGTAGTTGATTTCTTAAAAAGTCTTTTATTCAGTAGTTGTCCAAGTCCTCTTCCTTGTTTCTGAACATCCAGGACCTGTTTGAGTCATTGACACTCACTATGTGTTCACTTCCACAGCTCTGCCACTGAAATCTTTTCTGAGGGACCATTGTGACAACTTGACATCTTAACCACATAGTTCATTCTTAAGAGACAATTTGTTATCTTAAATATCCTAATTGCAACAAGCTTTCTGGTTAGCTCATTGAGGATATTTGCAAGGAATGATGTCTGGACAAAAGGGTATACTGCATGATACACATAAGTCCTGATGCCAGTAGTACTAAAGAAGAGGTGATGGAGAGGTTGGAAAGACGGAGGATTGAAATATTTTTCCTTTTCTTAAATATTATTATTTATTTTATCCATTTTATTATTGGTTTTAGCTTTCCTCTCTGATGTGCTTGTCATGAGAGAGAGGGGTAGACAGGGAGAGGCTGGGAGATGAACAGGATTGGGGTACATGATGTGAAATTCCCAAAGAATCAAAAAAAAAAAAAAGAATGAACTATTGAGGCAAAAATGTTGGCATTGATGAGAATCAAAAAGTTAACCACAATTACCAACTATATCTCAAGGCTACAGGATAGCATCTGTGCCCCAAGCCACTTTCAAAAATTAACAAGACTTGGAAGACCTTGAAAAGGTAAATAATTTTGGTAGGAAATATTTTACTTGCACTGTCCAACTCAAGATAACAATCTAGTTGAAAATAAATATTTTTCAGTGTTAAAAATACTATCTGCTTAATAGGCAGAGAGACTAGAAGATCCCCAGGGATAATTAGACAGAATCACACTGTGGATGCAGGGAGGCACATCAAGAAGACAATTTCTAATACATTTTAAGCAGGGGGCTCTCCACTTTTGCCCTGTAATTATTTCTCACACAATATGATCCAACCCGAGGCTGAATTTTTGAATATAAACATAACTTTCTGTGGGAACCACTAATGAAGGAGCAATGCTTAGCAGTATCAAGCACAAGGACATGCATAAATCATCACCACAAAATACAAAAACAGAGGAAGTACTCTATTATTCAAGAGTTACAGTGCTCAGTACATTACTATCCTCCAAACTAATAAAATCAACTAGACTTTCATTCTAGTTAACAGTTTCCAACACATGCAAGCAATATGAATATATGTATTATCTCCAAATTTCCTTAAGATATTTTTTAGTCAACTATAAAATGTGGGACAATACATTCATAGCATTTCTATTAAACAAAGCCAGTATTACACTCAAAAACTATTTCAAGAAATGTATGCATTGAATATTTTTATAATTTAATCTAACATTTTACCTAATTATGTATTGCTGTTTTTTCCATAATTCTACCAAAGAAGAAAATCTGTACATTGTGTCCACATACTATATATCCAGTATAATATTTATGAAGCCTATTGGATAATTAATAATACAAAAGAGGATTTTATTTTATTTTATTTTATTTTATATTCCAGCTGGAGCCAAGAGGATCAGCTTAGAAAAGTAAGAACCCTATTTCTTCTGCTTTCCACCCACATGTTCACTAACAAAAGGATTTGTGGAATCCTGCCTGGTTTTGTTGGGTGAGAAGTAAAAAATGGGTATGTTTTTTTGGACAGAGTTAAATCACTTTTGGAACCAATATTTTACCACTTCTAGGCTCAGGAGTTGTCTTCATTCCCATGTATGTGCTTATCATGCTAACATCAGGTAACAAGCAAGGAGGATTGGGAGAACACTGTCTGGGATAATGCTAAGCAGGGTACTTTTCATCCCTTAGGGCCAGTGTCTTGATTTTGGTTTCCCATTGTTTTCCTTACATCCCTTGTAGCATATTAATTTAAAGCAACTTCATATCTTAACTTCATATTTTATTTAATATTTTTGTGTTCTGAGGTGGGAGCATCTGTTCTCATATCTTGTTAACATAATTCAAAACTCTCACTTGATATGATGTTGTCTGGGTTACAGCAGTTTTTACATACGCTAGTGTTTTCCCTTTACAAGATCCTCAGTGAAGCAAAACATAGAATATATCTGTTTACTATCACAATCTACACATGTATATTTGTACAGCCTGCGATGATTATAGTTCCCAAACACAGACTGAACTAAATCATTTTTAAAACTACCTTGTGTTGTATTGTGCTGTTCAGTTTTTCGATCAGAATGATGAATGATGAATGAACCTTAAGAACATGGAATTGTAAACTTTGTCCGTATTAGAAGAGCAGGATTATTGGCAGCTATCTCGTCGTGTGCTCTTTAAGTAGTTATGTACTGGAATATAAAGCAATGCGAAACAAACTGGAAATTCAAGACTTTCTGACAAATCTACCACCCAAAGAAAAAGTCATTTTGCCAACAAAGAAAGCAACAAAACAAACAGGTGCTATGTGTAGCCTGATTTATGTCTTTAAAGTGCAATACAGACATGTGTATGCTGTATGCATATGAGTTATATATGTGTTGTGTGTGTATGTCTGCGTGTGCCCATGTGCATGTATGCATGTTTCTAAATACTTTCAATAAGGAAATGTAATGTGGGTAATATGGTATACATACATAGATGTCAATGTTTTGAAAATTACATAAAAAAATGGCTGTCTTTACAGAATGAGAGAAGACTGGTTGAGAAATAGGAACATTGTTAACAATTTGTTGCTTTTGATTTCCTGGAAATAATCTCACCACACAGTGCATCTTTTGTGATTTGAAAGAGAAACATCCTCCTAGGCTCTTGTGATTGAAGATTCAGTTCCTACTTCAAGGAAGTGAATCATTTGGGGACGGAGAGGGAGGTAGCCCTCGAGGTTGTACAGCCCTGACTAATTTCCTGTTTACAGAGACAATCATGATTCATTACTTCACTTAGTGCTCCTGTTGTCATGCCTTTCCCAACATATCTCCTCAGACAGTAAATCTGAAAGAACCCTTAGTCATCACGTCTCTTCTCGTCAGGTAGTTGGTCCCAGTTAGAAAGAAAATGATATAATGTAACTTCATATATGTTGTTAAATCTCTCTTCAGTTCACCAACAAATGAGCAAAACAGAGTATCCACTGCATTTCACCGAACACAGAGGGTTGGCAACACTGTTTAATTTACCTGCCATGAGGAATACGTCTCAACCTGAGCAAGGCGAGCACTGTGTACCACTTCACCCTTCCCACCTTTGCCCGGAGGGAAATGTTCTGGCTGCAAGTTCACAGAGAACAACTGAGTGTGACATGGGCATTCTTTCCATCTTCTTGCATTTCTACACATCACAACCTGCCTGACTTTCCAGTTCGGTTCTGTTGCTTCCATGCATTCATCTGCCTTCACACTTGTCTGGAACCTCATAGATCAAATGCTAAATTTTAGACACTGTCAAATTGCCAAACTCGCAAACCAAGCTCTTTACCTATATAAGCTTTATCATCGATATTATACTCCAATCTATTTTAGCTCTTATTCTCTGAATATTTTTTTGAATGACAACTATAAGAGGTCACTTAAGAGACATCAATGAAAGGCACATTTTCCTCTATATAGTTTTTCATTAATTGTAAGCACTTGATTGATTCATGCAATTTCTGGTATAATTAATGTCAAATCCATCACAATTAGGGCCATACATTTTGTGAAATTAAAAATAATTAATAAATCCACCTACAAAGGGAAACTTTGGTAAATGCTACAAAGTATGAAGTTCAATGTATAATGCTACAAGGTGAAGCCCTGAAGAGTGTTTGCCAAGCTCCTGTAAACTGGCAGATAGGTTATGTAGTCAGGTGTTCAAATTTCCAGTGTTCCTAAATGTACTCACGTTCCACCACGACTTTCACATATCATCATTTCTTTTAAAGACTTCAATTTTCTTTGAGGAAAAACATGGTTAAGAAAACTGATGCAGAGGCATGGGCTAGGTTCAAATATAGGTTAAATAGAAATTATTTTGGGGAGAAGTCACATACACAAGAAGCAGATGGCTGCTGCAGGTTCCCGCTCTAAAGATCTGCACAGGCTGTTGCCTGTGACCTGACCAGAGGCAACAAAGAGCCACTTGCCCGAATGTCACATCCTCACCCGTGACTCTGCCCAAACGGGCCGGGGTGGATAGCTCACTACAAACTGATATTATGAGTGCCTTATATGCTTCACTTTTTTATAGCAATCAAGTTGTAGAGCCATTGAGTCATCTCTTCTGCATCACATACCTTAGCCCAGGACACAGTGGTCATTTTGTTACAGCAAGAAAAAAACATCCTGCCAAATATTTACACAGAAGGAAGGAGTAGTTACTTTTACAGAATAAACATAATAAAAAGTGCATTTGTTTGACACTTAATGTCATTTGCATACAATATCATGCCATTTTCTATCAAAATTATACTAATAATGAATTTGTTACATTGATTTTTCTAGGTGGTGAGATCAGACTTAAAATGTTAAAGGAAGAAACTGACATTGTGGATGGTAAGCTAATAACATGGCTTGCATTGGAAAGCCGCCCTGAGTATTCTTTAATTTATAGTGAAGACTTTTTTTAAAATTTCTGAATAGTCAATTATATTTTGTTCTTAGGCAGAAAATAATTAAAAATTATAATCTAAATATTACACATAATTAATCTAATCTGTCCAGAGAGAGCCACAGTTACCTTTTGCCTACATGCCTAGAATTGTGCACAGGTAGAGATTAATGTGAAAGTAAAGTTACAATTTTAATAATCACAACTGTTACCATATTTTCTTTGTAATTTCACAAAATGTTTTAAAAACCTATTAAAAATATAGGTGTACAATTAAAATAAAACTCATAAAAATTAATGTACATACTGTTACCATTTAATGTGTTTTTGTGCTAGTATTTCGTAACTACTGTATTTGTAAGATTAAAGTCACTTTATAAGTATCAGTATGAAGAGATGATAATATAATTCACACCATCGTCTTTTTGCAGATAAGGAAATTGAGGTGAATAAATGTTAAGTAAGTTGTCTAAGTTCATATGGGTAGAAAAATGGATTTGAATATAAGCAGCTGAGCTTGAGAGTTCTGCTATTAATCATTACTCAATACAGCCTCTCAGCTCTGAGTCTTGTCACACTTGAATAAAGCAATGGGGGGTGTTGGACAGGTCAGCACTGCCTAGTAGAAATAGCTAAATGTATTGCTACAAACTATATGAAGCAAAAGACAAATGTACCACAAACTTGATTATATTTCAGGTATTACTTATTATGTCGATTTGGGACAAAGGGAAATTTGACAAATATGCAATCATACTATTTCTAGATCCGCATTGAACTCTGGGACCTTCCGCAGTTGTGGAATGCCTTGTATACAGTTGAGTATTGTAGCCACATGAAATGTGTACTGTAATGTGTACAATGTGGTTATGAGAACAATTTTTAAATTTTATTTTGAGTGATTTTTGTTTGTTAGTTTTTTTGAGATAGAGTTTCTCTGTATAACATCCCTAGCTGTCTTGGAACTCACTTTGTAGACCAGGCTTGTCTGGAACTCACAGAGATCCACCTGCCTCTGCCACCAAGCTCTGGGATTAAAGGTATATGCCACCACACACAGCTTTATTTTAATATTATAATATAATTCATCATTTTCCCCCTCTCTATCCTCCTAAGCAGCCCTCCTTGCTCTTTTTCTAGTTTTTAACCTTTTCCATTAATTTCTATTATATGCATATATGTTTACATATATAAGTATATATTTCCAAATATAATAAGCTCAGGCTGTAGGTTACTTGTATGTATATATTTTGAGAACTGCCCATTTGATATTGGATAACCAATTGGTGTGTTCTTTCATGGAGAAGTCTATTTCTCACATTCTCAGCATTTCTTACTTGCCTGTAGTTATTTGTGTGTGGATATTTTAAAATTGATTTATACTTAAGGGAAATGATCACAAGAGACTTGTCCCTACTATGTTGGGAAGCTCAGCACTGTAAAACACCCCCTGTCCTGGTTTTCAATCTTTAATAATGAGAATGTTAGTAAGAAATATATTCAGTAATCACAGTGTCAGATTGTAAGCGAATACATGAAAATTCTTTGTAAAAATCTATTTCTTTCATTTTTTAAAAAATAGATTACTTTCTTACATAATATATCCTGATTATGCATTCTATATCATGAAGATGTTTTATTTACTTCTTATTAACATATGCTAATTCTATAACGAGGTATCTTTTTTGAACTGAGATATTTCCCTCCAGGAGGAGAAAGGAAGCTTGTAAGACTCAGGAAACTCAGAAAGTTACAGGTTTTATAAGGTCAGCCAGTACCCGCCTGATTTTTCTATGGACTGTGTGCCAACTGTGATATCTTCAGCAATGAGGACACATCATAAAATTTTGGAAGGCAACCAAGAACAGTGATAATAGCCTGCCATGTTTATAGGTCTATGGGACCCTGCTCACCAACAACTCTAAAAGATGTAATGCATTCCTGGCATTGAACTGTTTATTTGATGGCCTGTGGTGTCTGGGAAAAGCATTGCCTGTACCCTTTGTAAAGTAACTCCATTTAAACTATTTTTTTTTGCAGATTTTTTTAATTTGAATTAGAAACAAGATTGTTTTATATGACAACCCCAGTTCCCTTCTCCCTCCTGTCCTCCCCTATCACACCAACCCCAACTAAAACCCTACCTATCACATATCCTTTCTGCTCCCCCTGGATGGTGAGGCCTTCCATAGGGTGTCATCAGAGACTATCATGTCCTTTGGGATAGGGCCTAGGCCCACCCCTGTGTGTCTTGGCTCAGGGAGTATTTCTCTATGTGGAATGGGCTCCCAAAGTCCACACCTATGCTAGGGATAAGTACTGAACAGAAGGCCCTGTAAGTTTTCCAAGGTTTCCCCACTGAAACCCATGTTCCTGGGGTCTGGATCAATCCCATGCTGGTATCCCAGCTATCAGTCTGGGGAGCAAGAGTTCCCTGTTGTTCAGGTCAGCTATTTCTGAGGGTCATTTAAACTCTTTTTACATATGCATATGCATGTATTTTAAGAAGAAACTGTAGTAGTTCTTCCTTAGAGCTTTTCAAAAAGTATTCACTATTATATCTCCCATATTTCCTCCATTACCCTGACCTCCAAGATCAAAATCCATTTAATCCTACTAGTTAGCCTTGCCCCATTTACTCCAGCTGTGTTGTAAGCCACTGCCTCCCCAGTCGATATACAAGCAGAGAAAATTTTCCAAGACAAAAGAGGCTTTCCAGGGAAACAGTAAATAAGTTGTGAATGTGTTACAGGTTCTCCTTGGGCGAGTTGTCATCCGAGTAAGGTTGGCTCTTTTGATGATTCCACCATGATGAACAAACTCATGTTATTTAAGTAGCCCCTCCTCACCCAACTTCCTGTAGGTTATCACAATAAGCTCATTGCTTCACCAAACTGAACCCAGAAGTAATCACTTCTATGGTCTGTGGTAAATGCCCTACCTGGATAAATAGACAGCTATTCACCATTCCTGGAATGTCACAGCAGAATTGACTTCATTATGGAATTCTCATTGATACACAGACTAACTATTATTATGTATGAACTTATTTTACAATATAAAATCTTCCCACAAGCATTTCTTCTAATAGGAGTTTCTCACATCTCCTACTTAGTGAAAAAATTTGATTCTCCAAATTGATTGCATGACACATTAAGAGTTTTGATCTGAAGTTTGGCAATCTCTGGTAAAGGGTTTATATGGGTGGCAATGTTACTTGCTTGAAACAGAGAACTGAAGGGCACTGCCACCTATCAATAACAAATGCATTGAGTGCTTTGCTCTTATGCTTCTGCTACTGGAGTCAACACAGAGAAAAGTGAGTGGAGGGATTCAAGTCTGAAAATAGATATTGCCTCCAGTGGTAGTTTTTGTTCTGTTTGCAATGTGAGCTGAAAGAGATCCTCAGGATGCCCAAACAGCTAAGTCAGTCATTTACAATCTGTGGCTTTTAAGCCCTTTTGGGGTATAATGAGCCTTTCACAGGAGTCACCTAAGACCATTGGAAAACTCAGATGTTTGCATTACAATTCAATGCAGTGGCAAAATTATAGTTGTAAGTAGCAATAAAAACAATTTTATGTTTCTCAGGATCAACACAACATGAGGAACTGTATTAAAGGGTTACAGCATTAGGAAGGTTGAGAACTACTCTGCTAAGGGATATGAGGGTAAAATGGAAATGACCATGTTGTGTCTGAAATGCATGACATTTATTCAGGGGGACCTTGCATCTGGAAAACTTCACAGTGGCAGACAGAAGTAAGGCAAGTAAAAACAACAACAACAACAAAAAAAAAAAACAAAAAAAACTGCAACTACTCATAAAGGAGACCGAGCACAGGACACAATGCCAGTATCACCTATTCTAAATGGCAAAAGAGAATTCTTTCTATATCAAAACACCTACACATATACTTGATGTACATACAGTTCTTGGCAATTGATTATGAATCCTTCCAAATGACAGAGAGGCCATTAAACCCTTAGTCAGTTATCATATGGTCAATGTAATGCTTGGTGATACTGTCTTCTAGGTAAATTTCACTTTAAAACAATTTATTAAGGAATGTAAAAATAGGATTAGCCAGTCTTTATTGTTCCAACTCTTGTATGTGTGCAAGGTCTGTATAGAAACACTTCCCTTTCAAGCTATAAACTAAGCCCTAGGGATTTTCATATACTATAGTAAGATTAGTGACCTCAACTGGGAATCAAAATATATGGTACACTATTGGAATGGTTTTCTAATTTCATTTTTATGGCAGTGACATTAATTATTTTACTTTTTGAGTGTTAATTCAGGTAAGACATACTACAGAGATGTATGAAATACCACCAAAACATCTAAAGGGATGAAACAGTAAAAATCACTTTACAACATTTTTTAAACTTGTGTTAATACTTTTGTTTTTTTTTCCAAGAAAGTTTGTATTGCTTTAGATTTGTGTAGATAAAAGCTCCCTCCTATTTATCTTCACAAGTCTACTAAATAATTTCTGGAGGCAGAAAAATGACATGGGATTCCCTGGAGTTGGAGTTACAAGCATTTGGAAGCCAACTGATGTGGTTACTGCAAAGGCGGTAATGGGCTCTTAACTGTAGAATCATCTCTTCAGCCATGCACCCTTTCAAATTTATTTTGTTTTATCCAATATTACAGGATATTAGTGAATTTGTATCATGTTTTTATCAAACAAACTCAACTAAAATATGTTGGTTTATTCTTTATCACTGATCACTATTTTCTTGGAAATGAATTGGAATTTAAACATGTTTATTCAGCTTTATCTTGGATCCAAATTTTCCAGAGATGTATGTTAAACTATGTAAGATAATGCAAAAAGGAAAAAAGAATTGCTAAAATGAAGTTGAGTCAATGATTTCAATTCCCCTTTTATTTCCACAACAAATTAGTTGATCACTATTCATTGATCTCTCTGTCTGCAGTATTAGAGATTTATTTTTGTAATTTTCACTAAGAGCTAGAATTCACATAATAATGCATTAGTAAATGTATGTCTCTTTCAAATCAGTGTTTACATATTTACTAATTTTTTCCAAAGATTACTCAGATGTCAATGGCAATCACATAAGCCTTGTAATAACAGAATAAAAAGGACATTTCTAAAGTCACGAAGTCTATATGTAGTTACATATGAGTCCTTCAATCTCAATGCAGCAGGAAATTGACTTCCATAAATTATGGTTTTGGAAAGAATGTCATACATTGTAATCTTTTATTATAATTTTCTTGTCTAATGGATTGTCGAATGACTCTTCCCCTTTTCTGTTCCGGTGTTTATTCCCCATTGACTCCCAAGAGAATTTTCCCATCTCATTTTTTCATATTTACTATAAATTATAGTTATGCTCAGAGTAGTGAAAAAAATTGACTTGTCTGGTTTATTTGTTACAAAAGCTTTGTCTTTTAAATTTTGTTGTGTTTGGCCTTTAATCATCTTTCTTCGTTGCTATCTTGTCCACTAAAACATCATTTTTAATTCAAATAGTCAATCCAAAAGAGCGCTATAGTTGAATGTTACATAGATACTCGCAAGACTATATGATATCTGTCCGCAGAATCAACATGAAAGCAAACTAGAGAGTGTTGATCTTTTACCATAATATAATCCATTTCTTGGAATTATTGTCTATCTATTCGTGGCTAAAAATGAAGATGCTGTTGACATCTGCATAATCTTTTAAACACAATTAAGATTATTGTTTGCTCATTGAGTGTCAGTATATATTAGAAAATCTTAGTATTCTGTGATTTTAATTTCCATTCATATGTTATACAAGTTCAAATAAGTACATGGCTCCTAAAACATCCTTCTCTGAGTAAATGGCATTAAAGTCATTGTTTAAGAAATATGAACATAACAAAGTGAAGGATTTTTCTGTTATTGTGCATGGAGGAATATATATATATATATATATATATATATTATTAATGAAATAGGAAACACATGCATTTGAAGTAAAATTAGTACTTGATTTTAACATTGTTATTAATGGAATTTTATACATATTTGTAATTTCTTTCTTCCTGTTCATTAAATGATACAATTTGTAACTTGACAAAATAACTACTGAAATTTCTGACTCTTCCTTTGTGTTTATATTTTAAAGTAAGAGAAATAGATAAGAGAAAGCTTTGATTCATTTATCAATCATAAACATAATGAAAACAAAGACTTCAGATACCCTAAATCTAACCCACAATCCACACCACCAGAGAAGCTAGCAAACAAGGAGGACTCTAAGAGAGACAAGCATGGTCCCTCAGAGAAGGGGAAAGAGACAAGATTCCCTGAGCAAATTGGGAGCATGAGGGGAAGGGAGAGGGAGCTAGGGAATGAGAAGGGGAGAAGAGGAGGGTTGAGGAGGATATGAGGGAGCAGGAAGTTTGAGTTAGGGGAAGAATAGAGGAGAGCAAGATAAGAGATACCATGATACAAAGAGCCATTATAGGTTTAAAAGAGAATTCAAGTGCTAGAGAAATGTCTGCAGAACTGCACCAACTAACAATCTAACCAACAGAGGAGAGGCTACCTTAAATGCCCTACCCTGATGAGATTGATGACTGACTTATATGCTATCCTATAGTTTTCACCCAGTTGCTGGTGGAATTGGAAGCAGACACCCACAGCTAAGTACTGTACTGGATGGGAATCCAGTTGCAGAGAAGGAGGAATGATGAGCAAACAGCCCAGACCAGGCTAGTAAAACCCACAGAAACAGCTGACCTGAACAAGGGTCAGCTTGGTTCCCAGAATGATATCTGGGAAACCAGCTTGGGACTGATCCAGACCCCATGAATGTGGGTGTCAGTGAGGAGACCTCGGAAATCAATGGGGCCTCTTGTAGTAGATCAGTACTTATCCCTAGTATAGGAGTAGACTTTGGGAGCTCACTCCACATAAAGCCCATTCCCACTCCCTGAGATGGAGTCTGAAGACCCCCTATAGAAGGCCTTACCCTCCCTGGGGAGCAGAAAGGGTAAGGGATACTTAGGGTGTTAGTTGTGGGGGAGACAGGGAGGAGGGGAGGAAGAGGGAACTGGGATTGCCATGTAAAATAATCTTGTTTCTAATGTAAATAAAAATGGAGAGAAAAAAAGAAAAGAATAGCTTGGTTTGGTGGCACAGTCCTTTAAGGGAGGCAGATCTCTGTGATTTCAAGACTAGCCTGGTGTACAGAGTGAGTTCATAGGCAGCCAAAGTTACACAGAGAAACGCTGTCTCAAAAATTGAAAAACAAAAGTAAAAGAAATGGGGTAATAGAAAAAAGCCACATAAAGATGGAAAATACAGACAGAGTCTGGATACTGTAAGTTATTATGTTGTCTTTAAATTGTTTGATTGCTGAGGAGAGAGCAATAGCTGCTAACAGACATTTGATTATAAATGTTGCTGGGATTGACATGTAAAACAATCTTGTTTCTAATTCAAATAAAAATGGAATAAAAATAAATGTTGCGGGATTGATCCAACCTATATATTTTGAAAATGCCTTGACTTCAAATTTTAAGTCTGAAGACATGTTACTTTGGAAAATAAGTTCTGTTTTTGTTTTCACAGAAGAAGAAGAGCTGTGAGTAGTTTTCAGATTAATATGGTGTAATCAGGCAAGACCCCTGAAGCAGTAGACCAGATAATCCAACATCCAAAACAGCTGAGATAATGCAGTCTCACAGACTATTACAGCCAGGATTTGGACAAGTTTCTGGGATTTCTCAGGATCCCATGGTATTGACAGCTCCCCCAAACAGCAGTTTGGAGAGAACTACACCCAAATTCCCAAATATTGTTGATAGATGTTTGTTCTCATTTAAATGGAGTTGTTTATAAATGGTTATCGATCACAGCGCATCTCTCTTTAAAGGAAAAAGAGGAAATATGATATAGAAATGAATACTTTGCATTGGTATGTATTTTGATTCATTGATGCAAATTTACAGTCAATTTGTTACACATACATTTCTCCTTTTTTAGGTATTATGTTTATACAACTGTTTTACAAATGTAATGTATAATTAAATACATATTGTAGCCACCTATAATAGTCAAAACTTATGTTAGTTAGATTTTCTAGATAAATAGAAATATATTTCAAATAGATAGATATCCTTCAAACCTTTCAATATAGCATAATTGAATTAAATTCTATTTCAATATAACAGAATATAGCATTTAGTATGGTTTGGGTTTTTCATGACTGTGGGACACAACTGCTCCTGACAATACCAATTACTTCAGAAAGGAAGATGGACATGGAAGAAACCTATTAAAGAGTTTTCCTTCAACAAGCCAGAAATAGCCATTTGGGCAAGAAACTTCTCTGGTCTGAATTGTTTGACTGTATGCTGTATAAACTGGACATACAGGACCCACAGGAAAGCGACTGCTGAACTTGAAAAAACAAGATGGGATAGTCCTGCAGGGTTCCTGCTTCATGGAAGAGTCTGTCAGACATTCTACAGAACACAGAGATAATTTAATGACAAACTGCCAATGCAGGCAGACATTTTAAAATTTCCTGCTTCCATGACAAATGTGCCAGATACACTGTGGCCTATGGGTTGAAGATGGATAATCCAACATTCCAGAGGCACTTAGAATGACTGTGAAGACAGCAAGATGTTTCTGTCAATTCTCTATATATTTTCTTCTGACGTCTTTGATGGGGTTGAAGACAGATAGTTATGGTTTTCCTTAGTTATGATAAAAGATAAGTTACATGTAAAACTTGAGACTCACAAAGATAAGATAGACAATAGAATATTTCCTTTAAATTTTGCCAAATATTAACAGACTAAATATTGTTATTTATAGTTCTTACTTGGTAAGTGCTTTGTTAAATGTAATTTTATTGTTAAATTTAAAACCTTTTTATTTAGACAGAAAAGAGGATATGATGGGAAATGTTCTTCTCTTATTGGCTGATGAATAAAACACCGATTGTCCAGGAGAATCAGGAATATAGGAAGGGCTAGGAGATAAGGAGAATGCTGGGGAGAGAGAGGCTGTGAAGAGATACCATGTAGCTGAGAAAGGTGTAACAGGTCCAGGCATTCTCTGCTAAACCAAGACCACTTGAAAATGAATAAGCTAATATTTATGGGTTAACAATTAAGAGAGAAGTAGCCAGTAAGAAGCCTAGCCATTGGCCAACAGTTTTAAAATTGCATAGTGTCCATGTGTTCATTTGGGGCTCAATGGCTATAGGAACTGACTGGAAAGAAACCTCACCTACATGTCTACCTGCATGATGCCATGCTTCCCAGGAAGACAATAATAGAATAAACTTCTGAACTGTAAGTCAGCTCCAATAAAATGTTTTTTCTCTGTAAAATTTGCTTTTCTCATGTTGTCCTCTCAGAGTAACAGAAACGTTAAAACAGTAGTTTCTTCAATACATGCAATGAGCTACATCCATGAACTCTTAACAGTATGACTGCTTAAATAAATCCAGAACAATGACACCAACACGTCATATCCTAATGTGGGTGTGAGAAACATCACAAGGCCATACCTACCCCTAGATGATGAGATACAAACAGTACTGCCAAGAAAGGGAGAATCAAACTTCTTCAGGAATCAGCACTCAGATTGATTATCTAATCCCATTTGGTTAGTTAGAAATATCTGTACACAGGAAAACTACAAAACAGGCCCAGGAAGTAATGTTTATATATACGTAGATGTATGTGTAAAACATTAGTGAAGAAAAAGAGGCCATGGATGTGAGAGGGAGTAGAAGGTAGAGAAGAAGTTAAAGGGGGAGAGAGTTGAAATGATTTAAATCCAGTGCTGGCTTATAAAAATCCTTTAAAAAGGGAAAGGAAGAACAAAACATAAGAAAACAAAGTTGCTTTCATTTAAATTATTACAAAACTGCCGAAATGTAAACTGAAGATTGGCTACTTGAGACAAGGTTATGAAACAAGGACTTCTCTCCTATATAAACATCAATGGATTTGACCTTGATAAGGCTGTGAACCCCTGAATCTGTTTCTTCCCTACTTCTGAATACTAACAGAACATATTCAGGCATAGGTCTTTGTAAAGAACTCTCTGCTTATTCATCTCTGTGAATATAGAAAATAAAATGACACACTTTTCCTATTTAAGGTACTCTCCTTTTGCAAAATGCAGTGTTTAGAGTGACAAGCGTTAAACAGGAGTTATAGTTTTAAAATGATCTGCCAGAAGAAATAGCTATAATGGGCTTTAGCCTTGAGTGTTGTTGTGAGAGTTTTATGATAATGTGATTCCTAGCAAGTTGCCACATATGACAGCTAATCAACATTAAGAACAAAGGTGCCAGGAAAGACAGTTCCCATCAGGATCAACTTCTATGTGCAGTGACCTGATAGAATTATATTTTGAAGCTTCTCTTATTATCATTTCATCTTTTATTTACTATTTCAACTGTATAGTTTCTAGCATGCCCTTGTTTTTATTAACAAATATTAACAAAATTTTATGCAACATCATATTTTAAAAACAATGTCTGTCATAACAACAACCAGTAAATTATACTTTCCTTGAAGTCCAGAAAAGTAAGGCATTTCAAGTGTAAACACACACAAAGAAACATCTTAGACAAGATTCACCATCTTTATTATATATAATAGCTCTTCAAATCAAAAGCTGAAATCAAGTAGGAATTGGCAAGATACATAAACATGCAGCTTTACAGAAAAGAAATGCATTTAGCCCATACTTTGAAAAGAACCTTAACTTAAAGGTGAGTGATAAATTTCTCATTCATTTCACATTATTCAGTAGTGGATAGCTGTTTTCACTACCATCTAAGGCAAGAAGAAGCTTCTCTGATGATAGCTTAGCAGGCCAGGCCTTTGGTGTTTGTTGTCCTTTTGGCGTTCCCTCCTTTGCTCTGCCCTCTTATATTCTCTCATTCAAGCATCCTATTATAGTTCCACCTTTATCTCTTTATAACACTATCTTTTATTTGCCCTTCCTTGGAAGATCTCCTCCTTCCTGATTCCTTAGTAGCTGCCTAACCTCTATGGTTATTCTAATTGAAACACATACATCTAAATCTTTAAAGCTGTAATCCACATTTAAGAGAAAAGATGAAATGTTTTTCTTTCTCAGTGTAAATCACCCTATTCAAGATAATTATTTCTAAATCCATCAATTTACCTACAAACACAATATTTCATTTTCTTAACACCTGAATAATATTCCATTGTGCGAATGTTCCACATTTTCATTATCCATTCATCAGACTGTAGACATCCAGGCTGTTTCCAATGCCTGGCTATTAAGAATAGAGCAGCCACTGTGTAGACCAGGATGGCTTCAATCTCAGAGAGATTTTCTTGCATTTTCATCCTGAGTCCTAGAAGTAAAGACTGTGTCTTCATGCCCAGTCTCTCAGTGTGTGCTCATAGTATAGTTGGATCTTTTGGTAGATGTAATTTATCATTTTAAGAAATGTACATCAAATCCTTCCCCTCAAATCTCAGTGGTCTAAGAGGAAAAGGAAACAAAATATTGAAAAAGCCAGAGATTGAAGATGACTGCTAAGAGATACCAACTTTCGGACACAACAGAGCTGATACACAGGTGAAATCACAGAGATGATAACACTAAAAATACCTACACAAATTTCTATCAGATACAATCCCAGAAGGGTCAACTGGAAGGTGACCAAAGTGCCACACTTACCCAAGAAGCTATTTGCAATTGATTCTTACTGATAAAGGGAAATCAGTTGTGTCAAATAGAGTGACACTGGGAACATCAACCATACACTCCAGTACAGGCTCCATGCCCAGGAGTAGTTGGCCAACATAACATATACTCCATATTGTCTTGTGTGCTTTTTATTTTGTTTTGTTATATTAATGTTTTATTTACCCATGTTTGTTTGGATGTATTGATTTTTTTATTTTGTTTGTAGGATTAAAAGAATAAAAAAGAAATAATATGAGGAGGGAAAGTAAGAAGGATCTAGGAGGAGTTGGGGAAGAGAAATAATAGGAATAAAATATATTGTACGGAAAAATTAAATAACAATAAAAATGTTTATTAAAGACAACCCTATATTAATCACTACACGTAGCATAAAAATAACTCAACACTGGCATGTGTTTCTGACAGAGTAAGAGATTCAGATGTAGCTGGAACGCCCATGAGAGAATGGAAGATACATTCCAAGATAGCATGGAGAGGTCCAGGAAACAGATAATGACAGTAACCTATGTCTATATGTGTACCAAGATGTGTTAAGAACAAAGAGGAAATAATGCACTTATATACATTGGTATTTGTCTTTATCACAGTTTTAGTCTTGAAGGTAAAAGAAATATTTCAAAAGATTGAAAGCTTAGGAAAATATTATTTACAGTGTTCAATTTTTCTAAGGACAATGCTAATTTAACCCATTATTCCATATATACTATATACTAGAATTTTTAATTAAAAGGACATTAAAATTATACACATACGCTATGCTTATTATATAATATTAATGCAAGTGAAAATCTATTTCAATGATCTATTCATGTGTTGATTCCATGGCTAATTTTGTGAATTTCTGCATCATAAAGTTTTGAAAGCATTTATGTTTCTTTTCTACATTCTCTATTCTCAATTGCTTATGTATATCTTCCTAATTAGAAAAGAAAGATGTTTAAGGCTGGGGTACTATACCATTCACAAAGTTTGGCTCTCTATTTATATAACTATGTTATTCCTTTGCTCATACTATTTCAGAAATGAAGTCTTTAGTCTGGAAAGTATTTTACAATGTGAACTCATGACAAAGATACAAAATATGTAGGTTGGCAAACCATAAAAATTTGTAACTTATTTTTCAGAAAGTTTATTGAAAATCAACTAAATTAGATCAGCTTTATAATACAATTGGCTCACTTACAAACCATGAAGACTAATTAAAAATTTTGAATACTAGATTCCTTAATATAATTAAAAACTTTTGTACACTCTACCACATAGTTCAGGGATGATCTTCACATTTGTTCATTTAAATGAAATTGAAGAAAAATTGAGAGCAATTCATTCCTTGAGGCCAACCATGAAGTCATCAAATGGTTCCATCAAACAATTTTCATGCATAGTCATACAAAAGATGAGTAATAACTTACTATTTAAATTATTTGATTTCTTAAACAGATCATCATATTTCAAGTTCCTTCTTAAATCTTATTCTTTGCTGTCTTGAATTTAAGATAAGTCATTGCAATAATTCTATTAAATTGTATCTTGGATCTTTGGAGCAAGTGGTTTAAGATTCATTCACAGCAAACTATGAGTAAATCCAACAAAATACCATTGTAGACAAGGGCCCAACCATAATGCCAGCTAGCAGATTAACATGTTGGAGTAAGCTCAGATGAAATAAAGATTTTTTTCCAGAATAAAAAAATGCCCAGATGTCCTATAGACTCAAGAGAAAGGGAGAATCATTTTGTTTTATTTTGCTTTCAGTCACGGAAGAATAGAATTTTACTTCAAACTGTCAAAGCTTATTCTTCTGAACTCTAAACTGATATTACTAGAATGATGATTCTTGCTAGACTACCTCCTGGAAATGTAAGTGTGAAACCAATATGCTGGAGGAAGGATATAAGGGGATGATAGCAATGGACAGCAGTGAGTCTGTATTTTAGTGTGTTGGTGTATGGTCCATATATTTCTGATTATTGATTACCTAACAGCATTTAAACCTCATAATTTGTCCTATGTCTGGTGTGGTGAATCTTCCATCAATTTATGTGGGTCAAAATGTTTAGTAAAAACTCATTAAAATACAAGTATGTTACTTGAGAAAGGTAACATGTTAAGTTACAGCTTATATTAATAATTTAACATGTGTTATGCTATCCTAAGGCTCTCATAATTGATCTGTTGACACAGCTCTTTGAAGATATATTTGCTTGAATTTTTAATAATAGGCTTTTCAAACTCAAGACAGTTGTATTCAACTGTTGATCTCTAGTCTCTGCATAGGATTTTTTCTAAAATGTTTCCAATCTTTGTAACTGACATTAAAACTTATATAATTTCCCAGGGAAAGGAACAGAGCTGTTCTTTCATTCTGGACATTTTCTGAATTGTACATTTAAGCCAATAGTGCCCCATCTGGGACGTTTGTTTGTTTTTTAATTCACCCTTCCAATAAAAACTTCTAAGCAGCACTTACAGTAATGCAGAAATGAAATAATAACTTTTCTCTCCACCTCTCTCTTTCTCTGACTCATCACTTCCATTCCTTTCTTGTGTTTCTCATTTACACTGATCTTTCTTTCTCAGTCTCACTGTGTTCTTTCCCAAGAAGGGCTTTGTCCCTGATGTCACTGACAGACAGGTTGTTTTTCCAAGCTTACCCTGATTATCTTGCTATTCATGCTTTTACACAAATCCCCTGCTCTGAGAGGACTCCCCTGACCACCCAGCTAATGGAGCTCCACAGATAGAACCAGACTCCCACTGAGTTTCTTTCAGGATAGTTAACTATCTGAGTCATTTGCATAGTTTATTTGTTTGCCCATATTATGTCCTACTCCTTCTATAAAATATATGAAACAGAGCATCGACTTTGTTTATCCACATCCAAAGCTGAATTCCAATCTGCATAAAGGAAATTTGACCCAAGAAATTGCTAAATAAAACATATTAAGAAATCTTACCATATTTAAATGTATCACAAAACCTGTGTAAATGTTTGTAAAAGAAATTGCATAGAACTCAATTCAAAAACCTAATTCCAATCAAATGTAGAAACACGAGCCCCTTAACATATTAACAAAACACAATTTTTCATTGCCAGAATTTTGAATAGAGCCAATGAAATATTATAAGTATATCCCACATGAAAATTTTCAGCCATATATATTTAAATTTTCAGTAGGCTATATTTATAACTGTGAAAAATGTTAAAAGACAAACATATTCCTTTAAATCATCTCTTTTTCTATATATAAATTAGCAAAACATAGGTTTTTTGTGTGGTCGTTTTTAAATTAATTTTTATTTATATCAAAACAATCTTATTTTACATACCAATCCCAGGTCTCTCCCCCTGTCATCCTCCCATGCCCCCTACCAACCTCCTATCCCACCCCCACCCCCATCCAGTCCTCAGGGAGGGTGAGGCCTTCCATGGGGGATCATCAACGTCTGTCATATCATTGGGGCAGGATCCAGACCCTCCATCACATAAGCGGTTTTCAAACACTAGATTCTCATATTACTTTTTCTAGTTTTTACTTATTCTTCTCTCATCCAACACATCCCAACTGCCATTTCTCCTCCTTCCACTCCCTCTAGCTCACCTCCATCTTTTCTCTTTCCCTAGATTCACTGCTCCTCCATTTCCCTTTAGAAAAGAGCAGGCCTCCCAGGGAAAGCAACTGAACAAAGCATAACAAGTTAAGGTAAGATAAGGCACAAATGCTCATATCAAAGCTGGGTAAAGCAACCCAGGAGGAGGAAAAGGGTCCCAAGAGCAGGTGAAAGAGTCAAAGACACCCCCATTCCCACTGTTAGGTATTCCACAAGGACACAGAGCTGCACAACCATAATATATATTTACAGAGGACCAAGCTCCATGGTTGTGTATTCAGTCTCTGTGAGCCCCAGTGAGCCCAGGTTAGTTGGCTTTAGTCCTGTCCTGACCCTGATCCCTCTGGCTCCTATAATTCTTCCACTTCTGAGGGGTTTCTCAAGCTGCCAGAGGAGGGACCAGATAGAGATCTCTAATTTGGGCTCTCTCTATATGGCTCAGTTTTTAACGGCATTGACTTCTCTTCTAGAGGACCTGAGTTCAATCCCCGGAACCCACGGGACAGTTCACTCATTAATATTCTTAAAAAAAAAAAAAAAAAAACGAGTAAGAGGTATTAGATAAATACTACAAGTAGAAAAGAATATTTTTTTACAGAAGGAAGAAAATATAATTATTTATGATATCCACTTTATCATCAAGATAGTCTGTATTTAGATACAAATAGGGAAATAAATTAATAGAATACAAGAGAATTAATCTCAAAGAGAGATAAGAAGAAATGTAGTACTTAAGAAACATGGGAGAATGCTCCCAATGTTTGCAATGGTGTGAATAAAGAAAGGTAAGAAGTCATGGAATCTTCATTGGGGAAGGCATTTTAACTGTTGAATCCTAAGTGTTGTCTAAAAAGGCCAAAGGCAGAGTGTTTTTATCTCTCAGGAGGAGGTCCATGTATTTGACAGGCATAAGAGAGAGAAGAGAAAGCACAGATGAAGTAAACTCCTTCTAGAATGACAGCCCTGAGTCCTGCCATGTTCTAGAAGTGCTATGGAATCCTAACAAGTTATTTAGATTGCTAGGTCCTCAATCTAACCTCGAAGCTACACCACAGACTAAAAGAAATCCATTTTCCTCGGTAGCACCAAAGCTAAGAACAGTTCTGAGCTTATCGCTGAGATGTCCCTGCTTTACTAGAACCTTCTCCCTGCTGTTTCCTCCAGTGTTTTTCAAAACTGTCTTTACTTAGGTCTGACTATGTGCTGTTTCTATAAAAGTTCTTCATAACATTGTTACTGCAATGCTACATGGTATTGGGGTGATATGAATTCATGTTCCTGGGCTGTGGTCATTCAAATATCTCTCCAGAATATCTCTTATTCACTTGGTGAAGGGGATGAGATGCGAAAGACATAAACCAGAAAGGCATGCAGAAACTAAGGTAGATAAACTGTCCTATTTTTATGTTTCTTTGTCCATGAATCGTGTATTATTCCCTCAGCAAACATTTCACTTGTACATATGAGCTTCAGAATGCAGTGCTTGGACTCTTCACTGCCTATGGGAACAAGTGTTTTAATTTACATTTTAGTTTTAAGATCCACAATTCCTTGTATTTTTATGGAGAAGAAAAATGAGTCTGCCATCAATGGGGCTCTTGAGAATCAGTTTTAAAAGTTGCTAATAGTCTTCATTAGGGTGATGGTAATCTTGAGAATAAGATAGATTTAAGAAATATGTTTAAGAAAAAAATTAGTGTGTTCACAAGTGAGAAGGAAATAATTTTCAGTAGCATAAAATGAGCAAGGGGAGTCTATTAACCTTTGCCTTTTATCAGCCACTTAATAGCTTGAAAGCCAAAATGTTCTATAAAATTTTATGGTCTGCCAAGTTCAGGTATATCCAATGTATTCCCAAAGAACAAAGAAAGCCCACTCCCCAGACCCTCTTTACTGTTGCCCTTGTCTAGGCTCCTTGGACCTCCATCTCTAGGAGATAATTCTAGGACCCATGCTGATGTGATACTAATGTTTTGAAGGGAGAGAGAATTCTCTCATCAGTGGATTCACAGTTCTGCACTCCTTTTTCACCATAGTCATTTGTGAGAACAAGCTTTCTTTTGACAAAATATCTATTAATTTATTTTATTTTGTGCGCATCTGATTTCCTGGATGTGGAGTTACAGGTGATCTTAAACCACCATGTTAGTGCTGGGACCAGAACCCAGGTCTTCTGCAAAAGTGGTTTGAGTCATCTTTTCAGACAATTAAGCAAATTTTCTATGTGCAGGTAGATATGAACTCTCTTAATTTGTTACTTGAAATGTTTTTAAAAAACTAATACTATTTACTCAGAAAATGTTCACAACTTTTAATATATAAGATTTCAGTAAATATCATAATGGCTATACAATTTTTTGATTATTGAATTTGCTGAATCAATTTTTCCGTAATTTGAGTATAAAGTTTCTTGGTAATTTTATCCATAAGTATGATAGATCAATACAGTATCATCCCAATGGAATACTTTTAGATTCCATTTGTTTATTTTTTTGTGTGGGTGGGTATGGGTGTGAATACAGGAACACATTGCCTATTACACATGTGTAGAAGTCAGAAGGGAAGTTTCAGGACTCTATTTTTTCCTTCCATGATATGATGTGGGACAAGGGATCAATTTCATATCCTCAGGTTTAGTGTTAGGAACACTTACCCACTAAGAGTCTTACAAGTCCAATTCAATTAATGTTTCTAACTATAGATTGAGGAAATTAATAGATTATTAAAATTCAAATCATGTGTCATTACTATGTTACAAGTACTTTTCTAATTTGATGACATATTATTTATCTTTTCCTACTTAAGAAGACTCTAGAAAAGTATCTTCTTTCATTCAATTTGACTTTCTATAGGACACGAACTTAACTTCCATGATTTCAAACAGGTTAAACTGACACTTCACAGAGACTCGATAGCTTAATATTACATCAAGAAATAGGATGGACATTACTTATTAGTCAGCTACTAAATATCTTTTCTCATAATACATTTAATCACATGTCTGAGACCCAACTTGGGATATCAGCAATTATGATACATTTGTATTTTTGTTTTTAGATGCTGCAGAATTAATTTATTATTAAACAAGAATGGTAAACTAATAAAAAATAAAAAGTATTAAAATGTTGAACTAGGGAATTGCAAGATTTTAAATATGGATATGGCATTGCATCTTAAAAGTTTTGAATATGCCTATAAATTATAAATTGATTTATATCCTATTCATATGATTTTACAGGTTTAATTTAAACATAGTTTCCAAGATGAAATGGGTAATGTTTGTTTTGAGATATTTGAGTAATGAGTATTTTTTTTATAAAGGGAATTTCTTTTGGAGTATGATATCTGTGTTGTGTCAATGTAATAGTTACATGCCCTCACCTCCATCGTCTACTAATAAAGGAAGAAGCTGGGACTCACAATTGTGTGTGTTCTGACACTTAAATATACACACACAAACACACGTACAACTTATATGTAGCACACACACATATACACAAACCACACATACACAACCACACATCACATACACATCACACACACAATATACCACACAAGTACACAACACATACATACACATCATAAACACCACACACACACACTTACACATCACACACATACATATTATATGCATATATTTGTGATATATATGATTTTATGCATATCATATATACAAATTCTAGCCTGTCAGAGTATCTGGAAGTCTCATTGTAGAGTATTTGGCCTCCAGAGGCATTTTAAATACTGCTATATTAATTAAGATGTATAAAGTGCATACCAATTAAATGTATCTATACAAATGTAAGCTTTTAGAAGTCCACAGTCATCATTTGGCAGATTGTTTTAGACTTTTATTCAGAAAATAGAAATTTAAGTGAAAAAACTAGATCGTTTTAGACTTTTATTCAGAAAATAGAAATTTAAGTGAAAAAACTATAATTATACAAAGAGTTAAAAACATAAAAGTTCTGCTTTAAGGAATGAACCCTCCAATAATCAATGTGCCATTGACTGGAGGCATTTGAGATAATGTTAAGGCACCAAACCTTATCCTTGTTTTCCTCTGTGTTTTACAGGTAAATGTCATATCACTGAGCTAAGGTTTGTTTTACATTGGTGTAATCTTACTAATTAAAGACATTTGGCAATCATAGGTTCTTAGATTCCTATGCAGCATAGAAGAAGGTGCTAACTTAGGCAGCATTTCTATGTAGTGT
Source organism: Cricetulus griseus (assembly GCF_003668045.3). Classification (NCBI taxonomy): domain Eukaryota; kingdom Metazoa; phylum Chordata; class Mammalia; order Rodentia; family Cricetidae; genus Cricetulus; species Cricetulus griseus. The sequence goes on along the minus strand of NC_048597.1, from coordinate 27,460,404 downwards.
CATTAAAAATGCATCCCAGAACTCTGTATTAGAAAAATGAACAAAGGAAATCCCATCATCCTCTCGTGGGTATTGTACAATGCAAATTTCATCATTTCTTCTCTAAGGTAAAACACAAACCTCTCACCTGTTAACCATGATAAATTAGCATTGAAGATACACTAGAGTCCAAAGACAAAATGAAAGAGACAGCATTACACCCTGGGAAGCCCAGACACAACAAAGGAACTTGAATAATTCTTCTCTGTTACTTCTACACAACAAAAGACCCATGACTGACACTGCAAATTCATCACATATATTCATTGTATTTGTATCTCCTTTCTTTTGAGTAAAATGTACTCTTTGATGAATAGATTTATTTAACCACCATGGTATAATTCTATATGCAGAATCCATTTTCATTAGTTTTAAATGAAAACTTTAAAATGAATTTTTTTCAGAAACATTTTCTAAAATTTAAAGAAAAAAATGGAAAGTTGTGTTGAAATGAAATAAGGTCCAAAATTATAATTAGAATAAGTTTCTTTCTGATACCAAAGAAAGAGAAAAATCTGTCTGGTTTGCAAACGCAACTGTGAGCCTGTTGGAGTGGTGATAGAAGTTTTTCCTGTTAAGAGGACAATTCGAACAAACAAGTTTAAAATTTGTTTCTTGCTTGCCTACTTAACTGGCATATTGTAGGTCATCACCTACGAACCTTCAAACTGAACTTTGCCCTTCCCTACAAATTCCGGGTTTGATCTTCAGATTTGAGTTGGATTATAGCACTGGACCTCGGGGTCTCCATCTTACATCTTGGGTCAGTTAGCCATAGCAAATATATCACTGATTGTGTATCTCTCTGTCTCTGTCTCTCTGTGCCCCCCTCCTCTTCTTCCCTCTTTCTTTTTCCTCTATATCTTTCCCTTGGTCTTATTTTCTTGATATTTCTTACTCTATGCATCTATTTACTTCTGAACCTGAATGTATCTGCACATAGCATACACATGTCTTGAGAAAAATGCCAATTAATATAAACCTACAAATGTCATATATAGTAGATGATTTTAAATGCATTTAATTCATTATTGTTGAATTGCTTTTTATTTGATTATAAATTATTTTTTCTCCATTTTTATTTAAAATAGAAACAAGATTGTTTTACATGTCAATTCCACTTCCCTCTTCCTCCCCTCCTCCCCTGCCCCCAACTAACACCCTACCTATCCCATACCATTTCTGCTCCCCAGGAAGGGTGAGGTGTTCCATGGGGGGAGGTCTTAAGAGTCCCCCATGTGTCTAGGCTGAGGGAGTATCCCTCTATGTGGAATGGGCTCCCAAAGTCCTTCCTATGCTAGGGATAAATACTGATCTACTACAAGAGGCCCCATAGATTTCTGAGGTCTCCTCACTGAAACCCACCTCCCTGGGGTCTAGATCAGTTCCATGCTGGTTTCCCAGCTATCAGTCTGGGAACCAAGAGCTTTCCCTTTGTTCAGGTCAGCTGTTTCTGTGGGTTTCACCAGCCTGATCTTGACCCCTTTGCTCATCAGTCCTTCTTTGCAACTGGATTCCAGTTCAGTTCAGTGTTTATCTTTGGGTATCTGCTTCTACTTCCATCAGCTGCTGGATAAAGGCTCTAGGATGGCATATAAGTTAGTTGTCAATCTCATTATCAGGGGAGGACATTTAAGGTAGCCCCTCCACTGTTGCTTAGATTGTTAGTTGATGTCATCCTTGTAGATATCTAGACATTTCCCTAGTGCCTGATTTCTCTTTAAACAAATACTGGCTCCCTCTCTTATGGTATCTCTTCTTTGGTTCTCCTCTATTCTTCCCCCTACACAACCTTCCTGCTTGTCTGTATACGTATTTGTGTGTCTGAAATGTGTGAGGTGAGCACAGGTGTGTCATGGTACTTGGTACAGGTTTGTGTCTCTTTTGACACATAGACAGGTTTTGAGATCAGACACACATGGTTAGTACTGTGAGGCAAACACTATAACTGACTGAGCCATCCTTCCTGTGCAAAATTCATCTTAATATGTATGAATATTTCCATTAGAGAAAACAATAAAATATTATGTTGCACTAAATGACATACCAACAAGTTCATTTACAATTAAAACAGAGTGACTAAAATGAACATTATATAGATCAAATGTACAACTAATGAAGAATATTGTGAATATTATCTGTAAATTGTAAGAAATATCTATACACAGATAATTTTTCATATAAAAATTGCTGAGGAATAGAAGATGGATTCAAGATACCTAATCTTCACTTAGAAAGAGTACAAGGAAAAGAAAAAAGGAATTAGAAGGCCATATGTAAATGTGGTGGCAAAAATTTTTGGGAACTGACAATAGCTGTCAGACTATAAAATCAAGGAGCACAATTAATACAGAGAAAGACAAAGAAATAAAAGAAATTTGCAAGTCTAAGTGATGATATTACTAAATGTCAACAACAATGGTAAACACCCAAAACAACAAAGGTTGGAGATAGGCAAGTAATCCTTTAAAAAACTTTAAAATAAAAAAGTTAGAGAATTAGTTTCTCAAAAATAAAAATTGAAATTTAAAAATTAATGAAATATTAAAAAAAATAATGTTGTGCTAAAAAGACTAAGAAATTTTAATCAGTGTTTTGAATACTCAGATATATTTTAGTAGCACTACTGGAAAATAAAAACTAACTTTCTAGATATTCTGGCAAAAAATCAGTTAAAGAAGAAATTAAGAATGATATTAGAATTTTAAGCACATTACAAAAAACAGAAGAAAAAAGAAAGCTAATGTTCATGCTGATGATATTTTATGAGTATAGTTTCTGACATTTTTAGGAGACAAAAATCTCACAGCAAACTGTCTTGGCTCTTATAATATTTCTACCCACAATTCCAATGTTCCTAGAGCCTTAGGTAAAGGACTTGTGTTGTAGATGTGTCAGCTGAGACGGAGCGACTGAGCAATACAACTTAAAAAGACCATACCAATAGATATGCTAATGCGGGAAGAAGAAAGCTCAACCACAGATGAAGACCAATAGGCAACTAAGGAATGCTGAGAGCTGGAGAAACACACACACACACACACACACACACACGTCAACAAAGAAAAAGAAGCCATGAATTTGAAATGGAGAAGTGGATGTTCATGGGAGAATTTGGAGGAACGATGAGAAGGGAGGAATTGACATAATGGTACTATAATCTAAAATCCTATTGTCTTAGGTTTATTGCTGTGACAAAACACCCTGACCATAAAAGCAAGTTGGGGAGGAGAGGGTTTATTAGACTTACACTTCTACACTGAAGTCCACCACTGACAGAAACCAGGACAGGAACTTAAACAGGTAAGACACTTGGAGGCAGGAACTGATGCTGAGGCCATGGAAAGGTGATGCTTCCTGGCTTGGTACCCATAGCTGTCTCAGTCTGCTTTCTTATAGAACCTAGGACCACCAGCCCAGGAATGGCACCATCCACAATGGGCTGTGCCCTTCCCTGTCAATCAATAATTTTTAAAAATGCCTTACAGTTGGACCTTACAAAGGCATTTTCTCAACTGATGCTCCTTCCTTTCAGATAATACTAGCATGTGTCAGTTTCACTTGAGACTAGCCAGCATGAGTATAAAAGTATTTCAAAACTGTTTTTCAGAAAGTAAGTCAAAGGGCTGGAGAAATGGCTCAGTGGTTAAGAACACTTATTGCTATTGCTGAGAACCCAGACTTAGTACCCAGAATACACATGGTTCAGAATCTTCCATAACCCCACTGTCAGGGGACCTGGTGTCCTCTTATGACCTCTGAGTGTTCCAGGTATGCAAGTGGATGCTCATGCATTCACACAGAGACAATACTCACACACATCCAGTAACCATGTGTTACTGTACAAAACAGAAGGTAAAGGAAAAAATCGACAGTCAAGCAAATTCCTTGAATACAAAGGCCATGAACAAACAGTCTTGAAAATTCAAGGTCTCTGGGATTATTTTTTTCCATAAGCACTTCTGTGATCCAAGGTACAGGGCTTTTGTACTTTTCATGATGTCTATTGGGGTATCAGAATACATAGCCTTGAGAGTCCTGGATTTTCTTATCCTTCTAGTTTAGAGACTATTTAAAATTCCTCTTAAATTCTAAGTCTGATACCTCTATGCTTATTAGGTGCTTATTTTCTTCAAAGATGCCAACACTGAAATTTATTTCACTGGAAGTTATACATGTTGAATCTACATATATTCATGTATATATGTATATATTATGTATATGTGTCTATTTATCATGTATATTTTCCAAATCTTTTTACTTCAATTTTTGATTTTGTTAAAGTTATTAAAAGCACTGATTCAAGAAAAAGAACTCTAACACTATTTTTTTGGACATAAAAACAATGGATTATGACATCCTACCACTCTAAAAATTAATATTTCATTTAATTAAATTTTAAGGCTTTAAAAGTCTATAGATGGAAACTGTATTCTTTGTAAGTTAGTTTGCTTTTATTGCTTCGTGGGCATCCAAATAACATTGCTGCTAATATAAATTGATGACTCAGTTGAAATATGGACAAATTCTACCAAATTTAACCATTGACATTGCTACCCAGGTCTACTGATTGGTTTCAACAGAAAAATGTGTGTTCCCACATCTTCTGCTGACCTCTTCATTTTCTTAAAAACCAATTTACTTGCAGATAGGGAGAGAAAGGCAGGGTGCACATACTGGTGAGAATTATGAAACAAAGATTAATGAATGGTGCTTGTCAAAGATTTGCTGAAGTCAAGTATTTTGTGCAGGCTGCCTGATACAGCAGTCATGCATTCATTCTTTCTCCAGTGTTTAGGACATAAAAATGGAATCATGCCAGTGGAGTGGGCTAAGGAAACGTGAGTATTTGAATGGTAGTGATGTGCCCTGCAAACTTCAACTTAATAAAGCCTGGCAAGTCACCCTTCTTAGACCTCATTTTTCCCTCTGTCAGCTGAATATGAGGAACATTTCTGAGATACGAAAGTTTGGAGTGGTATGCAGAATACTCATTTTTAATTTGCTCGATTTCTGTTTCACTTTTTGTGCATACTTGCCATGGTACCATCAAGTGGCTTAAGATGAATTGATCTGTGTTTAAAAGGATATTAAACATGGATGAAAATAAAATGGCAACATAAATTGCAGCTACAACTCACTGAACCAGTATTTGTAGAGATTATACTTACCACATACGTGAAGATAGCTACATATTAACTAGTCTCCAACTACAATACTGCTAGCTCAATTTGGGTATTAAACCCTATGTACCTGAGTAGTCAAATACCTTTTTAATTTTCAAACATTTGAAATAATCACAAAACATATGATGAACAAAGTAACATCATATCAATATGACATTTTGGCCAATGTAACCTCAAGGATGACAACTGACAATATTTCTTTGTAGGAAAATATCCTGTGTACTTCAAGTAGACAAATAATAGAATCTTTTAAAAGATTGACCTTACATGTATAGTATTTGTATATAAAATATTGTTTTATATAATTAAAACAATAATATTTTTATGGGAGCAATGACTCAGTTAATATAGTATTTCCATTGCAAACATCAGGATGTTATTTTCAGTCCCAGAACCCAGAATGAAAGCCAGAGTCCTGGTTCTAGTCCCAGCACTGTGAAGGTAAAGACATTGGATCCCTAGAGCTTGCTGGCCAGCAAACCTAGTCTAATTGATAAGCCACAGGCCAATGAAGAGATCATACCTCCTGAAATGGAGATTGATGGTTCAGGAGCAATACCCAAAGTTGTTATGTGGCTTCCAACCTATATGTGTACCTGCAATGTACAAACACATATCTATGCAAAATCAAGTTCTTAAATAATGATGTACAATCAATTGTTTCAATAAATTGAAATTCCATCTGTTTGAATTTCAGTTATTAACCATCTAAGTGTGCAAAATGTATTTAAATAAAATTGGAAATATTGTGATAAAATAAGGAAAGAACTGATAACTGAAGCTATTTGAAAATATGTATTGACTTCTGTTACTTCTTATGATATAGAGAAATAAATTGATTGGATAACCAGGAGAGTTTTAAACATGTCCAGTAGCATTATTTTAAGAATAAGAAACATTTTTTTCTTTTCCTTTTTCATGAGTTAAGAAATATTGTCATCAGAAATATACATGTATGCATGCATATACATAATTTGTCATAAGCTGCACATAAAACAATACAAAATTGATCAATCCTATTAAGAATGGAAAACATTAAATAAATAGGATTTTGTGGTGACCAGCATTGGCTTGATGTTTTTAAAGTTTCATAATTGCTTAGAATTTTTGACTCATATTTTATTAAATTCATTAGTGATTTGGGGGTCTTTAGTTCAGTGACACAGAGAAAGCAGTTAAAACTAGAAAGAGCACAAGGCTGTGTAAAGTGTCAAAATGCTAGCACTGCGGGTCCCAGCATAATTAAGGAAGGAATCTCCATTCTATCCTGACAAGAAGCCAAACAACATAACAAAATATTTTCACTCAAAATAGTTAGCTAAATTTTAAGTGAAAGTGCAAATTAGCACATGTGTGTTTGCATGGTGTCTTTAGGCATTAAACTCCCAAGCACACAAATATACTAATAGACAGAGAATCCTATATGAATTAGAAGAAAATGAATAGTTTAAATATTATATTTCAAATGTCTAAGAAAAGAATTAAAGGTGGTGGTGTTATTTTTTCAAAGAATGTGATGTCAAAGGAGGGAGCTACTTAGTAACTTTCAATCCTTATTTCTTTTTTATATATTTATGTTTGTTTTTTTTTAATTTAAATTAAAAACAAGATTGTTTTACAGGTCAATCCCAGTTCCCTTACCTTCCCCTTCTCCCTTGTCCCCCCCTCCCCACTAACACCTTACCTATCCTATACCCTTTCTGTTCCTCAGGGAGGGTGAGGCCTTCCGTGGGGATCTTCACAGTCTCTCAGATCCTTTGGGATAGGTCCTAGGCCCACATCAGTGTGTCTAGGCTAAGGGAGTAGCCCATCGATCTCAGCAGACTCATGATTTCTTGTTCTACTGGGGCCCACCTGCCTACAGACCCCAGGACAGAAGTTCCCAGAGTGGGCAGGTGGTTCCAGCCCCCCTTTTTCTTTTGGTGTTTGGTAAAGTAAGATTATATATTGCCTATGTTTTTGTGAGTGTAATTATCTTCTTTGGTTTGGAGTTTTCTTCCAGTACTTTCTATAGGGATGGATTTATGGATATGTATTGTTTAAATCCGTTTTTTTTTCATGGAATATCTTGTTTTCTCCATCTATAGTGATTGAAAGCTTTGCTGGGTATAGTAGTCTGGGCTGGCATCCATGTTCCCTTAGCATTTGTAGAGCGTCTATCCAGGACTTTCTGGCTTTCAGAGTTTTCAATGAGAAGTCGGGTGAATTTCTCATAGTTTTGCCTTTATATGTTACTTGGCTTTTTTCCTTTGCTGCTCTTAATATTTTTTCTTTAGTCTGTATTTTTTGTGTTTTGATTATTATGTGTCACAGAGACTTCTTTTTGTGGTCCAGTCTATTTGGTATTCTGTAAGCTTCTTGTACTTTCATTGGCATATCCTTCTGTAGGTTGGGAAAGTTTTCTTCTATGATTTTGTTGAATATGTTTTCTGTACCCTTGAGCTGTATTTTTTCACCTTCTTCTATACCTATTATTCTTAGGTTTGGCCTTTTCACGGTGTCCCATATTTCCTGGATATTTTGTGTTAGGAATTTATTCGACTTCAGATTTTCTTTGGTTGATGAATCTATTTCCTCTACACCTGAGATTTTTCTCTTCCATCTCTTATATTCTATTGCTTATACTTACATAAGTAGTTCCTGATTGTTTACCCAGCTTTTCTATTTCCAGCATTCCCTCATTCTGTGTTTTCTTTATTGTTTCTATTTCAGCTTTCAAGCCTTCAACTGTTTGAATTATTTTCTTCACTTGTTTGGTTGTTTTTTCTTGGCTATCTTTGCTTTTTTAAGAAATTTATTTATTTATTGAACTTTATGGTTTGTCTTTTCCTCCATTTCTTTAAGGGATTTTCCTCATTTCCTCTTTGAGGATTTCTGTCATCTTCCTAAAGTTGTTTTTGAGGTCCTTCTCTTCTGCTTCATCTGTGTATGGATGTTCAAGTCATGCTGGTGTAGAGTCCCTAGATTCTTGTGGTGTCATAGCGATCTTTCTCTTGTTGAGAGTGTTCTTATACTGCTGTCTTCCTGTATCTTCTTCTAGTGGGTGAAGGTGGGGTCTCTCCCTCTCCTCTTGTCTGTTGGTGGGTTTGGGTGGGCCAAGACTTCAATGTTGGCAACTCTGGTCTGACCTCACTTGGTGTTCTCCTCATGCAGAGGGCATAGGGGAGCCGAGACTCAACTGGAGGGTGGAGGGCAGAGGGCAGAGCGGTAGACAAGACTAAGGTATGGCCAGAGTCCCTGTGGTCTGTCCTGCCAGGCTGGGTCTACCATAGGCAAAGTGGACCCAGGAATTCCAAGGAGGGGCTGTTTTAGAATTCTTGAGGACAGTTATCCTGGTTATTAAAAAATAGATTTCACATATCTGACTTTTTTTTTTATTTTTTTAATATACAAACTGAAGATCATTTGGAAACATCTACTCCTTCTGATTCAGGATATTTCAAATGAATTTGTGGAAATCTATATCCCTTAACACAATGAAAATGCTACAAACCAATGGAACTTTTACTGACATTCTGTGTTCCATTGAAACTCTGAAATGTCATGGTATCTTTTCATCATCAGTATACTTTTCCACCTTTTTTTTTTTTTGCTTATTTTGAAGATACACTTTTTGAAAATAAATGATGCTCCTGAATTCCTTACTAAATAATAAAGGTTTAAGAAACTTAGAAGCAGTTAAAAATAAAATACGTTTATTATAAAATGATTTGTGACTTTTTTAAAATTCAGGGTTTCAAGTTTGGCTGCAATTTCCTTTACCAGGTGAGACAGCTTCCCTGTGTAATAACACCATTTTTATCTGTTTTAGTTGGAGTCTGACTGTCCAGAGGTGCGTAGTGGACCTAGGAATTGAATTATTAATAAGGCCAGCTCATCACATTGGGTTTCAGATGGGATATCAAAACATGGGTGTGGGGAGAAACCCTGATTTGAGGTACCACTGACCATGCCCAAGAGGGTGTAGTCAGAGTTATATAACAAGTGTTTAAGAAGGAGAGAGGCAAGCACATGGCTCTCTTTCGCCTCACTGTGCTGACTAGGAAGCATTTCTGGGTCAGTCCTGCTCAGGTGCAAACCTGGTCACTGTCTCCCTTGTGTAGTATTTTTCCCCAATAAACTACTGGTTATCAACATATTTCTTACTCTACTTTGTCACATGGGTTCTGAGATGATTCTCATCTTTCACTGAGGAGAAGGGCTGCATATACCTAAGTCATTGCATTGATATGAATTTTTGGAAACACCTCTTTTCTTGTGGGAACCTGTTCTAGTTGCCTTTCTTTTGCTGTGATTAAAATACCTCAACTAATAGCAACTTAAGAGAGAGTTTATTTAGGTTTATTGTTCCTGAGGGATAGATAGTCTATCATGTTGGTTGGAAGCATGGCAAACAACATGATGCATATACTTCATGTGTAATTAAAAAATGATGATAACAATAATAATAAGTACATAATTGAGGAAAATCAAAAACACTTTCTCATTGGCCTTTCCTTGTTCCTTAAGCTCTGATGTTAAAGAATCAACTTCTGTTTTTTGAATGTTTCACCTCCAATTATTGACATTTCCAGTTTGTTAGCTTCCCTGCAAAAAGTTTGGAAAAATGTGGGAAAAAAAGAACAAAATAAACAGCATATTTTCACTTGAATTTTATGTCTCTTATTGTTCTGCCTTCCTCTTCTCTCTACCTTTCAGTACATTCAGGTCATCAATTTTCTCACAATGTTGGGAGATTGATGTCATACTTGCAGGGAAAATTTGATAAACTGCTTATATCCTATCTTTCCAGAGTGGAAAGTTTTGGGGAAAGTACATCAAATAATTTAATTAAAAGCCTGTAACAGTGACCATTATTTGTGGATAAATAATAATAATTACTATCCCACTCTAATAACCAGAAAAATATTCTAAATTTAATTAAAAGAAATATACACATAGAATAAAGAGTTAAGTTTTCCTCTTTGATGATAAGACATATGAACATATATTAGTTAATCATCCCCTATCAATAGCATGCATAGGGTTTGCTAGAAATTGATTTTGGGGATATCATCTATTAAATGAAACTCATATTTCTTGTGCACAGCACATGCATGGATTTAATTACTTTGAAATCTCTGGTAAAATCTCCAATTTATATTTCTTTGAGATAATTACTAAAAAGGAATTGCATCAACTAGTTTCACTGCCTACTGCTTTCCCATCGGTCCTTGACATTTAAATGGACTTTCCAGTTCAGGGGACAGAAAAAAAGATTTTTTTCATTTTCTTTTTTCTTTCTCTTTTTTTGTGATAAGAGCACAAATAGAAAGAGGTCAAGCTAGAATATCATCTCTGCTGCCTGGTGTTTGTATCCTCATATTGGCCATAATCATAGACATACAAGATAGCCTGTTACATGTCATGCTTTATTAATAATGGTGGAAAAAGAAGAATTATATAATAGATAAAGAAAGAACAATTTAACTGAGACTTTATCTTTTTCAATTTTATTTTGGATACTCATAGTCTAGTGTTTCTTCTGTGTTTTGAGGTTTGGCACAAATGCTGTTGGCTGAGTATTTGCAAATTTGATGTTACCTACACTTCCTACTGTTTTTCCTCACCCTCCTTCCTACACACCATCTTTTCATTTTTATTTTTGTGTTTTCTCATCTTTGTTTTTATTAAACACTGCCATTTTGAAAGCCTCTGCAGAGAATTCTGTGTTTTTAGAAGAAAAACAAGGTACAAGTCTAATAAGTAAAGCCATGATTAAAATCCAATAAAGAAGGATCTCCAAAAATTATTAAGGACTTCACTAATGGAAAAATATACCCCTACAGTTTTATTTCTTTATTTCAACAGAATCAATTAAATCAATATATTTAGAATGAACTTTATATAAGTCCATTGAGAACAATGAAAAAAAACTGGATGTTTTTGTGCTTTTACACAATGTACATTGAGTTTTAAAAATAATATCAAAGATAATTTGTACTTTAATTTTAATGAATTCATCTTCAAGAGTAAAAGCATACCTTCACTAGGATTAAGCATTCTTGAGTCTCATTCCTAGAGCCAGGTAGATAACAATCAAGCAAGGAGCTGCCCCCCCCCTTCTTCTAACATTAGCTGTCTACTCTTCCTCTAATGTTCTACTATAACAGTGGCTAATAGGAAACCAGTTCTCCATGTACATGAATTTTCTTAAAGTGTCTAGTGTTAAAGAGTGGATGAAAGGAAGATGAATTTGCATCAAGATGTAAAAACTCTGTATGTTCTGTTTCTTTTGATACTAAGCTTCCTAACATGCTTTTCTCTATCTTAAGCCCCAAGTGGTGTCAAAACTATTGTTGCATCACTTAACAAGATGCAACATTTTTTATTTCTTTAAGTAGAAATATTCTTCCACTCTAGTGAATAAAGAAAGTGTAAAATTTCAAACATTATTGTGTGTGAATCTCGAAGTCACACCACATTTATGATACTTCATTCTCGAATTCAGTCACACAACATAAACATATTCTATTAATTATAAATTCTATTTTCCAAATGATGATTTTAGTAACAGAATAAAAAATTCTATTTTCTACAAAAATTTGTATGACATGGAAACTTAGCCAAGAGAAAAATATATTCACACATAAAGCAAAAAAGAAAAGGTGTGACAGCATAAAGCAAGGAATTTCTATGTAACTGACCTTGAGGAAACAAATTATATTTATAACAGTTTAGAATTAGAATATTTATTGCCTCATTTTATGTAGCCATGTAGACATGGGCTCATGGGATATTTTTAAGTTCCCCCTTTTCCATAATTTTTCCCATGCTTTCTTTGCCTTCAACTGTTCAATTCTTACTTCTCACTTAGCCTAGTGTGCATGAACCTCCCATGTTAAAAATCTATATTGGTTACTGTTAGGCTACAGATAGCTGTTCAAAAGTGGCTTTGAGATGAATAGGAGTTAGGAGTCTATTAAGAAACTTTCTTGAAGCCCTAAATAGAAGGATAGTCAACAACATGGTAGGGGCTCTGAGGAGAGTTCAGACTCCAGCATCAGAAACAAACAGCTCAGATTGGACCTAAAGCCAGGAAATTAGGGCTCATGGGGAAGAGCTGGGAGACATTTCTTATACCTCTCTTAGGTTGGGAGTGATTTTACAGTACAAGCTTAAAGGCATGATCTTTGGCTCCTAGGCAGAAGGCAGGGAAGGAGCTGGGGAGCTGGATCCATGGCCACCAATATTGGTGTCGATGTCAACTTGCTTCCCAAGCAAGTGATCTGTGCACCAGTAAATCTGTTACCTAGGAAATTACAAAAAAAAAACAAGCAACTCTGTAGGTTGCCTGTCTGTGTTTAGGATAGGGGAAAGGTTATTGCAAGAGCCACAGCTGGCTTATATTTTTACAGTAACTATTTTTATCAGTTCCATCTGTATTTTACTGTTATACTATAAGACTTAGCGGTACCATTACACATCACAGTATATTCTCTAGGCTTAATATATAATGTTCTTGATTCTTATTTGTCAACATCAGCCAATAATTTAAGGAGGATGAGAAGCATGAATTAGTCACTCACTGCAGTGATCGAGGAAGCTCTTTGCCTTCTGATTCAGAGACATGGAGAGCCAGGAGACAGCATCAAATTGCAATACAGTACCAAGGCTATTCCTCATGTACAAGCATCCTTCCGTGGAAAACAGATCTTCAATACCACTGAGATAATACTTGAGGGAATTGAAAGCAATTTTTTTTAACTTGAATCTCTTCTATTGAGAGAGAAGCCAGTCTCACTTCAGCCTTTTGTGGTTTTAACACGATAGGTGCATGTTGAGCAGTAATTAAAGATGCAAGCTGGCACAATAAATAAAACTCTGTCCTTTGAAATGGTACCTTCCCACAAGAAAAAAAACTGAGACTCAAATGGAGTCTTCAAAGGACATTTCTGTCAGTGGAGAAAAGAGAGCTCTATTGATAGCAATAAATCTCAAGCATGAGACTTTTCCCTTTTGACTCGCTTTTTTACTGTATAGCTGTATAGTGGATTTATTCTCTGAAACAAATATTATACAAGATGCCACAATATGAATACAGCATTCCATGTGCCCATTTGCCTGACATTACCAAAAGTTGTACTGATGGCAAGCAAGAGAGATCCATACCCATATATATTTAAGTGAAAACCCTCTCCATGATGTGAATTAGGGGTCAAATGCTTCTAATACGAGGCTGCCTGTTTTCCCTAGAAAGAGATTCACCTAGTGTTCACTGTTTACCTGGACTGTGGATAGCTAAATCCAGGAGAAGCTTCTGGGAATCCAGCCTTGCTAGAGGGCATCCACTTGAATAATTTCTGTGGTTACTCTCTAGCCAAGCCATTGAAGTTAATATGGATATATGGAACAAGAATTGGATGTGCACCAGATAAAATGAGTGAAATCCACAGAATGGGCCTTTTGCTGGACTTTGAACCTTGGTCTGAATTAAATGATTTTTTGTAAGTATCCAATTAAATACTGATGATTTCCAATTCCATGCCTGTTCTGATACATCCATATACACCCATCTTCCCTTCAAGCCTTATTATTATCTATTTCCTAGTCCTAGTATTTATGATTTTTGTTTTTAAATTTTAGACACAAATCATTAGTAACTTCCCACACAGATCAATGCAGACTTCTTCCTTCAACAGTCTGAGGAGTAAATGAGCCAAATGAAACATAGATATATGAAATAATAGATTTCTTTCATGAACTTTCCTAGAAAGTCACACTAACTCATTTTATTTTTTATCTATTTTTTGGGGAGGGGAGGAAAGGGTTTATTTGGCTTATACTTCCATATCACTGTTTGTCATTGGAGGAAGTCAGAACAGGAACTCAAGCAGGGCAGTAACCTGGAGGTAGGAGCTGAAGCAGAGGCCATGGTGGAGAGCCGCTTACTGGCTTGCTCCACATGGTTTGCTCAACTTGCTTTCTTATAGAACCCAGGACCACCATCCCAGGGAAGGTACCACCCACAATGGGCTTCGTTCTCTCCCATCAATCACTAATTAAAAAAATGCCCTACAGGCTTGCCTACAGCTCAACCTTTTGGAGGCATTTTCTCAGTTGAGATTTTCCCTTTTCTGAAGATTCTAGCTTAGATCAAATTGACATAAAACTAGCCAGTACACCCAGTTGTCCATCCATTGGCTGATTTCCCATGGAAGCAGCAGTTGTGAATAGTGTTGTAATAAACACATTAGTACAGGAATCTCTGTAACATGCAGATTTTAATTCCTTTGACTATATATACATTTTAGGTTGGCTGGACCACTCAGTAATTATTTTTGTAGGTCTCTGAGACCCCGCCATGCTGTTTGCTATCTGCACCAACAGTATAAAATAAAGGCCTGGAGTTTTGATCCTGTCCCTGGGAGACTAAGCACTCAGAGAACAGGCTGCTATCGGACACAGGGGCATGAGTCATGATTGGCTGGAGCCAATGGTGGTGATTGTATTTTTTCTGTGAGATACTGTTTTGATGTAAAACATGTGATCATGTCATGGCCAATGGGATGCAAGAAAAGTCTGATGGGGAGACTTCAGTAAAGGCTATCTTCCTGCCAATCTGCACAAAGAAAATGCCTTCTTCACTGAATACTGGTCACATCTACAGATAAAGGCAGACACTGGCCCATCCAGCTATCATAAGGAAATGTTATCAATGCAGCAGACAGGCTGGCCTCTGAAAAATATCATGTCACCAAATTTCTCCTTGCTATTTCATGAATTTCTTATGGCCTAAGCCATATTTACTGGTGCTTTAGTTCTGTGATGCTCACAGTCCCCTGACAGGTGAGAGGGAGCCCCTGGATGCTGCAGTGTTTGTCTGCTTCTCTCCTGCATCTCTGAGTAATGGTTTCTCATTTCAAGGGTGATGGATGCTGGACAGTGACATCTGTGAACTTCTTGCTACCGCCAATGGGGAGCCTCTGTGTTCAGGAGCCTCAGCTGCCTGAACCTCAACTTCTGCTCCCTATATGCAAAGGTATATGAATAATTTCCCTATGTGCAGTTGTGATGGTTACATAACCACTTATACATATCACATGCTCAGGGCAATTGCTGACACACAGGCTGACCCAGTTAGCCATACACATTGCCATCTTTATCTCTACACTCTAAACTGTTGACTTCTGTCAGCCATATATTGTTTGAATACAACAGCCAAGCTCAGGTTGCTCTAACACAGTTCCCTAGGGCCCAGAATTGACCTAAAGGCCAGTTTTGTTAAGGCTCTACCACGTGACAAGCTTGGGTTCAGTTTCTAGATGTGTGACATGGAGCAACTCTCTTCATCTCCCTACACTTCCATTTCCTCATCTGTGAAACCAAGAAACAATACGTCCCGTGAAAGACCGTCTGGGAAAGTCACCTGGCACCAAGCCCAGTATAAAGCAGCAGAATTTTTGCCAAGGGCCACATCAGAAGAAAGAATGTTAGGGAATTGGCTTTGGTCCACTTAAAATCTCAAAGGATAAAGAAGTCTTTGTGACTTAGAGACCCGTGTCCTGCTTGTACTGTCCAGATCCCAGACCATCCAAGGGCCTTTGAACTCACTCAGCTTTGGCAGGAAGTGAACCCTTCCACAACAGAAAGCTAGCCTTCCCTGCAGGCTCCCTGATGAAAGAGCAGAAGGAATGGGGGACAGGGAAGGGGGTTGTGGTCCCACCAAAAAAGCCCTGTGGCCCATCTAGCTGCTGGTCTTCACTTTTCCATGTTGGCTTCCTGTATGACCTTGAGCAAGGCCTGGGTTTCCCAGGATTCCACTAACCTCATCTGTCTGGTGGAGCCAGACTCCATGACCTCCACAGTCTCTTTTGGAGTGGCATTCTGGGATGCAGGAAGCAGGACTCCTGGCTGCTGGGGAGATCAAAGGATGTCCTCCCAGAGGAGGCCTTGCAGCTGCCTGCCCTCTGAGTAGCTCTTGGCTTCCTGCTCTGAACAGAGCCTGCTGTGCAGCCCTGGGAATAGCAGAGGCCTCTGCTGATGTCAGATGTTGGGTTTCATCAAGCTTCTTGCCCCAGTTCTGGGTCACAGGGTTGAGATTCTTGAATGCATTTCCTTTTGTGGTGTTGAGTTCTAGGCACACCTGTCTGAAGCTTAGGACACTGAGGAATTTCTTCTTTACCCTTCATTGTTTTCTGTTTTTTGTTTGCTTTTGTTTTTTCAAGACAGGGTTTCTCTGTGTAGCTTTGGAGCCTGTCCTGGAACTCGCTCTGTAGACCAGGCTGACCTCGAACTCACAGACATCCTCCTACCTCTGTGTCTCGAGTGCTGGGATTAAAGGAGTGCATCACCGCTGACTGACTTTTTTCTTTACCATTCTAAAACCGCTCATTCATACTCCATAGTTAACAATACTCATCTATATTCTGACTGGCCATTGAGACTCAACAGTGTCTACCAAGCCTGACTTCTCATCTGTGTGAGTTCTATAGGAAGGTTTATTAGGTTAGCTACATGACACAAGCTGGGGGGACATTCAAATAATACAGATATATATTTGCATTCTGGAGAGGTTGTGGACACTGTAGCTTCTCAGTCCAGGGAGCTGATGCCTCAGTATTCCTGTTCTGATCCAGTTGAAAGCCTGGAAGATTCCTAGAGCAGCCCTGATTATCAGTCTGTCTCGGAAAGCCAGAGAATCTGAGTTCTGACATTAGCCAGGCATGACAATAAAGGAGTAGTTCCTGATCAAACTCCCAGTGGCCGGCCCCTTAAAGAAAACTGAGTCCTTTGCTCACTCCCACACCTGCCAGAAGCCATCAATTGTGAAGAGTTGCACTTCAACATCTTTGTCATATTTTTAAGGACTCTCTTCCGTAGCTTCCTGTCTGGACTGTTTCTTTTGGGGGTACTGGGGACATTGTCACAGAAGCCTTCAGTATCTCTTTCTCAGTTATGAGTCTACAGTCATTGATACCATGGTAAAAGAAGTTTCCTTGCCCATCCGCAGCATGGATCATGGACTTCCAGGTGCTTTCATTTTCAGAAGTTTAGTCCATTATCTTCATGGTGCCACATGGTGGCGTGTAGGCAGACATGGTGCGAGAGAGGAAGCCTAATGTCCCTTATCTTAATTGCAGGCAACAGGAAGTGGTCTCCCGACTCATTTTAATATCCAGATGGAAAAAGACCTTACTCATCTAAATATGGAAAATGTGCCCAAGTGATATAGATATAAATTGAGTAAGAAAAGATGATGCAAAAGAAATACTTACCAAAGAAATTTGAGACATAACACATGTTAAGTTAGTTACTCATGCTTTCTAGACTCCCCAAGACTGAGGATTTATTAGCTGTTCAATAATTATTTGTGTGTGCAAGTGTGTGTACTCCAGAAGTCAATTCAGGTGTCTTTCTCAATTGCTCACCATCTGAGCTTTGGCACATTTACACATTTTTATTCTTGTCCTTAATTTCTAAGCTTGCTCGGCAAGCGCTTCATCTACTGAGCCCTATCCCCAGCCCACATTTGACTTTTACTGTGAAATTTCTTCTTGATAGCTAAGTGCTCCAGCAAACACCCAAAGATACCATGTGTCATATAAGACAAAAATCACAAGTCACTCATGTATTCCACTGCTAGTTGCCTGTATTTCCGGATGTTGTAGCAAGCGACAAGCTTTGCCACAAAGGAGAGCGTAGGTTATCCCCGAATAAAACAATTCTTTCTCAAAATTATGTAAGACTCCACTGTGATATTTTGTTTGTCCTTGTTAGAGGCTCCATGAGGCATCTCTATTCGCCACAGTCCCTTTATGTGCAGTTGTATCTTGTAATTATAAGTCAAAGTGGAAGAGTACTTGCACATCAGCCTCTAATTCCTATAATTATTGTTAAGCTATCTCTTTCTCTGTTTTCAGCTGAAAACTGGCTGGCTTACAGGTTACTTTGTAAATGGTGTGAAGTATCAGAGTTCAGTGGCGTGCAGCATGTTCCCTCTACAATAAGCTGCTCTTAATTATGTGTCTTTCTGCTGGTATCTGTGCAAAGGGAACCAGCTGTCTTTCGGAGTGAATGGATGACGGCAGAATGCTGCTTCCCTTTATTATCATAGGAACGTGTCTAAGGTAGCAGACTCCACGATGTTACTCAGGTTTATGTATCACTTTTCATTTCGCATACATTTTCCTGAGCAATGCAAAGTACTACATTTTTATGTAAATTCTAGCAGCCAAATTGTTAGTACTAGAATATAAACTTACATAAACTCTCAAAACTACTAAGGTCACTGTGGATTATATGGACACAGCGTCTGCACTGTCCTCTGTAGGCACTGTGAAGCAGAAGACATGGTAGAGTCCTAAGCCAAGAATCGTGTTGACCCTGTCAGGTGAAAGTGACAGTTTTGGGTAGCCTCTTCAGTTGCTAAGTAACATGAATAAACATTCCTTAATTTTACATCTGCATATCCAAATGTCCAGGGATCTGTCAATTCCTTCTGAAAAGTATCTACATGTGTGATACTAGGAACATCAGGGCAAATGGAGGCCCCACCCACTTCCATACATTAATTTTATGTTCAGGATTTACCTACCTCCTGTACAGCTAGAGGAACTAAGTCAATTATGTTGTTGCAGAACTGATAACCCACATTTCAAGAGCCTGATGATCATGGGCCACTAACCCTAGTGGCCCTTTGTATCCATGTACATTGGAAGATTTAACCAACAGCTCATTCAAAGTACTCAGAAATTAAGGAATCAGTCATGAACATTTACAGACCTTTTTCCTTATCATTAGTCTGAAGCCAGTGGTTCTGAACTTTCTTAATGCTAGAATCTTTTAATACAATTCCTCACTTTGTGGTGACCCCAACCATAAAGTTATTTCATCTATTGCTATTTCATAACTATAATTTTGCTAATGTTATGAATTGAAATATAAATATCTGATATGCAAATCCAAAAGGGGCATGACCCATAGGTGGAGACCCACTGCCTAAGCATTATAGTATAGCACATATTTTAATGGCAACTATACTGTATTAGGTATTATAGGTATTGAAGCAATGATTTAAGTGTGGGGGGGGGAAATAAGTTATATGAGGCATATGGGTACCTGAAGATCCTGCTACCCACAGGAGAGTTGAACTCAATCCTCTGTAACAGAAACTGTGGCCTGCCCATCCAAGTGGCAATCCCCCTGCTCCTGTGCCCAGGCCAGTCCACATGAGCAGGCGCATACACATGCTCAGCAGGCACTTCCTCCCTGAGCCAAGCCCGCAAGCCTGCCTCATCACCCAGAGACTACTGACAGGGAGACACCTGACCCAGAGATACCAATGAGGAAAGAACAATGCAGCAGATTCAGCTGCCTGGGCCAACAGGACCTCAGGAGGGGGTATAAAGGCCAGTTTAACTTCCTTAATAAACCAGTCTGCAGCACACTCTGCTAGTCACCAACTCCCAGTACCTGAGTCATTGGTGCTGCCTCTTGTCTCTCCCTCCCCAAGGGGTGTCTGAGTAGGGTAACCAGCAGCAATCCTCCACAAACACTAAGGGATGATTATATGAACAGTACTCCAGGAAAGTTGTACTTGTTCAGTCCATTATCTACAATAAAGTTTAAGGTCTTCCATTTCAGTCCTTTACCATGATTCTGTACCACTGGTCAGAGAATAAAAGTGAGAGGCTTCATGTTGCCAACTGGCACCATTTCCATTTCCGTTATGCATTTAGGAAATAGGAAGATAATTATAGGACTCTCAAACAGTGTTAAGCTTTGATATAATCTTAGGTCCAAATCACATGCATCATTTAATCAAGTAAAATCATCTTGTCTGATAAACCAGGAACGATTATAGCATTTTGTAATTTTCATGATTTGCCACCAAGTCTAAAAGAGTATTTCATTACCAAAAGATATAAGCATGTACTCATCTCCAGTGTGTAGTCATTCTGGCAAATGCTGCAATTTTCTCAAGGGAAATAGTTTCATAGACATTGCATAGAAGTCTACAGTTGGAGCAGTGGTGCATAGTTCTTTCTAAAGAAATTTAACTTCTTCAATTTATATTCTTTAGGTGTTTGACTGGCTTTGTTATGCAAGCTTGATAAACAAGAATGATTTATCATTTGCTTCATTTCTTTCTCTCCTACCCACACTTGTTTTCTGTTCTATATAGGTGATATTTTAGCAACCTGAGTACACACTATTACAAACATGATGAATCCACCACCCACAATGTTTTCTTGAGTTAACAATTTACAATTTCCATTTTATCTCTGCCATAACTTTTTTCCAGAAAAAATATAGTTCTCTGGACAAGAGTAAGATTTCTGGAACTTAGTGATTCATTCTACAGCCAAAAGTCGCTCTGTGACACTATGTGTAGATCTACAGCTATGTTTATCATATACAAGTCATTTTTGTTTATATGTTTCTTAGGTTCATTTTATTGGAAAATCTTTTCACAACCCTTCACTCTGAGGTAATGTCTGTCTTTGAAATTGAGGTGTGTTTCTTTCATACCCGTCATTTAAAGACAGCAAGCACAAAGCAACACATAGAAGTATGTAGACTTCCTCTAATGTATTTCTCAGCTCTTTGGTTCTTGTGATTATATGCATGGAAGTGACAAATATATGTATTGCATATGAAATGACCACTAATTATTCTCAATTAATTATTTGCATCACTTTATTTTGACTGGGAGGGAAGTCCTGGCATTTCCAACTCCTCCTGAAGATTGTGATGGTTTCAAAACTTCATTCACCCAGCCAAGCATAATAATCCACACATTTAGAGGTGCTCAAGGTGTCAACAGTAACTCACTATCTCTGAGAAGTATCTGAATTTTAATAACTTCAATCTGATGTATTATTCTCTTCATCTACTACTCTTCTTAGAATAAGCCATGCATCTTATAACATAGATTACCAAAATCTTAATATCTTTGTAGCACATTAGTGATTTTTATCCTTGTGGAATTTTTATTCTTGCCTATTGAATACAGACTACTAGAAGCATAACAATTTCACCACCCATAATGATTGTCTTGAATCAACAATTTTCAATTTTCATTTTATCTCTGTTTATGTACATAGTAAAAAAAACAGTCTTACAGCTAATACTCTTAAATAAAATACACATATTATAGCAATGAAACTGTAATGATGTCATAGGACTATCAAACAAGAATAGCTCTTAATACTGGTGAAAGAAAGCTACTTCCCTTGGCACATGAAAGAATTTCAAATGAGTGGATATCTCCCACTTTGTGACACTACAATTACAATCATACTTAGTTTTTAGTTATAATTTTTGTTTTCAACTCTATTTTCCCCCTGAGTTTCATGATAGAGTCACTAAAGATTAACTTAGAACAATTGATCTGAGTTTTTTTAAATAAATTTTATTTATATTAGAAACAATATTATTTTACATATAAATCCCAGTTTCCTCTTCCTCCCATCCTCCCATGTTCCCCACCAACCACCCATCCCATCCTCCATCCACTCCCCAGGGAGTGGGAGGCCTTCCATGAGGGATCATCAATATCTGTCAAGTCATTTGGGGCAGGGCCTAGCCCCTCCTCCATGTATCTAGGCTAAAGGATATCCCTCCATGGGAAATGGGCTCCCAAAATCCATTCATGAACAAGGGATACATTCTGTTTCCACTGCCAGAGGCCCCATAGACTGCCCAGTGCTCCTAGAAGACACCCACATTCACGGGCCCTGATTTGGTCCTAAGTTAGTTCTCCAAATGTCAGGCTGGGGTCCATGAGTTCCCACTTGCTCAGGTCAGCTGTTTCTGTGGGTTTTCCCATCATGGTCTTGACCCCTTTACTCATCACTCCTCCCTCTCTGCAACTGGATTCCAGGAGTTTGACTCAGCGCTTAGCTGTAGATCTCTGCTTCTGCTTCTGCTTCCATCAACTCCTGGATGAAGGCTCTAGGATGGCATTTAAGGTATTCCTCATTCTCATTATAGAGGAAGGACATTTAAGGTAGCCTCTCCACAACTGCTTTGATTGCTAGTTGGGGTCATCCTTGTGGATCTCTGTACAATTCCTTAGTTCCAGATTTCTCTTTAAACCTATAATGGCTCCCTCTATTGATATGTCTCTTTTCTATTCATGTCCCCACTCACTCAATCTTCCTGATCCCTCATGTTATCCTCCCCCCTTATCCCTTTCTTTTTCTCCCCCTCTCCCATGTTCCCAATTTGTTCAAGGGCTCTTGTCCTTTTCCCATTCTCCAGGAGTATGTGTATCTTTCTCTTATGGATCTCCCTGCTTCCTAGTTTCTCTGGAGGTATGGATTGTAGATCTGAGATTTTAAAGGTGTGAACACATCTCTTGGTTTCTGGTAGCACCACAGTACACTCAATCTGCATCACACATCTCCAAGTTATCATGACTGATGTAACTGAAAAGCACTGCAGAAAATAATCTATAGGTGCATTGATGTCTTTAGGAATTTCCATGTATGATGCAATAGATGGTTTTGTTAATTTCAAGGATTCTTGGTGTTTCATTCTAAAAGGTTTCAGAACTGCAGTAAACACCAGTAACATGGCCATTCACTTACTTGGCAATATTTGATGGTTTCATTACTAGACAAGTTTCTTGTCAGAATATACTCAGTGGACAGAAATTAAAATAAATTAATAAAAGAATTTAAGAAAGCATCTATGTGTGAGCTTTGAAAAAACCCAGTCAAAATTATCTAGAGTCCACCAGAGGAACTTAATTGACAGAATAAATACATTAAAAAGAAATTATTAGATTGCCTTATACAATATTGTCTGATTATCCCAATGGTAATGATCTTAATATGGGAAAGGCTAAATACAAGTACTTGCTGATTTACAAGGCTGGATGCTTCTCAACTCCCAGTTGGTCACTGAAGTCCAAAAAGTGGGAAGGAGTCCTGGAAGATTTCCTGGTCTTTTGCGCCATTGGAAAGCTGGATCATGATGTCAGTGGAGGATCCAATGGCAGTAGCAGTATTGAGGAAGGTGATCATGTCAGAAAATCACAGGGTAAAAAGACAAAGTTTAAAACATTTTCCATCAATTCCCTTACATTTGGACCTGTAGAAGCTACCATTTACATCCAGGCTGGGCCTTCCCATTTCAGTTTATATAATCATAAAAACCCCTCAAAAACATGACCAAAGATGTCTCTCTTAGTTGCTTCCATGTGTAGTCATGTTAACAGCCAAGATTAACCTCCCAGTACTGAAAAGGTACAATGAACATTATGTTTTCACAGATAATTTTAACTTCTAGGAAAGAAGAATGAAGAAATGAACTGAAAGTTATTAAAACTGGAAGCCTGAAGAACAGTTATCAATTTTAGACTCATCTATACAAAGATGTGAAAATCATACAATTTGTTTGATCATGTCTTTAAAGCAGCAGTTAAACCAGTTGTTTTAGAAACTAAATTAGTAGTTGCTGTCCTGGTATAAATATGTGATACATGATACTATGTGATATCAAATATCATATGATATACTGATACAGCATTGAGTGAAACTTAGTATAAGAAGAAGTCAATGAAAGTATGAATAATTACAAAAAATATGGAAAGAGTGTCTTTTCCCTTGTCCAGACTTGCAATTTCTTCTGTCTTTAAATAACAGACTGAGCCAGGCAGTGATGGCACATGCCTTTAATCCAAGAACTTTGGAGGCAGAGACAGGTGGATCTCTGTGAATTTGAGGCCAGCCTGGTCTACAGAGTGAGTGCCAGGAGAGGCTCCAAAGCTACATAGAGAAACCCTGTCTCAAAAAACCAAAATAAATAAGTAAATAAATGTAAGTAAATAAATATTACAGATTGAAAGAGCCTCTTAGGAAAACTAACTAAAGAAGCAATGTGATGTACGGAGTTAAATACTAAGTGTCACATAAAATACATAGAAAGATGGAAATAGGTATTAGGTGTTGTGAGACAATGCATTGGAAGGTTAGTAGTAGCTGAGGAGATAAGAACTAGTTTAAGACAGCATCTACTGAGAAGACTGTGTACTCTACAATCTACTACTTCCCTACTTTACTTTCACTTGCTGCTAATTTCACTGCCATACCTGTGCCAGCCCATAAGAAAATCTCTATGCCCAATCTCAAGGACAGCACACCTTATTAATTACATAAAGCATATAATAATAACACTTGAATTCGAGATATGAAAGGGAAAGTGATCACATGTAAAATGGAAAAACTAACAGTTTATTTCTGGTCTTCATACATAGTTCAAGAAATGGAGCACCCATTTATTTACTTCTTTTTAAAATTTTATTAAGCTACTACTTTTAGATGCCCTTTGGTAGTCTGGGATGTTTAATTCACTGTATATAATTATAGTCCATAATTTTGCTGAATTACATACAAAGTTGTTTCGTGTTTTAAAAACTATTTCTAACATAAGAGATGCAGATTTGGAAACCAAAGCTAATTTACTGATTCATCCAAAATAATTGTACTGGATTATTCCTTTGGAGAATTTTGGTGTCCAATCTAATTCTAAATGTAGAATTACAGTTCACCTGAGGCAAGTATAAACCTTGCTAAAACTTAATTGAATTTAGCTATAAAACTTTTCATTGTAAAATTGGTTCTTGTAGCCATGTTTGCCAAGGATTGTTTAACTGAGAGTTTGACACCAGATAAGCTTTCCAAATTAGGGAGTGAGAAATCACATCTTTGAGGAAGTGACGAACCTGAGCCAGAAGATGATTCTGAACAACCCATCACTATTTCTGATGAACCACAAGTTAATTCTATTCCACCAAATAACAAGTTGGCATTATTGAAGAACCTCATATTTTAATTTTAGTTATTGACTCCAGTTTTGTTTACTACCATTTAAAAACTATGTTTCTGAAACAACATTATATATTTACATTTTTAAAAATGACAATGTGCCCAAATTCTTCCTAACATTCATGATATGGTTGATGTCAATATTACCAAATAAACATTTCTACAGCAAATTTTAAGATAATGACACGTTTTCTCTTCTGAGTTACCATAACATCTGATAAAATGGCATTTTATTTTGTTATTAAATAAAATTTCCTTCTAATCATGTTGTAAGAATAAAATCATATCTAAGTAATATTTTCTTTACTCAACTGTCACAGATTCTGACCCTTTCTAAGCTGTACCCACAAAATAGGTTTATGGGTTAATGTATCATTGATGTCTTTAATTGCTGGAGAAATCACACCTTTTAAGATTATTATAATAAAATAAATATTATTTTTGTGTATTAGAAAATGTTACATTATTATTCATTAATAATGTCTCTTTTCTTATCCCTTAATTGTTAGGTAGAAAAGACAGCATTATACATATAGAGAAAAGCAGCATTATACATACATATAGAGAAAAGCAGCATTATACACCAACTTCTAATCATATATATAATATTACTGTATACACATACACACATGAACTTACTAGCGATGTATAACCCATAACCAAAAGTGGTGAAATACTAGTAGTAATTGATAGCATCCTTTTCATGTAATTTAGTATAATAAATAAATGGTACACGAGGTAGTATGAGAAAGAATATGTTATATATGCATGTGTACATAAATACATAGTTTTAGTTCCTTTAAAATAATTCTATTAACTCTTCCAATTAAGCAATTATAATATTAAAGATTTTCCTGACATAAGCACATTTGTAGTGACACACACTCCATACACATATTTCATATGGGAAAATAATTTGTCCTCCTAGGCAGTAATGCACCAATAAAACAATGTTAGCAAGGCTGGAAACAAATTGAAATAGTTATTCATTGAGGTTTAACATAAATGAACAAAGCAGCTAATTAGAAAGGTTAGAAAATAAAACTCTACTAAATAAATCTAATGATTGCATTGCAGTAATAATGAAATTATTCATGTATATGAATATTTACATACATGCATATCTATGTATGTAAATGTTTAAAGTCATAGTACTAATGGCAAAATAAAGAATGGAAACATTTCTAGAATCCATCAAAAGATGAATATTTAAAGGAAAATATTATGTAATCATACAATAAAACCCTCTTTGATAATGTAAAGAAAAAAGCCAAGATTATGTTCCATAATATAAATGAATAATGAAAATAGAGCGTGTTGGTGGTGCACGCCTTTAATCCCAGCACTCGGGAAGAGGCAAGAGGCAGAGGCAAGAGGATCTCTGTGAGTTCAAGGCCAGCCTAGTCTACAGAGCATGTTCCAGGACAGGTTCCAAAAAGAGAGAGAGAGAGAGAGAGAGAGAGAGAGAGAGAGAGAGAGAGAGAGAGAGAGAAGACAAAGAGAACAGACAAATGAAGTCATAAATTAAGTCCAAGTATTGTATTATTTTATTAATGTGTATTAATATAAAATTTTGACAAAAGAAACATATGTATGTATAGCCAATTCTGAAATCATTAAGGGTTATTTCATACATGACAAAAAAGTAACAAGGAAAGATTATTGACGTATTATTGGAGGTTTTCTTAGTAATAGTTGCTCAACTCCTTGGTCTAACAGACAATAGGATGCATACATTTTGTCCCATATTGATTATATCATAATGAAGCTCCTAATAATCCATGACACCTAATCATAAGATGATAAAATTGTAATACTTTTCTCTGGATCATATAAATTTTGGGGCTTTAAGACGAGTGAATAAAAAATAGTATTTATGTGTTTAATTTTAGGTATTATGTTTCTAGGAGAGATGAATCATTTTGTTTTTTAACAGAAAAAAATATTGTCTAATGGTTTTTTTCTAGCCATTTTTAACTTTATATGAAGAAGACACTTGAAATTTCATGTTGAATCCACATTTTAATATGTGTTAGAATAAAGGTTTATGTTTTTATAATTTGAAAGCAACAGTTGCTGTTTTGCTTTGATATAATTCATATAAGAGGAAGAAAAAATTACTATTAGTCATTTAAAACCATGTAATTCAAATTGCATTTGGCTCATCAAACAGACTTCAAAGTTTTTAGGTATATTAAGGTACTTAGAGTAGTACAATTTTATTGTACTTTAAGAGAAGCTTACTTGAATCTGTAATATCTCTTAATACTACTTCTTACTTCTCAATCTTTTAAAATACCTTGAAGGCAAAATAAATATTATTAGTTATTGATTGAAAGTTTGGAAACTATTCAATCAGGGCAATTTGTTTTCTTGGGAAAAGCAGTGTTTTTTAACATTTCATTAAGCTTACAAATATCATAGTCAAACATCATATTCACTTCTTTCATAAACATCCCAAAGTGGTTCACATGGGAAGTGGCAAATGATGAGATGAAATTTCTGAAGTATTACATTTTTCATAATTAAAAAGAAAATTGCATAATAACCTGGTTTACAGATGATTATAAGGAGTCAATAAGGACAATTATCTTCTTCTTTTGAATACTAAGTTTAAAATTAAGGTTCACTTTAATTTCCAACTAATTAAAAGGTGAGAGAGACCTAGTAGAAATACATTTATTCTGCAATAAAGGTGATACTCAAATAGAACTCTATAAATCAGTCATCTACCTAGAATTAATTCTTTTGAATTACTTTAATTCTCAGAAAGGAGGATTAGAATGGGATTTAAATAAAACCAATATATTATATTTCATACACCCACCAAAATAATTATCTAAAGATGGTGACAGTTTTCAGATTCAATGTAAATCTGTATTGAACTTAAAAAAGAAGGGTTCTTCCAAATCTGTTTAATTAATCAAATTTTACTGAATAATTAAATTGTCCATTGTTACAAATAATGTACCTTGAAATTTTTAAGGAAGATTGGTGTATAAAGTTTGCATATATATATATATATATATATATATATATATATATATGGAGAGAGAGTGCTTTTTTGAAGTAAGGTCTAAATGTGTGACTAAGAAGCCAAGTCCATGACTTTGCTGCTGAGGAAAATGTTAATAGAAGTAGTATATATAAAATATAGCATCTCCATGCATACTTGAAGTAAAATGTACATGTTATTAACTGAAATAATATTTTACAAGATTAGTTTTACTTTTATTTGTTTTGTATGCATATGTGTTTTTTGCATGTTCATGCATGAGTGTACACTGTGCTAGGTGCTCATTCCTGTGTGTGAATGTGAAAGTGCACATGTCTGAGCATGCAATGAAATGTTTGTATTTTCTCAAACATAATTGGAAAACTGGAATTCTATATCAAGAAAATATCTTTAAACCTTAAATCAAAGTAAAGAATTATTAGAAGCAAAATCTAGAGTTTGATGCTGACAGATGTTTAACTCAAAGAACCATACTAGTGAAGAGCTCTCTGCCCAAAGGAACATGACTCTTCATGACACTTTCAACAAACAATTTCTTGTGTCCACTTGATAAGCTATCACACACAGTTTTTGTTAAATAAGCACCTGAAAATTGCTACCATTTTTTCAAGTATGATATCTGCCATGTTCAATTGAAATATCAACAGAAATATTACATATTTAAGGTTCACTAGGACTAAAACATGATTTATATAGCAGGAAGCTCTCTATACACCAATGCATTTAGTAATGTTTTAAACTTACACCTTTGGTTACATCCTTCAAATTATCCATAAAAAGTATGCAATACACATGGAGAAAAAAAGAAAAAAAAATGAGTCTGAGTACTTGCTAGCCCAGAACAAAAGAAGAGATAATAATCTTTTCCATGGGAATTTCCCTACTCTATTTAGCTGTAAAGTATTCAACATCAGCATACACAATACAATGTGAAAAAATATAAAACCTAAACAGACTAAAACACATTCAGCTTGCCCATGCTAGGCTATGCCTTCCATGAGAAGTCTTCCTTCTGATAATTTGGAAATACTTCCATGCTGACTGTTGCTGACTTTGCCCTTTTCCTAGAATGGATAAGAATTCTTAACTACTTTCGTGCTCATCTTCAGGATTAATGGCTCTAAGATGCTTTCAAGATGAAATTTCTCTAAAGCACCATTAATAATAAAGAAAAAGGAAATTGAGCCTCAGCATAAATATCCTTGGATATCATGACAAATTGATATCCTGATGAACATAATCTTCAGTTCAGTCCTCAGATTATGAGGTAGGCTATGCCGGACACATTACAAATGCTAGTACCCATATCATACACAATGAAATTTCAAAACCCACACCTGAGTGTCATGAGCACAAAGCACATGCACATGTCAAGCTATATGTGTTCTTCACAAAGTAATCAATATGATAATTAATTTCATGAATGAATTATAATTAATTAAAATGCACCCAGACTTTCTGAGAAAGCAAGTTAAGGTGATCATATATTGTATGCATTTTGATGCATGTCATATTGTATCATCTATTTAAATCCTATGACAGCTAATCTACAGTAAACTATTTTTCCAAACCAGGTTGGCCATATTTTCCTGTATGGAAGGTTCATTAAAGTATGAATTAAAATATTAAGCCTCATAAAGTATACAATATAGTGCTGCTAAGGAAGATAGCTATATCTTCAATTCATGCTTGATTTCATGATCATGCAAGCAGACAATGTCTAATTCCGCCAGCCTGTAAGATGCAATTTAACATGTAAACACACACAGTTGGTAGGAGAAACACAATTAATTTTGATATGTTTAAATAAGATGGTATTTCTATCCAAGCATATATTTCAAAGCAATTCTATGCAATGCTCTTGACTCACAAGTTTAGCAATGATAACCCTGATGAGAATGTGGATAGTAAAATATCAGAACTGGCAGCGCACAACTCCAATTTAGAAAAGAAATTAGATTTCCCTGCAAAGTAGATTAGGAAAGGAAGTAGAGACAAAGAGCGGTACAACACAAAGACAATTCGAGCAAACATTTCAAGATGGGGAGAAGGAGTTACATTTCTGCTTAATGAAGTGGATGATTTAGAGACTGAGTCCTCAGATTTTAAATAGGAGAGGAGAAAGGAGAAATGTAAAATAGTTATTTAACAACCTGCTTCTAGACTTAAGACATCTGTGCTTAGCCTCATATATGGGCTTTGCTTTTCTGTAGTTGTAGAAATCTAAAATACTTAGTTGTTTTAAAAGTGAAGAATGTTTACATTTAAAATCTATCTTAATCATTATATATAAACTTACAACTTCTGTCAAAAATAAAAATAATATAATTTGTAGCATAAATGCCTATGTGATGGATGCAAAGTCTAACTCCCACATTTGCAATTGTAATCAGCTAACAAAATACTCATTGATTTCTATTAGGTACCAAGGCCTTTTATGTGAAGACATAATCTTCATGCTTCTGATATTCTATGGGAAGTGACAGTGAAAAAGGAAACAGAAAGGTTCCTTATGATATGAAAGATGCTGATTATTAAGTGAGAATTGAGAACAGTGCCAAGAGGTAAGCATGTAGTGGGTGAAAGATGAAATACAAACAAAAAAAAATCAGTCCATAATGGGAAATGTATGTGGGTACTGGATAGATGATTCAGGGGTTATGAACAGCCAGTAATCAATCATGAGGATCAAAATTCAGATCATGACACCCATTTAAAAAGGGTCTAAGCTTGCCTCCAAGAATGGGGCTGAGGAAGAGACAGGAGAATTTCTGAGGCCTGCTGGCATCCAGTCTCACTGAGAAAATTGGAGAACCATGTTCAGAGAGAGAGCTAACTTTAAAGAAATTGGTGGCGAATAATAGAGGAGAGTGCTTCTGGCACCTGCACACTATTCCTAACAGTATGGAGCATGTCATCCCCGACACAGGACAACATTTCATCGATGCAGGTGATGAGGGATGGGTGGAGCCTCACTCATGTATGAAAGCCATCTTTACCACAACCCTTTATAATGTATTTATTGGTACGGATATGAGAGGTCTCCAATGCTTCAGAGACGAGTTGCCCATTCTCATCCTAGTCCTTGTGGTCACAAACTGTGTATTTATCAATTTTGCCTCTTTCCTTCCTGAGTCAAAAATAATGATCTTGTCATCTGACACTCAGCAAGAGAATCAAGACTTTGGGTACAGTTAGCTTTTACAATACTTATAATACTGCAAGGTTCGGTGGTCCAGGATTACAAGAGGATCTTCTTCTGTAGCTCCTGGGAGGGAAAAAAAGCCCTGAAACCTTCTTATTTTGATTTTTAAAAACCCACAAAATTGCTTCAAATAGTGCAACACTGGAATTGGAGTACAGAGCTGTAACAGAAACCATTCCTATTTCTGCCTCCACTCTGTAGTAATAGAACAGCTAGCTGTGTACATTGCCATATGGAATATCAAAGCATTTCCTAATACATGTTTTAACAGTTTAATCATTTATTTCAAATATAATTTTAAATCATAAGTGGAGTTTTATAATGCAAGTTGAAACATTTATTCTCCATCGCTTTAGAACTTTCAAAGCAATTTCAGAGCAGTCTTTGCGAATTCAGACTTCTGTGCTACTTTGCAGGCTTCTGACACCTAGTATTAAGCCTCACTATTTTCAGTGTACATAACCATTGTACACTTATTGATATACGGTTCTTGAAAATTGTTCATCACATGAAAAGAACAGTTTATGTTGAAGGACCAGCAGCAAAGAAAAGTAATAAATAGCTATGAAGAAATCACATATTCAGCAAGAACCAGTGTTCTCTGCCATAAAACACAATGCTTAAACATACAAGAGATGTTCTTCTTCCTGCATATTGGGCCTTAAATCTAATTGTAAAGCAGTCTGTTCCTTCTGCAACATTAATACCTCTATTATACACATGGGCATACTTTGTTACTCTGGTTACTTTCGTATCTCACAGGGTTCACAGCTGGTCAAGACCATTGAAGATTTCATTTCTCTGAAAATCTCTATTACAGCTTCTGGTATTATGAAACTTAGCTGGCAGGGAAGGAAGTTTTATGTTCATTACCAATTGATTTCTTCATATCCCATGATCAAAGTGTGCAGTGTCTTCACCAATAGAGTTTTACCTTCAAGTTGTGGAAAGCAAACCAAGAGTAGTGGCAATAGATGGCATATTGTTTAAGAGGTCTGCAGGACACTACTGACCAACATCTAACGGACAGGTATCCCAGGCACTAGGATTTTTATTTAGCAACCTATGGCTTCTGGAAGAAGCATTGTTCTTTATGTAGCATAACTCCAATTAAACTCTTTCATAGAAATAAATATATGTGCATTCTGTATATCCCTATCTACTATCATCCATCTATCATCTATCTATATGTATACATGTATTATAAATTAGATTTAGGGACTTGTCAGATGGCTTAGTAGATAAGATCACTGCTCTTCCATAGGACCCATGTACAAATCCCAGAACCAATATCAATTTTGATCATCCTGGTCTAGCATCTCACAACCTCCTACACCATTAAATCCAGGGAATCCAATGACTTCCTCTAGTCTCTGCCGACACTGCACATGTATGCACAACCTCCAACCCAGAGGCACCCATATACACATAATTTCAAAGTGATAATGAAATCAAGAATATTAAAGAATAGATTTTCAATGGACTTTGTGTACATTCTTTGTGTTTGTTATTGCTCTCTCTCCCCTTCCTTTGTCCTACCCTTCCATCTCTCTTCACTTAAATACGTCCTAGTCATTATTACCCATTTTTCCTTCATATCATCTCCTTTATATATCTTTTTCCGACTTCACACACCAACAATCCTTTCTAGTGTCCTGGACTCTACAGGTATTCTAAATTAAATGATGACAACAAAATCTAAAGATTTAATTATAGTATCCACACATGATTGAGAACATGATGTTTTAATATTTCAGGATCTGGATAAACTCAATCAGTATATTATTTTCTAGTTCTATCTATTTACTTGCAATTTGATAATCTTTTTTACATTTTTTAGTTCTTTGAGAATTTTATACAATGTATTTCTATCTTATTTATCGCCTCCTACCTTCCTCATGTATGCTCCCCTTTCCTTCCCACCAAATTTTGTGTCCTCTTATTTAATTTATTTTTTTGCATAAATCTAGTCTAATTTGTGCTGTTCAAGTATTTTTTGATATGCATCCTGCCAATGGAGTGATTGACCAACCAGGGGCAAAACTCTTAAAGAAAATGGATTATCCCTCTCCTGGCATCTAATAATTTCCAATCAATAACTCTTCTGCTTAGGGCTAAGGCCTCAGGCCTACCTCCCTGCTCCATCTTGTGATTTAGTCTGGCTTGATCTTGTGCAGGTCTTGTAGATACTGAGAGTTTATATATGCAGATCCCTTGTAGTGTCTGGAAGACACTATTTCCTTGCAGTAATACATTCCTTCTGGCTCTTGAATTTGCTATGTACCTTCTTCTGTAGTGAGTTCTGAGCATTAGAAGGAAGAAGTGTGATGCAGATGTCCCTTTAAGACTACTCATTCTAAATTATTTAATTCTCCATATTTTGACCAACTGTGAGTGGCTATATTAATAGCCACCTACATCAAACAGAAAATAATTGAAGACTATTATGCTACCATAAGTAGCAGGTTTATGAAAAAATGTAAGGATAAAATATGTACTTAGAGAATAATCTGATGTTAAATAGTGAAAAGGGGGAAAGCCAACGCAAGGAGATCATTCTGAAATGGCTAAAGGGTAACAAGACCTGATTGTGAGCAAAGATGGAGAAAGTATTGTACTGGGAAATTCTTTGTGTTCATTTCAGATTTCAGGTCTCAAGATGACAGATCAAGCAGAAAACAATGTATTAATAGTAAAGTAGGATGTTTGAAGAACTACTTAATAAGCCTAGCTTTCTGTTCTCAGTTTCTCAGCTGATATTCCAGATAGAAAATTAAAACACTGTTACAAAAAGTGATTAATGAGAAAACAAGCCTCTTTCACTGTACATATGACTGTAGACAAAACTTTATCAAGCACCATTGCCAGGAGCCCAAACTCAACACCATCAGAATCAAATTGCCATGATCATAACTTCATAATCACTGCTGAGTATTTTTGCTCATTACCCTAACCAAAAAAAAAAAAACAGAATTCTGTGTGGGTTCTCTTGAACACACTTTGCTTATTTTTTTAGTCTCGTTTTCCAACAAATTGTATATATTTATTACTAGGTATATCCTTGACACAAATGTTAGGAAATGCAGGTATTTTCTTTGTACTTATTAAAGGTGGGGTTGAAAAGAATAATGATTACACCACTATAGAAAGTATATTAAAAAATATTGAGCAGGTTAAGTTTATGTATTTAGGAATATCTACACACACACACACACACACACACACACACACACACACACCACTTAAAGAACAAGAAGTTATGAATGTGAAAGAGAACAAAGGATGATGGTTCATTGGGAAGGCTTGGAAGGTAAAGAGAAGAGGAAAATGATTAAATTATGAACCAAGGGTATATTTCCAGGGGAGATATTTTAGGACTTAAATTCTCACATCCATAGAATGTAGATGACAAAATAGAGCAAAGAACAAGGGTAAGAAATAGTTGGAGAATAAAGGATTAGAGTTCAAAATTTTACATCAGGGTCAGCAATGGTTGAGGGGTCAAGATACTTGAAGGCAATCTTGATGACCTGAGTTTTATCCTGAGAATCTACATAGTAAAAGGAGGAACAGAACCCCAAAGGTTGTTGGGAAGGTTGACCTCCACTTTTGTTGTTTTCCCCCATACACAAATGAAATCTAAAATTATTTTTTAATGACATTTGGTAGTATTTTTTAAATTTTAAGGTATATTTCATACCTGTGAAATATTGTGTAAAGTACCATAGTGTTTAATGAAACAGCACCAGGCTGTGAAGCAATTTTCATTACCATATTTGAAAATCAATTAATAGACCCACACATTTACTTGTAAAATCACTTCTCAGACAAATAGGATTCATGAGTTGTTTGATCCTAAGTCGTTCATGTAGCCATTAAGAAAATTTGTAGAATGAACTATTAATTCAGAAGAGTGTAATAAGTGCTATTGAGTGGAACTTGGAGTCTAGCTAAAGCCTAAGTAGAAGTGAAATTGGTCCTGACTCTTTCCTTACTGAAAATGTGAGGGTATTTGTGTGCAAGTATAGGTTTGTGTTTAGGTTCTCCACATCTGTTCAGGATGGAGTACAACCAAACCTTCATCATATATTTTTAAAAGATTTTTTAACATATAACAAGAATTGTAAGTGGCATAAAAATACAGAGAATAATAAAGGCTCTTTGGTATGAGAACTCATAATGTGATGAATAGTATGACAAAATTAAAATGGGTAGCATGAAAATAAAAATATCAGGCCTTAAAATCAATGGCATTGTGAAAGGCAAATGAATGGAACTAGAAAAGGTCATTCTGAGCGAGGTAACCCAGGCCAGAAAGACAAACATAATTTGTACTCAATTATATGTGAACACTAGTTGTTAACTAAAGGACAATTATGCTACATGCCACAGACACATAGAGACTAAGTAAAAAGGAGGGCTGGGGCTGTGGAAATAGATTTTTCAGCTGGACTGGAGTCAGGTGGCAATGGGAATAGGAGGGATCAGGCATCAGTGGTCAGGTGAGGGAGGGGAGAGGCAGAGGGAGAGAGAACTGAGAAAGACGACTGGCATTGGGAGCATTTGGGGAGCCATCGCTAGAAACCTAGTGCAATGGGAACTATCTGGAATCTACAAGACTGACCCTAGTCTCCTAGTAATGGGGGAGACAGAGCCTGAACCAGCCATTTTGTATAATCAGGCAAGGCTCCTAGCAGTGGGACCAGGAAACCAATTCAGCCACAAAACTTTCAAAGTGCAATGCAATCTGCCTGCAAGATGGGCAGCTCCAATTGGTAGCACAAAGCATATTGGAGTGGTCAACACATGACTGGTCCAACTTGTGGCCTATGCTGTAAGAGGAATCCCATGCCTGACATCACCTAGATGGCCAGGACCCAGAGGTTTGAAAGCCCAGAACTCCTAGGATAGAAACAAACACAAGTAACAAAAACAACAACAAAATAATAACCCACCAAACAACCAAGGAAACAAAAAGTCAATGAAATGATTCCTAATGGTATCTCTGTTATATTCATAGGTTGGTGCCTGGCCCAATTGTCATCATAGAGGCTTTAAAGAGAAACTTAGGGTCGAAGAAGCCCACAGCCAAACATTAGGCAGAGCATGGGGAACCCCACAGAGAAAATGAGGGAAGAATTGTAGGAGCCAGAGGATCTGAGGATAACCTGAGAACACATGCCACAAAATGAACTAAACAGGGCTCATAGGGGCTTACAGAGAATGGAGAGACAAACACAGACCCTGTATAGGTCTGAGTTGGGTCCTCTGCATCCATGTTAAGGCTGTGTAGCTTGGTGTTCCTGTGTGACTCCCAACAATGGAACTGGAGAGGGGTGACTCCTTTGGCTACGCTTCAGACCATTTTGCTCCTACTAGGTTGCCACATGCTGTGTGATATGAGGGTTTGTGCCTAGTCTTATTGTGTCTTTTAGGTCATGTTTGATTGATATCCCTGGGAAACCTGCTCTTTTTTTCTTTGAAGGGAAATGGAGGACCAGTTGATTCAGGGGAGAGGAGACAGAGTAAGGCACTGGGAGGAGTGGAGGAAGGAGAAACTGTTGTGGGACCATAATGTGCTAGTTAAAAAATGAAAGTAAATTTAATGAAAACTAACCTAAAGCAGCTACTATGATAAAGTGTCTTGTAAAAAGTAACACCTGAAGAACATTTCAAGTAAAAGGACATAAAGAAATGAAGAATGTGGATGGAACCATTGGTTCAGAATCTGCAACAAATCTTTTCACTGTAATTAACATTACCTATATTGGATATTTTATCATTTAAGAATTATATAGAATGGTAATAACTTCACTAACTATTTTGTAGCAGATTTACATTGTTTTCTCCATAGAAGGACTACACAAGAATAAAAATTGAAAGATGATAAACATGTTTGCAAAATCATATACAGGCATTTAGAATAGTGTGTGTAAATATAATTGAAAGATATTTCTGGATACTGGACAGTGGGTCTCCCCAAAAAGAAATGTGTTTTCTGTTGAACAAAACATGGAAAATGTTGAACACCTTACTTCTTAGCAGTGTCCAGGGATAGGAGCCATCTGCCTCGTGGTGATAATTGTCCCATCACATGTGTTTAAGAACTCAACCTCTGCTAGTTCCACGGCAAAGCAGAATATCAGGATAACACAGGGACCTCCTAAATTTATGAATTTGTTTCTGTTCCCATTTTAAACCTCATAAGTTAAACATCTTAAGAATAATTCTTGATATTTTGTGGAATTTGGCTCATGTATTCTATAATCCCAAGGGGTATTTCTTCTATCTTGCCAATAGCATCCTACGGCAATATTGTCTTTGGAAGAGAGTCCAAGGCAAAATGAGAAGAAACTAACTCTTAGTTGACATCTTTAAAAGAAAATCTTCAAAATCTGTGCACCTTAAAATTAACAGCAAATTTCTACTGATATTGGAAAGTACATACCTCAACTAGACCTAATATTAAAAGAGTAAATTAAATAATGAAATGGCAGTTAAGTACTTCCTAAATTAGAATATTTCTTAGCTGCTGTTGGAAAGCCATGCAACCATTTTGGAAATTCTGATGCAAGAGAAACAAATAGTAAGGAAAGATTTTTTAAAACAGCCAAGACATCCAGATGCACTGATACTCCAGACTAGCCAGGAACAGCAGTTGAATAATTAAAAGCTAAATGCCCCTTTTGCCCCTAGAAGTGAAGTTTTAGTCCTCGGATTAAAAAAAAAAATTCCTAATGTACTATTTAAATTTTCAGATACTCATTTTTTTTTTAAAAAAAAATGTGTTAGTGTTTTAAGGACTGGCTGGCTCATTGCTATCTTCATAGCTTTGCCTAAATGTATGTGCTCGGTTCACTAGTCTATTCCTCTCTCCCACAGATGGCTTAACCAGACTTCTCACTCACTTCAAAATGGTTGACTTCACAAGGCATGAATTGAGTTAACCTGCAAAACTGAGTGACAGATTCTAGGTGCAGCTCAGGAATTGACATAATTAATTAATCATTGCAAAAACAGAGATATCCATCGAACACCAATTAACCTCTTTCTTTTAAAGAAATGTTCAACCTCCCTCAAAAGACCAATGTAATTGCGTGGATTTAAATCACCTTTAGCAGATGACTTAAAGTGGTCATCACCTCAAAGGATAATGTATGTGGATTCTCTCACAGAGCATGAGAAAGCCAGGTTGGTTTATTAAGCAGGGCGCTCCAATCTCTGCCCATGATTTGTTCCTAGAAATTCAATCTTGCAAATTAAGTGTTTTTCTACTAAGACACTGGGAATCTAACAATAGGTGTGAGCTTTTGTAAGAAGAGACTAAGTACATGGCACAGCATGGCACATCCAGACATGATTTGCTCTTTCAAGGAAAAAAAAATATCTGGTTACTTATTAGGGGATATGGCACTGGAAAATAGAAAGTGAGAAATTCAAATTTGAAATGGAGTGTCTCTGAGTAGGATGCACGTTGAAGAGGGCTAAGTCTTACAGAACTAAGACATCTTTTTTTCTTGCTTGTTTCTGCCCTGGCCAAGGATGGCTTTGTTCACTGCTTCTTTACATGTGCTGGTCTGTTCATGGTGAAACTGGTTTTAGATAGCTTTCCCTGCAGCAGCACTGGAGACTTTGGGAGGATGAGGGAAATTTCTGTAGCACAAACAAGACATAGTATTATTTGGGTCAGTCTCCCCGTTTTAAATAAAAATCAAGGGAAGAAAAAACATAATTAGATTAGAGATGGGCATTTTATATTGTTCATTAGAAAATATACAGTTCATATCTTCTTAAACTTGACAATTCCCGATACCTAGATGAAGAAATATTTCTTCTCTTTTTCCCACACTCTGTCGCTTCATTATGTGATAGTGATGACAGGCTTCTCACCTAGATTGCAGCGAGCAAGTTTGAGCACTGCCTGCCAGAAGTGATTAATACTGATCAAATGGAGTTTGTTCAGTTGGAAAGACTGGCAGAAAACATTTATCATCTTCTCAAGGAATTAGAGCTCCAGATTGGCTTTGTGTTTCAGATAAACAGGATCTAAATGCATTTGCTCCAGTCTTCTCCTTGTTATCACATCCAGTGAGCCTGTTTTCCCCACGAAAATCACTGAGCCCAGCATTCCCAACAGCCTGCAGATTCAACTAGCAAACATAAAAAAGAAAAATCCGTCAGTAATAACTAGTTATAATCTTTGAAAACTAGGTCAAATATGAAAATCAGGAAGAAACCAAGTGATACTCAGCAAGACAAACCATTTCATTTATAGTCTTTCAGTGGTCTTTCCTCAGATAAATACCAAATGGGAGCAGCTACCCGATGCCAATGTTACACAGGAGAAGGTTCGTTTCTTTCTTCATGTTATATTGTATTGCAAACCACAGCCTAAATTACTAGTGTAGTCTCTTCCAAAAGAAATGCTAAACGTCTTCTTGTCACTCGAAAGATTGGTGTTTTAAGGGGGAGAAGCTGAGAAAGACCCACAGAGGACCAAAGGTGGGAAATGAGAAGTGGGTATTGACTTCAAGGGTATTTACTTAAATACAGTTATACCACAATTCAATTCGTCCACTTAAGATATGTCATTCATATTTTTACTGTATTCAGAGATGTCCAACTCCTTCCACAATGTTGTACCACTATGAAATACAACCAAATACCTGTTATCAGTCACCCACCTCGTTCTTCCAGCTGCCTTAGTAGTTACTCCCACTGACCTAATTTCTACCTGCGAAGCTTTCAGTGGGGGATTTTATATGAATGGGAAGGTGACCATTAGTTGTATTTTGGGGTCAGTCACCTGACAGGCTCCTTACTTGTTGTGAACTTTTCAGGTTTCTTCCATGGCTAAGAATATTTCTGGTCTCAACTCTAAAACATGTTGATCTCTAAAAGTTGCCTACTACCTCTCCTTTCCTTCCTGCCCCACACAGTTTTCCAATCTAGCCATTCTCCAGTCTCAGTTCTAAGTCTCTCATTTGTATTTAAACTTCATCTTTACACCTACGCAGCTTCAAACTTGGTTGCTTATATACTGCTATCCAGAGACCTAGGGATGATGTATTTTATTTCCCTCTCCACTTTCTTTCATGTCTATTGTTTTGGCATATACAAATCAGACTTTCCTCAAAACGTTTATCCTTTATTTTTAAGTGTCTAGGCTGCAGTTATAAAACAACATTAAGACAAACATTTCTGTTCTAATAATTCTTAATCTCCTCAGAATTGTGTAGCTCTGTCTCACAAAACAGGAGATAACCAGAGAAGGACAAAACAAAGGAAAGGAGGAGAGAAATCCACTCTTTCTCTCATTTCTTCCTGCATTCACTTAGCACTTGCCAGTCATTTATTTTGCATGGTCAGGACCCTCAAGGAGCTCACTGACTAATGGGCAGCAGGAGAGAGCACAAAAATCAATCTACACAATACATTACATCACAGGACATATGCATAGGACCAGAGAAGGTGTTTGGAAAGACACTTGATCTAACTTTTAGAGAAAAACAAGAGCTAAGGGGATTGAATGTGAGCCAAAGGAACGTGGGGGTGGGGTGGGGAGGGGTGAAGCCAAGGGCCAGAAGCATGAGAGTGCAGGTTAAAAGTGGAGCAAAAAAGTATTCCAGCTGGCTCACTAAAGGCAGATGTGAAGACAGAGCAGTACTTAAAATGAGGAAGAGCTGAGTCTGTCATGAGAAACATCTGAACACCAACTGAGGCTACATAGACATTATCTGAGTCACTCAATGGGAGTTACAAATGAGAAGGTGAAACATCTGAAAGTTGAATGATGCATTAAAGAGAGAAAAAGGGAGAAAATCACTGCAAATATTGCAGGAAGAAAGTATGAGTTCTTAAGTCAATGGAAGCAGATTCTTGAGTGAGGTTTCAGTACAGATACTCCGTTAAGTGATTAGCTTATAAATAGAGGCATACAATGTGGTCACCACCAAATGATGCTCATGTCTTAATTTGACCTCTGAAATTATAAGAATCAGTTCTATCTTCTGTCACTAGAGACAGGCAGGACCATGAACTACAGGAGGAGACATGGCAATTAGTTAGGAAATACAAATCAAGCCTTATTGTATCTTGCTATGGCAGTACTATGCCTGAAATTTAGTTTTCTTTTCCTTAAAAATTTTTGATTGTTTGGCT
This sequence comes from Cricetulus griseus, assembly GCF_003668045.3. Classification (NCBI taxonomy): domain Eukaryota; kingdom Metazoa; phylum Chordata; class Mammalia; order Rodentia; family Cricetidae; genus Cricetulus; species Cricetulus griseus. The sequence continues at coordinate 27,418,980 of NC_048597.1, read as the reverse complement.
TAAACAACAACAACAAATTGTAGGCCAAAAGCAGCTAAAGAATGCCTCCGTAACCTAATCCTCCAAACTACGTCTACAAAATAATTTTAAGATCCGGTGTATGCCCTTTCAACGAGCTTGTGGCAAAAGCCATAAACAGTTCCTAATAAGATTTTAGGAAAGAAACTGAGGTGGAAAACTGAGGTTGTAGGTCAGAGTTAGCACTTCAACTCCTTACTTAAAAGCATGTATTGCTTGAAAACGTTTACTCAAGCTGCAACCTTTATTAACTTATTCTTTTCTTCTGGAAGATAGGATTCAGAGATAAATTATTTGGATAGGCAGCAATCTCCACATTAATTTACCAGGGCTTCCAGCATCCCACACCAAAGTATGTTTCTTAATACATCTCAAAAGACATCAAGTACCTCATCCAACTTCTTTGCTGGCTCTAAATGGGATTTGACATTACGAGGTCAGCATTGCTTTTCCTCACAGATGACTAACAAATTACGGAGACATAAGTTCGCTGTTCTCACATGGATCACTGCACAACAGACCAGTGGTTTTGGATCATAACGTTTAGGTTTCATTTATTAAATGAAAGCAGAAACCCAGGCTGTGACAAATTGCTTGGCACCTAAGTAATGATCCAGAGAGACACCTAGAAGGAAGCCCGATATCCGTTCACATTTCAGCCGAGAAAATTGAACAAAAGTAATGAAATTACATTGTTGTTTGAAATTTAAAAGATATAGGGAAAATTCAAGTATGATTTATAGTATTGATATCTTATTGGTTTGCCATCAATTCTTATGTAAATCCATAATATGATTTAGTCCAATATTTCCACAAAAGTAACATTCATAGCATATGCATAAATATTTATAAAATCCTGGTTTCTCTGGGCTTGGAAAGATGGCTCAGTTGGTAAAGTACTTGCCACACAGGCACAAAATCCTGAGCTTCAATTCCCAGCACACACCAAAGCTTGATGCAGCCACATGTTCCTGTCATTCAAGCACCTAGGAGAGGATGCAGGAAGAACACGAAGCCTTACTGAATCGGTGACTTCCAGGAACCACAGGTACTGTCTTAGAAACTAAATTGGAGATCTACCGTGGAAATCACGAGACATGGACATCTGGCCTCTACTTACATGTACATGCATACACCTGAACACACAAGACCAGGTACACAGAACAAATTCAGACATCCAAAAAATGCTCACTTGCTTTGTTAGGAACTAACTTTTGTAATTAATACAACAATTTGAACATTTAGAAACCAATTATCCCTTTTTACTAAGAACCCAAGCATGGAAGAAAAAAAAAAGTCCATGTGACACCCCACTGCTAATTTGACTGACAGTGTATCTGGTGTCTCTACAGTAAGGCAAATGTTTTAGGAATGGCTTGTTCAGATGCAAAATCAAGAATAAAGTTTTTAGTCAAAAACTGACTTTTGCTTCCTGGTCAAGAGCAACTAGCAAGTTACTAGTCTGGACAGGTGACTGCCCTTATTTATGCATCCATGTTGGTGGTTCCACTCTGGTCTACACTTAGACAAGTTTTCCGTCTTTACAAATAGTAACTTCACCTCTCCTTCACCCCTTGCTTCCACCTCATTGCTCTACCCTCATCGCTAGAGTGACAAAATGTATTTTCTACATCTTTGGTTATAAACCTAAAAGCATTTCTCCATAGAAAGCATAGATTCTCATAGAATCAATGTTGTAATGTGTGCTGGGTAGAGGTGAAAAAGCACTAACAAAATCCCTTACCCAATGCATAATTCATATGTCAATTTAATAAAAATGTATTAGGGACACCATATATACCAGTTACTAGGAGGAAAAGGCAGGAAACAAAACACATCCTTTAGAAATGTCCTTTCTATCAGAGGACAAATCCAACTAAAGCCTTATAATACAGCTATCAGACAGGATAGATTATTTATTATTATTAACCCTTTCCTCCTTTCTAAATAAAACCAAGCTGTCTTCAATTACACTACTCACTCAAGAGGACAAAGGCTCACAAGGCACTCAACCAGTGGTGATTTTGACCTCTAGGAGATATTTAACAAGGTCTGGAATTACTGCATTGTGTCCTATCATGAAAGAAGGTATCTAATGTATAGGGACAAATTTACAATGTTACAATTTACAGAGAAAATGAACACCTAGCCCATAGTTCAATATTGTGTTCCTTGAGAAACATTTCATAAGTTGATGCTATTTTAATAACTATACTAGCTCCTGACTTACACATTAGGATGTATAATTATAGTTTCCTTAAGACAGTTTCCATTTATTCAATCAGTCTCTGAAATAATCAGGGGAAAACTGCTTTTTTAAAATTCCCTAGAATTGTAGAAGGGGCATTTTACATTGTACTTTCAATTATTGATGCAGTCACCTTGAATTCCTTGGGTGTTTAGAGACCAAAGCCAATACAAGAAAGTATGGACATGTGCCCACTTTTCCTTTCAGCGCTGGGACCCCATCTGGTTCAGACCTGTGCAAACTTTGTGCCTTGCTCCTCACTGTCTGTGACATCGCATGTGCATTGATCTTGTTTCTGTAGAAGCCATGTTTTACTGTTGTTCTCCATCCCCTCTGGCTCTTGCACTGTTTCTGCCTCCTCTTCCCAAATGTTTCCTGAGTTCTGAGGGGAGAGAGCTGATGGAGGCATCCATCCCATTTGGGCTGAGTATTATAAGATCTCATACATGAGACATTATACAGAGAGTATGAGATACAAAGATCCACAATGAGACATTTTACAGAGATGTGGATCTTTGTAAAAGATCTTTGTAAAAGATCTTTTTTATTCCCATTTGCTGCAGGGTAAAAAAAAAATGCTTCTTTGATGATGGCACTGTTCTATGAGTATAACAGACTATCATAAGGACTTAATTGCTATGTTCTTTGACCAATAGGCTTATGAGATTCTGTAGGGGATGCTTTAGCCACGCCTGCATAGGGGCTGGCTACAGGTGTGCCTGACCATGCCTGCCAGGACATGGTCAAGGTGACATAGAGTGAGGGATGTTCAGGTGGCAGGTTTCTGCTTTTGGTTTCACCTTTCGGCTTGCTGTACAGACTGGCTAGGTTGCTCTGTAAGGCTTTTCCATATTAAATCTGTTTCTTGTACCTTTTCTTGGGTTCTTTTCCTTATGTTTGTTTTGTCCTATTCCAATGTGTTAGTTTTTAAATTTTATCTTGTCATATTTCCTTATTCATTTTATTTTCATCATTTAGAAGCTTTTTCTTTCAAAAAGAGACAGGAAGGGAGTAGTTCTGGAGAGGAGGAGAGGTGGGAAGAACTGGGAGGTGTAGATGGAGAGCAAACCTTAATCAGTATATACTATATGAGAAAAAATGTCTATTTTCAATAAAAGAAAAAATTTAAATAAACAAAGTTTTTTTTTTCAAAAAATGGTGTCTTAACATGTGTGGCCTGTAAGAAAATGAATACATAAGTACCAGTGGCAAGCTAAGCTGCCAGTCTGCTGAGGGTAGCATGGACAGAGAGAGTCAAATGTGGCATAATTAATCAAGATAAGAGGCAAGTACTGGTGGATAAAAAAATGTTCATTCTCTTTTCTACATCTTGCTGATCATACCAGTAGAAAAAATTAAGTTCCTTTAATGACATTCACATCATATGAGGCATAGTAATATTATCTTCTGTTAAAAGGAATGTTTCCAGATGTGGTTAATGTATTATCTGTGATATTGGCATTATCTGAATGCATTCAGTGAAATGTCTAGATTTATTTTAAGACTGAGGAAAGTGGTTGAATGTCAGATATCAGAATGTTAGAAGAAATGTAACAGCAGAAGCAACCTTTGGAATGATGTCCTTTGAAAGCTATGAGTTAAAGAGTGAAGATAGGTTATTGAAACTGCTAAAGGCCAGGGAAATCTTTCCCCAAAGAGAATCCAGCTGCTGGAGGCATGGTTAGCAGGTAAGAGCACTCACTGTTCTTTCAGAGGCCTCTGTTCGAGTTCCCAGTACCAGTTTCAAGTGGCCAACCCCTGCCCATGCTTCAGTGCCTGGCATTTGATGCTCTCTTTTGACCTCCTTGGCTACTGCATACATGTGGGACACATGCAGATAAGCTTAAGTTCCCACCCCATCATATACCACTCATTTATATGCATACATATAAATAATTTTTAAAGAGAACCTTGAAGGATATAGACAAAGAATTACTGGCTAAACCTTGATCTTAGCACTGAGAATAATAAGTGTGTTTTGCTTTAAGTAAAATTGTTTTTGTTTTAATTTGTGCCTAGTGTTTATCTTACTATATTTTATTTTGTCATGTTTTGTTGTTATCTCTGGGAGGCCTGTTCTTTTCTAATAAGGGACAGAAAGAGAGTAGCTCAGGATGGGGTGAGGTGGAAAGGAACTGAGAGGAGTGAGGAAGGGGAAACTATAACCAGGATATATTGCATGAGAAAAAAATATATTATTAATAAATGGGAAAGAAAAAAGGAAACTAACATAGATATTAAGTATTTAAATAAACAGACAGCAGAAAATATGCTTGTTCATTTTTAATTATAATTAATTTGATCATGACTGAAAGTATCTTCTTTCAATATCAAGAGAGAAGTCTTTATAAATCTTCGTTCCGTTCTTTCCAATTGATCCTTACAATTTTTGAGCTAAGTCTGCACATTTTTTTCTGATACATCAAAGAAGGATTAAACCAAGGTTAGCACTATGCCATGTGGTTGACATAATCGGAATGTTCAGGGAAGTAAGCAAATCTATTTATCTTACTCTTTTTTGAATATTCACTGAGAATAAGCTCACATATTCCATTCAATTTATGATCTTATCCTTCTTTTTAAATTCTATGTCACAAAGCAAAACTGGAGGGCATTCTTGGATGCATCTTAGAGTTTACAAGGCCAGAAGGCCTGTCAGAAAATATTTGGTAAACTGTCATGCAGCACAAATAACAAAAACCCAGAGTCAGACATTGGGGTTGAGGCTGAAGATCCAAGAAGCAAGGCAGCCAAGCTACCAGATAGCTCTCACCTCTATCAAGGCTGAGGAGATTCTGTCCTCAATATGACTGGAGATTAATTGCCTAAGACTGAATGCCACGGCTGAGACTCTTCTCCTGTCTTATATACCTCTCTAGTTCTGGGATTAAAGGCATGAACTCTTATGTAGCTCTGGGTGGCCTTGAACTCACAGAGATCTGTCTACCTCTGTCTGCTGAGTACTGGGATTAAAGGTGTGTGTCACCACTGCCTGGCTTCTATGACTGTGACTAGCTTTGCACACACCTCCAAACAAGCTTTATTAGATCATAAACAATATGCCACCATACTATCAGTATAAATTTATCTCATTTTTTGTATTTTCTTGTTATAAAATCAGATTGAAAGATTTGTTTTGTAGAAACTTTCTTGAGCCTGGCTACTGGCTCACTACAGAAATCTCATCTCTCAGAAGGCTTAGGCAGGAAGATTTTCATCAGTTCTAGACAATCTGGAGTCTAGAAAGTGTCCTGCTTCAAAACAAAACAAATGAAATAAAACACAAAATAGAAAACTCTAATTTCAGTTATTTTGAGCAAAATATTAACATAATTTTATTTCCATATATATATATGTGTGTGTGTGTGTGTGTGTGTGTGTGTGTGTGTGTGTGTGTGTAAATATATATGGAGTGGATTCTAGTTCAATATATATATATTTCATTAATACATCAATTTATAGATGCTGTCTCAGCTAGCCTCTAATTTGGTTATGAGTTCAATGTAAAACGATATATATATAGCATCCTGTTGTATTCATGTTACTGCTGCATTTGAATTCTTCTATTACCATTTTATTTGGGCATTTCAAGCAACTATCCCTCAATGATAAATGACCATAAAATTTCTATTAATGAAAAAATCCTTATTCATAAAAATATTAATGTGTCCCTGTACTTCACAGGTCACAGAAAACTGAAATTTGTATCCAACCATCTCCACAAATTAAATTCTTACCTGTGTCATCTACATTTATGCTTTATCCTAATTTTCATAACCAAATTTGAGTACCTAATGTAAATTATGTGAATTATACTCAACATGCTAACAGAAGATGTAAAGGAGTTATAAAAGTGTTTCTGTAAAAGCAAAATAATAAACATTTGGTTTGAATAGATGTATGAATCCTGATGCAGATACTCAATTCAGATACTCTATAAAAAACGGTCTTTTGTATGTATTATGTATCTCTTTTCTTGCCAATCTGCATAGAGAGATACTCTCTCAGCCTAGACACATGGGGGAGGGTCTAGGCCCTGCTCCAAATGATATGACAGACTCTTAAGATCCCCCATGGAAGGCCTCACCCTCCCTGGGGAGCAGAAAGGGGATGGGATAGGGAGTCAGTGGGGGGCAGGGGGGGAGAGGGACCTGGGGATTGATATGTAATCTTGTTTCTAATTTAAATTTTTAAAAAAGGAAAAGAAAAAGGAAATTGTCACTGGCAGAGCATACACCCACGGTGTGGATTCTAGGTCAGTGAAATTTTATTTACAACAATGGACAGCAACACAGTATTGTTGTTGTTGTTTTCTCTTAACAATCTTAGTCTTTGTCGGGGTCTCAGGCAAATACAGGTAACTACCTGCTTAAGAAACTACAGGTAAAGAAAAGAGATTAAGGAAGGTGTGTCCTAATTTTCTAAGCGGAACCCCTTTTGTTTCTTGGAATTTCATGGGGTTTCTCTTCCCAGCCCTGGAGGCAACAACTAAGGAGATGCCTCTAGAAATGAGTCATTGGGAAGATGTGAGAGAGAAGTGAAGAAGGGCTATCGAGGAGTGAGTGGAGGAATGGCGGCCGGCTGCCCCTCACCTCACTGAGGCTCCCACTCTTCTAACTCTGACCGTGAGTTCAGGACAGAACATAATGGAGGAAATGCTGCTAAAGCAAGAGAAATGCAGCAAATATCTCGGAGACCCATTTTCATATGTGAGTTTCCAGTCTTTATAAGTTTCCGTCATAGAAGTAGACATGTATGGATGCTGAGGACTACAAGGACAGGGGGCAGAAATACACAGTCTCAGCAGCAGCATCAGAGAAACGGTTTCAGAAGGCAAATTTTCTCTCCATTTGTACCTTCTTTGAGTAGGAAGTTGCTGTGTTAGCAGTCTCACTAACCAGGCAGAGAAATACACTATCAAGTATAATTATGAATACAATCAACACTTCCATAATTACAAAATAAAGTGGTGAAGCTGTTAAAGAAAAATTCAAAGTGAAATGAAACTACTGTATAAAAAGAAAGAAAAAAAAACTGGAAAGATTAATAGATACGTGGTCCTATGGAATGAGGGCTCTCATGCATTTAGCGTGAAATTGGTATTCTGCCATTAAAAAAGGGAGACATTTTCGAGACCTTTTCAGTTATAAGGAGACGTACTGAAAAAATGTTGAACACAGTAAGGGGAGGATAGCAGTTACATAGAGGGCTTGGGCATTTTGTATAGTCATCTGTTTTAAAAATAGATTAATATCTATTGATATTTATGTAGGTGTTTCATAAAAATTTAATAGAGGTCACTCTCAAAAGTAGCTATTATCACTTCAGGGGATCACGGTATCATCGTATTTCTAGTCTTTCTAACCATGGCATTGTTTTCAACTTTCTATGAAATAAAGGTTAGTAGAAAAGGGTTTGATTAGATGGGATTTTTAATTACAGTTAAAATACAAAATTATAGAAAGCCATATATCTCTATAGCATATAAAATGTCTAGGGCAATGTCTAGTATGTGGTTCTCAAAAGGATTAGTGCCTAGTATGTGACTCTCAAAAGGATTAGCTTTTTTGCACAGCAAAGGGCTATTCCTTTGACAATTTCCTTGACCTGGGAATGAGAATGCATTTTCTTTTGCCATCAGACAGTTTTCATTTCCTCTTCAGAAATGTGGTTTTCATGAGATGATCCTGCCAGTAGATACTGTTTAAAAATAACCCTGCTATCAGTTTTTCTGCTTCTATTATAACTGTTCCACACCTAGATTATAAGTTTATACTTTGCCCACTTTCATGATCAGTTTAATTGCTGAGTTCAGCCCTTGAATCACAGCAGAGCTAAGTGAGCTGGTTTTCACATCCACTGGGATCAGGTCTCCTCTCAGATCCCACTGGATTTCTTCATCTTGTCTCACTCATTTGAATCTAGACAAACACAGCAGAGAAGGCTGCGAAAGCTGTAGTAAAACCATGATGGGACAGAGTTGTTTCAATACTGAAGAATCCGCTTGCATAGAGAAGAAAAGAGAAAGGTATAGAAAGATGCAGGCATTCGCACTTTTCCTTTCAGCTGAACTCAAGTATATACAGCCAGTTGGCTGCATTATGATTGTTTTGCAAAGTCACTTTAAAATGAAGTATATCATCAACACCTAAAATAGTTCATTTTAAAATGAATACCAAAGCCTTTCCATGTCTTACTTCCTTTGCTGATTACTTTTTATTTTTGGTATTATGACCTCTTTTGTTTTTCATAATTGTTACTTTCATATATATAATATATATATATATATATATATATATATATATGTGTGTGTGTGTGTGTGTGTGTGTGTGTGTGTGTGTGTGTGTGTGTGTGTACATATATATTTCTTCATATAACAATGTGTATACTGTTACTTGTATGTATGCTTTTAGGGATGATAATTTGTTATTGGATAAACAACTAGTGTGATTTTAATGAACACTATTTCTCCTGCTTTTGGTATGCCTTAGTTGCCTGTAGTTCTTTGTGGAGAGTTGGAACCTAGTGGTTTCCCTTGTTCACTTCCCCTGTTCACTTGGGCATGTCTTCTGTTGTTATCCTTATGTGGTCTATATTTTAGTCAACGAAGTTCTAAGTCTGCATGCATGCAAGCAGTAATAATATTATAAAATTATTTTACATGTAAAATTTCACATCCAAAGTGCTATTTTGTAACTACAAGTTAGCTGTGCATAATAAACTCTTCTTTTCATTATTTAAGCTGACAGTTCCAAACGCAGAATTTTATGTTCACATCTGACTCCAATGAAGAAATATTCTTGACCAGTTAATTTTTTTAAAAAAAAAATATTTGGTGTGTGTGTGTGTGTGTGTGTGTGTGTGTGTGTGTGTGTGTGTGTGTGTGTGTTGTGGAGAGACTGGATTATGTGCATGTGAGTGAAGGCACCACATAAGGTAGAACAAAAGATGGGTCTTCCCTGAGCTGCCCAACCTGGATTTTCACAGCTGAATGCAGAACCTCTTCAAAAGCACTCATGCTTAACCCCTGAGCCTTTTCTCCAGCCTGTCTCCACCAGATATCATTTGAACAAGCTTTTAAATCTCAGATCTTAATTGTTCATTCTAAGAATTATACCCGTTATCTCTGTGCATTTCATATGTATTCACTTCTCATTTCCTACAATATAACTTACTTCAAATGTTCAAAGTGATGCTCTCGTCCTTCTATTCCTAGAAAAGGACATTTCTATCTCATAGACCTTACATAGTATACAAGACTGGTTGAGTTACTGTTTTGGATTCCCACACACCAGTTGACACAGACTTCTAGTGTGCTTCTCAATAGTTGTTGCTGCAGTGACTTCCTGTGTTTTCTTCCATGGCAGTAATTGTGAAGTAGTGGAGAGAGGTAATAGTGGTCTTTAGTTTGTGTATTGCATACACATGCACACAGGCACAAATTCTTAGTGGGGGAACAGATGAGTAAGATGGGAACACACCATACAGAATTCTCAAAGAATTCAAAGAATGAATGAAAAATGAGAAAACAGAAAAAAATGAACATGCTTTTGATTGGATCACAATTTCACTTACAAGCCGTTGGAACTGGATTCAAATGATTGTTTTTTTTTTCCCCCTATGGTAATCTGAGACTGGTGGATGACTAGAGTCTTAAGGGGAACTGGGGTGGATCAACATTTCTATGCTCAAATACTCCACCACAGGAATCAAACTTTCTTTAATGTTATACCACATACTAAACAGGCAAGAAGCAAGAGAACAGCTTTGAAAATGCACTTCTCTGTCTTTTGTTAAACAAAATAACACACAAGATAAGTTCAGATTTAGCATGGAAACATTCAGGAACACATTGTGACTCACTTTGCAAGTAATCATAGGTGACAATAATTACAAAATTTTAAAGCATCTTGGGGGAACTTCTATGTATCATTGTCAAGAAGAAAATATATTCCATTATAGATAGATGTTAAAATTTAAAATGATAATAAAGGTAATATTTTTTCAAGAGACCTTAACTTCTTATTTAAATGAGAAATTGTGGTAGGAGTTTGATTTGTATTTGGCATAGGTACTAACGAAATGTGAGTGTGTGTGTGAGTATGTGTGTGTATTCATGTGTTTGTTTGTGTGTGTGTGTGTGTGTGTGTGTGTGTGTGTGTGTGTGTGTGTGAACTGTTAGCTTTTCTCTTTACTAGTGTCCTATATTTATGTCATCAATAAACCAAGTATTATTTGATACAAACCTTTATATTGCCTCCAAAACAGCGCAAGTATTTTCATTTACATTATACTCACTTATCAGCCTTTAGTGGTAAACTTTTCCAATTTGTAGTTTGGTACACAAGAAGGGCTAAGTCACTTTGTAATTTTTCATTTCTTATTTCTATGAGCTAATAACAATCTCAGCAAAAATATTCTTCAATGTCATTTATTTATTGAGCTTCAAAGTTTTGAATGTTTGCTTGGTAAGACAATTGCTTTTAAATATATGTTCACCTCTTAGCTCAAAATAAAGTACATTTCAAGTCATTTATTTCCCAGAAAAAAAATCAGTCATTCTCATATATTCAAAACCACTTGCATGTGAAATTCTGATCCAGTACAAAGAAAGTTGTGTTTTTTTATTTTTTGTTTTCTCATTTTCATTAGGTTTTTACACTCTGTACAATGTATTTTGATCTTAATGAGCATCTCCCTGCAGTGAAGATTTATATGTGTGAGATGTGTATGTTTGTACCAGCCATACTTGGAGATAGGTATTAATTCCATTTTATATATAAAGAAATCAGCTTTACTGTGACTAAGAATAGTTATCCATGATTGTAAGTTATTAGTTTATAAGGTAACATATTCAATAATTGATCAAAGCATCACATCTTTGAGTTATTTTGCATCAATTCTAAAACTTTCAATAATAAAGAATTTAATGAATTATTGATGCCTGTAAAATTCAAATTGTGTCGGTCAATATGGCTTGAGATGTAGTTCACTAGTAGAGCAGTTATCAAGCATGGAAATAGCCCATACACATAGTGTGTGTATGTGTGTGTGCGTGCGTGCGTGCGTGCGTGCGTGCGTGCGTGCGTGCGTGCGTGCGTGCGTGTGTGTGTGTGTGTGTGTGTGAGTGTTGTATATATTCATGAACTTTTATAACAAAATTTTATACTTTGATGTAGTATAGGGCATATAATCAATTAGGGTCATGGGGTGAAACACACCTAAATTCTATAATATGGAAGGTGAAGAAAGTCTGCAAATTCCAAGATAGCTTTAGTTACAAAATGAATCCTTTATTCACACACACACACACAAAAACTGAATAACAAAAAGGAGACTAACTGAACTCAAAGAGTTTTTAGTATTGCATTACTGGCTTTGCCTTGGATTTAAAATATACTTTATCTTACATACATTATTTTTCTTCACATATCAAGATTTCTTTAAAGAGACAGTTTTCAAAGCCTGATCTTCATAGAGTTTCAATCCTTTATATATAGACATATTATAGTCATTTCTTCTGATACATAAATAGACTTGAAATGCACTTTACTCTGAGCTAGGAAGTGAATATATATTACAAAACAATTGTTTATGGAGCATATGTTTAAATACTTCGAAACTCAATAAATAAATGACATTGAAGAAAAGCATTTTTGTTAAAAAATCTTATTAAATGATATAAATTAAAATGTGAAATTTCAAAAAAACTTATCATATTCTATGTAACAAATTATAAACAAATTTGCTAAAGTTTAACACTAAAGTTTGCTAAGTAGGAAATGTTGTAAATTAAAATCAGTAAGCTGTTTTGGGAGCCAGTTAGATATATGTGTTAGATAATACTTGATTTAAAATTGACACAAGTATAGGACACCAGAAAAGAGCAAAGCATAAAAGTTTATAATACTCACTCACACATAAACTTGTACATATACACACATACACACAAATTCTCACACACTCAAATACACAAACACACATACGCACACACACACACACACACACCACTTTCTTTTTTGAAATATTAGGAATCAAATGCAGGGGATTTTACAAGCTAGTTAAACACTTGCCATAGAGTTGCAACCCAATTCAACCCAATCTCATAGGTTTCCTTCTTTACAAGAATGCCCCATGAGATGATCCACAGCAGTAAATCTTCCCAAATTTTAAGTATAAATTATTGTTTATATGTACTACACGATTTTCATTTGGTGGAGAATTTAAATAGCAAGATTTTCCTTTGTTTCTGATACTGAAATGGAAAAATAAGATATTATATCTCTCAATCAATGTGTTTTGAATGAGAATGCTCCCCATAGTCTAATACAGGTGTTGTCTTGTTGGAGAAGGTGAGGCCTTTTTAGAAGAACTATGTTACTTGGCTTGGACTCTGAGGTTTCAAATGCCCATCCTAGGTCTAATCCCTCTGTCTCACTGTCTGTCCCTCTGCTAATGAGAATCAGGGTGTATCTCTCAGCCACTGCTCCAGCACAGTGTTTCCTGCCATGATGACAATGGACTATGCTTCTGAAACTGTAAGATAGCCCCCAATTGAACAGTTCTTTTTTAAGAGTTGCCTTGGTTATGGTGTCTCTTCATGGCAAAAGAACATTGATTAAGACAGAAATTGCCACCTGAAGAGGGGTATTCCTGTGAAAAGCCTGACCATGCTGCTTGTTGGTGGAATATTGAATTTTAGACTTTGGACTATGAAATCAGTTGAATGCTTTAAGTGGGGGCTTAGTGAACCAGGCTAGTAACAGTGTGGAGGAGAATGTTGCTGAGGGTAAGGTGGACTGGTGGGGCTCAGATCATGAGGCTTCAAAAGGGCAGAATATTAGTAGCTGTCTAGAGACCATTCTTGTGATATTTCAACACAGGACATGGCTACTTTGCCTTTGTCCTAAAAATGGCCAAAGGCTAAACTGAAAAAGTTTTGTATTAATAGCAATGGCAGAGGAGACTGATTTTTGTAAGACATGCTAGTATTGACTGTCATCTCGTCATATACATTCTTATGCATATCTATAATGAAAGAGAGAAAGCTGGATAAAGAGAAATGCCAATCGTACAGTTTGAGGAGCAAAGGAGTTCCAGAATGTGTAATGGAACTAAGTTCAGCATTCAAGAAGATAAATGGTTTAAACAGAAGCCTGATACTAAATTGAATAAAGAGAATGCTGACCCCAGAACAAGCCCTTCCCAGCTAAGCTTTCAACTTATGGAAAAGGAATTAAAGAAAAGCATTGAAGGAAAACATCAAAAACATAAAGCTGATGCAAGCAAGGGGGCCCAGTTCCAGTCCCATCAAACAGCAAAACTTGGCAGTTTCAGCTACATGGTTCTAGCTTTAAGTATTAATCCTCAACCTTCCTAATGGCGCTACTCTTTAATACAGATCCTCATGTTGTAATGACCCACAACCCTAAATTATTTCATTGCTACTTCATAACCATAGTTCTGCTACAGTTATGAGTCATAATGTAAACATCTGATATGTAGAATATCTGATGTTACTCCCAAAGGGATTCCGACCCAGAGATTTCAAGCCAGTTTTTAGCATTGAGAATATAAGAAAAGGAATGTGGAATTTCTCTGTGGCTAACAAAAACCCCTGAGGCAAAGACATATGTCAGGGTGTTCCTACATGGAGATTGAGAAAGGTTATTGCCTGAAGCTAGGATGGAGAAGACTGAATTGTCTTGGAAACCTCAAGATGTTGGAAATGCCAAAGCTGTGGGATACCTGACAAGGAGAACTGTAGACCAGATGTGGAACCAGCCCAAGGGAGAGAAGTATTTTGCAGTCAAAGAAGATGCAACCGTTGAATAGCTGAAGAGTGCTTTGACATCAGACATAGAGATGTAGAGTTTAGAATTTTTCCTATTGTTTTTTAGTTTTGCTTTGATTAAATATTTTTTCATTATGTTCTCTTTATTCTTTTTGGAATAGTGATGTATATTCCGTGTCATTGTGTGTTGGACATATGTGGCCTGCTTTTATATTTTGATATTGTAGGAGGTTGAAGTTAAGGTATTGCCATAAGTCTCAAAAGAAACTTTGAACTTTGGACTATTAAACAGTGTTGAGACTCTTACATATTACAGGGACAGGGAGTTTTTTAGTTGGAATGAATGTATTTTTGCATTATGATATGGCTACAAGCCAACAGGTGTGAGGGTGTGGACTGTGGTAGTCTAAATAAGAATGGCCCCACAGGCTCAAATACATATGGCCTTGTTTGAATACATGTGGCTTTGTTCAAAGAAATAGGCCACTGGGGTTAGACTTTGAGGTTTCAAAAGTCCATGCCATGACCTGTCTGTCTGTCTGTCTACCTACCTGTCTCACCGTCTGTCTGTATCCCTGCCTATAGATCAGGATAAGGTTCTCAGCTACTATTCCAGAACCTTGCTCACTGACATGACGATGATAGACTAAGCCTCTGAAAGTGTAAGCAAGCTCCCAATTAAATGCTTTCTTTTAGAAGAGTTGCTTTGGTCATAGTGCCTCTTTACAGCAACAGGACAGTAACTAAGACACCCAGAATTGGCTTATTATAACCTCCTAATAAAGAAGGAAAACTCAATCATGTACTCACATGTCAACACACATTAAATGTTCACTGGTACTACTGTTAAAACTGTGGGTTCTCAAGAAGCTTTAAATTTTTCATCAAAGACTGAGTGTAAGAGGCTTCTTTAAGAGGAATTTTTTAATTAGGTCTTCATCACTGAAAAGTAGTCACAGTGGTCCCACATGTCTTAAAATTTGTACCAGAAGGCAATATACACAGTGTATTCTGGAATGTCCTCAGTCAAGTTGTATGGTCTCAGTACCTTAAAGCATACAGGTTATTGCAAATGAATCATGCATATAGTGTCATATATAAAGAGAAATATGAGCCAGTAAACACACATACTGCTTATAAAAAAGAATATTAAAAAGAAAATAGTGTGAATTGAAAACAATTAGAAAATTATCCTATTAAATGAATTTTAGAAAATATATTTGACATATTTTATATTTTCTGTATTTTATATTTTCTTCAAACATAAGACATATAATAAATACAATATTAATTATAGTACTAAAATATAACTTCTAAGTTTTGTTATGCTTCAGTAAATGGGTTATCACTTTTCCACAAAACTGTGCTTATCGGAAAAAAATATATGAATTCCTCCAAAGTACTTCTCAATAATATCTGTGATAATAATTGCTTTTATAATCAACGCATGAAAACTCAGTCTTATCAATTTTTCCCTCAGTATATTTTTTTCACTAACAACATCAAATTGATTGATGGACTGAACATCAATGATAATGTATTGCATAGGCTTGAAGAGTAGAGTCAGAAGCGTACAAATTGGGAATGAATTTCAGAAGGAGACTAGTGTTATAAATTATACTGTTACCAGTCACTACATGTCAATTTTAAAAAATAGTTATGATTTTTGGAGATAAGGTCTAAAAATGATTTAACATAGTGTGATAGGTTGAAGATTTTTTTTCATCCCTTGAAATCAAAGTAAAGTATAATGGCTAATATGAATCATGAGTTAAAGAATCTATTATTTTATTACAGACTAAATTGAATATTTTTCATACATGTATCAGATACCATGTTCACCCAAGTTCTAAATTCTTTAAAAGAAACTTTGGATGGTGCTCTTTTACTTTTTTTAACCTTAAGGAAACTTGACATGTTTTCTCAAATGATTGGAAAACCTTTCAAAATATGAAAAAGTATAATTTACTGTGAGAACCAATGCAGGATATTTTAGGAGCTTGGTGAGCCATGGCATGTTCACTTTGGAAGGGAGCCCAGAGAAAATACAGTTCAGTTGGTTGTCATTATTCTTCAGTAATGTCATTGTGCAAAGATAATATGATAGGATAAAGACAATCCTGAGAAAGTAATGCATTGGCCCCTCAGATGTTTTGCTGTTGTTGTTAGTTTGGGGATTTTTTACACACTCTTGAACTTTTCCCACACTCCTGCCCCTTCAGATGGCCAAGATGACTTGTGCACACTGGCTCAGATGATTTCAACAGAATTGTGGGAGGCAAAGCTTTCAAGGCAAAAATACAAGACAAGTGCCAAATTTAAAACTCTTAGATTTAATCTCCTTCTAATTGCTCTTCAGATATTTGACTAAAAAATGAACAGTAAATAATGAAAGTCCATCTCTATGAATGACTAAGACTACTTTCTAGGGCAGAATTTCAATGTGACCCAAAAGTATGTGTTCTTGTCAATATCACAAGTATCTTCATTAGTGTGTAAACCCACAAAAGAAAAGCAATTATTGTAGAAGGTCTGATTGCATTTAGGATAAAATGATGAATATTAATTAGTAAGAAAGATCATAATATATACACTAACATTTCACTCTAATTTTATTTTTGAATTACAATACAAAGATAATATACAGAATTGGTATATTTACACATAGAACTGAAGGTGCTATCAGCACAATCAAGAACATGCATGTGTCTATCACATCCAAATATATCTTATACTCAGCCAACTCTATTTTTTGAGCAGTGGGAACAAAGGAGAGCTGACTTGTATTTTTTTATTCTCTCTTTATGGTTTTTGCATGCATTCACATAGAAATTCACCGTGCTAAGTCTACTTACTGTTGCTTCTATGTATATCTTTTTAAGGCTGGGTACTTGTTATCAGAACTACTTAAGGGACTCCTCCATAAAGAAGACAGAGTCCCCCCCACACATAGCCATCATTGATTTCCTGTAGTTCTTCATCTAGGGATGGTACCTTCACTTCTCAACAAGGGGATAAGTTTCAATCCTGAGTGCATTATTGGGGCACTATATATACAATGATTACTTCACATATTTTTTCTTTGGCTTAGAAATTTTACCATAACCAAAAAATGTTGAGAGACAAAAATATCACTATTTTTGAGCCATAAGATAAGAGCCTAAGACATAAAAGTCAGTTGAGGACCTTTTAGGGGAAAATATTAAATGCAGCAAAATTCCCTAGAAAAACTAAAAGCACCTTTTACCAAATGGATTTCGTGAAATTCAAATATTTAAACTCGTTTCCTTGGTCCAAGAGTAGTTTTCCTAGTGTTTCTGAATAAGCCAAAGAAAGTTAATTGGTAACAATGAAATTATGTTTGTTTTTGGTTTTTTTGCAATCTTTAAATAGTTTGGTATGTTACAAATGTCTTGTTTAGGATAAACTTTTTTGCATACCTGACTTTTGAAACATATTAATACAAAATAAACACAATCCCAGACTGTTAAGCAGTGGAGCTCAACAGAAGACTGCTAAAGAGGAAGCATTGCTTCTCTATTTTCCCACATGGCTCTTGTAGGAGTACTTAACAGTGTCTGTGAAAATAACTGGAATCAAATATTTGGCTTAACAGAAAAAAGAATGAAAATAGAAAAAAGGTTTAACCAACTGACTACCACACACTTCGGGCTGAGTTTGCTTTCACCTATTTGTGGATTCATTTGCATATATAACATGGAATACACAGTGCAGGCTGTCAGATTGAATGCCTTCGAAATACTGAATTACTCCATAGCAAAGGACATGAGGAAATAAAAAATATTTAATTTCTTTTTACAGTAAAAGAAAAACAATCCACAGAAAAGCCCAGAACAATTAAAGAAAATTCAATAAGTAAAAGTTCTTTCAACTGTATCCAGTTTCTATACATTCTGCTAGCAATTTTATAGAGTAGAAAACATATCATTTCTTTTGTTCAGATTGTGTTATAAATTTTATTGTTTAATTGATATATCATGACCCAAAAGGCGTACAAATTGATATACCATTAATATTTAAGTATAATATATTTTAAGGTTGAAATGTTGATGATATTTAAATATCATCTGCTGAGAATGGAACACAGGACCTTCATGAAAAGCAAAGAGTCTACCATTGAGCTATATCTACTATTCAGAAGTTTTATTTCTTAAATGCTTAGTTCTTTCCTCTCTGGAAGCTTCAGGGCTATTAAACACTGTCAAATGCAAACAATAACTGCTACTAATGGAAGGTTCTAAACTTCAATCTCATTTTATTAAATATACTCAAATGAGTTTGTAAAAACATTGAAATGATTTTCCTTTTTTATTATTTGCATTGTGCCCTACATATTAAAGTATAAACAAAGTGTTATCATATGAGCTATAAAATAGGCAGAAAGCATGAAAAATCCAAATGACTGTCATAATTACATTTTGTGAAATCTATAATTTGCACAAGAAGGAAGGGAAGATAACAGGAAATGAAGAAGGAGGGGAAAAGTGAGAGAGAAAGGAGAGAGAGAGGAAAGAAAGGCTGAACATTTTCTCCAGGGTAGTTGGGGGAGATGCTTAGGGATTGGAAAGGATGTTGGTAAAGTACTGGCCTATTTCACCTCACAAGCTATCAAATCCTACACTGCACAGGACAAATGGCTCCCTTATAAAACTTCCTTTCACCCCTGCTCCCCAAACTCAAAGGTGAAGAAGAACACTGTCTATTTAAGGCCAAAGTGCTAAAGACCCACTTACTTAGGTAGAGAAGCTTTCTCAGGAGCAGCGTTTTGATTTTGAAACAAGTCACAGAACTCATTAACAGAACCAATGGCAACGGTAATAGACTATGACTATCTTTAATTGTCCCTTTGTTGTGTGATGCATTTCAAGGCCAGATTTGGAGGGAAAGCCTTGTCGGTGATTTACTGGCAGGATTGGAGTTTTAAAGTAAGATAATCTGACACCTATAACAGGATCAGTTCTGCTTGAGGCACATGTCCTGATTCACCTTGAGAAATCTTTGTTGACCACATACAATGCAAACACTTTAAGGTACTGATTTCTCAAAATGTGAAGAATATCTTCCCATCATTTAGCATGTAAAAACATCAGCTATATGTTTTTATAAACTATGAAATAAAATTCTGCCTACCTCTACTTCAGATATCAGCCTGGGTTTAATTAAACAGTACAGTGCAGAGGTTTTTAAGACTGCCAGAATGATGCACAGAAATATTTTACTATCAGTGAAAGAGTACATCGAATGTAAATAAATATATGAAAATATAATTTCATATTTAATAATATTTAAAACCGTATTTGCTTTTAATATCAACTTCAGAAAGTAAGATCATAAAGAACAAAGTCTATTTGCACATTGTCAATGTTGAAATCAAGATTTATATTGTGAAGCAGAATTTAGAATTTGAAAGCTTGAAATCAGGAAGGAAATATAAAATGCGGTCCAGATATATAACCCCAGGGTGCTTAAATCTTGGTCTTATAAAATTTCTTTTTTGTGTATCTGCCACACATGCCATGCATTATAGCTCATAGCGTATATCTACTTGGACTTTTGTATTCTCTTCTAAAATGACAGGAATGGATAAATTTGTCTAATTTTTCCAGATACCTATAAATGTTGAGGAGGCTATACTTAATGAAATATTATATATATGTATATATATGTGTGTGTGTGTGTGTGTGTGTGTGTGTGTGTGTGTGTCTATTCTTAATAATTTACATTACAGAATATAGGACATTAAAATAATGGGGAAAAAAATCAATGGGCAGATGCTAACAGTTCTTCACCCCGGGAAGATTCTGAGCACTAATAGGACGATGACAAAGATTCAGAAACTTTACCAACTTTCTCTAATCTCTTTAACCTTCCTCTACTCTTTAAAATGCAGACTAATGAACCAAAACAACCCAAATGAAACTTAATTATAGCAAATTAGATAAAGGGTCAAAACATTAGGATATAATTTGCTCTATTTTTCTCTCTCCCTCTTCATCTCCATCCCTCCCTGCTCTCTCTCTCTCTCTCTCTCTCTCTCTCTCTCTCTCTCTCTCTCTCTCTCTCATTAAATCTCCACATACATTCTTATAAACACACATTCACACATTATCTAACTTTACTTCCAAAATTTCTTTTGAACAAATGTTTTGCGGAATTTAAATAAGAACCCATATTGTCAAGAGTGACATGCTACTTAATCTTTTCTATCCAGAGGGACTTAAAATGCATACTGGGGCTGAGTTCATTTCTTAGCAGTGTTAATAGATCTGATGTAAATGTGTGTGCAGAAATTGTTAGTGAAATCTGACTTTGATTCTTTGGGACATATATCTAGAAATGGCATAGTAAGATAACATGGTACTTTTATTTTAGTTGTTTGAGGAGCTCCTATGTGCATTTCCATGGTGGCCAAACTGTTGGTAGAAACATAATCCTAGAAAGGTAAATTAGGCTATTGAAGTTTCTGTTTGAAAAACACTTTGTGATGCTGACTATTGGAGGGCATTAACTCAGGCTGAAGTAATGATCTTTCAACTCCAGTAAAAATATAAGCAAAGACATGATAGGACTCCTGGGATAGGAAACAACAAGGGGGAGGCCGCTCCTGGCATGAAGGCCACATCCAAGTCCAGCTCTTAGAAACATTCCTTACAATATCAGCACCATCTGTTTCTCACGTGATAGTCCTACAATCCATGTTTTCATATTGTTTTGCTGCAATAATAGTTGTCTGGTTTTTTCACTGTGACAAAACTTTCCAAAAGATGCACTTTTGTCATTACCCTAGGAAGGTAGTAACTGATAAAACATTGTTTCATTTGGGTAAAATACCATGGACTATTTCATAGTACAGCATACTTATGCAATAAATCAGTCCACCAATAGGGAATTTAAAGATGTGGGGGCTGTCATAGTGTGATGTTTTTTATTCTTTTGACTTTTTGAGAGGCCCTCCACCCAGCTTCTAATTTCCTTAGGTAAATCACACACAGAGTCTTATTACTACTTTTATGAGCACCTGGCCTTAGCTTGGCTTGTTTCTAGACAGCTTTTCTTAAATTAACCCATCTATCTTTTCCCTCTGGGCTTTCATCTTTCTTTCTTCTTCATGTCTTACTGTGCTTCTTACTTTGTGGCTGGCTGGGTGACTAAGTGGCTGGCCCCTGACATCCTCCTCTCCTTGTTCTCTCATTCCTCTACTTCCTCATTTCACCTAAGTATACTCTCCACCTGGCAGCTATCCTTGCTCCTGCCTCTATTGGCCAATAGGTCTTCATTAGGACCACCAGGTGTTTTAGACCGGCACAGTAACACAGCTTCTCAGAGTTAAACAAATGCAGCCAAACAAAAGTCACACACCTGAGAACAATATTCTACTGCAGTAGGGTACAGAACAAAGGAGGCATAGGACAGGATGATCCCCAGTAAGTTAAATTTTCATGGATTTCATTAGTTGTCCCATGTAATCTAAGTAAAGATGAAAGTATTTACAAAACAAACAAACAAAGAAATACCCAAATATATTGTTAAAGACCATTCTGGGCTAGAGATAAACTTGGAAGCCACTGAATTAAATATTTTTGCTAATGCAATGAAAATGAATGAGTCATTTCTGTCAACTCAGCCTCTTCATATGAGGTTCAAATAAAGAATAGATTCAAAACACTTGGTAATATGTTCTTAATTTCATGAGAAAGAAATATCCAACCGAAGCCTCCACATTTCCAGGGAGATCCAGCTCACATAAGCATTCAGTTCTCAGTGCCAGAGTTCTTTTTGAAGATTTAGCTATGATTTTTATTTTATATATAAAAATGTCTTGCCAGAGTATAAGTGTGTTCACCATGTGCTCACCTGGTGCTCACAGTGGCTGCCTCATTCCCTGCAAATGGAGTAAAGGATAATTATAAATTTCCGTGTGTAGGCAGAAAACAGAACTTAGGTCCTATGCAAGAACACCAGTACCTGTTCTTAACCACTGAGCCATCTTTACAACCCCCAAGGTATCTTATTTTTTGAAGTGAAGAATCTCCATAGTCCGTAAGTTAAAAAGAGCCCTGCTCTTTCTTAACCAAAGAGTGGACTTGAATTTGGTGAAATGTTAGCCTTACTGATTTCCCAGGTTTAATGCAAGTGCAATAATAGATGTACAGGTAGAGAAAATGTTGTGAGCTTGTTTATTTTATCAATGCAATTTAATGCCCATGTTAAGGAATCAGTGGTGTCTAGAAAAATGTTTGGTGACTGCTTAGGTTCTCTCTGTTTTGTCCCCTTGTTTCAAACTCTAGTTGATCCTCTGATCTAATAATTTAATGCTAATTAAATTATGATTATGCTTAAGAGAAGCCTGGTTGACTGGGAGAGATGGTGCAAGGATCTACTCCCAACACATGCAGGCAAAGGCAAAGGAGCTTCTGTGAGTTTGATGCCAGCCTGGTCTATGTAATAAGTTCCAGGTCAGGCACTATACATAGTGAAATCACATGCTTCTGTGTGTGTGTGTGTGTGTGTGTGTGTGTGTGTGTGTGTGTGTGTGTGTGGCAGAAAAAAGAGAGAGTTGAAATGGAACAAGAACACTAACCACTGTACTAATACTAATGTATAAATGGAGTTAAAAACTAATCCTAAGAATTTGGTAAAGATTCATTTTTGAAAATAAAAATTGTGATTATAAATGAAATGTGAATGTACTGGACATACAGTGAGGTGTTTTGGGATGAATATAAAATAGAGATTCAACTTTTATCACAAATACAATAACAGAATAAAAAAATGTCTTCCTAAGCAGCTCTTTGAATTTGAAAGTTTGATACAAATCTACTGAGGGAAAGCCTTTGATTCTTTCTGACAGTTTCTATGCAACATAGTACAGCATTTTATTTCTATTAATCATAGACAAACCAACTTTGGGCAGCACAGTAACATAGGAATAAGTTCTCTTTAAAAGAAACATAAAATTGGTAACTTAAAATATTAAACTCTTTTTTAAAGGTATGGAACTCAAATTTGTTTCTGCAAGGGAAGAGATGGACATAAATACATTTTGAAGATTCCATTACAACCAGAACAACACAATTATCATGTGATCAGAGCACATGCAAAAAAAAAAAAAAGCTAAATGGTGAAATGTAAGTGAAAATTGTATAGTTATAGGGCACACCATTGCCTTAAATTTGAAGTTACCAGCTAATGGGCCATAATTTGTTAGCTTACAAATCAATATGGAGCTCCAGATAGGATGACATGGCACATGTTGAGGCTTTGAGAAAGTCAGAGAGACAGGTATAAAATATAAAATAAGTATAACTATTGTCTGTGTAAATAGTCTGCCTACAAGTTTGCTTTCCCAATGTCTAAGGCAGATTACCAAGTACAAATGACTTCTATAGTCTAAACGCTTTGCTACCTGTATGTATGGGATCACATACACTCTGGGCCTGTGTTTAAGTGGAGTCCCCCTCAGATTCCTTTATGACCTTTTATTGAAGCATCCTTGAGTGACGTCAGCTCTGTCTAATGTCTTTGCTTTTTGCTTTGATAGTACTTAATGCCCAGAACCCACACAGACAGACTCCAATACTTAGAACTTCAGATTCTTGGATTCATCACTGTATGTACTCACTACTCAGTGATAATGTATGATGTATGTTTTAAATAGAATTAGGCAACAGCTTTGCCCTGAGTTGTTTGTGCAGATGTCAGATGTTTACAAATGGCTACTTGTCCTTCAGCTCTCTAAAAACTCACACTCCATAGGCCAATTTGATTGATCTGGTATTCCATTAGTGATAGGAAACTTGAAAGAAAACAGTCAGTAATTTGCTTCCTATCACTTATTCCAGGCTTTTGTTTATTATCTTGAGTATTCAGTGTATTGAAGCACAATGAACCAGAAACAAAGCAGGGTTCAGGGCACACGATATAAACCCACAAAGTTGTAACTGAGGGAGATTTATGTGTGCGCTCCATAAAAATGTTACCATTTCAATCAGCTGGTGTCACTGAAAAAGACAAATTTAATGCTGCCTGTTAAATCCATGACCCTATATGATTCTATTTAAACATTTAAGAGAAGTTAATTCCCCCAAACCTGTTTGGCATACCAATCATTGGACATGGTATCATAAGGGATGCTATCGTAGACTGAGGAAAATAACAAAGCTCACAACTAGCAAGGATGCAGAAAATTTTTATGAATTTTCCTCAAGTGGTTACTTGTCATCTCTAATGGAACAGTCCATTTATATAACTTTCAAAGTGCATTTGGTAAATTATAAGCACTATTAGAGGGAAAAAAGCAAAAATTAGAGGACCATAACAATTTTTGAAATGTTATTTGGTGAATCATTTCATCTCAAGAAATCACTGTTATGTCAAAACAAGTTCAAACAGATATTTATGATAGGTTTAACTCTAATGAAATGTCATTATTTTTATATTAATGTGAAGATAAAGCTTGAATAAAGTTTCAAAAGAAAGTAACTGCAATATATGAAAATCCGCTGTGGCAGGGTATCTTCCGAAGAATCTGTACCTTTGAAGACTGGTTCTTTATTGCCCAATCACCTGAGTCCTCAATTCACTGATATCATTTTCATATTGTGACTGAATTGATCCAGTCAGTACCACTTGTACTACCTTCTTCCTAAGGTTTGGAGAAATACATTTGGGTTCTATAGACAGCACCAAATTCTCTTGGTCCTCAACACTATCAATACAGATTGTTCACTATACTGACCTGAGATGTAAGCTTTATTCTGCCTTATAGAGTGTGTTAATTACTACCATGTAGGGCAGCAAACAGCTCCCTACAAATGACCTCTGATTACAATATCAACCAATTACTAGTGAAGAAATGTTCCAGCTACTTTAGTATTTTGCTAGTGTGTGTGTGTGTGTGTGTGTGTGTGTGTGTGTGTGTGTGTGTGTGTGTGTGTGTGTTCTTGCATGCAAATGTGTGCTTTGGAGTCCAGATATCAGAATTGAGATTCTTCCTTTATCTCTTCCACCTTTTTATTTGAAAAGAGGTCTCATACTGAACCCAGAGCTCACTAAGACGCTACACTGAATTGCTTGAGTTACAGCAACTATTCTTAGCTTTTATGTGGGTGGTGAGGATCCCAACTCAGGTCCTTATACTTGTGTGTCTATAGTTTTGATATGATATCTTCTTCCACCCCAGCCAAAATGAAGGCTAAATTCCCTAGTAGTTATTGAGATGATTGGACAAAGCCTAGATGGAAAAAATGGTCCCTCCAGATAGTTCTTGGAAAAGTACATCTTCATTCTTGGAACACCTCCCCCCTTCATGGCATCAGCTCATACTCTACTGTACCATCTTTTGTAGTCTCAAACATGATGATCTTCTTCCTCAACATCAGAGGTGCCGGGTAGTCATGGACTGAAGCACTCAAACAATGAGACCAAACAAACCTTGTTCTTTTAAGTTCTTTTTCTGCCTTTCTCGTTGTTTTCCCATTTCTCAATTTACTATAATCATTTTCAAGATCAGTTTAGAAACAAAAAAACATTTGGATCAAAATCTTTTTGTCTATATCCCCTCACTTCTCTGTAACCTGGAATGGCTGGTTTATCCCAGTTCTAGCTAATGAGGCTTACACAAAACACTGATGGAGAGGGATAATTGACTGTTCCATCTATTCCCTTCCCTTCTCTTGCTCCTTTTGTTTTTTCCTTCTCCATAGGCGAACACATATGGACTCCTTTCAACCCATGGGGACGACAGCCAATATGCTTAGCATGATATAAAGAACACAGGACTTGAAAAATGAGTAAAGAATCTCATTTTGTAAGAAAAATAATATAACATAATTATTTAAAATTTTATATGTTGAGATTTTATTCCCACTGCATGCACTAATAAAGATTATTCTCTAGATGGAGGTGTGTTTATATTAAATGGGAAAAATTCTCATTGAATAATATACAGGAAAGCTTTGCAGAATATTTATTGAATAATTTTAAATCCCTAGTATTAATCTTTTTCACAAGCTTGTCTTCTTGTATACAATATTTAAAAATATTCCCCATTAGGCTGAATAATTCATTTTCTCTGCTCAGCTTCTGTAGTTGACACATAAACAAAAGAGCAGTTGTTTCCAACGAAATCTTCAATTTTCTTTTTGAAGCATGCTTCTAATGAGGCCTCTTGATTCATTTGCCATGTAAGCATACAGTTCCAGGAAAAAAAAAAAAAACAGTGAACATATTCCCATAGGGTGATTCCCAAATTCAGAACAATATAGTCATATCCAAATTATTTCCTTAGGTCTAGAATTAAAAGTTTCACTTTGAACCATGGCTGAGACTGACTCATAAGACTTGAATAAGACCAAGGCAATCAAAATCCCAGCATATAGGGAGAGAGGGCTCATGACATTCTAATCCTGTGTGTGGAGCTATTGGTTTTTGATGGATGCCCAGGACGAACAGTAAGTTTTCTTCACTAATGTGGGCCCCAAGAGACTATCAATGAATAGACTATTCCATACCCATGTACATTCAGACAGCAGTAAGTAACTCAGAGAGAAAGAGAGTGAGTGAGAGAGAGAGAGAGAGAGAGAGAGAGAGAGAGAGAGAAAGAGAGAAACACAAAATGGAAAGGAGGAGTGGTAGAAAGAGTGGAGGAATTGATGGGTAGGGAATAGTGGGTAAAGTTGATCAAAACATATAATTTGCATGGTTGAAATTTCTGTAAAATGTTTTTATAGTATTACTTAGAGACATTTAGCAATATTGTCATGAAGAAATGAATGTGGGCCAGCCAGGTGTCTCACTAGGTCAAGGTACCTGCTGCCCATTTGAGGACCAAGCCTCTGAATCCACATGGTGGTCAGAGAGAACCAGTTCCTCCAAGTTGTCCTCTGACCTTGCACAGTGCACATCCTTCACCCGAGCAAGTGTACAAAACTAGGTATCAAATGAGTATGTTAACAAAAGAGGAGCTACAGTCTTTCAATGACTATTAGGAGAGGGAAAATCAGTATTCCCCAGAGATGAGCCCCCTAAGTTACTATCCAATACCAAATTGTCAGCCCCAAGAACAATCTTATACAAGCAATATTAAATGGACTCAGAAAGTAGTATTTATACATTTAGTTATATCTGTAGAACAACAATAATTACAGAAAAAGAGGCCTTGAATTCGAGAGTGAGTTAAGGAGAAATGGGAGATGTTGGAGAGAATATGGAGAGAGAAATAATGTAACTGGAGTACACATAAATGAAACTTAAAAACAAAACTAAACATCCAGGCGTTGGTGGTGCATGCCTTTAATTCCAGCACTCAGGAGGTAGAGGCAGGCAGATCTCTATGAGTTCGAGGCCAGCCTGGTCTCCAGAGCTAGTGCCAGGCTAGGCTCCAAAGCTACACAGAGAAACCCTGTCTCGAAAAACCAAAAAAGAAAAAAAAAACTATAAAGAAGGAAAGGATTTAAAAATACAAGAATGGTGTATAAACTGTCTCACATAATCAGCTGTCTCATATTTCTCAATAAAGAATAATAATAATAAAGGAAGTACAATATAACTTATAGTATATAAAAAGCAGAGATAGAAGGTGGATATAAAACATTTCTGACAATGTCTCAGAGAAGGGATGTTTCTAGATGTTAGACATAGAGCTGATCCAAGTAACTACACATGAAAATGTATTGTGGGCCTATGAAAAGTACAATTAGTATGTGGGCTTTATATATTAGAAGCTGGGAATCAAACTGTACGCTGTCTCAGACTGGATCAATGTTTCTAGTTTGAGAGCAGGAGATGATCTGATCCTCCTTCCACAAAGAAAAATGATCACCACTAAGGCAAAAGAATACCAAACACATGCTCTTCTTTAGAGACTAAGGCAAATGTTATTTCCAAGCCATCTCGACACCCGTGTTATTACTCTAGCATCAGGTAATTACTGACTAAATATTTAACTTCCCAGATATTATACAATAGAAAACACAACTTGATAGTATCTATTAAAAATACAAACACTCTTGTGTCTCAAATTAGTAGGGGTATTTTTCAATATATCAGTTATTGATCATACAATAAATTCCAGGATACTAAGAAAAGAAATAGATGAATGTATGTATATACCTGACTTCACAGGTAATATATGAACAACAGCTAGCATTTTTTGATAATCACCTTGGCCTTAGGCTCCCAGTGCTGTAATGTGTAATGTATGTGATTTTATTTTGTTTTTTCCAACATTTTTTATTTGAATTAGAAACAGGATTGTTTTACATGACAATCCCATTTCCCTTCTCCCGCCCGTCCTCCCCTACCCCCCCAACTAAAACCTTATCTGTCACATATCTTTTCTGCTCCCCATGGATGATGAGGCCTTCCATAGGGTGTCATCAGAGTCTATGGTATCCTTTGGGGTAGGGCCTAGGCCCACCCCCGTGTGTCTAGGCTCAGGGAGTATTCCTCTATATGGACTGAGCTCCCAAAGTCCACACCTATGCTAGGGATAATACATTCCTAATATATTTCCATATTTGCAGTCTACAGAATCTATCTCTATAATACCACCAGTTTTATATCTGTATATCTGTCAAAGAAAATTAATAGGTTGTGACTATGTATCATAATCAATCTGAAAGAATCATATTGTTCTGATGATTTATAACAAGAATGGTTCTTAGGCACATTTGTTGCTTAATCTACATCATTTCTAAGTGTTGTTTGCTGGTGACCATATAACTAACCTGCACTGTGACTTCCCTTTGCTATTGGAAGGCAGGTGGCTACACTCATTGATTTCCTTCTTGCTTTTTCTTTTGTAACCTATGTTTTCTTACCAGTTCATTTCTTCCCCAGTGGGCCTTCGGCAGTGCAGCTCTGTTCCAAAAATAGTGAGTTGTCCTTACCAGAAAAATTGCAGGACTATTTGATTTATTCCCATTTCATCTGCACTCTAGATCATCATCACAATAATTCATGCCAAATCATAACCCACTGGGGAAGCATTAGGCTCATAAGGCAGGGATAAAGCACATGTATTTAAAACAAACACAGGAGGTAGTCAGAAGTTTTTGGTAGATATTTAAAGTGTATGTGTAGATCCTGGGAGGAGGGAGTCTAGATTAAAGAGTGGCAAATTAAGAGGAATTTTTACTTGTTTTTAATTTATTTTTATAGGAAGTATGCATTAGTGGTTGTGGTTGGTAAAATAATGTCCTGCCCACTCATAACCATTCTAAAAGACATAAACATCCTAATGTATTTAACCATAGTGTGGTCTCTCATTGACAAATGAAAATTTGTGTTATAAGTTACCCAATGGCAAACCTTAACAACATGGAAGTTGCTTTGGTTTATCTGGGTTGCCACAGTGAAATTTCAGAGGTGTTTATTGTTTAACAGTGGTCTGTAAGAATAGAACGGAAGTGTATACTTACCGAGGGAGATATAACTGTGGAGTCAGGGTATCGTCTTAAGAAAGAGCCAATCTCCCATTGCTCATTTGCAAGACAAATGTGGAATCCAGAAGCCAGAGAACTTGGACAGCTTCTAAAGGCTGGTAAAAATAAGGAAGAAGAGGCAGAAAGATTGCAAGAAACAGTAAAAATTTAGTAAGTGACTGGTAGTCATTTATAAGAAGGATGAACACACTCTACAGCTTATGAATAATTTGAGGTCAGGGAAAAATTGGACTCTCCAATGTTGCCCCAGAATATTTATAAAATAAATTAAGTAAATATCATACTACATATTTTAATACATAATATTTAATATATTATGCTAATTCTAGTGAGTAAATATGAAACATTAAGTTAGAAAAGAAATAATGACAGTTATAATTCAGGTAAAATACACACTTGCATATTTATTCTAAGTCAATCCTTACTCATACATAAAATTTTTTCTATCTTGTATCTGTTTCTGTAACTATAATATCATTCAGTATAATACTGGCAAAGTTTGAGGATATTTTGAAAGCTTGCATTTTTCTATTAAAAGATTTTGCCTTATTTTTTCATTCTTTCGTGGACTCGTCTCTACTTTCTTGTCTTTATATTATTGATACTGCCTGTTGAAATTAAAACAAGTTACAGACATGTGATGCATCAAATTTGATGCATCACATGTCTGTAACTTGTTTTAATTTCCCACAGGGTTAGCGACCCATTTGCATTTCTGTCTTTTGTCAATATCTGAGGAGCATGTTTAAAAAAAAAAAAAAGTTTAGATAATCATGTGATCAGTGAAGCTGTGTTTTTGCCCTGCTTTTACTTTCTGATCCCGGCAGCTGTTTATGGAAACTTAGGATTTAGGGTCTGAACCCAAGCTCTGCACAAAAGCTTGAAGAATGCAAAGGAAGGAAAGCAGCCAAAAATGTAGGGACTGAAATCTTGGGCTTCAGGGTGAGGCACCTCTGAGTGATTTGCAGCCTTGGAGACCTGCATTTTTGTGTCCCCAGACATCTAGTCCCATGATTTTAAAATCAGAAAAAGAGAAAACATGCAAGATAGTAAGGATTAATTGATAAAGCTTACGTACTCTGAGTTCTATAAACAGTAATTGCTGTTTACTTGTGTAAACTCTCTGAAAGCTCCCAGATGAAATTTAGATCAATATACTATCACTTTGGCATTTGAATAATGATCCATCTCATTTTAGTCCTTTGTTCATGGGTAATTGACACCTAGAATGCTTAGTTTTCTCTCCCACAAATGGAAAATCATTGCAAGCATCTTGTTGACATCCCATTGTGTCAGAACTCTCGTGCTTAATCCTAAGCTTTAATGTAAGATGTAGCAAACAAACCTCAGGAGGTGATTAGATCCTGAAGGACAGAACATGAAGAAATATGGGCTCAGGGACTTCCCCAAAAGCTGTGTTCCCATTCCTCTGTCAGAGAGCACAGTGAAGAAGAGGTACTATCCATGAACCTGTTAGTCCCTTGATTTTCGTGGCACCAGAATTACCCAAAATAAACTTCTATTGCTTATAACCCACACTGTTTGTAGTATTTAGGTATAACATCCCCCCCCAAAAAAAAGAAAAAAGAAAACAATGGAGTCCCACTGTGGTGTCCCACACATCACTCAGCCTTATAGAATGCACCTTTAATGAAACCAAGAAGATCTGTTTTCCATGTCTTCCCTTCGTATCTTTAGGAAAATTACTTCACGTTAAGTCACTTGATGTTGTGAGAACATTCCCTGGCAGTAATTAAAAAAAAATGCAGTTAGCTCTCTTTCATGCGCTGATCTTGACTATCTTCTCTGGGATCCCATGAGATGCTGCTAACAGTGCTAGAGACATGAACGAAACCATGGACCATGCTCAATGGAAAGTTCTTGAGAGATTTGCTTTGCTTACAATACCTGAAGGAGTAAGCTCCTCAGTTATAAGGGGGAAAGGGACCAGCATCTTCCATTATATCCACTACTCTTCATGCCACTTGTCTCTCAGATACATGTCTATGGTAATCTATTTGCTACTCCTAAAGCAATCTCCAGGATTCTATTAGTGAGTACTAACCTGGTTCTTAGCAAAATAGTGCTGCTCCTTGCACATTTACGACTTACCTGGAGTGGAGACAGTCTTAAGGCTTGGTTAGTTGATAAAGTGGCTCATAACAGAAACATTACCTGAAGTTAGTACCATCCTTATGGTCATCTGGGTGGCCCACTGAAATGTCATTGCATTTAAAGTTCTTGTCCATTCTGATCATTTTAACCTCTACTAGCCGGTGTCTAGCAAACTCCCCAGTAAACTTAATGTATGTAACTCTCCATTTGAAAGTCTGTTTTGAAGATGTGTCTTCTTTAACAATAGCATTCTAAAACAATGTGTTAATTTATCTCTTCCTGGTAAAATCAAGGAAACTTAAGTGATCACAAAAGAACAAGTGATGTTCTGCTAAGCATGATCTCAGATTGGTAAGAGCTCAAAGTGGAGTAGATCTAAATATTAGCATCCAAGTTGTGTTGTTGTTATGTGCTTGTATGTTTGCTTGATCATTTGTGTGTTTTTGTTATTATGTGTGTGCTTTCATGCAAGCACGTGTGTGTGTGTGTGTGTGTGTGTGTGTGTGTGTGTGTGTGTGTGTGTGTGTGTGTGTGTGGTCTTGATGTGACAGTTTGAGAAAGTTTTCTGGTCTCCCTCTGCTACATGATATGATCCACTGTGATGAGTTACCCTAGGTCTGCAATAAATAATGAACCTGGATTATGATGCAGCCAGAATCAGCTTGGGGTTGGATAGATAATAATGTAACCAATGTCATTCCGGGAAGCCAGAGGAGAGTTGCATGTCGAAGAGTTCATTCATTCATTTACTTACTCAATAATTCATTCATTCATGCAGATCTATTCATTTAAAAAGTGTTGGTGAAGAACTTTCTAAATATTTGGTACTTATGCTAGCCACACTGCTAGTGCAACTGGGTTGAAAAATATTCTCTGTGCCTCCTGAGATATAGGTTATTGACCTGTAAACAGACACTTTTAACATCAGTGACAAGTACAGGAATGTTGAAATAGAATGTCCCCAGGTAAGTAGAGCTAGACTAACACAAGCACACTAAAAAGCAAATGCAAAGAGCCAACTTGAAACAGAAGATAACATGGTATGCTCTGTGACCTAAAGGTGTTTAAGCATTTCTGTAGGATAGAATTTAAGGGAGGGACAACATGAGAGAAGGGGAGATCTAGGGCTAAGTTGTGAAATATCTTGTAGGTGGACGATGTTAAGAGTTTAGAGTTTATATTTGGAAGGCTGTAGAAAGAACTGCAAGATTTTAAACAGGCAGAGATATGATCACATTTGCCTTTCAGAAATACCAGCATGAAACCAGTACAGAGCTCAAATCTGAGAGCAGCATCTGCGGCAGCCTCTGCTGCTGGCAAACTTGATATCATCAAGGCTGTCTGAACCCTGGTCGCTCTGGGCCTGCAGAGATTTACTGATACAGTTCAGACTCTGACACTTCTTATATAGGGTGCAGATAAAGAATATCAAAAAGTTCTAACCACTGTGACATATATCACCCCATAAAATCGTCGGGGACAGTTACTATAGTTTCCAAAGTAAATTGATGGGATAATTTGTAGGATAATTAAATTTGACTGCTCAGATCATGGAACTATTCTTTGACTAGATTACCAAAAAGCAATTCTGGCTAGGGACATGAGCTGTAAATTAGTAAGCAATGAATCTCATCCTCATTTCCATCAGGGTTCTCAGATGATTTTCTTCAAAGACGCAGGGCTGAATGACCTTGGTAACATTAGTACAACACGGTGAGGTTTCCTGGCATTCTGAAAATGCCATTGCTTTCAGACACCAGCAGGAAAAGGCTATGTACTTCTCCAGAAGTTTCTCTCCCTCAGCTCTGAAAAACCCGAAACAAAACCTCAGAATATATTAGAGAAAACGTTCTCTTAACCCTGGAAAGGTTTTCATTTAACCCTCTTGTAAATGCTGATATTTACAAGGCTCAGATACCTTGTCTTACCAAGTGTGGCATGATGCAAAACACTAATCTATATATATATATATATATATATATATATATATATATATATATATATATATATCACTTTTTTTTAGTAGAACAATGCTTCATCTTCTTGGTGTCATTTTTACCAAGGCTTTTTGGCCCGTTCCTGGCCTGATCATGCTGAGATATCAGCTGAAGTGAGACAAACAAGCAACAAAGGGAAATTATCCCTTTGCTCAATTATCCTAAAATACAAATCTGGTAACACAGACTTCCCAACAAGCAGAGACAGCATAGGGTGAAAATTTATTGCAGGACAAAGAAATTAATCTTGCAAGAACCTCCCCCATCCCCGAACACACACACACACATCTCCCAAAGGAAAGACGTTTTATTGTTTTTGGTTAACACAAACTTTATTTCCCTTCATATTTTATAAATCTTCCATGTGCCAAAGAGGCCATGTAGTGAAGGCTCCAAATTAGATAATGGTGCTGTTGGAAACTGGGTTCTCTCAGAGGTAGGGCCCAGGGGTAGAAAATTCAGCACTGGGCCATGACTTTGAATGGAATACCAGCACTCTGGTTCATGCTTTTACTTTTGCTTCCCAGCCCTCGGAATGGGGCAGCCTTGATCTACCCCAACATTCAGCCTTGATGTCACTCCTGCTACAAACCAAAAAAATGGAGTAATAAAGAAAATTCTCTGAAACTGTGAACCCAAAGAAAGCCTTCCTCTTTATCAATTATCTCAGTTATTTTTGCTGTAGTACTGAAAGTCTAAAATAAGTGTACTTTATGCCTGTACAGACATACACTAAATTTATTTGCATATTTAATACATATACATATAATTATATGATAATTTTACTAGGAATTCATGAAAAATGAAAAAAATATACTGAGAAAGGCATTAATGAAAAATACAATAGTAAAATTTTCTATATTTGAAAATGTAGATGTTTTCTAGACTGGCTTGAATTTGAGTAATTTAATTTAATTTTATTTAATGAACATGTTTGCTTTGTTACCTTTCCAGTGTTAAAGTGTTTAATCCCTGTAACCCACAGGATGGAAGGAGAGGACCAATTACCCATCATCTTCTGATATACACACCTGCCCTAGTGTGCCTGGCATATGTACATACACCACACACACACACACACACACACACACACACACACACACACACAAACAACAAATAAATATAATAAAATTCTCATGTAAAGTATGTCGCATTTTAGGCCTGTTGGATTTTGCTTATTTAAATTATTTAGAATTATTTTGAAATAAAATTGTAGACTTAGACTTATTGCACTTTTATAAGAACAATACAAAACCCCTGTTTCCTCCTGATGCTAATATCTTGCTAAAGGACTCCTCAATCAATAGAACTGTAAAAAGTTAACTTTCCTTAAAAGTATGGTATCACCCTGCAAAAAAGAAATGCAAAAGAAAGCTGGATTTCATTGTTTTCTCTTCCATGGTCAGATCCAGTTTGCTACAACCTATCATCACTTTTCTTTGATCACTTCTGTTGGACATTTCCTTACTGTTTCCACATTCCCTTAACAGATAAAAACTTTGAGGATAATTTCCGTTCAGATATTTCATGGAATTAACTTCAATTTGAATTTTTCTTACGGGTCTTCTTTAAAAGATGAGGTGATGTATTTTGGCAGGAATATTACAGAAAATGTATCCTTGCAAGTGCACTAAATGAGGGAGTTCATGGTGTTGACCCTTTTGATTATTGGTATTATTAACAAGGTTCTCATGATTGAGGAAATCTGCACTGTAAATGTATTATTTCTCATTGATAGTGAATAAATTGAGAGAGGTGCTTCAAGACTGTGCTCTTTAGCCCTGCCCCAAAAAACTAAAATTACAGAGCTCAAATATAGTTTAGTACTTTGGGGAAGGCCTCACCAAAGGAAAAAATACCATTGAGTTAACTCTAATGAATATTTTCCACTTATTTCAATTTTCTTTTTTGGTAAGATAAAACCATTGCAGCAGTTTTATTTTTCAAGAGCAGCATATCAGTGGACTTAGTTTACAATGTGTAAACATTTGGTTGTGGCCAGCACTTTAAAAAGGCAGTTGAAGATGTATTCATAATTCTTTTTATTATTTTGCTGTGTTCCGTTATATTTACAAGTGTATGCCTATTAGGTTTGGGTGCATTCAGAGTGGCGTGGGCAAAGCACATACTCAAGGCCATCAGGTCTAAAATCCTCATGACTTTTTTCAGACATGGAAAAACATCTTAAAATTCACAAAGAAGCACAAAACTTCCTGGGTTGACAAGGTAATCCAGAGGAAAATGAGTAATTTGTTATGCTTGACAATGACCAGTCACAGAGTATACTGCAGAGTTGTCATAAGAAAAAACAGCATGGTACTGACACCAAAACAGATGCATACATCAATGGAAGGGGAAACCCAGATATAAATACATCCAGTTACATCCACTTGATTCCTGATAAACATGTCAACAATACAAACTGGGATTACAAGTTCATAGCACCTCACAGGCATTGTTATGTGGATACTGGATATTGAACTCACAGTCTCATGCTATTTGAACTAAGTCTCCAGTACCATTGTCAGCTTTTAAAAAGGCTTGCCATTCTGTGTTAAACTCTATTTGTATGAAAATATTACTGGATTCCTTCTATAAATTTTTATTCTTATCTCAGTACCCCCTTTCTATATAAACACAGATTATCATAGGCCCTCAACAGTTGTATAAATCCTCAAAAACTATGCTTTCCCCACTATTGGTGTTTTTTAATCTCTTTTTGCCTTCCTGAAAATTTTTAGAACACTTAATTAATACCTATAAAGAGCCTGTTGAAATTTTGATTGGGATTGCTTTTTGTATAAAAAGGGGAGAAATTTCTATTTCCAGATATTTAATTTTTGAACAAGCAGACATTATATATTTCCATATTTACTAATGTATGTTGATTTTTTGCAAGAAAGTTTTATGACTTTTGTCACACGGATCCTACATATGTATGATTAATTTTTAAACTTAATATTATTTGAATTGTTAATCATTTGGATTGTTAATTGGTAGCATATGTAGTTTTCTATATTTACTTTTACAAATTTAGTTTTAAATTCTAGGGAAGTTTTATCTTTATTTTTGATAAGTTTTATGGTTTTTCTAAAAACAATATTGTCATATGGAAAAATAGTTTTGTTTATATCAGTACCTTCTTTAGGTTTTGGACATGAAAGAACCTTGAATAATGTTCAGAGAATTTTTTTCATGTGTTGACATTATATATTTTTTTAAAAGCTTCTTCATTCTGGAGAGATGACTCATAAGTTAAGAACACTTCTGACTCTTGAAGATAGTCTTGGTTCAACTCCAAACAGTCACATGATAGTTCAAAACCATCCATAATTTTAGTTTCCTATGCACACACACACACACACACACACACACACACACACACACACTATACTATATACATATATAAACACATACATATATACACATATTTGCATGTACATATATACACTATATGATAGGGGAAGTCCTTCTGTGTATATGTTTCTCTTATTGGTTAATGAATAAAACATTGATTGGCCAGGCAGGAATTGACATGGCTGGGCAGAATCAGAATATAAGCAGGGACAAACAGGAAATCCCTCTCTTCTCTGTTCTCTTCACTGTGGAGACCCTAAAAAGTTGAGGTGTAGGAAGACAGGGGAGTAAGAGGTCCCTGGACCTTTCTCTGGTAAGAGAAGACCCATGGAAATACATGGATTATTAGAAAATGAGTGAGTAATTAAGAGTGAGCTAGCAAATAAGAAACCTTAGCTGACCGACAATAGCTTTATAATTAATATACTGCCTGTGTGATCGTTTGGGGCTGAAGCAGTGGCAGGGCCTAGCTGGGCCAGAAACATTCACATTACATACTATATATACAAATAGTGTATATACTTACATGCAATCCTGAGTTTCCATGCAAGATGTATTAGTAGGATTCTCAGTAGTATTTATTATTCACTTAACTGAAACTTTAAATGATAAAAAATAACAGAGGAAAGAAATGGAAAGTTAATCCAGAATAGGCTGCTTTTTTACAATGTTAAAAAGATGGTAATATTTAATAATTTTTAATGATTATTACCACTAATAATAGCAAAAATCTATTTTTGTTAAATCTCAATACAAACACTAAATAAAATTTATATTTTGTTTTCATTTAATTTCTTTCAAAGATCATAAAATATTTAGTTGGCATAAGTATATGCATGGACAATATACATGAACTTCCAAATAAGATGTATTTTCTCATCTGCAAACAGTACTTTTATGCAGCATGAGCTACTGCAGGATTAAAATACAGGAAATGGTTTACCTGGCCCAAGATACCCAGACAATAGGCAACTTCCCAGCACACTGAATCATATTTCCTGAGGGAATATATTTAATTATTGTACCAGTAAAATCAATGGATATTCAAGTTTTTTCTCAAGGGAATTAAACATTTATTCAACATTTACACAAGAAGAACTAAGAAATCCTTCACTGCTTTATGCTCTGAGCCATAGTTAATTGCAGTTGAACCTTCTTAATTTTTTAATATATTTTTAATTAGTCATAAAAATGATCTAAACATTTTAACATATCAATGCAAAACTCATAAATTTGCAGTTCCTTTCTTGCATTTGATTTTAGCTCAATTCTCACTTTATTGAAGAAATAAATTTGAATAAATCTATAAATAGCTCATAAATGCAAATACTTGAATAACCTCTATCTTTTTGTAATACATTACTCTCCCAAAATTTACCAACAAAATAGGACTTATGAAAAAAGAAGAGAAGAGAGGGAAACCAGGAGAAAGACTGCATTTGTATGTGTAGCAAACAGAGAGAGGAGGGAAGAGAGAGAGAGGGAGAGAGAGAGACAGTAGAGAAAGGAAGAAAGCTAAGAGAATCTATACACTTAGGCAGTTGAAGCAGGGAAAAGGCTATGAGTTCCTTTCCAGCCTAGAAGATAGATTAAGAACTTCTCTCGATGTAACAGCAATTATATAGGATTCATAAACTAAAAACCTAGAAATTTCCAATAGTCTGCAAACATCTCAAATCATTTTTACAAAATACATGTATATTATTTTGTTACTTGATAAACTGAACCTCGTTTTATGTGAATCAGGCTTGACAGTCTGCAAAAATGTTAACACGCTCTAGTTGCCTTTAACTGGATTTTAAATGGAGACAACATGATTAACCATTTTTGTGTGTATATATATATATATATATATATATATATATATATATGTATTTGCATATGTCTCTCTTTGTGTAGGGTTTCTGTCGACACCTACACACACACACACACACACACACACACACACATGTACACTCAACTAACAATGAGTGTCTATGAGTTATCGTTGTTCAGAGAGGGAACTTCAGTTAGATTACTTTGAATAGATGCCCTGCTCTACATACTGATAGATTTGTAGTTTCACATGGCATAGGAGACCTCTGTAAGACTGTTTTTCAGCTTACAGAGATTGATACTAATGTGTACCATGAGAGGTTGTCCTCAAGATTAAACAAAATAATTTACAGAAAGCAACAGCTATGCTGGTGGCACAGAGTGAACATTGCATGGCCTCCAGCTGCAACAATAATGACCCCCTATAATCATTAAAGAATTGCACAGAGTTGAGCTTTGCTGTTTGCTCTAATGTCTGCATCAGGACACACCTTGCCTGTGGCTATGAGATCACTTCATTTAGGAAATCTAAATAGGGCTTTCATTGGTGCCTTTTAATTTTGCTCAATGGTAAGTGTTCAACCCTTAAGTTTCCACAGGGTGCAATGAGTGGTACCCCAAGGACCACTGATGACATAGTGAGGAAAGTTTTTGATTACTTATATCTCGGTTTTATTTGTATTTTACCACTAGAGAGAGGCTTGGATTATGAAAAAAGAACAATACTTTGGAAACTGACAGACATTTATTTGCACAGGAGATATGCCACTTATTACTTGAATAAATTTGAGGGAAAAAAATCATCCTCCATGTAACTGTTTTTCCTCTGTAAGCCAACTTAATAATATCTAGCTCACAGGGATATTGTAAAGATAAATGATTAATAAGACCTGGGCTTGGCTTTTAATGGGACCTTCATAGATGGTAGCTGCTCCCATTTTCACTCAGCATTCCTTAGAAACAAATATAAATCTAGGAAGTATAGTAAGAATTAAACTTGTATTTCATAATTTATTGATAACAAAAATAATTCAAATTCAAGAAAAGAACGTTAAAACTTTCTCTATAAATTTATGAGGAATTCTTTCAAAAATATAGTCAGAGGAATTATGTAATTTCTTCATGTGGTTAACTGATCGAGACAAAGGAAGAACTTGATCTCATCTTCACCTTAGAGCATCTAAGTTGCTTCTATTGATGAATTACATGCCAATCCTGAAGTGGTCTCCTCTTTCATGGAGCGTAGAATTGAATAAAGATGGGCAAGTTTTGGTAATTATGATACCTTTCAGGATTATAAAGCAAGAACCAACAATGAAACAAATGTCCCCCTAAATAGCCCAACTGAAGGAATACAGTCCTGCCTATTCAATTTAGCCTTCTGTATCCTCTTAAGGGAGCCACTGCATTTCTAGTCCCCTCCTCACAGAATGTGTTTCCTGAGCATCCATCAATACCTCCTCTGAACTTGAGGGGACATTTATGTTCATCGTGAAACTATGGTAACACTAATGACTGGTAAGAATAATCGTTTTTACTTCAAATTCACTTTTAGATAGATGATAATAGAATATTGAGCCTGAAATGATTTTTCCTTGCTGCCTTCCTGGTTTTTAATATCTCATTTTTAAAGCAAATATTAGAATGAATTCTTATAAATATTAATAGTGTAATACCATCAGAAAGTATCCAGGTCAACTTTGAATAATTAAGATAAATTAAAACACCTGTATTTTCTAATGCATGTGGAATGGCATAATAAGGTAATCCATTCAAATAAAGAAATCATGATATGTAGGACATCATGCTAAGTCTGCAGGCATGTAATTTAGTAGAACTTTAAATCCCAGTGCTTTGGGATAGATTAAAGAACAACTTTTCCTGCACTTTTACTCAGCATTTTTCATTTAAAACATTGTGGTCTCTATTCAGGTATAGTTATTTTAAATGATTGCCAGTCTGAACAAATAGGCACTGACCTTGTATAGATCTACACATCTCTTTAAAGTTTAATGTCTTTTCTACACTTCGCAGTCTGTTCTTGGGGTGTTTAAAAATAATTGTGAAAATATGCTTTTTCAATGAAAAAAAAAGTTTTTAAGTAGCCTTTAGGAAACACAAAATTCTTACAAAATTAATTGGTTTTTTTCTAATTAGAAGACAAAATATAGCATCATAATCAAACAGGAAAAAGTGATGCAGTTCAACTCCTGTATTTGCTAATGTTTTAACTTCATTCTAATAACATGTTGTTAGAGAATACAGGTCTGATTGAAAACGGTGATTTATCTGATTTATATGGGAAGTTCAGTATTCAATATTCATGACATTTTAAAAGAAGAAGAATATTGCTGTTTTAAAAGGCTTATTTATTTATGTATCTATACATGTGTTTGTGTTTCTGAGTTACTGTATGTTACCTGTGTGGGAGTGGTCATAGAACCTGGATGAGGGCATTGGATGCCCTGGAGCTGGAGTTGAAGGCAATTGTGAGTCATCCAATGTGGGTGCTGGGAAGAACATTGAGGTCCAGTGCTGAGTCATCTCTCCATCCCCAAAGAACAAGGACACTTCTAAGAAAGACAAATATACATGATTGCTGGTAAGAAATGCTTCATGGAGTCAGAAAGGTTATTTCCATACCATGCAACATCTCAGTTTGTCAAGGTAGACAACAAAAACATGGTAACAAGGAGAAGAATCTATAATAGGAGTGTTCAAAGAGATCCACAGCCAGGGCCAGGACTTCTTAAGTTCTCAAGGAAGCAGTAAACATAAGAGCAGTTTCACGGAGTTCTTAAAGCTATTTTGAGTTCTTTACTTCCTGTCTTAATGAGTTTCCCTAAAATTGCTTCACAATAGGTAATCATTTTAGTCATCTGCAAGCTTTATTTCTTCCTACAAATACTAAATCTATGCCCACATTCGACATAATGGCTAGGGTGGACACAAACACCCATATTCTGTTAAACAATAAGTCCTGGGTTTAAAAGATGCTGCTATCCCCCAATGTATGCTGTGTCTCTAAATCCTCAGACACCTTTAACCTTAGCTCTCTGGCCATGGCCTACTGTACTATAGTTGAAATCGCAACAATTTTCTTCTGAAGAAACTAGCTTGGGGAATATTTAAAAGATAATAAACAAGGAATGGGGAATAGGTGGGCTCTTCTGTTTTCGTTATGTGAGTCATGTAGCAGAGTAAACCAATGTGTCAAGATAAAACTGAAGTAAGTACATGAGAGAAGCTAAATATGACAGGCACCTGCAAGATTTAACTTTATATTTCCATGGCTAATCTAATGCTGGGATGACTTTTGTCACTGTGTTATGGGTTTGTTGTACTGCTGGGTTGTTTGAAATGC
Organism: Cricetulus griseus; assembly: GCF_003668045.3. NCBI lineage: Eukaryota > Metazoa > Chordata > Mammalia > Rodentia > Cricetidae > Cricetulus > Cricetulus griseus. The sequence goes on along the minus strand of NC_048597.1, from coordinate 27,376,805 downwards.
TTTTGAGGCAACATCTCTATATGTAACCTACACTGAAGTATAATTCACATTATTCTTGCCCCAGTGTTCCCAGTGCTTGTATTACAGCAACACCATGTCCAACTATGGCAATTTTGAAAACTCTATCTCTGTGAATGATGCTTTTATCGTTTTAAAAAGTATATCAGCAAGATTTATCTCATTTTCAGCCCTAAAAAGGCAACATATGCATTATGAAAATACACATCTATGTAGTATTCATTCTGTGTATTAAATGTCTCAAGGTATAAAATGTATAAATATCTATGCATATATTATGTTATATACTTATTTCATATAACATAATAGCTATGCAAAATCATGCTAAAATGTATGATTCAGATTATCCCCTGTAAAAAAAAAAGTCATCTTTTCCCATAGCACCTGAATAGTGATCATTTTCTCAGACTTTCCTAGTTATAATTTAATTAGTAGCTTTATGTTCAAAGATAATTCTAAGTCTTGGATGAGTGTTTTTCTTCCATTGATTCAGTGGTCATTCAATACATATAGATTTGTATTGCAGGGTATTTCCTGTAAGACAGACAGTTTCTCCATGCAGCCAGTGACCAAAATCTCTTCAGGGTATGAATCAGACAACTGTATTCCAAGATACTTTTGATGCTTGAATTTTCTTTAATGTTTAAATAAAATCTTCTTCTGTCAAGTGCCAGATTGGGAATTCAGAGAGGGTATGCTATCATATCTATAAAATTAGAAATTTATGTTTTTATTACCATGATACTGTCTTCAGAAGTGCTTCCAAAACTTCTCAAGGAACCAGAACATAGTCACTATGATCAATAGTTTGAAATTAATGTCCCTATGGTAAGCAATACACAAAACTAAGGTTCCATGTGCCTTAAGAGAAGATGGAAAACAATTGGGAGACCATGGCAGTAAGAGAACAAGAAAGCAAATATGGAACTTCAAATGCTTTACTCATTGGATTTGACATAATACTGGCAAAAATACCTTTACTTTTCTTTGTGTATTCATCTTTTTAAAAATTGTGTGACTACCTAGGTGATGGTAGTGCACAGCTTTAATCACAGCACTTTGGAGGCAGAGGCAGGCGGATCTCTGTGAGTTGGAGCCAGTCTTGCCTACAAAGTAAATTCCAGGACAGCCAGAGCTGTTACACAGAGAAACCCTGTTTTGAAATGTCCCCCTCAAAAAAAGGTGTGAATTAAAGTCCCAATGTATCTGATTCTGTCTTCCTATGGTACTTTGGAAAAGGACTCAAATGCCTGAAATAGACATTGTCCCAATCAATGAGGCATGTGGTGCTCATGCTATAAATGGAGAAGGGTTCAGTGCAGAACTTCAGCAATTGCTGAACCACAACCCTTTGTTCTTGGCTCTGACCTGGGAAGAGTGGCTGGCAATTTCAGTATGGCTTGTTTCCTTGGTATCTGGAACTTCAGGACTGGATGACAACCAGAGGGCTGTCAGTTGTCATTCCTTTCTTAAGTCATATTTTTAAAAGAGATATCCTTGTCTGTATCTATATTTTACTTTTCATAAGTTGTAACCTGGTGGTTGGGAAAGGACTAGAAAAGTCAGTGAATAGGAAATCCCTGACACTGGCTGTGACTTTTATCCTTCTAGTCAAGACTGCCACTCAGTGGGGCTTGAGAGATTGTGAAGTAGAAAAGGCACACTGAGTGTGTCATTAACTCCACTCCATCCTTCTCTGTGTGATCCTTTCCTGTTCCTCTGTATCTGCTCCTGTAACACTCTATTATACCAGTGCCCTTCGCTGCTGTAGTTTTCTCTAGTTCTGCTCTACTCTTCCCCTTTCAAGATCCATTCTCTTTCATCCAAAGTACTCTACCTCGAATCTCATATTTCCCCCTCCCCTGATAGGTAAGTTGGGGACATTAGTGCTTGGAATAACTTGTTAATAGATTTTAGGAAACAATGTACTTGTACCTAGTTTAATTTTATTTTATTTGTATTGCTTAACATACCACAGAACTGCCTTAATTGATAATTTAGGTGTTTGTACCTATATCATCTTATATTCATATATTTCATTTAAAAGTCATGAAAAGCAAATACTTTATATAATAGACAATGAATGCTATAAAAATCTGTAAACAGTTATGCATAGTGGCACATGCTTTTAATTCCAGTGCTTATGAAACAAAGGCAGGCATTGATCTGTGAGTTCAATGCTAGCCTAGTCTACATGGGGAGTTGCAGGCCAGGCAGGGCTATGGGATAAGATCATGTCTCAAAAGCAAACAACCAAACAAAAAAATACAATATATAAACAACCAATGCTGAAAATAGGGATAACCAACTCAACAAACAAGGGAGGACAGAAGGAGGTAACTAAGAAGTCATTGAAGATGGGAAAGTATTTTATTTCTCTTGTAGAAGGAAGTGACACTTAAAACAATACAGTTATCAGGAAAAGAAAAAGTACATGAAAATCTCTGAGGTGAGGAAGAATACAGTGTGTTACTAAGTGTATAGAATGGGAAAAGGTTTGGCCAAATGGAACTACCTTGGAAAATGATCCCATACTGCTTTTGAGTCATCTGAAGACTGTATTAATATAGCATTTGAGTAATGAGAAAACATTACAGCAGTTAATATTTTTGCAAGATCAATCTCACAATTGTTCAGAAAATGAGCAAAGAGCAAAAAGAAGGAGATTAAAAGGCAAAATGAAAAAACAACCTGTTAAAGTAATTCAGGCTAAAAACACTGCATGTAGTAGCAGCAACAATAAGATAAAAAATCATCATATAGTGTTTTTAAAGAAAGTTATGGTCTAATGATTCTAGAGACTGGACAGAGTATAATCAAGATGGTCTGAGGATGTTATTGGAGAATTTGTTGTGGATCATTTTGATACCTGGAGGAAGAATATGTGTCACCCTGGAGCAATTGAAGCAGAGAGCGTAGCGGGTAGTCAATGTGGGAGAAGAAATACAGTATGATTATAGTAACAAAAAATTATAGAAGAAGTCCAAAGAAAATTTCTACAATTTGTGGTGCCCTCAAATAAAGCTGCCATGTACATTATTTAACTAAACAAGCAAAGAGCAATGAATTCATTCATGCACATTATGGAACAGGAGTGTGAGAGAGAAAAAGAGGCTGCATAATGAAAAGCATCAAAGGTTAATGAATTTAAGGGAAAAAAGAAGACAGTGATTAAAGGAAATGCATCTAAAGAAAACACAGATGGGGAAGCTGGGCCATGGTGGTGCACACCTTAAGTTCCAGCACTTGGAGGCAGAGGCAGGTGGATCTTTGTGAGATCTAGGCCAGTCTGTTTTATGGTACAGATGAGTTCCAGGACAGCCAAGGCTGTTACACAGAGAAATTCTGCCTTGAAATGCCTCCCTGACTCGGCCAAAAGACAAGGAATCATTATAACCTTAAGAACAAGAAAGGTGATGGTTTACAGGAAAATGAAAAGAGGAAAGAGTACATATTAAGAACAATGTCAAGAAATGAAAAGGTCCTTTCTTACAGATTTTAGGAGCTTCAATGTGGTAAGACAAGCAGAAAGTGAATTTATTACATTAAAAATGATGTGGATAGAAAAGGCACAAATGTGAAGGAGAATTTGGGGGCACAAGGATGCTCAAACTTGTGCCTTCAATTTGAGAATATAGTTTAATACAAAAAAAATTAATTGAAGTGTTTTTTTTCAGGTAAAAATCAAATTAACACATTACCAGTTAAGATCACCTAGCAACAAGTGTGGGAACAAAAATTCACCCTGATGCTCTGTGAATAATTTAGTATGAGAGGGAAAGAGGTCATAGAAATATACTAACTTTATTCATTGATGATACACAACACTGTATCAACTAAGTAGATTAAAATAACATCTACTCTTTGCCTCATAGTTTCTGCTAAGAAAAAGCCTAAGGACAAATGAATGGTTTTCATTTTTAAGGTCATTCAAAGTCACAATAAAATCTTTGCCCCTAGGTTAAATCTGGCATGATTTTCTACTAGGAAAATAGCTGGTTTTAAATTTAGACAATATTCTACTTTATATAGTTGTGGAGTGATTGTTTCAAATGCTTACTGCCTGTTGGCTAGTGTCATCCACAGGAACTTCTAAATAATTATTCCCAACACTATTGTGTACTTTTTTTTTTTGTTTGTTTGTCAAGACAGGGTTTCTCTGTGTAGCTTTGGAGCCTATCCTGGCACTCACTCTGGAGACCAGGCTGGCCTCGAACTCACAGAGATCTGCCTGCCTCTGCCTCCCTAGGATTAAAGACGTGTGCCACCAACGCTCAGCTTATTGGGAACTTTCTTAAGACCATAATGCGGTGCTCATAGAAGGGTAAGCATTATGATACACTGCATTTTAATTAAAGATATGGCACCCCATCAATTAAAAAAGAGTCAAACTTCCAGTCTAAATTTAGGAGATGTATATCACCCAATATTGATCAACAGAAGTTTAAAATGAAGCAAACCTTCTTAGACACTGTGAGATCAACATTGTGCTATTCCAAATGAAAACATCTAACTAGATGGACTTGGAAGGAGCTATGGATATGCAAAGAGATGATAGAAATTAGGATATGCTTTGAAATGTGAACTGTGATTATTATCAATATATGAGATCTGTTCCATTAGAAAAAGTATTGAGGATGAGTCCTGAATATTTCTTTGTTCTGAACAGTCATATGGATACTTCGGTCATTCATTCACTTGGGTCAAACAGGAAGAGGAATAAAACTGGATTGTATTAGGGTACCTGTGTTACATGTGTTTTTATGTTTCAAGAGAATACAGAGATTAGAGTTCCATATATTAGTGTAGTATACAGGGAATCAAAAGAGCAGGGCAGAGTATAAGGCGATAAGGATGACAAACACAGATGTGATGTCAGCATAGCCATCAGCATAACATAAGAGAAAATCTTGCTGACACAAAGGAAGGTTAGACTGGGCACTCCTTCAGTCCCGGCCCTACACACATCCCTAAAACTGGAAATGGCTAGAGCCGCTGGTGCAAACACAGAATGAAGAATTCCAGATGATCTGAAGGTGACCTTTGGTTCATAATTCTAAAGCATACACTTCAGGGTAGAGATTGAAGATGCTGTAACCATTAAAATTTAGGTGAAAACACCTATGCTGTGCAAAGAACCCCAGGTGCCCACCCACAAATTATGATCTGAAAGCCCCATCTTTATGTTGTATTTGTTCAATATTCTTCCTCTTCTGGCCTGCTCGGTCTCTCCGGAATATGTTGTTTCTTGAAAAACTCTTGCATTGAGCTTTCCACTATCCAGGTTTCTGTTAATTCTACTGGAGTTTGGGATGAAAACAACATGGCAGACAAATGCAAATAATGCCTTTTGAGTTAGAATCAACAAAGGAGATCCTCAAGCAGCTACTGCAGGGCTTGGGGGTGAGTGGGGGATGTTTTCTTGGAAACAGTGAGAACACCCAAGGTGTAAGATGAATAGTGTTGAAGATGTTTTCCAGTTTCCAAAAAAAAAAAAAAAAAAAAAGATGCAAAGATGAGAAAGAGGAAAGTTCACACTTTTTGATTCAGGACTCAGAAAATCAGTCAGGCTTACCAGTAACTATCTTCAAACAACATGTGGAAGGATTTATCCAGAGTGACACAAGGATACTGTCAGAGGGGATAATTATTCCTCCCACCTTCTTACCGTGTCTTCTGTTGAATAGGCTTTTCCTTGGGGCTTGTTTCCTTGCAGGTGATTGACAAATCCATTTGGACTAACACAAAGAGGGTGAGCAATATCATATAACGTTTTGGACAGCATGTTTCCATCCAGGGCAAGAGGGAAAACACCAATTAGCATCTTTTGAAACAAAACAAAGAGTCTCCACAAGTTCAGATATTGAAACATTTTTGTATTATATTTTAAGTTTTGAGGAGCCTTTCTAGTGTTACCAGTGAAATGAAATATGGAGCTCAAAACTGATTCTGAATGAAGAGTCCATTTTCAAAGTCTTTCAAGTCTGATAATGGTTGGCTCCTTAACTACTATATCTACTTGCTTTAAAAAATAACATACACAAAAGCTTGGAAGAGTTCTTATTTACCTATTAAATTCATTTCAGTTATTATAGTATTGTCATTCTCAAAAATAGTGATGGATGTCAGGAGAGTATGAAGGCTGAGAGACATAGGTGCTAGATCATATATATGATATAACTGCCAGATTTATTTACTATTAATTTTATGTCCCCTCCCCCACCATTATTTGAGATTCTAGGATTAAACCAGTCAGCTGTGGAATCTGTAACTGCTCTATGTGCTATACTCCAAAGATCCTTACTTTTTATTTGGATCAACATCAACCTAACTAACAAAATTCTGGCAATAACATAAAGTAGAATATTTAATGACAAAAAATCCCAGAAATCCTACCATTGTTTGGAACAAAACTGTTGTTCAAATTTGCAAGTCCCTTTTAAGATTCACAGTTCGATCTCAGCTATGACCCACTGAAAAGACATCAAAGAAATAAGGCCATAAACATTCCTCCCAATCCAAAAGAGAGGAATGTTCTTCTGGTAAGTATTCACTAATTTGGGAATTCACTAATGAATAGTCTTTTCTGAAGGTAAAAATTCTTTGTAGCACAATAGGCATTTGATCTACATTCATGATTGGTCTTTGCAGGAAAGGTAAATAGAATTGATAAAATGAAGAGAAAAATAGCAATGAATAGATGTGTGCGTGAAATATTGAAAATTCCCCTGAGAATGTCATAGAGCTAGGAAAACACAAAAGTGAAAATGACTCATATTATTGGTTTTTCACATAATTCACTTTCTTGCTGACACAGAATTGATTTTTGACAAATATCTCCTTCATAAGAGAATACAATTTTTTTCTAACAGAAAGCAAATATTTAAATATTCTAAGTGTCTTGAGAATAGATACACCATTGTTTCGTTCTTCCACCTTTGTCAAGCACTTTAATATAGAAGAATTACAACTGTTAAATTCCTGGTTGGTTGGGGGGAGTGGAAGACATAAATATTACACAAGCATTCTACATGCTGATGGACTAATCCAAGCTTCCATGATTGTAAATAACTGGAATATTACATACCCAGAACCAAATTCTCTTGGATGATTTTAGTTTCTGAAAAATCCATTTATTGGTCACTTCTGTATGTAGCCATAATTCTTGTCACTGTTAGGTAAGTCCCTTTTTGTTATATAAACAGGCCTTTGTCTTCTCCCAACCAAAAGCTAAGGATGTTTCAAATGACAAATGAGGACTATAGTAAAGATATCCTACTTAATTGTAATTTGCCTATCTAATGTTTCCAGCAAAGTAGTTGAAGAGTGTGTTGATTTATGACTTTTTGTTATTTCAAAATCTTCATAGAACTATTTATATGTTAGAACATGGTATTTGAAGTAAACTAATCTGTGTTCTCAGATCCTCATTACTCATTTGATTCCAAAATTCCTATTATTCCCAGTGTAAGAGCAGTGTTTGCTGCATCATGGGCATTGTCGACAATATGTACATCCGATATTATCACCACTGTGACTATATAACATTTGTAGGCTTCTGAGTACAGACATTCATCGTTTAGTAGCCAAACAATCAAATTTTGCTAACAAAGGAACTTTGGCAAAACTTCCATGGGCACAACTGTGGAGGGAGTAGAGTCATTCCCCCAGACAGTCATGAGTTCTGTGCCATTTGGCTAACTACCTACCTGCTTATTTTGCTGGAATAGGAAGAAGCAAATCTCTTCAGTAGGGGATCTTAATTCACTTACGTCTCCGTAAAAGAAGAAAAGAACATACTAAAACACAGAAAAACCAGAAAACCAATCACAAACTCTAGGTTATATTAAGGTGTGGGCATGATAGTATGCATGTGGCCATCGAAGCAAGAAGTGTCAAAGTTTGAATGCTTTTTACTCTTTATAAGTAGTTGTTGATATCAATATTGGCAATCGTATGCAATTCAGTCACAAATTAAATTTGTATTCTGAAACACTCAGTCTTTCAAAGTCTTCACTTCTACTGTGAAACAGACATTTCGAATGCTTTAAATGCATCTGTACTTTGGGCAAGATAAAATCTAAAGCAATTAATCTTCTATCAGAAAAAGTATCTTAAACAAAGGAAATAATATTCACCTGTGAAATTAAAGATATCTTGAGAGCTTACATAGAACCATTTAGGTAATCCTCTTAACTTATAATTACCTCTTATGTAAAATGACTTAAATGTTAACTTCACTGAAAATGAAAATTCAAAACTTGAAATGATTAAAATGAAATAAAAACATAATAGCATGTGTGGTGGTTCACTTGAGCTCCCTCTAGAGCAAAAAACTTGACCTGATGGTCTTTCAGGCTTTGGAAGGAAGAATGAGTTAAGAAGACATTTGTTTAATCTATTGGTTTTTGGGGGGAGGGGGCTGTGGCTGTTTCCATGGCTCCCATAGAGCTATCAGACAACTTTTCAGAGATCTTTCTTTCCTTCTATCTTTCAGGTCCTGGGAATCCAATTCATATACTCTGGTTTCTCATTAAGTGCCTTAACTTCGCTGAGGCATCTGGCTTCCCTGTGGGGAGAAATTTGCAATAGCATTGTTTTTCTTTATTTTAAAGGGGCATATGATCATGTAAGAGTAAGACAGTTCATTTCCTTTGGGAAGTTAGAAAGTAATATGGTGAGGTAAAGAGGGTGAATGTTCCTTCGCTTCTGTGCCTTTGCAATTCCTAAGAAAGTTACAAAAACTTTAAACCTATATACTTTATTCTGAAGATCTCAATATCAATTTCTTGTTTTCAGTTTTTTTTTCTTTTACTAAAATTGTTTTTCTTTCATCCTAGTAGCTGGAGGAATGCCTGTATTTATGTATAGAATGTCATTCAAAGAAGTTACCAGAATAAGGGGAAAGCAATCAAACACAAGACCTAAGAGATGTAACAGGTAACAGGTGCATCTTGTTTTCATCAAGCTACTCTAGAGAGAACAGTATTTGCCATTGACCTAGACAATTTCAAACAAGATATAATAGGATAATTTCACAATAAGAGACAGAAGCCTTTATAATCAACAAACACCAACAAGGGCAAAATGTTGAGAACACAAACAATCAATACACACACACACACACACACACACACACACACACACACACACACACACACAACTCAGGACAAAGTTCTTTCTCATAAGCCTTTCCTATTATTTCTGTACAGCAGTCCATAGTTCATAGCACAAAGGAATCCCAAATTTTCTTTAATTAACCTCAGCATTAAAGTTATTTGACATGAAATAATACACTTTTCTATAGCTTGCCATGAGGACAGGCTTGCTGTTCTTTAAAAAAAAGAAAGTAAAACAGAAAAAGTTAGCTTTCTAAAATGTTCACAGAAACGTGAAGAACCAAATCCATGAAGGTCATTTCTCTTTCAGCCGTGGTATTTTCTCACTAAGACTTCTGTGTTCACAGACCTTTCTTCCACTTTAGTTTTCTGACTTGTCAAGCAGGTCACAATTACAACCCTGACAGACAAAGAAACATGCTTCCTCTAAGTCATTGTGCGTCTCTCCATAATTTCACCATGTCCAGAGTGAAACGTTTTGTCTGCTTTTTGTCAGACTTTGTCTAAAATCAAATCACAACAGGCCAAGAACAAGCCCACCCAAAATGGATGAGTATCCAAATGAGATTATACCAATGTTTGTCAGTAACAGTCTACAAAGGTTTGTGAAACTCCAGCCCCAAGAATGGAGGGAATGTTTGCATAAGATTAAAGAAATCGTTATCTTCAAATCTACTTTTCTACACTTACCATTAATACCTAAAATCAAATTCTGTCTAGTCCATAGTTTCTATAGGGAAAAAGTGTCAAAAAGTATTTTGAATTCATGAACAATGTTTAATTAAATATTAAATGGGTTGAAAGAAACATGGGGACTAATGTGTATTTGTGTGTGTGTGTGTGTGTGTGTGTGTGTGTGTGTGTGTGTGTGTGTGTAAGTTCATGGCTATACATACAAGTGCTTGTATTGAGGCCAACGGGGGATTTAAGTGTCCTCTTCAATCTCTCTCAAGTTTACTTTCTGAGATATGGCACCCTAGAGCTTGCTAATTTGTCTAGCATGGATGTCTAACAAGGTCTAGGGAGCCTCCTGTTTCTGTCTTTGTTACTTTTGTCACTGTTGCTGTTGGTGGAGAATGAAAACAGGTCTTCATGTTTCATCAATTGAGACCGTTCCCCTGGCCCTTAAAGGCACATTGTTTATGTCATGTTAGATAAACAGTTCTTAACATCCTTTTAGTTGAATTGGTGTTGTACAAATCAGCCTGGCAATGGTGTGCTGTTAAAGTAGATTCAACATGTGCTTCATTGCTGATGATGATGTCTACAAAACAAAGGCTCGCATATGAAATTATCAGTTTTCACAGAGTTGTGTAAAATCACTCTTCTCCTCACCCTAACAGCATGTCTAAAGAAAAATCCTTCCACCTGCAAAGAATGCCATAAATTCTATGATTTTCAGTTGCATTTACAAATTGGTAGCTAGCTCTTGTATTACCAATGTCAGTATGTGCTTTTGAAAATGTTTGGTCTATGGAAGACACATTTACATTTAATCAGAATATATATGGTTTTTACCCCTGTTGCTTATGAAATCCATTTTGTATCTCAAAGAACAGAACTATACCAGTTTTATCATAAGGATAACACATTGAAAAGTGAGTTGGGTAGATCCTGTACATCTGTGTCCACTTAAGGACAAGTCGGTGCATGGAGGCATTCATGATTTCTCTGTCAAATGTCTAGAGTTTAAACAGTCCCCTATGCACAAATGATGGGTCCTCTTGGAATTGATCCTGGTCACATGTCAAAGGCAAAAATCAGCCCCTTTTCCTAATCCTGTTCCTTACCTTCCCCTTAATCATTCTCTCCTCTTCCTCCCTCCTCAGACCTTTCTTTGACATCTTCTAGTCCAACCCTTCTTTTCTTCCTCCTCTCCTCTCTTATTCCATTTCCTTCTGCTTCTTTCTTTTTAGTAAATTTTATATAGCTAGCTAAAAATAAACTTCTTTCCTCCTCAGTTAACTGGAAAATCACTACACTAAAGTGTCCACTAAAAACCAGCCAAAGTCCAAAATGTGATTAAATGATCAGCTTGGTTTAAAAAAAAATAAAAAGCAGAGCAAAATGTGTTTTAGTGGTTGTTACACTCATAGTCCTTGTGGTAGTAATACTGGATTTGGTTTGCAGAGTACATACTTAGAGATAATATTTAATGTACCACAAAAGAAGCTAGATTATGGAATCAATACTGTGATTTTAACACTTATTCAGGAAAGGAACCCTGGTTTGAATTATAACTGTAAATCCTGAGAGTGAAGTATGAAATTGAATTTGCTTTTGCCTCCAATGTCAACCTTTGATTTTCTTTTGTACCTTAGTCTTATAAACTGTGGAGAAACACAGAGTCAGATGAGGAAAGACCTTAGTCTTTTGATAACCATGATTTACAGAAAAAACAACAACAACAACAACAACAACAAAAGCCAACTGGTTGATTGTACCCTGAAAAATAAAAAAATAATCTCTAATCTCTCTCTCTCTCTCTCTCTCTCTCTCTCTCTCTCTCTCTCTCTCTCCACACCTCTACTTATTACTTTTGTTTTAAATACATGAAAACTAAATTTATTCTCACAGGCTTTTTCTCTCCACTTGCTAGAAAATATAAATAGCAAGATTTGCTGAGTTTACAAATGGTCCTTACTAAAGAAAGATTCTATTCCTTATATCTACCATTAAGGAAAAAATAAACCATCTCCTCACAAAATGAAACCAAAGGTCATGGATTGGGAAAGGAATAGAAAGGGAGGATTATGGGCAATAGGGGATTGTAGGAAGACAGCAGTGAGAGTAGTAAGAGTCCATTATAAAAATGTATGTAATTGGCAAAGAACTAACTCAGTAAGAGAGGAAACTCATTAGAAAATAATGTTCTGGTTTAAGGTGGTTTGGATACTCACTCCAGATGAGTCAATTGTAGTCAGATTTAAAAAAAAAAAATGGTAGTTTCCAAAGAGGTGTAATTGTTGCTATTTGGAGAAGGGAGAAAAGAAGTTCAGGGACCCAAATTGAAGTGTTCTACTCCAGTAACAGGGTGAGCATGACCAACACAGAGCTGTTTAACAGCCCACACTCAATCACAGTGACAGCTTCCTGTCTTCATCTGTATTTTCTACTACCTTAATTACCTTCCTGGAAATTTTTATTTTAGATTTTATTCTTAATAGATACAAAATAATCATATAAATGTATGGAATACAATCTGATATTTGATATTTACAATATGGAATAATTAAGTAGCTGACCCAAAGCTGGATCATCATTGATAAATTTTTGTTCTGAAAACATTTAAGGTGCATATCAATAAAAATAATAAAAATTAAATACCCACATAGTATTTTATGACTGGACTATAGGAAAATCAATATTATGCTAATAAACTAAAGGGACAAAATTAGATTTTATGTTATTTCTATGCTAATGCATTATGTACTTGTATAGTGTGTTCTGTTGTTCATATATTTATATGAGTTCTTATTATGATAATGAAAATTAAGTAAAATGTACAAACATAACATAAAATAAGATTTAAATCATCTTAAAAATTAACTGTACATACTTAAATCTATAGAAAGCTATCAGACTATGAGAATGATGACTAGATTAAATTTCCTATTTCAACACCATGAACACTTTTTAATCTCAGTCAACTAATATATTTGTGGAAGGAGAGAATGAATATGCAAATTTATGTCTTTTAACATAATAAGCATTTGTTAATTGCTCTCAGAGAGAAATTTGTGAAGAAGATTATAATTTTTTGTGGTTTTATGAATAAATGACTCACAATTCAAGGAGAGATAAAATAATGATTTCAAGGGGAAAAATAGTCTTACTTTTCATAAGGGGAGTTTGGGAATTTACAGATCAAATCCAAGGACTACTGGGGTATTTAGTATAGGGAGGATTAAACAGCATAAGAGGATAGAAGTAAAATAGATCTCTTTGACAAGCAAACTATTTTCAAGGCATATCTTCTGATGAGATGCTAAAAAAAAAAAAATCTACGCCTTTAAATGAACTACATGATTTCAAGTAGCAAAGAGCAAAATTAAACTTCTGCCAGGAGTTATCGAAGGAGGGAATGACAGAATCAACAAAAATGGAGTGCTTGCAAGTCCTCATACTTCAGGACATGATCTAGACTTTCTTTTTGTAAGTGAAAGATTGAAGGTGATTTTGAACATTGAAATGTATTTTTGGCAGGAAGACAGAGATGGAACTTTTTGATACAGTTCCAAATTTGAAAGCCTTCAGAGTGAAAAATTGTGTATCCCTAATGGGATCTCCAAAATGGATTGTACCATCTTTTAAAAAAAAGTAGGGGTTACTTTATTTGTGGAACAACCAATATGTCACAAAAAATGGAGGTCAATGTCTTCTAAGGATAAAGGTTAAAGTGAGTTTTAAACTCGATTTTAGCAATAAAACTGACTTTTGGAACTCCCCATTCTCATCAAGAACTCTTGACCTCTTGTATATATTTCAAAAATTCTTAGATACTTCCCTGGGGTCAAAGAAGTAACTACATTTGAGTCATTGGGGATAGGATGTGGAGAGATAATATAAACTTCCTGAGTTACCCACACTCTAAACTATTCTAGGACACTCACATGGGAGAAATTCATAATGGAAAGTACTGTTTGGATGTATCTCTTGACAGAAGAGATTAAACCTTATGGTATTGCATCTATCTTTAATAAAAATACGGTGTGTGAATTGTGTATCTGAGTCATCATTGATTGATAGGACCTCTATGTTAACATTCTCTTTTTCCTTCCATTTTGTTTTCTCATGGTTTGGAACCCTATGTTCATATTACCAGTACCTTAATGTTGCTCCTAAATAACTATTTTCTTCTAGCTCTCCATCTCTGAGTTTAAACATAGAGGCAGTTTGAACCCTATAATTCTGATATTCTACGTATCTTGATTAGTCTCATAATATGCTTTGCTTGCAGATTACCAGTCCTCTCTTTAAACACTAGTGGGCCAAACTACTCCAGCATCCCTTATCAGCCCTCAAAATTTCTACTCAACCAGTAGATCACAAGTGGCTAAATTGAATGGTATGTATCTGAAGGTCATCTATTAATTCCTGTGATGGTGTCTTTGGTGACTTGGAGTTTATTCAACAGTTTATTCATAATCTCCCAAACTGTGAAGTATTATTTGAAACAAAAGTAAAGAGTCATCATTTCTATATTATCAATCTTTTGTCCTATGCAGTGTGAGTATTCAATTTTTCTTTACATTTCCTATGACATAATTTATCTAAATATCTTAAGACTAGAAGACAACAGATGAATATTTTTTCTTGTAAGCTATACAATAGAATACTAACAGAAATCACGATAAACTTTGAGTTTTTCTACCAAATAATAGGAAAAGTTAAAATATGCTTCTCAGATGTCTTGCAAACTCAATCATATTTTATAGCCTAGAACACTGTTTTAAGGGAAATAAATGAATATTGAAGAAAACCCTGGCAAACAATGACCAAGCTCACTTTTACATGTGTATGGTATGTTGTGTCTATATGCATGTTCTCATGGGGGAGGGGGTTGCACATGTGTGGTGATTTGTGGTTGGTTCCAGGTATCTTCCTTGATCACACTTCCCTGATATATGGAGACTGGCTCTCTTCCTGAACTCAGACCCCCACCCTCCACACTTTGGCTACTGTGGCTTGAAAGCTTACTCTGGAGTTTCCCTGCCTCCTCAACCTATGTGCAGTTGTTACACGAAAGCCCATGCATATACAGTTTGGGTTCTGAGGACCAGAATGTTTGTCCTCCTGTTTGCTTGATAAATATGCTATCTCCCTATCCCACTCTAAACTAATTTAAGCAGCAGATTGACAGACAATAAATAATATTGGATAATAGGTATATAAGGTTGGGTTTTTCCTAAATCAAATTTTGAAGCCAGAGTTTGGCTCTAAGTAGCTTGTTTAAGAAGCAGTTTCAGGAAACTTGATGAGAATTTCAGATTCTTAAAGGGTAGATAGGGAAAGCTGGGCAGTGGCACACACCATTAATCCCAGAACTTCGGAGGCAGAGGCAGGCGGATCTCTGTGAGTTGGAGATCAGCCTGGTCTACAAGAACTAGTTTCAGGACAGCCTCCAAAGCCACAGAGAAACCCTGTCTCAAAACACAAAATCAAAAACAAAACAGCAGATCAGGAGATAAAAGCAAATGTGTGTGCTATGGTTAATCTTGATTGTCATTTTGAGATGCTTTAAAATCACTAGGTTTGCAAACCTCTAGGAATGTCTCTAAGTGACTTTTTAAACTTGGCTAATTCTGAAAGGTAGATAGAAGGACCTAAACTGTGGTTGGCACCATCTCATGTGCTGGGATCCTGGGCTGAAACAAGGGGAAATGGAGCAGAGCATGAGCATGCATCTTTCTCAGCTTCCTGACTGAGCACAAACGAGACCTGATGTACCATGCTCACACTGCACACACTGTAAACCAAAGAAAACCCTTCTGTCTTCAAGTAGATTTGTCAGATATTTTTGCTCTAGCCAGGAAATTAGCTACTGAAAAGTGTGACTCTATACCATCATGGAGAGTGTGTGTTGAATCCTACCAAAAATTCTATGAAAATCTAGGGGAACCCTTAAAATATTTTCCATGTTGTGAAGAAGTAAGTATTTATTCAGAATTTCCTATTTAGTTGGAATTTCTTTCATAATAGTGATCAGACAGTAAATATGTCATAATTGTCATAATTATCAGGTCAGAGAATCTCATTCATAACTTCATGACCATGTTATTGCTACATGAAAGTAGCTATAGTGAACATATTTTTTTCATGTCATGGCTGTGCTCTAGTAAAACTTTATTTATGAAAACAAATAATAAACAGAGTCAGTCTGAGAGCCTACATGTTGCCGTCATTTGCTGTATACCATCAATGTTATCTGATATATTAAAATAATCCTGCAGCAGAAAATGCCCTCACTTGCAGAGGGATGCAGGAGGCCAAGAATGTGTAAGAAAATATCTACATATAGCACATTTTGGGGAAAATAATCAAAATTAATGCCAGTAAAGAAGCTTACTTGAAGGAAATTATAACTAAAATATTTTAAAACAGTTTTATAAATCAGTGGTGAAATTTAATGTGTACTATGTGTCTCAACTTGTTTCTTTAAATGATAAATTTCCTGATTTAGAAAGAAAAGTAAAATTTAAGTCTACTATGCAAAATAAAAGTATTTGATATGTAAGACCTTTGATATGTAAAGTGAGAGGAATGCTATTTGCAAAAAAAATGATCCCCAAAATAAAACAGAGGAAGTAGGGTGTGGCCTGCTTCCCTCTTGCTCACTGTGTAACATCTAGCAAGACTGCAGATTGTAGATGATTACTCTGAATTAGTGCAGTGATAGTGAGCTCTTTCTTGCAAGAAATAGACTCATATTTTTTCTGCATTCAAGCCAAGACAAAAGGGAAGTCAAGGTAGAGAATAAAAATTTAATATCCAATGACATTGACTTATAAACCTAGAATTTGAGGAGCTGTGACTGTAGAGAAAAATTATGAACTTACAAAACTTTTATTTGAAAGGCAGGGTTAATTGGCTGATTAATTTGTTGATGCTGTAATACTTTGAGCTTATTTTTCATGGCACAGAGATTTTACAAAATATTACTTAGGAGACAGAAGGTGCACATATATTTTAGGTCAATCAAATAAAGAAAAGTTCAAGAGTAGTAATTCAGGGCTTTTCAAAGCACAAAGATCAACAGGTATTTTCATTTGTGACTTGTTAATTTGATTTTCAGTTAGATGGCACCTGAAGAACCTTGACTTCCAACTATATCTTTGCTGGACATAATTTCAAAACAAATGAAAGATCAAACAACAACCTTTGTAAGGTAATTGCATTTCCACTGTAGTTTTAAGACTGTAATCGAGTTTGCTCATAAGAAATAGGATTATTGCCTCATAAAATAGCCCGGTAGTGTTGTGGTATTCTCCCAATTGTATTGCTACGGGACCTACTTTAAAAATGTGTGCAATAACTGGGAACATAAACATATAAATGTACTGAATTCTTTTCTGTTGCATCAAAGAATAGAAGTGACATCAAAGGGGGAAGGTTAAATGCAGACAAAAATACAGAGATAAATAAAGGAATTGTATCAACCATAAGAATAGATAACTTAGCATACATTGTAGCATGCTTAATGTAAATAAAATATCTGCACTCATGTTTGTAACCTAAAATTATAGCTCAAGAAGCCCAATGATGAGCTTGATTGAAAGTATGGATGTTAATACATTCAGGGGCTCTATTATGCAAGCCTCAAAAGAAAGAGTTCAGAGAATGACATCAATTTTGAAGAACTTGTCTTTCTCTCTCTCTGTCTTTAATTTTTCTGTGGAGAATCAGGTACACGCATTTGCACGTGTGAGCACACACTCCCTCAGATATTGTACAGAATAATAGTATATGTGCAGTGAAATGTACAAGGCAAAATCAAGTTAAGAAAATTAGTAATGTAGTTTTATATTTAAAATATATATTTCTACTTAAGAGATACAGAAGTAATTTACTTGATTATTACATAGTGGTATTTTATTTATTTATTTCCTTTTAGGAGAAAATCTTGCCATGTTCCACAAACATAGATTATTGATCATCTCCATCACTACTTGTACACAGGATCAATGGAAATAAACGGTGCTTTGCAATGCTACTGCATCATCATCATTATCATCACCATCATCACTATCCTCATTGTCTTCCAACATTTAAAAGGAAACCTCAGCATAATGAAGGGGCAAACAGCAAATCTGAGTTCTGTGACAGGAACTAAGGAGAAAGAAAAGATTGCAAATTGGAAAGTGTGCAAAGCAATTCCTTTGTTTGAGAGACAAAGACTGAAAGACGAGAATGTCAGAACGTGGCATCATATTAGGATTTCTGGAGTGCAAAGTGTAACTGTGACTCTATTTTTGCATTCTAAAATAAATGTTACCCAACTAAAACCCACACGAACACAAAATCTAGGGAAAACAAAACAAAACAAAAGCACAGGCAGAGTTCCTGGCTTGAGAAGGAGGAACAAGCAGGGTGACGTCTGATTGATGGCAACACAGTTGAAGAGGAACCGGTGCATATAAAAACATTTGAAGAATCCGAGACAACAATGTTTGAAATATGATGATAGCATTAAATCTCTTTATACATGAAGCTCAACAAAAATTGCAAATAAATAAATTTAGACCCTAGTACAATCAAATTGCTGAAGAACTATAAAATATCTTCAGCTACTAATGAAATTGTTAATATTGTTTTAAAAACTGAAAGAATTGAAGCTTTAAAATGGTTCAAGAAGTTCACATCAACTATAATGTAAGAGGAACTGTTATAAAAATGTAAATTTGAATATTCTGTTATTTTTGAAACATTAACCAAAACCCCTTTTAAAAGTTATCCTTTAATAATGAAACTCTGATATAGAGCAGATGTCTTTTCAACACCTCCAAAGTTGTCATAGTTCTATGTTTGCATTTTCTCTGAGCGTTTTAATGTTAAAGACCTAATAGTGCCAATTATTCCTTAAGGGGATGTTAATGTCCCTGGCTTGTTTTCTCAGATCTCTGTACTTTCTTCCTTTTTAAAAATCTTTCTTTTTTAACCATTTTCATTATGATTTCATTGAATCTTCCTTAAGTTCCAACATCTGCGAATCTAGTTATTTTGCACTATTAATAGCTTCTCTCCTAACTCCATATTTTAATTTTTTAGTATTTTGATTGATTTATTGAGTTTTTGAGACAGAATGTATAAAGTAGTTTTGACTGGTCTGAAACACACTCTGGTACCCAGGATAGCTTTCTACTTGTGGAGAATTCCCTGTCTCCTGATTGCTGGGATTTGAAGCATTGGCCTGGATTTCTTTTTGAAAATTCACTTTCAACAAAATCACTTTTTTAATTTTTATGGTTTTTGGTTACATTTTCTTCTTTGCTAACCAATTCTCTCTCTCTCGCTCTTTCTTTCTCTCTCTCTATATATATACTGATATATATATGAAAACACAGAGACATACACATACATTTGGAAAATATTACATTTATTTATAGGAAATAATAATCCTGCATTGCTATATGACATGTTTTCTGTGTGTAAACTGAATAACAGATGTGCAAAGCTCAGTTATGTACAGGCTCTGAGTAAAGGATATGGTTAGTCACTGATCTTAATGTATATTTTCACTTGGTAATTTGTGAAATGACTACAGAGGCTCTTCAATCATGCAAATAATCCCAGTAAACATCCCTAGGATCTAAACAGTCTTCCATGTTGTTGAGGTCCTGGTAACCCAAGGGGTGTATTGTTATTGGGCCTGAACCACATTAGCAACTGCAATACCATCAGTATTCCTACTTGCAACTATGGAAGCAGCCATTCCCTGTTCTCAGAGGAAGAGCACGTGGTGTCACTAACATTGTGAATCGTTCTATTTCTTTCAGATATATTGATAAATACAGTGATATGTTGTTGGCTGTTGGTGGTGCATGCTTTTAATCCTGACACTGGACACTCGGAGGCAGAGTCAGACTGATATCTGTGAGTTCAAGGCCAGCCTGGTCTACAAAGCAAGATCTAGGTCAGCCACATCTACCCAGAAAAAGCCCTGTCTCAGAAAAAAATAAAGAAATGAAGGAAAGAAGGGAGGTAGCCAGAGAGGGAGAGAGGAAGAGAATGTGACATAATAGCTTCAGACAGAAAACTTTCTGTGAAAGAAAATTGACTATTTGGATTATGTATTCGGAATAGAGTTTTAATCTTTGAACTAAGTATTAAAGCCCTATACTCTCAATATATACTGTACAATTATGAGGCTACTGTTAATACTATCTTCTCAGTTGCTTTTCTATTGTTGTGTAAGACCACAACTAAAAGCAACTTGTGGAGCAAAGAGCTTATTAAGATATATATACTGCTAACTAATTTTGAACTTATTTGTCCCTCCTAAACTACATCAGCCAGATACTCACAGTTCTAATGTAACTCCCAAAATGAAAGGTGATCCTGGGGATGTCTGATATAATCAGTATCGAGTCTTGTTCTGGAAGAACTAAAGTGCTATGCCAGTGAGTGTGTGAGTTCATAGTTCCTGGAAGCTGAACTGGCTCCTCATAGACATAATATTCTGTTAGCTCACTACTTATAAGTTGTAGGAAGTGGGAAAGAAAAAAAAAAAGATAGTGTCCCTTGAGCTATGTCTGCAAAAATTTTGGTACATAATTGGTTAAAACTTTGTTCATTGTGTCTTGTTAATTGGAGGCCAAAGGATACCCAGGTAAATTTTTGGTTGTATAGTGTTAAGACCTTCACAGTGTAAATATCTAATTTTATAATTTTATGTAGATCCATAGTTACGGAATAAAGAGCACATCTCAAGAAGTGGAGTCTATGTTCTTTGAGAGGCGTTGATATCATCTGGTGAGAAATTCAACTGAAAGATTATAAAACCTGCTCAAATTTTACTTCCTTGGGAGACTGCTTCCTTAACTAGAACTGTTTCCACTTGTGTAATTAATAAATATAACTATCACTACCCCGACCGGTGCACCCCGTTCCTTTTCCTCTGCTTCATCCTCTTCTTCCTGTTCCTCCCTTCTTTACATGTTTTCATTATTATGATTCCCATTTCATTTCTAAAAATTATAAAGAATTAGACACTTCTCATTTTGAGCTAAGGACTACATCTTAGGAGGAAAACATTTGCCTAGTTTGCACAAGGCCACGAGAGTACAAGCAGTGAAGAAAAAAACAAAGGAAACTTAACCCCAATTTAGCTCTAATTTTCATTAAACTTGTAACTTCAAAATATGAATATGATGGCTTGGAAATTAGGAGCACTTACTTGTGCAGTGGACTTGGGTCTAGTGACCAGTACTTACAAGGCAGCTCACAACCATCAGCAATTCCCGTTCCAAAGGATCTGTTGTTCTCTACTGACACCACCTCGCACATAGGTCATACATATGGTGTACATATATCCAAGCACACAAAAGACTCATACAAACAACACAAATCTAAGAAGTTGTTTAGAAAGCTTAAAAACAAACGTGCCATTTTGATATATTCATAACATCATTTCTCCTACAGACATCTATCTATTGATTTATTTCTAGTTATTACTTTTTAAAATATAGTTCTGATTATTGTTCATACTCAAGTCAGTATATATATACACCATAAACGAGCATTTCAATAATGTGATTAAGCAGAAAAAATGGCAGAAATTTTTAAAATGCAAGATTATGTAGACTGCTGATGAGCTCAGTGAATGGTTTTGTTTTGTTTAGTAGTGTGTATAACCTGGTCCTAGTAGGAAATGTGGAACTATGCAGCAATTGTTTTATAGGATTAAAAAGTCTGCTTTGGTGTTTCTACAGTTAATTTCAAATAACATAAAATTTACTATTCCAGCTGTTGATAAGTTCTGTGAAATAAGTGGATATTAATGAGCTGGAACTTCTAAGGCTGTTATTTTATACATGCTGTATAATTCAACAACAAAAGGCAACTATAAAAATAGTGGGATGAAAGATTTTGAATGTAAATTACTCTATATTTCTCATTATTTTTGAGGCCTAGTTTTAGTTTGTTTAACAGAAACATGAGGGCAGATAAAGAGAGACCAAAGAGTGTGTTTTAATAGAAATGCGTTTTCCCTAATTCAAATTTTAAACCCAAAAAGGAACAACTCATTTAGTGTACTATATAAATGAATTGTAGTTCAGAAGGGCAAGGCAGGATGTTCAAAGTCACTTGTATTTTAACTTCTTGACAATGACTATAGATAAAATATTAGTTTCTCTTTCAAAGCATTTCCAGTATTTGTTAAGGTACTTTTTGTACTGTAAAGCTGACTTATTTAGGGAAGTAAAACAGACACCTCACAGTTCCTAATATTTTAAAAACTAGACATTATATAGAAATGTTTTATAACAATTTAAGTTTTACTTGTAATAAATTGTATTATTGGATTATTTTAAGATCAGATGCAATTAAATTTGCATTTTATTATCAATTTTAATTTTAATATTTTTGCTTTATGTTTCAGCATTTCAAAGAAAAATATAATCAAAATGACAAACAGCAAACTGTACAAGCTATTTCTTGCGTCTCTAATAGTAAAATACATAATATATAAATACCTTGTAATGTATAGGTGTGTAGTTTGAGAGAAATGGATTTGTACTTATCATTAATTCACCACGAACCGTCTTCACAAGATACAGTGTGTTTGCCAAGATGACTGATCCATCTCCTACAGAAGCATTTTAAGGTTCTTACAGACATTTCAAATGAGTCTTTCTTCTCCTGAGTTCAGAGTCCTTTATCGATATTACCTCATTAATCTTCACAGCATCCTTGGGAGAAAGACAACAGATATAATCACAGCTCTACACATGGAGTAACAAATAATAGAAAGGTCAGCTTCTTTGTCTGTGTTTATAGTGAGGCAGTGGTGAAGCAGAGCCCATGTATAGATCTGCTAAGATCAGACTCTTACTTCGGACCTCACTGATGCAGGGAAAATCACCAAGGAGGTTATTAAGGTACATCCTCATCACTGACAGACATGTGCAAGAAAAAAGATTAGGCAGAAATTGATCGGAAAACTAAAGAAATATACAGATCAAATACATTTTTGTCATCATGCTTCCCATTGTGATTCAAACCAGAGCATGATGCCTTCATGTAACTTGAAAGTTTGAAGAGTTCTGAGCTATTTAATAGTATTTGATCATTTTTTGGTAGAGTTTAATGTGTGATGATAGTATAATGTTAACATGGTCAGAGAAAGTCCTGTTTGTGTGGTACCTTCTGAAATACAGATGAAAGAGCTCAACATGGTGTCTGGAATTTATCTCAAAAGTTCTATAGTGGAGAAACATCCTAACATCTTGTGTTGGCATGAACTGGTGATTTTTATAGCTGAGTGGCCAATGAAAGTGACTTTATTATGTCAAAATTTGCATTTTTATTTGCCTCTTGAATTTCCCTAAAGGAGGAAATACATTCATCCTGGCAAGACTCCTGTGAAGTAGGTTTATCATCACAGAGTGAATCTAAGTTTTAGAATTCCATTCCTGCCATTCCTTTCTTGGATTGTGGAAAGACTGTTATAACAAGCCAAATATAGGGGAAGGTGACGGCTCAGATGTTAAGAGCACACAATGTTCTTGAAAAGCATGGTAGCTCCTAGGCAGGTTCACAAACACTTGTAACTGTGCTGCTAGGGTAATGTCTGCCCACCGTGGACACCTGCACGCACATACACATATCATACCTGTCCACACATGGTCATAATTAAAAATTATAAAATAAGTACTTTTTAAGAGCCAAAAGTTAAACATATGTAATTTATTTAATTTTTACTAGTGGAATTTTGAATAATAGAGTTTAATGAAACAAACATCATCTTATCTTTCTTTTCCAGGCAAAAGATTAAATCATTATTTTAAACATAATATAATAAAACATGTTACTTTTCTAAACTACTTTTCCTTAAATGAGATACATGGATTTTAAAAGTAGATTTTTTCTGAAAAAAATAAATGATAGAAAGGATTATTTTTCACTAAACTTTTTCTACAACAAAGCAAGGCGCTTGTACTTGGACACAGAATGGCAAAAGATTGATCCTGGTGGATTAGAATTTAGGTTGCCACAGAGTCTTGAGTAAAGTGATAATAATTAATAAGGGAGAATAAAAATGATATAAAGAGAAAAGTCCATCCCTTCATTTTCAGGAAATCATGAGTGCTTAGGCAACTGTGACATTGTTAATGAGAAATGAAGTGTCTTCAGAAGGAAGGAGTCACGTGTGTTTATAGAACAGCCACACCATCACACTTTTGATTGAAGGCAATTCAACTTAATGTTAGGAAACCTTATACATTAAATGTACATTAATAAATCAAACTGTAATTTAACTGATGATCATTTGGACTAGATGTCTCCACTTTTCTAATAATGTTACAGATGTTTTCCAGAAACTTATAATATTGAAAAAAATTATTCAAAGGGGCTTTACAATCACCACATAGCTTCTTAATTTTATTGCCATAATAATTTTATTTCGAATTTTACAATGTATCTTAACTTGAATATAGTTTCAAAATATGTAGCAGTACAATATTGTACTTTAGAAGTAATCATTAAAATTTATTAAATTGCTTTATTAATTAGAAACTATGATGGACAATTAGGTAGAATATAGTTTGAATTGGTTCAGTTTAGCTACAAACAATGGTATGGAGTAAGCTTGTACAATATTGTGCCCTGGGATTTACAGTGCAGAGATTCTGTTATCCTGCTTCAGCATGAATTGGTAATTTTTGTTACCAATGAACAGCCAATGAAAGTGGTGTCCTGGAAACTTAGGAATTTTACCGACACTATCTGTATATTTGAATCATCTTACTGTCTTGTGTTACTACAAACAAAACGCCTTATACTCCCATACTTTGTCTTTCTCCAAGCTAATTGTGCATTCTGCCCTACCTCTTCGTCACAGTTTTGATCATGCTTCATCGTTTTCAATCATAAGAGCTCTGCAGAGTAGCTGAAGTTGACATAGAGGGGAGAATGCCAAGTGCCTGTCTCTTTCTGTAGCCAAGAGCAAGAGATTCTACTGTGGCTTCAAAATTATATTTGCCCATTAATTAACCCCTCATAAATGTGTTTTTTTTTTCTGATTAATTGTTGCTGAGAGTTCACATGTCTATCTTTATATCCTTTGGCAACAAAAGTTCCTAGGCTGAATGTATTGTAACTCTTGTTTTTACCAAGATATTTTTCTCACAAGGTGTCTAAGGTGATTCAGTGGGGGTCTCCTGTATATACAGGTAGAAGGGAGTTCAAAGAACCTGGAGATTTCTAAATCTGCTATGAGAACAAAATCCTCCAGAAAACTTAGTCTGGTTGAATGACTTCACCAATGTTTTTTTTTTCCTTTTCTGTAGAGATGATAACAGTTTATTTTTTAGTACTAAAAGTACTAAATACCTTAGTACTTTTAGTACTTTTTAGTGCTTTATTTTTTTAGACTTCCTATATTACAATAATGAAATACTAAAGACTGAGTGACTTAAAACTAAGCAAAATTTGGAGTCACTGTATCCCAAACTCTTAATTCATTCCAGTGTCCAATTAAAGTCCAAAAATTTCTGCTTTATCTAAATAACCTCTAAACCCTCAAAGCCCCTTTAATATGCAAAATGCAATAGTAGGCAAGACATATAGAAGATATCACCAATCACAAACAGAAAAGTATAAAAGAAGGAAGGAGTGATAGGACCCACTGAAATCCAAAACAGCAAAACAAATTCCCTTCAATCTTTGAGCTCAAAAGAAATCTGTTTGGTTTGCTTTTCTTCCCTACAGACTCACTAAGGTCACACCATTACTCCACTCTCCTTTACAATGCCATGCCATTGCTCTTTAAAGGGATATTGTTTTTGACACTGTGGAGGAAAGTGCTTTGTCCCCTGGGTGGATGTCCAGTCTGCACTGTAAAGTTGTGACACCTTTGGGGTCTTTCTTTATTTTGGTTGAAGGCAAAGCATGCTTCTTGGTATGTATAGCTCCCTTCCTATTTTCTCTTCTCATGGAGTCTCTGGTGTCTAGTAGATTTCTTTTGTCCATTCCCCTATTTGTTCCTGTGTACTACAAAATGGCAATGTTTCCGTTCACCTAATCTTGTCTCTGTTTCTGGCTAGTGGTGTGCTCAGGTGTTAGATATAACAATTAAATTTCAACTCACAGATATATTAATCTTTTTGTCAAATGGCTGTTAATCCAATCCCTTCAGTTTTTTCTCACAACATGCCTCAACTTTTAAATCATGCAATACATTTTGATCATCGTCTTTAGGGTGAGAACAATGATAGTCACATGAAGTTCTAAGTTCTGTTTCCTTCATGCTTGACTACTCATTATGTCTGCCTCTGTCTCCTTCCTCACTCTCTCTCATTTTCAATGCTAGAGAGTGAATTCAGAGAATGTTTAAGCAAACATTCTACCACTGAGATACATCATCATGCCTGTAAGCTGTTCAACCTATCCCTGTCCTCTTCCACTGTTTTTTAAAGCAGCAGGGGGAATCACACTGCTCCTCTCCCACTTTGCAGAATGGTCTCCTAATATACATGGGCAATTTCATCACTGAAATAGTCCATCTTCCCGGAAACAACAAAACAAAACAAAAATCATTTTACTGAAGTTCACTGCACATTTATAACAAGGACTGTCTTTCTTACTTTTCTGTTTTCAATGATCTGTTTTTTGGGTGGGTGGGGTGGGATTCTATTCTTGTCTGAGATTTTTCCAGGATGGATTGATAGCATTATCATTTCCATCAACATTCTGTCCCTGCTTATTTTATGGGTTATGTGCTCACTAACCCAATTGAGATGTTCTCTTTGGCCCATTTCTTTTCTTTCAGGCCTCACTAGAAGCATCTATTTTATTTACATTTCTGACATCCATCTGAAAATTTCTATTCATCACCCTGCTCCAAAGCTCCTTCCACATGATTAGCCTCCATTCTCACGGCAATGTGTGTAAACAACTATGTGCCCTTTTCCCTTACTGCCTCCAGAGAGCTGGTTCCTCACTCTTCATACTTTAATTCAAAGAAAAAAAAAAAAAAAAAAAAACGTAAGCAAGTCACAGTGGTGCCTTGAATAGGCCACCCCAAACAAGATGACTATTTAGCAAACAATTTCTGTGTCATATGCTTAAGAACCTGCTATATCACTTGAAATGAACTTCTATCTTCCTATAACTCCTGCAATATATTTACCTTTCCAATACCATTAGTATATTTCCTTTTAAAAAGATCAATAGCAATAGCAGCATGTGAAGGAAGAGAGAAGAGATGGTGGGTTGCATCCATATATTCTCAACTCTCTTCACCATGCTTGATTCTGCGCTTACATCTGTCCATGTAGTTCTTTGACTTTATTTCCATTTTGTTATCATCTTCTTCAGTCAGTTTCTGGGAATTTGTTTGTTGGGAAATTGTCAATATTTTCTCTTAGGTGCGTGTTTAATTTACTTCACTTCCCACTCCATTCCATCTCTTCTTTGGCCTGGGAATTGAACCTTTGCTCACTTGACCTTATATACCCTGTGGGACAAGTCCCATGCAGATAAACAAAAAGTCATATCTGACTTTTTTGAAGAAAAAACATGACCACTGGATATATTATGGGTGGTGAGTGTTATAAGAACTAATTGACAGTATTTTTTTGTAAAATTTACAAATTGTAACTGTCAAACATACTATTTTTAATGTTCACACCACCTTTTGAAGGGACATTTAAGGGTCTCTATAACCATTATGGCCAGCAGGGTAACAATCCCCAGGAAGCAAGATGGTGGTTCAATTCAGCACAATAAAGTAGGCAGTGTGGGTTCAGATGTCAGAGGCCAGATCTGGAGTTGTGTATTTTAGGCATATTTAAGCATAGCACAATTTGGTGAAAACTTTTCCTGTTGACAAGTAAGTCAATCTTGTGCACACAATAAAGCTTAAGATATGACTACATTAAAACTCTTTGTAAAGTATATGTGACACCTTTCTTAAAGATGGTTTCTATAGATTACTACATATGACCCCTCCCATAAAGATAGGTAGGTTCTATAGATTGACTGAGAAATGCAGGCTTATGATAAGAGTCTGGGGAATCAGTCTTTCACCAGACAGGTATCACAAAGGTCACCAGAAAATTAACAACTTCTTCCAGCCTTCTGTGTTGATAACAGGCTATGCATCTGGTCCCTTGAAGGGCAACTCTGTGTGTTAAATGTTCCAGGTTACCCTAGTGGTGCTCTGTGAGTACAAAGGAGTCTGTGCCTCCTAAAGGCAATGTCATATATTATGTTTTATAAATACCTCACTTAGTGGACTGATCACAACATGATAAAATTGAGTATTGCATCTAATCCTTATCATAGGAGAGTGCAAGGAAAGTATTCTTTCTTAGAAATTAGCCTCTCATTTTAGTAAATTAACTCTGGCTGAGTCCTTAATAGAGTAAATTATGGCCAGACTTCTTGTATCTTTTAAAGTAGTAATTTATTTCAAATGAACAAAAATTTACTTTCAAAATCCAATGCTATTTTTATGACTTAAACCAATCCTCTAATCACCTAGTGAAAGATCTGTAGCTATGGTATTTTCTTTAGGAAAATAGTTGTTGTTTTCTTTAAAGATAGTGATGATACATATTATAAAGGTGAATAATAATTTTTAAAGTTCTTAAGTGTATATGAAGGAAAGAGAAAGTTTGTTGATGATTATTATATTTGTATCTGCATCTTTCCTTAATCAGGACTAGATGAACCAATTACTAAGTACAAAAGGATCTGTCATTTTGATGGCTATTTCCATACTTGATCTTAATTTTTGAAACTTTGTAACCTGTTATTATCAGCCATAATAAAAATTAGACATGAAATACAATGACAAAGGGACACAAACCCAACACTTGAACAAGACAGGCATGAAGGCACTGAGCAGAGATCTTTTCAGCAGACACATGTTTAGACTGCTAAGGTAATCACAATTCTCAACACATTGGTGATACTTACTCTTGGATCCTATGCCATCATGTTTATCATCTCCAATTATGTTTGCTCAGACTTGTGGCTTGGATCCAGGAAAAACAAGAAAAGAACAATGAACTCTCAGAATATACCAGTCAAATGCTAGTGTCAAAGAGCATTATAGAGAACAGGAATTCAGTTAGTAGGTTTTTTTTTATCATATAGTTTGTGTAGTGAATCTTAGGGATTAGGAATGAGGTTTAAACAGGTATATTTGACAGACAAAAATGGATTAAATAAATAAATGGACAATATAATTTTTGTTTTGTTGTAGTCCACCAAATCTGTTATAAATGACACTCGAAGCAGAATGAAATCAGAATTGCTGTGATTGAGAGTTTGTGAAACTTGAAAAGCACAAGAGGATTGGAAATGTCAAGAATGGAATTCTAATCGCTGACTAGTCTTCAGCAAACCAGAGAGGTCAAAGAGAGAAAGTGAATAGCTAGGAAAGCTAGAAGTCAGCAAAGGAGGGGTTTAAAAGGAAGGTGATTGATCTGAGATTTAGTGAAAACCTCCCAATTAAAAAACAAAAACTAAAAACTTATGTTTGGTGATTTCTATACATAAGGGAAAATGTGTTTGAAGAATAGGAAGTAAGCCGGGCGTTGGTGGCGCTCGCCTTTAATCCCAGCACTCGGGAGGCAGAGGCAGGTGGATCTCTGGGAGTTCGAAGCCAGCCTGGTCTCCAGAGCGAGTGCCAGGATAGGCTCCAAAGCTACACAGAGAATCCCTGTCTCAAAAAAACAAAAAATTAAAAAAAAAAGAATAGGAAGTAAAATTCCCATGTTACTAAACATTAAGAGATTAGAGAAGGTAGAATTTCACTGGAGAATGGAAATCTATAAAATAATGACTGTTTCCAGAGAGTCAAAAAAAATTTTATACTGCTTCTTTCTTATTTCAGCATAACCCCAAATGGAGCAAAACAGAAAACATCTGGAGACTTAAAGCTATGGAAGAAAGTAGTTATAATTGGAAAAGGGAGATTGTGGAATTTTAATATCCTGTGAGATGAGAAGGGGAATTGTTTGCTTACATTTATCAATGGGTTTCATGGGAGAGGAAGGAAATGGAGAGAAGACAAGATGGGGAAGAGGAAGAATAAAAGGATAGAATGTGGGGGAAAGGAGAGGGCGAGGGAAAGACAGGAGAAAACAGGAGGGCAGGGGAGGGGAGAGGTGGGGGGATAGATAAGAGGAGAGAAGTCATCCAAAAGGGGTAAGGGGAAAAAATGTAAAACCCTTTGTTGCACATTCACGGATTGTGGAGGTTATTTAGGTATTAAAAGCACAGAGACCTTTCATAGGGTTTTAGCCACATGAGACAGTTTATCTTGCATCCTCAAAATTTAAGAAAGCTGGAGGGTTTCAAGAGTGGAGGAACTTGGTACTTAGTGGCTTTTATTTTCTACGTGGTGCAAAAATGAAATTTTTTTAGAAGGAAGGAAGTATAGATTTGTAAGAGAGCTGAATAAAATAAACTATGAAAGGCCACATGAGAACAAACCAAAAACAAACTAGCCGGTACCAAGTTAAAGCAAGAAGAATGCAGAGGTCATGAGGGAGCAGAAAGGTTGAGTCAGGTGTAGATTAGAAGAAAGGATATGTGATAGGTAGGGTTTTAGTTGGGGAGGGGTGGAAGAGATGGAATAGGGACTGGGCTTGTCATGTAATTCAATCTTGTTTGTAATTCAAATAAAAAAAGTAAAAAAAAAAAGAAAATACAAAAAAAATTGCTTTTCTCTACCTACAGTCTACCTATTATTATCAATCACACAATTTTTAGCTGTGTCAATAGAACAATTATAAACATTCCCTTAATCATATATCTTATTATTGTTATAGTAATAATATCTCTCCCAATTTTGAAACAAAAGAACTTTGGCCCAAAGTTATATTGTGTGCCTGAAGGCGATTTATCAATGTAGAAATATAATTCTGGTCATATCAAATAATTGTCTGTATTTAAATGCTTGAAGACCAACTCTTAGACCATGTAAGTCCAAGTTTATATTTTGAATCCAGAACTAAAATAGGATGACTGCAAACTATTCAACTTTAAGATGACATTGAATCAGTTTCATGTAACAGTTGTAACAGAACTGTAGCAAATTAATATACAAAAAGTTGTATTTGTATGGAAAGAGAGTACTCTGTGGTTTAAGTCTTATGACCAGTGAGCCTTTGACCTGTATTCCTAGATTCTCTGGCAGACATTTCAAGATTATTTTCTCCTTATACAATGAATTTCAGTAATCAGTACATGTAACCATAACATACAGACTTGCAATATGTATTTTACATCTTTTTAGTAAATCAGAGTTATACACTGTGAGGTTAAAAACCATTGTATGCTTTTCAGTTGTTTCTCATAGCTGTAGAAATGAGCCTGGCTTCTCATGCGCACTGCTAATGTAGATCTATTATTAGGTCTATTGTTCATAGACTGTGTGATTTAAATTACTTTCCCCCACATCCACACATGCATGTTCTGAACAGCTACTGTCTTCTGTGCTTCCCATAAAACTACAGGACAATTTACAAAAGACTTAGATTAGGAATAGCATCCATCACAATGAACCAGAATCACTTCTTAATTCAAAGCTAACTGGTCCTTATCTGGACCTATGACCTTGACTTCACTGTAAAGTGCTTAACCAGCTGCCCATAATGCTTCCAGCCACAGTTATTCATGATTTGCTTGTAGAAAATTCCTCAATCTCAGTTTTAAATGTTATAATAAGATTATTTTTAATGACTTTCTAATGCACTCTTCCAATTCCCCTAGCGCCCAAGACAGTTAAGATTGTTTAGTCTCTATTTTAACCCAAATCTCTATGGAAAACAGCCTAATTTTATCTCGGGTAAATCAGGTATACTACACTTTAATTCAGCAAACACCTATCTGATATGTCCTTTTCTGATGCCGCATTTGAGTTTTTAGGTAATGGCTAAAAATTTAAACTGTAACAAAAAGCCACAAAAGAAAATCTGAATTATGACCAAAAGCTTTTGAATAATTAAGTGATACCCTCACCATATATAATAGATATATATCACATTTACACATGTCCAAATAGACAGGCATCATATATGTTTATGTGTAAAAAATACATATATACATACACATACATATACATATACATCATATATATATGTGTGTCACATACACATAAATGATACATATATAGGTGTGCACTAAAAGAGCTCATGGAATTGGTCTATGGTTTACCAGTTGTCATGCCTGTTGACATGAATTTGATTCTTGTATTACACATGGTGGAGGAAGAGCCCTCCTGATCATACAGGTTGTCATCTAATCTCTACCTACATGGTGTGGAACCAGGTACCTGTCTGTTCTGTGAAATAAGTGAATAAATAAATAAATAAATAAATAAATAAATAAATAAATAAATATTGTTACCAAGTACTTTGAATATTGCTGCCTCTTTTGTTTGTTTGGAATAACTGTACACTCTTATTCCATAAATTCATATTTTCTGTTATGAATAGGCACAAGTGAATAGTATTTAACACAATGCAGATATCATCTGGATAGTTAATACACATGGCCACCTTACATTAAATATTTTTAAAATGACATGTAATAAAGATTACTCATATTTAGAATTATTTCCATGAGGGCTGTGAACTTTTTTTTAAATAGAGTAGACTAAATAGCAATAAACAGAAAAAACTTCATATGAAAATTCATAGGATTCTTCTAATTGAAGACTTAAGGATGAATGATGAAGTAGAGGCTATATTACTCCCAGTAGAAACAAGTGTCCTCTTGTGATTATTGGAAACCAAAAAGGATTTGGTGCATTAACATAAGTTAAAATCTAATACAGAAATTATGGAACTAGTGACTTACAAAAGAAAGCAATAGCCATATCCATACAGGTTACACTAGTAGATTTGTGAAGTCAAGGACAAAAATGGAAAATGAAGTAGTGTAATATACTTTTCTCAGGATAGTAAGATAAATTTGCAAATAACAATTTGAGACTCACACATTTTTAAGGCCCCAATTGGAACTGATAATTAACAAATAATACTGATATTGATAAATAATGCCCTTTTTATCATTTAAGCAAGGAAACCAAAACTCCAAAGATTCAGCCAAAATTCCCTAAAGTCCACATTTGAAAGATATATAGGAAGGGTTAGAGAGAAAACTGGTGCTAGGAAAATTCCCTGGAATCCACAAGGATGACCCCAGCTAACACTCATAGCAATAGTGGAGAGGGTGTCTGAAGGGGCCTTCTCCTTTAATCAGGTTAGTGACTACCCTAGTTGTCATCATATAACCTACATACAGCCACTGATGGAAGCAGATGCAGTTACCCACAGCCAAGCACTGGGCTGAACTCCTGTAGTTCAGTTGAAAAGAAGGAGGAGGAATCATATGAACAAGGTGGGGTCAAGGTCATGATGGGGTAAACCACAGAGACAGCTGACCCGAGTTAATGGGAGCTCACAGACTCTGGACTGACAGGTGCAAAACCTGCATTGGACTGAACTAAGCCCTCTGAATGTGGGTGAAAATTATGTGGCTTGATCCTTTGGAAGGGCGCCTGGTAGTGGGACCAGAACGTATCCCAGGGGAATGAACTGATTTTTGAAGCCCTTCCCTATTGTTGAATACCTTGCTCAGTCTTGATACGGGCGGGGGGGCAGGGGGGAGGAGGAGCTTGGTCCTGCCTCAACTTAGTATGTCAGACTTTATGAACTCTCCAAGGAAGGCTTTACCCCTTCTGAGGAGTGAATGGGTGATGGGGGATCTTCTTCAGTATATATATTTGTCTTATTGGTTGATGAATAAAAGACTGATTGGCCAGGTAGGACTAGGAGACAAAGAGGATTCTGGGAGAGGAGTCATCATGTGATCTCAGGAACTGATCCAGGGGGAAGACACTGCCACTAGCTAACCATAGAAGTCTGTACAGACAGGCAGGAAATGATGTAACTGGGCTGATTTAGAATATAAACAGGGACAAACAGGAAATTGCTCTCTTCTCTTCTGTGCGGAGATGCTGAGTAGTCACAATGTAGTCTGCCAGAGGAGTAACAGGTCTGGACTCTTTCTCTGGTAAGATAAGACCACGAGGAAATACATGGATTACTTGTTATGGTTTAATAATTAAGACAGAGATAGCCAATAAGAAATTCTAGCCAATTGGCCAACAGTTTCATAAATGATATGGTGTCTGTGTGCTTCTTTGGGGCAGAGAAGGGCAGTGGGACCAGCAGGGCCAGAAAACTAATGTTACAAGAGTAGGGTAGGAAAGGAGGAGTTAGGGAGATGGGAGAAAGGGAGTGGGGGGGGGAGTGGGGGTGGTCTGTAAAATCAAAAAAATGAAGTAAAAATTTTAAATCAAATTAGGTATTCAAACAATATTCAGAGTAATTCTAACCCCCCAAAGAAAGGAGGGAAGGAAGAGTGTGAAACAAGGCAGAGAAGTTTCCATTTTTATATTTGTTCACAATGCTTTCTGTATAATTTTACTTTTTGAATGTCTAGGCTAAAAGCAGTTTACCATTCAACAAATGTAAGCTTCTGCAGGGCAAACTTGGGAACAAACCAGTGGTAATGATGGCACTTTATTCTTGACTAGAGACAGAGCCAAATCATGTGAACATAGATGTTAGTATTCTCTGGATCAATGAGAGACCCGACAGAGATGAGTCTTCCTGACACGGAGAAGAATCAAGGAGGGCTAAGGAATACAGGATATTCAGATCTGAACATTTTCACCTTGATATACTGGAGAGATTTAAAGATGAAGTGTAGTAGGCAGTACTACTTAGAAGTCTGACACCTGGAAATAAATATGCATAAAGATACATCTTTGGAAGGTATCCATTCACAGGAAAGCTATAGGAATGGCTGCAGGCAGGAGGATGGGGTGAAGGAAGACAGAGAAGAGAGCACCAGTTTTACAAATACATCAAGGAATGAATTTGATTCTTCTCCAGGAATATCAAAGAATAAATCAAACAATAAAACCTACAATATGCTCCTTTTCTTTGCATATTGACTTACATGACTATCTTCATGCTCATTAAACAAATACTGCACCTAGGTCCATTGATAATCTTATTTTCTAGTTCTCTCTCTCTCTCTCTCTCTCTCTCTCTCTCTCTCTCTATCTCTCTGTGTGTGTGTGTGTGTGTGTGTGTGTGTGTGTGTGTGTGTGTGTGTGAGTGTGTGTTTGTGTGTGTGTGGTCATATTCTGTTCCTGTTCCACAAAAGGATTACCTGGATTGATCATCTGCTTTACAATTTTAACTGTTTCATTATGGACAAATAATTCAAGAATTTGACTTTCGGGTCTTATATCCAAAAACAAACATCAAAGGGGTTGTATAATATTGTTATGAAGATGACATAAACAATTCATGAAACATGTAAGCTTTGAGAACTCAATCTCTCATCATCCAATTGCCATTTTTATCACTTTATCTAAAGTAATGTCTTCACAGATTATTCAAATAATGTTGGTCAGAGTCATTAGATATACTAATATTGGCATTTAATAAATTATCTTCAATATTCTTTAAAATGATGGATCAGTATTTATATTACATCAAGTATGAACTCCTCATTGTAACTTATTTCCATGGAGTATTATTTTGTAATAACCAAGATCTAAATAAGATAATGCAGCTGTTTGCTTATGTGTATTCATTGTAGTTGTATAATGATAGGGAGTTGAATACTTAAAACGTGTTAGAATGTCTCCAGGGGGAAAGGGGGAAACAGAAAAAGTAATATGGTGGTGGTCTGTCAAAGAGAAGACAGTTTTTTACTTAAAACCTTAATGTTGCATCAATAACGAGGGGTGGGTGTGATCATAAAGTAAACACCAAGAGTAAAAGGCAAAAATTACAAAGTAAAACAGGCTTTTATTAGGTTCCATTACTTCTCTTCAGGGTATGCAATCTTCTGAAATCAGCCTTCTAAGTACTAAAATATGTATATATTGAAAACAGCAACCACACACACATACAAGATATGATAGTCAACTCCTATTTCAGAATTTTGGTGAGCATTTTAAATATATCAGATTATTTTCTAACTACCAATTACAAAATAAAAGGCCATTTTTTGTAAAGTACACAGGCATTTTTATGTCAGCAGGAACCTCTTGATGGCAACAAAGCTTTGTAATTCATAGGTGCCTGTTTTTATTCTACACTTTAGCATGGTTATCAGAAATGCTTCTAGTTCTGTATAAAGTACAAAAGTATTATATAATCAGTTTGTTCCCTGAAGGGTGGATTATGGCTTACATTTTTGTTGAGTTTTAAATGAAATACATGCTTAGCCAAAAAAAAAATATTTAGCTGCGTTTGTTTACCATTTTAGAACATTACAAATTCTGTAGAACTTTAAAACTTCTGTAGTATGTGTCACCTTGTCAGAGACACAAGATATTGAAACTATAGGCGATAAAAGAATAAAAGTATTTATAATCCTAGAAGATTTTCAAGAGGAATGGCTGACTGCTAAGGACAGTGATGGGTTTACAAACTGTACAAACAACACAAATAGGACTTAATTTAAGACATTGAACATTGCATTTTGACATGAACATTTTTCTATTTAATAAATATGCATATAAATTATTTGTGTTTTTATTTATTTTGTTTTTTCCTGCATGCATGTCTATACATCAGTTGTGTGCTTGGTGCCCACATAGATCAGATGATGGCTTCAGTTCCCATAAAACTGGAGTTACATATAGTTGTGAACCACCACGTGGGTTCTAGGAATTGAACCTGGGTCCTCTGCAAGTGATCTTAGCTGCTGAGCCATCTATCTCTCCAGACCACTATTTATGTTTCTTACCCTTGAGCTTAAATGAAACACATTGATGTATTTGAACATGTGATATATTCACATGCACATGTTATAATCTCTAATATTGATACAGTCCCAATGTACTATTAAAGTGTGTGTTGTGTGGGTATGTATGTGTGAATTCATGGATGTGTGTGTACAAGTGTATGCATGTGAGTAGAGCCTGGAGTTCAACCTGTAAGGTGGTTGCTCAGCATCGGCCCATTGCAGTTTTTGAAGAGAGTCTCTTACTGGGACTTAAGCCTTGCTGTTTAGGCTAAGCTGACTGGTCAGGGATCTTCCTCTTTCTTTGTATTCAGCATTTGGATTCCAAATGCATGCCATCATTCCAAGTGTCTGATCTTTTCTTTTCAGTGTCGGGAAGGAACTTGGGTCCTCAGGCTTGCCTTGCAAGCAGACCAGGCTATCCTTTCAGGCTCTATACTGATTACTGTGTGTCTTAGAGTTCATATTTCTCTTTTCTATTTCAAGGCTCTACTCCTTATATTTTCCAGAATGTTGTATGGGTCCCCATTACTTTTGTAAGGGGAGCAGTTAAGGACGAGGAAAACAAACCAGATACTACAGGCCCAATAAGTTAAGAGTTTTCAAACTAGGTATTTATAACCCAATTACACAGTTAAATTATTTTCATAAAATTGAAATGTTTATGACCTTGAAGAACAGAAGAAACATAGCAACTGAACTATGGAGAAGAACTGGTTAATGATATGTGAGTATAAGCCCAGCCCATGGGTGCTTTTAGTATTCAACAGTTTCTACTGTCCTTTTCTCTTAAAAGGGTAAAAAGATAGTTCTGTGAATTTCTGAATTTCCAAAATTTGCTCTTTTCTTTGTGGTTTTATTTTTTTCTCCTTCTCCATTGGCATCTTATTTGCTAAACCCTGCTTTGCCTTGGGCGCTTGTTCCAGATCTGCACATCAGCACTGAGACCCAATTTGTTTCCCTCTACAGGTCTGAGGAAAGTTTCCCTAACTTAAAGTAGTTCCACTTGGTTCCACTGGCAGATAGGTAAGCTGTTTGCTGATCACCATGATGCCAAGTTTATGAAATCTCATACTTACATCTTGCAATTTCACATAGTGGTGGCATTTCCCAATTTCATACCCATCTGTTCTAGTTAGGCATACACTTTGATTCTTCATTGTATCAACACAATTGCCTAGTTGCTCTCAAATTATTTGATGTCATAATCTCTATGGTATGAGTAATATTGTGCTATGCAATTAAATTTTCATTTCATGTATTTATTCTTTGAGAATGCCATACATGTATGCAAGGTACTTTGATCATACTTACCTTATTCTCCAATAGCAACTTTTCCTAGACTCCCCTACAAAAACCTCCCAATTTCATATTCTCTATCATGTTCCTTGTAAGCCATTGAGTATAGTTAGTTTTGTCTGTGTGCACAAAGTCCTTCTGTTGGTGCATGGGAAAACTGAGTGGTCACATCCCTGGGGAAAAAATGGCTCTCCTTCCTCTAGAAGCTATAAGCAGCCAATACCTCTCAACTAGGGGTGAGTCTAAAGAGTCCCACATCAGTGCTAGAACTTTGATTGGCTTTACTCTTGTTTAGGTTTTTCTACAGGCAGCCACAGTTATTGTGTATTCCTATGTATAACAGACCTGATATTACCCGAAGTCTCTATTTACCAATAGTAATAGAAGTCTCTATTTACCTCTAGCTTGTACAACCTTTTATCCCCTCTTCTGTAATGTATCCCCTTTTAGCCATGGTGGGAGGAAGTGAGTCTCTACCATACAATAGAATACTTAACCACCAAGCAACAGTTTAGAAAGCAAATATGCCTAAGGAAATGTCTTCAGGGGAAAAATGTATTATGATTAAAATGAAAATTTGGACCCTAAACTTTTTCATGATGGTAACAGGTAATGGAATTGGTCAGGCTGTTCAGAGATAAGGATAATTTTTCTTGTCCAACAGCCAGAAATGTCCATAATTCTGTCCAGCCTGAAGGCCAAAATGGCAGGAGGGATTCTAGTTTCTGTTCTCTGTCTCTTTTCCTTCTTCTTCTTTTTTCTCTTCTTCTTCTTCTTCTTCTTCTTCTTCTTCTTCTTCTTCTTCTTCTTCTTTTTTCCTTCTTCTTCTTCTTCTTCTTCTTCTTCTTCTTCTTCTTCTTCTTCTCTCTCTGCTTCCTCTTCCTCCCCTCCTCCTTCCATGCAATAGCCATGAGCACTAGTGATTAGAAGCTATGTGTGAGGATGTGACCAAAACATTTGTCAGGAGTTTGAGACTCTGGGATATGTCACAGGTGGGCAAACTGGACTGAGTAACCCACAGCCCCCATGCTTTCCCCAAGTTTTCGCCATATGCTCTATAAAAAGCCCTAGACTAGCATCTCCATGGCACCCCTAGGGGACCCACTCTCTCATACAGTAGCTCTGTCTTCATTCCTTATCTGAAGCTTTTACATGCAATTCTGTAATAAAAGTCCTTAAGTGCACCTTGCACCTTCCTGTTTGTTA
This sequence comes from Cricetulus griseus, assembly GCF_003668045.3. NCBI lineage: Eukaryota > Metazoa > Chordata > Mammalia > Rodentia > Cricetidae > Cricetulus > Cricetulus griseus. The sequence continues at coordinate 27,337,644 of NC_048597.1, read as the reverse complement.
TTCTTAGAGTTTCTTAACACCAAAGACCTAGAAACAATGGGCTTGAATTGGCTATAGTGGCCATTGATTTGTCCTTTTATACTTGAACTAAGAAAGCCTTCATCACCATCAAGGATTCCTACCTTTCTTCCATTTCATTAGTAACTAAAATTTGTGATACATTTCTGATGCATTTGAAATTTGGTTATAACCAACAAAATTTTCAATAAGAATCTGTATACTGAAAATATGCACATATCATCATATATACATTTACATATTAATTAAATAGTTATATATAAAATATATGTTTGTAATTACTACCCTTACCTTGCATGAGGTAAAGAGACTATCAGAGGCGTCTTTCATAATCATTAAAAAATGATAATAGAATTGAATTCAAAGTGATAAAATAATTAATTAAAAATAGCATATAACCCTTGTAAATATAAAAGCCTCCCTCAGCTAAGCTGCTGTTAAGTTATCAGTTTTATTCCAATGCTTTATTCTTCTTAATAGCCCCACTGTTAACCTGTTTAAGGTTCAGAGAATAGGCAATGGGAATAAATAGTGAGTCTTCAGCTTTGAAATGCTGCCCAAAGACCTTAATCAACAACTATTGATTTTAAGTCTAGGGGGAGGTCAGCCACAGTCATGTGCATTAATATTTATTAAAAGTTGTAGGCGAGGTATAATAAAAATTAGATTTTCTATTTATCTGCATTTAGAAGGCAGCAAAATTAGGCTATAAAAGCACCAATAATTGATTTCAGTTATTTTCTTCAGTTTAGTGTGGCAGACTTCTGCTGTGACTTGTGAGTGAATTCGGAGGTGCTGTTTACAAGAAGCAGTCCTGAATCACAAGACTCCAGCACTTTTAGTACAAAACTCACGTGAAGGGACAAGCAGTTACTATGTACATAGCAGTTGCAATGCTACCCGAGTACCTGGTGGTCCACTTTTGACTTTCTCCTTCCTTAGGGTACCTTGGGGATATTGATTTTGTCAAAAGACTATTATGGATGGCAAAGAAAACGTAGAATGACTGCACTTTTTGGAATCCTGCACAATTTAAACATATGTAAGTTGGTCGAGGAGAAGAATATCCTCCTTAGAGTTATATGGTTGCAAAATGATTTAAGACTAACAGAAAGGGGTGAAAAAGGATGAAAGAGGGAAAATTATGAAGCATGTTTCTATTGAAATTAATCTTATATTTTTAACTTCTCTGTAGTGATCAGAGTTTGTTGTTGCTGTGGTAGGCAGAAACTACACAGAAATGATACTATAAGCATACCACATGCTGACTGATTCCATTGGACTCCCATGGTCATTGTTGCTATTCTGGGACAAGTGGCAAAAACATGAATTAAGAAGCAGGTCTGATAATCACTATCTTTAGAGGAATGAGTGCTTAAATTTCACCTCTATCTTTCCTATATTTCTCCCACAGGGGTTGCTGTAGGGACTACCCTTTCACAGAGCATAAAATCATTAGGAAACACATGCCAGTTCAAGTAAGTACAACTGAATGCCACCTGTTCCTGTGATCATGTTGAGGTAGACTTTCAGTATTTGATCCATTGATCGATAGTAAGTTATACCTTTAGAGAAACTGGTGCTTTTCTAAAGTTTTCCCCATGATATTAGAAATAAATAATTATTTCCAAGTTGTAAGTTGATGTTAGAAACCATGTCTATCATTGTATTAGCCTTTTTAATACAGTGACAGTAACAATTCAAGAAACTATTGCTTATTCTGTGTATCCAGGGACTCCTCACATAAAGAAATTAAAAGGCTGCAGGGCCTTTAAAATAGCTTCAGAAGTAGTAGAGGATGACTTTTGTTCTACAACTTGGGAAACTTGCACTGATCAAAATTATCAGCAGGCAAATGAGTGCAGTATAAATATTCAAATGCAGGCATTCAGACGGATACACAGAAGCCATGGGTCATAGAATACAGTATTTGTAACAGAGACTTGCTCTTTAATGATACCTATTTGTTCTTTTTGCAATGTGCATAACCTGACTATGATAATTGAATCATTAGTGGATAGTGTTGACTGTAAAATGTAAATACCATTTTTTTGCAATATTATAAGAATTAAATTCTTAGTGTGCTTTGTACAGCATACATTTTTAATTATTCTACAGAAGGCTAAAATGATATTAATTCATAACATAGCCCAAGTGCAATCATCAATGCACATTAATCATTCTAGTTTCTTTTGAAAAGTAATCTGATGTATACTAATTGTTGTTCTTGGCTTTACCTTAATGGCTTCTGCTTTGGGCAAATCCTTTTACATTCACAGTAGAGTTCTATCTCTCAGTTGTCTTCTGTTGTGCCCTAGCAGGCTTTGTCTTCTATAGTAATTACTGTTAATGGATATTTGGTGCAGCTTGAAAAGACAGCCTGGTTCTGGTCCTGGAACACACTTTATACTGTGTGATGAAATGACCGTTGTTGCTCCTTGTATCACAGATGCTACTCCTGCCAAATCAGAGTAGAAGAAGATTTGGTTCCTTTGTGGTGATGAGTCTCCATGCTGAGACAGTGAAAGCCAGAATGGAATGGCTATCACAATGAAAACCAAAGTGCTACCATTGTCACAAGACAAAGAGAATATGCCATGTTTTTAGTACCCAGGGGTTAGGAGTTCAGAACAGAAAGTAAAATTCCAGGGAATAAAAATATGAAAATACTAATGATTTTCCCAAAGTATAGTACATGTGTGTTTATTTGCTATGACTTGCTTGATTCAGCTCCCAACTCTTTCACTTAGAGTAGTTAGAATACATCCAGATTTCAGAAGAAGTACATTGAAGTCTATAAGACTTGGCTAGAAATTAGAAAGAAAAAGGTGCCAATCCCCTACACACTGAGATATCCATATCCAACAGGTAAAAGGACTGGAAACACAGGAGGACAACAATTTTCACTAAATTACCATTCACTGAAGGCTGTCTACTGGCTATGTAGGGCAGCAGTAACAATCTTCCATGAATCAGTCAGAAAATGAGGAAACACATTATTAACTTTCATTTCTAATATTCACAGTGAATATCCATGAATGGAGGTATCTTCCCTAAGCTATGTAGATTCACAAACAGAAAACCCAATAGTTGCTTTTGTTTGTTTGTTACTGAATAGCAACTACAGAGCCATGCTAAATTCTCTCTAATCATCCTTGCTTCTTCCAATAAACTCCTGAAGGTTGGAAGGCTTTAGTTATTATTTCTAAGAGCACAAAAACAATATTCACCTTCACCATCATGTTTTCTTTCTTTCAAATACCAGTTTCATGAAGTTTTAATTTTCTTGTTTCTGTTTAGCACACTTAAGTACAAGCATATACAAAACAGTGGCATTATCATATTCTCAATTTGTATTATTCATGAACAAGCAGAATTTATTAAGCTTCCTTAAAATAGTTTATAGTGGCCTTGGTTTGGTATGCTTTCGTTCTATTCCAAATTATTACTTGTAATCATTCTTCTTTATTGTTATAGCTTCAAATTTTTGAAAGAAAAATAGTGGTCTCATTTCTAACTTAAAACTACTGTCAAAACGTATATGACAGACATTCAAATAAGGCATGCAAAATGTGAAATGTATTTTGTTAACACAATCTTGCTTCATGTTTTAATATATTTCCAAGGACATTTGCAAAATTGCCATTGGAAAATGAATAGGGTAAATGGGAAATGCTCAACTAAAATGATTATAGCAAACTAGCCAAGAATGTTATATAACACTTTAGCAACAAATTGAACTCATGCATACAAACTATAATGCTTTATACTTCAAGTTATTAATGAATGTGCTGATTTTTGCTCATGAAAACAGTGAATAATTGGTATTCAACAGAGACCATTTTAGCAAAACTGGAAGGCAGCAATTCTAAATTAGGCCATAGTCATTCTAGTTGATGCACAACACTATATAATCCCTGTTTATCCTCATTACAATCTCTTATTTTTAATTTATTGCTCACAAAGGGTACACTCCTGCACACACATTCTATTTTAAATAGATATATGCATGCTTCCAAAATTATGAGGTATTTGGCTTCTGATTGAGTATGTCTTTCAAGTATAGAAGAATAAAAATATCCCTGTTATGCACAAATCCAATTTTGAAGAATTCTAGCATGAGCAGATTTGCTATACTTTTTCTTATATCTCTTCTGTACATATACACATAGATTATACAAGCTCATGTAACTATACATATATGCATGTATTTTTAGTTCAGTTATGGTATTCATTCTCTTATGTGATATGTTTAAAGTAAACTAAACACTAATTATCCATGTGAACTTAAATTCTTCAAAAATAATCTTACTTACTTTCAGTTAACTGGTATGTGATATTTCCCCAGTGCATTACTATATTGTGATGACAATAAATATTCCTTAGAATGTTTTCTGTATTTATGTCTTTAGCAGGGAAGTCAGAAAAAGAATCATAAAAATTATAATTAAAGAATGGACACTTAAATTCCAAATATATGACTAGCGGATGATTTGTAAAAATTTATGATATCAAAAATGTTCATAACAAAGTCAATAAAAAGTTAAATTTAAAAGTAAACTAGTCTCACCTTGTAGCTTCTAACAGTCCAGTACATATTATGTTGTCCATTCTAACCTCTACCTGCATTCTCTCATGTCAATCTTTCTGGTCAGACACCCAAATGCTGGAATTGCATGTTAAGTCACATAATCAAGACTTCATGTCCAGTTAAGGAAAAAGTTTTAAAATATAAGTGCTATCACTCACATGCACTCCATGGTTGTAGGGACAAAAATAAGAAGGTACCACTTGAAAGTAGGAGGAATGTGTAAAAAAAAAAAAAAAAATAAAAAAAATAAGAGAAACCAATGAGCTCTTGTGCAATGTAAGAAAAGTATAATTAACTATGACGGCAAAAACAGGGACAGAGTAAAAGGAAAAGGACACGGACAATAAAAGGGCTTGGAATGATGGAAATGCCTTTTCATGAGAGTGACTTTGGATAGGTGAAAACACACAGAAAAAAAAAAAAAAACAGACAGAGAACTGTCTCAGGTGGAGGGAAATTTAGAAGCTAGAATGAATTCACAATTTTCAAATAAAGAAAAGGAAAACAGGCCCATAGGGGAATCATCAAATCTGTCACATCATTTGAGACTAAGCACAGCAGTGATTTTAGTCTCAGAAGGCCAAAGAGGTATCAGGAGCAGACTGACCAAATGAGTGTGGCAATCAAATTTAAGCAAAGTGGGAAAGCTTCTTTAGGAAAATGAAAGGACATAGAAAAGCAGACATCTGTTTTCACTGAGGCATGGACACGGCTCCAAATTTGCCTTCCCATAAAATTGCCTGATGAAAATGGAACTAGAAGAAACCATATTGAGTGAGGTAACCCAGAACCAGAAAGAAAAACATAGTATGTACTCACTCATAAGTGGATATAAGACAGAGAGCAAAGAATAACCAGCCAACAATTCACAAAAGAAGCTAGGAAGCAACGAGGACCCTAAGAGAAATATAAATCAACACTTGGAGAAGGAGAAAGAGACAAGATCTCCTGAGCAAACTGGGATCATGGGGGGAAGGAGACGGATGTAGAAGGAAGAGGGAGGAGCAGAGGAAAACATGAGGGTTCAGGAAGATCAAGGGGAGGGAAAAATAGAGAAAGAGAGCAAGAAAAGAGATACCTGAATAGAGGGAACCATTATAGGTTTAAAGAGCAACCTGGCACTAGGGAAATGTCCAGGGATCCACAAGGATTACCTCATCTAAGAACTTAAGGAATAGTGAAGAGGCTATCTTAAACACCCTTCATCTATAATGAGATTGATGATTACCTTGGATGTCATCTTAGAGCCTTCATGCAGTTACTGATGGGAGCAGAACCAGAGATTCTCAGCTAAACACTGAGCTAAACTACTGGAATCCAGGTATAAAGAGGGAGGAGTGATGAGCAAAGGGAACAAGACCATACTGGGGAACTCACAGAAATAGCTGACCTGAGCAAGTGGGAGCACAGGGATGCCAGACTGACAGCTGGGGAACCAGCATAGCTCCAAACCAGGCCACCTGAACTTGGGTGTCAGTTGGGAGACCAGGGCAGTCTATGGGAACTCTGGCAGTGGAACCAGTCTAGTGCACAAATGGGCTTTGGGAGCCCATTTCCTATAGAGGAATACTCTCTCAGTCTAGATACATGGGGGAGGACCTATGCCTTGTCCCAAATGATGTGACAGATTTGATGATTCCCCTATGGGAGGACTCAACCCCCCCTGGGGAGTGGATGGGGGGTGGGATGGGGATGTTGGTGAAGTACATAGGAGGACAGGGAGGGAGAGGGATCGGTATATAAAATAAGATTGATTCTAATTAAATAAAATAGGAAAAATATTCCTTGGTGATACTCACCCCTATGATGAAAAAAAAAAAACAACAACAACAAAAAAAAAAACCTACCCAACCTATCCAGTAAACAAGTGATGCCTGGCTGTGAACACAAAGGGCAAGACAAGTTGATTTTTATTTTATTATTGCCAACTGCAATGGAAAGCACAGAGCCATTCTGTATAGTAGGCTCTAAAAACAGATTAGTTTGTGAGGGGAAGTAGAATGAAAACAAAGTATACTGTAAACCTGTTGACCTCTGTTTCCTGAAAGCATGCTAACATCCTTCAGTTCATTTTTCTTTTTTAAAAAATTTGTTTATTTTTGTATTGCCTGTGTGTTCTTGTGTGCCTATGCACAAAATATGTTCATGAATGTGTATTTATGTGAGTTTCCATGTGTACACATGTGAAGGAGAGAGGTGTCTTCCCCATTTGCTCTTCGCCTTATTTTTTGGGGATACAGTTTTCATTGTACGTGGAGTTTCAAGGTTTGGCTGCACTAGCTGACCAAGAAGAGAGCTATATACAGCACTAAATTATTTGACACAGAATTATTTTAAAAACAATGCTCTGATGTATCAAACACAGTGAAAGGTGTTTTGTTGCTTTTTTGTTTGTTTGTTTTGTTTTCCAAGAATGGATATTTATTTATGAGGCACTTTGAGTACAGTAACTTGGGACTTTATATTTTCATCTCCTGTTCCTCCATCTCTAAAACTTCATTATCAGTTACTGTTACACAGTTAGTAGTAAAGGATAGGCTAAGGGAAGCCATTGACTTCTAACGACTTTCTCTGCAAGTTAGCATTGTCTACAGGGACACATAACAGGCTCATAAGAAGCCATCAAATTTCTCTCCACTGATGGAAAGAGCTTTATAAAACTATACTTGACTGAATAGGCAAACACTTCTTTATGGTGGAAGGTGTGTTTCAATATGTAGTGGACTGTAATTCTTTTCTGTCACATTAGACATGTTGGGAAACTACTCAAGTAATTAAGTTAGAAAATATAATGCCTCAGAAGATTACCAGAATGAAAGTTGTAATTTTTATATATACATCAAATATCCAAGTGAATCTATAAAGCAAGTCTTTCACTATATGGAACTATGTACAGTGATGTCTGGCTAGTTTTAGAAATCACTGGAAGACAAGTAATATTTGCAATGGGAAATGAGGAAACAAATATCAGCTCAGAATGTCAACAGCAATGACTTGGGAATATTTCAAAACACAAAAGAGAAGCTACAGAAGAGACCACTAAAGAACAGCTGGCCCATCAGAGAAGAAACACCTAGAACACCAGGACATGAGTCATCATGGAACCCAAGAAAAGACAGTTTTTGAAGATTGGTCTAGTGTGTTCAATGTTTCCGATCTTTCAAATAACCAGAAGTGTTGTCATGGCAGTGTGTGACTTTGCTATGAACATTTTAATATCCTACTCCTTTTCTTTGCTCCAGATGTGATGATGGTGCTAATGAAGAGAATGTAAGAAACACAGTAGTTTGATGTTCTCAGAGGAGACATAGAAGACTTGTTCTTTCTTTCTTCTTGTATTGAATCTTGCAGCTCAGTCAACATTGCAGTGAGAAGGCAGATCTATTTGATATGCTAGGTGCACATTTGGAAGGCCACACAGAGAAAAACAGTGCCCCGAGCTCTCTGTCATGATCAATTTCTGAATCTGTAAGTGACAAGCAGTTGGATGATTCCAAACCACAAGCATCATGTTCTCTAACAGTGTATCTATAAATTGGTTCCAAAGAAGTGACATGCCATCCCTGCAGTGTTTACTTTCCAAATTCCTGACTCAGAATCTGTGGGCATAAAAAACAGTATGCTATGAATCAAATGTATTTACACCAATATTTACAGGTTAAACACTATCCTCAGTCTAACAGATTAATCATTTTTTTAAATGTGGCCTTTAAGAAGTTGACTAATTAAGAGGTCTCTGTGCTCATGACTAAATGAATACCCTTACAAAAGAAGCTTAATGAGCATCCTTACCATTTTGCTTTTCTACTCTTCTGCCACATGAGGCTGTAGTATCATGATGGTGTTTTAGAATTAAGAAGAACCGGCTCTACCAGACATCAAGATATTGGATGCCTTGATCTTGAATGCCCTACCCATTGTAACAGTGGACACCAAATTTATGTTATTTAATCATTATCCAATTTCAGGTATTTTGTTATAATAGCAAAAAGTGGAGTAACCCATAGTTGTTTTCCTCTGTTGTATAAATGATGTTTTGCTGCTACAGAAACTGTAATCTAGATGTTAAGACTCAAGGAATAACTAAATGGGAGGTGTGGCTATGACAGAAAGGACAGAGAAGACCTCTCTAGGAACGGATAAGAGTGCAAGTATAAGGATATTTGTACAACTTTATGTGGTGCCGAGGTCTTCTTGCCCTCTCAGGTTGTTGGCCACCAGGTCAAGAGGGGAAAGAGGCAGATGGGGCAACAGAAATATTTGGTGACCTATGGAGACGGGCCTTCAGGAGAGAGCTCTCCAGGAGACAGATTTTGGTGAATAAATTCTATTTTATTTCATAGTATAAAGAATATATATATGATTGTGGAGCCTGGGGGTAAACCCTAATATGTGTTATGTGACATGCCCCTGTCACAAGGCTTTGTCTGTGGCAATAGGGTTCTATAGCAGAGCTACTAGAGCAAGTCTTCTCAGCAGGAATCTGTGTCAAGGATCAAGCTAAAGATGAGTCAGGCATCTAGTTTTAGAGACTGTTTTTAGACAAGGTCAGTCCTCCAGACCTAGGTACATTCTCCAGAGAAATGCAGGTAGAGGCAGAAAGGTAAACTGGAGGAAGGGAGCTGCATTTTGCTAAGTTTATGGAAAAGAAAAGCACTAGGCTTACAGCATACTGTGACATCAACCAGCTAGCAATGTTTTCCAACAATGTTGTTTTCTGCTTTTTACTGTGTGTTAAATAGGAGATTCTGGAGGGTTCTGAACAGAACATAAATGAGATCTGATCGATGTCAAGACACATACTTGCTTTCTCTGATATGCCAGGCTTCTAGCTGAAGGGCACAGGAGCAGGCTAAAGATGGCGCCGAGGGTAAGTCAGGAGGGCCAGTCGTGAGATATTTACAAAAAAAAAAAAAAAGTGATTGGTTGCCAAGATTAAACCAGATGAGGTCACTGCATGAACGGCTGACCTTTAAAATCATTGACTGGCTGTCCCCCTCCCCTGCACCACTCTGTGGTTTTTTGCTTTAAAAGAGGCTTGCTATGGGAAAATAAAGGAGTTCCCACTTGACTAGACTTCCGGCTGTGTCTGATTGTCTCTGGGATCCAGGGAAGCTAGGCAGCACACTACCCTTCCTGGTTCCCAGCTCAGCCTTCCATGGCTGGGCTAGGACCCTGCATCTAGCATTCTTTGTGGGTTTTTTATTTGATTCTGTTGTTTTGTTTGTTTGTTTCAGAGAAACACAAAGCAATTGCAGCAACTTGTTGCCTAACAGTAAACTTCTTATTCCTCCAGAAATGGAACTCAAGGTGGGTATCTAAGGAACCATAAAACACAGCAGGCAATTCTGTGTTATCAAATGTAAGAAAGTTACTCACAGAAAACTATTAAGGGAGACTTGCACATAGATGGCATTCCTAACATTTATCTCTGATTCCTAATTATACCCAAGTATAATGCATTTGGAGCAGAAAATATATTCACGGCTTTTCAAAATCTTATCTAAATTAAATACTTAAGAAGAGAAAAAAAAACTTTGCCTTTGCACAAGTCTCTAAAACTTCAACTCAAGTGTTTTGCTCCAACATACATTTCTGCCTTAACAATGCCAGTGCAACTGAGAAAAAACTGCACACCCCAGAAGCATGCTACTCTTGCTTCCAAGCGTGGTTTGAAACATCTGGTAATGCTTTGTTTGAAATATAGAGAGTATTTTCCTCATATATGAAAGATCACACTGTCATATTAGTGGTTTTACAGCATCTTTTCTTAGCAGTCTTTTTGTTTTCTTTGGAGATGAGAAAATCTAAAGATGTCATAACTGCAAATATTGAGTGCAATGATAGCCTATAAATTACGTATGTCTCATTCCTCTATGGAACTTGCTAAATTAAAGAAACATATCCTGCTATAATTAAATAGAGTGTCATTCTAATGCAGCACACACATCCCATAAGGTACAAAGTACAGTTAATGAAGAGGGAAGACACAGGACAATGCAGCCCTCCATGGTGACCACGACTACTTAGATAAGTAAGGCATTAAATCAAATCTTAATAAAATGTGAATTACCAGAGACCATTTTTCATTTGGATGATAAACAAATTCTTCCATACCACAGTTAAGCTGAAAAAGAACTCACCTAAAATTCAAACTGGAAAACAAGCATACACATTTTGAAGTGTATCCATATTTTTTAAAAGGATAGTTATTTTCAACACTACAGAGTAGTTGTAAGACTAGTAAGGGTAGAATTGGTTCACATAATTTCACTTCTATCCGAATAAAAATATATAGGATTGATAGAGCTTCAATCCTCTGAGCCCTGTGTTCTGTGTCCAGACTGCATGGTGTCACCCTCAATAGGCACACATACAACAACCACAGCTTATAATATCTTGGGAGTCTCTTGGACAATTCTGACAATAACTCAAAAGGAGCTCTCTTGTCTGGTGTTGGGGATTTTCTCAGATGGTGTGTACCTCCTGGAAGGACCATTATCAGCCCAGATTGGAAAATTTTATTTATACTATATATGTATATGGATGCACAGAAATATGTTGTATTTTATATTAAGTTTTTTATAGATCGATAATGATGTAATCCTTTGTGACTTTTTAGACACCTTTGCCTTTGTCTTACCACCCCCTCCTTCTACTGTACTTGTTCCCTATCCCACTCCCTAATAATTTATATCCACAGATAAGTGCAAGAAATGGGGACCATTACATAAAACTACAGCAGATCTAAACGAAGAGAACAAAAGATCATGAGGTTCCCATTCCCAACTGACAAAAAAACCCCACTCTTGCGCCTAAGACTTAGTGATTATTGTCCAAGTATGGGCAGAAAGATTATAAAAGCCAGAAGAGCAAAAAGTTAGCTGTGAAAGAGTATTCTTAAAAATGTGAGATTGTGTCTCTTGAAATGTCACAGAGGCTACACTCATGAAATCTCATTTGCAAGGCTGCCTAAACATGATCTGAGCAATGGCAGTAGGCATTGCTAACACTGAAGGGGGAAAGCCCATGGGGCCTCAATGCTCGACAAAGAAGCATGGCCAATGGTCAACCAGGTAACTCTGAGTGGGAGAATTTGTCTGCCCCAGAGAAGAGCCCCCAAATGGTTTTCTAATATTAACTGGTCTTTCCTGAGATTATGTATGCACAGGTAACATTATATGAACTGAGAAGGTTGTATTTATGTATGTAGGAATGTATGTGTGTGTAATATTTCATGTTTGTATATTTATGCCAAAAGGTAAAATTGTTAATTGATTAAAAATTATTTCTACAGACAGAAATTTAATAAAAAAGTTGAGAAAATAAACTCAAAATTTAAATTTTTTTCAATATGACAATGTGGAAGCTGTGGAATTCAATCTGTCTTATATTTAACATTTGTAAGTGAAAAGAATTGATTACTATACTTCTTAAATTAGCATTATGGATGGCTATGCATATAATATTGATATATGTGTGATTTTGATATGTAATGTTCATATGTAGACTTATTTATGGATACATTAGTTCTTTTCATCAGATGTTAAACATCAAGATAAGGGATAAATTCTATTATTGATTTATCCCACAGAAATTCAGGATCTCATTGTCTCATGTATTTGCATTCTGTTCTGTTTTCTAGTTGACCCTAGAATACAATATTGTTACATTTTGGTCATATACATTTTTCAAATTGACCATTTCATAGGCTGGTTGAAAGTTACTGCACTCCCAGGTCCCAACTAAAACAATCCTCTTTAGCCCAAGTCTGTTTTGTTATGAGAATACAGTTATTCTTTGCAATGACCTTGGACATCTACATAAAATTGCTTTACACAATGTGTTGACTTATTTAAAATCTGTGTGAGTCTCACTCACTAAGGCATGTTTGAATAATTTTAATGTGTAACAAGTATTTTTCTGGAAGTCAAAGAATTATGTCACAAAAATAATGTTCCATGAATACTACAGTAGAGTCTATACCCCAAATATGGGACCTTCTACCTACCTAGCTGCCATAGTTTTTGGAACAAGTAAAATAACTTGAAATAAAGTAATGGAAAGCACCTTTGGTTTAACAGTAGTCATTGGAATGTTAAAACTGTTCTACTTTCCTTTCTCCTAGGGAGGATTTTTTATATTTACTTTCTATATATTCTTAGTTCCTTTCTAGTGAATGATACTCCAATTCCCAATTGTTCTAAGCATCAATGCTCCAGAAAGAAATAGAATGATGCCCTCAGGACCTTTTGAATTCACAGAATTTGAAACTCATCTTTTCATATTTTTTCAGTTCAATATAGCTCTTTCTCATTCTACTTTCAAATATGAACAAAATAATGGTCTTTTTTCCTCTGCTCCAGTGGAATAACTAAAATTGATTATTTATAAATAACAAAAGAGTTACCTGGCTTGTAGCTATGGTTCCTAAGAAATGCAAGACAAGATATAGAGTTTTGGTCAGGTACTTTATATTCTCTTCTCCTAGGATAGAAGACAGAGGACAAAGAAAATTTAATATAAGTTATCATAAAGGGAGTGAGCTACCATTTAAGAGAAATTTACTCATGATAAGCAATTTGCAACCATAGCAATGATACACCTTTTATTTGTAAGGACAGAGACTCTGTTCATTAGGTCACACATCGCAATGCTTGAAAGCCACAACACAGTTACATCAGGGTGTAGTAAGGTCACAGACTGTATATACTTAAGTATTTAGTATTCAAAAGAAAAATATGCTAAGTTTTTGTTTAAGTTCCATATCAGTATCTTGACATGTTTAATGAGAGAATTATATAGATATATTTCACTCACCTATAACAAATTACTTATTATTATGTGCAGAAAGGATAGAAAGCATAGTAATACACTGGGAAGAGTGAAACAGATTACATTAATATGTAAAATATAGTTGCCTAATGTTTTAGTGAAACCTTTCTGACCTACTGCTTTACTACTAAATCCAAACATAGACATTGTTTTCTCTTTCTGGTTTCAATACATAGTCTCAAAAGTACTGCTTTTGTTTACTCTTCTCCATTTCAGAGAAGTATAACAGATAATATATCTTATGGAGGCATTAACCTTAGTTTGATTAGTTCTTACGGGAATTAAAATTTATTATACAGAATTTTTCATCGATTTCATTTCAATACTTACACTCTGAAAACTGCAGCAATCTAGCAACTATAAGATGTTCAGAAATGGGGAGGATTGTTCAACACAGGAAACTTTAGCATGTAAAATCTAAATGTCTGAAGCAAATATCAGGATATAAGAAGACAGGTAGGAAGCAAAGAGGAAGGGGGTGGGGAGGAAGGGTAGCTGTAGTAGCCCTAAGTTTAAGAAGTAGATAACTGGTAAAGAAACAAAGAAAGGGAATGTTCGGTAGGGATTTAAAATGGCAGCTACATAGCAGTAAAGAGACATACAAAAAGTGGCAACCATGGGAAGAGGGAAGAACAGTGAAAAGTGTTAGGGTTAGGGTTAGGGTTAGGGTTAGGGTTAGGGTTAGGGTTAGGGTTAGGGTTAGGGTTAGGGTTAGGGCTAGGGGGAAACAGCTGAAAAGGCCAGGATGATTCAGAAAGCAAACATGGTCATAGGAAAAGTGAGGAGGAAGACATTAATTAGCACTGGAGAGGCTATTTCTCAAATAAACCCATTAAGAATTTGTATCTCTTTAGAGTGAGCTATTATATCCACCCATAATAGAGATGCTTCTCTCTTTACTCTCACTCTTACCCTCTCCTTACTCTTCACCCATCTCTGTAACACATATGCAATTGGCAAGTGCCATACCACTGAGCTATATCTTATAGATCATGAAAATGTAAGAAATGGTAAGAAATGACCTTTCAACCAGCATAAAGTGCAACTATATTCACATCCTGAGTGATTGGTTAACATCTGCTATTTGTAATGATAACCTTGGTTTTGTAACTTAATTTATAGCAGCAGAGGGGGACTGAGTTATATAGCCAATAATGACTATGTTAGACAGTGATTTCTTAACAAAACAATAAGGTATTGTAATCATGAATGCTTATATTTTGTTCATGAAGAGTGCCCTTTGATGCTTGATATTGCCTCTTTGTACTTGCAATCTTGCTGAGAGAATCTCATATCCTTACCAACCATGTGATAATAATGTGAAAAACCAATCCTAACTCACTCATCTAAAATCAAATGTGATAGAGACAATCATGGAATTTTAAATTAACTTGATCTTATATTTGGCCATGGTTACAAATAACAACAACAAAATGTATAACCACTTCAAAATCTGGAGCTACTTGAAAGGAAATTGCATTGTAGTCCTGTGTTGTGAAATATTCACATATTTGCTTGTGTTAGGAGATTTGCATGGGTGGTTGAACAAATGCAATATCCAGTATCACCACATATCAGTAATGATCATTTGTGGGCTACCACAGGCATGTGGGTACTATGATCCCCCAGGCAAGGAGCAAAAGAACAGAGCAGTGTTTATAAGGAAAGCAAAGCAGTGTTAATAAACAAGATTAAACAATGAAAGGCAGGATTCAGGAATAAGTAATCATGTGGAAGATGTATTTTAACTTGTGTTTATGAAGGAGATAAGCAAAAGTAAGAGGGAGGGGTGGAAGAGAGAGAGGGAGAAGGCATAGGAGAGGGAGAGAGAAAGCACATTAATGGCAGATTGAGTAGAGCGAAGAAAGAAAGGGCTCTTACTGTAAATCAGTCTATTCGCCACTCCCAGAAAATATAAAATGCTTCTAGCACAAAATTATCCATTATCAGCCATTCTCTATCTGTAATTAGGGAGCTTTGATAACTTTAAGGTAAAGAAGTAGAGCTCCTAGAAGGCTTTGTTTTGGTTAGATTTTTAATGTTCTGTAAAAAAAAAAATTTACTTTCCCAAATAGCATACATCTGCATTTTTGTGAGAGTAATCATGCTTCAATAACCAGTCTCTTTTTCTCTACAGCTTATCCCCAGTTATAGATAACTTTACATTATTTTTATCCTTCACCATAGGATTTGAGGTGTTTTAGTTTAATAATCTTAAAATTTGTACTGAGATGATATTCATTCTGAAAACCATCCTTGCTTTTATGGACCACAGAAACAAGAAGGAAGGTCATCAAAGTGTGGACAGCCTATGGAGAGTTGGGAATCCTTCTCTAAATTGGCCATGTTATTTAGGGCACAGGGGTGGCAAATGAAAGAGGGATAACAACAAAGATTTTTGTTATCACAGAGGTACTTTTCTAGTTTCAATTTGAACGTATGGAATATAGGACTTATTTAAATTATACTATTATATGAATATCTTACTGATATTTAAAGCTTCTGCTATATTTGCTGTAATTCTTTATAGTTTCAATACATATGTTTTCTTCCTTTACCCAGTATTATAGTGGCTGAGACCCTGTAACAAAAACAGACCAACAAGAGAAAAGCATATTATTTTTATTCAATGTAGGTTTTAGGTCAAAGAAGCATTCAAATATGAAGAATCAAAGAGATGTGGAGATGTATATTTATGATAGCAGTTTTTCAGAAGTGAGATTGACAGGTGGGAGGCCATTCATTCTTTAATAACAGACTTGCAGAGGCACGTGGTAAAAACCCATTTTTGCAACTTCTTCTCAGGACCTCTGTCTTTTTCTTGCTCTGTTCTGGGAGTGAAAAAGAACCCTGTCACATGATTATGAGCTAAGTTAGACGAGGACCATAGGATTCTATATGACCTACTTTGGTGGAGAACGGCAAGGTGAGGTCTAGAGACTCCCTTCTGCTGCTGCCACAAATGCCAATGTGTTTTCTTTGGGGGTAACATGTTCTGAAACTCCTAATATTGTTGTGCGTTTCCTCTACTCCCTTCATCTCACATTAGCAATGTCTATTCATGGATTCACTGTACCATAAGATTAAAAGACAAATGAAACTCAAGAAATAATAAATCTGCAAGGAGAACTGCAGAGCTTTTATGATAATTTGTGTAACAAGTTAGAATGATGTGTTTGTATTCCTGTAGCAAATGAAGCAAAGTAATTATTTAACATGTAAATTAAAGAAGCTTGGTAAACTGCTGGAGGTGGAAGACACTCAGAGGAGACTCAGCCCAGACTAATGTGCTTCTTCATCAGTTCAACAATAACTGTACGGCTCCAGACAGGTTGCCCAGCTTCTTGGAATCTCATTCCACTCAGTCTTTAAAATTTATAAATAAGACTGGCAAACATCGATGGCTTCCATTTTATAAAAGTTTATGTATTTGGAGTTGGAGAAGTTGTAATAATTTTATGTGAAACACACATCAAGTGATTTTAATTCTTTTCTTTGTTTTTTTTCTTCAAGACAGGATTTCTCTGTGTAACATTTCTAGATGTCCTCAAACTTGATTTGTAGACCAGGCCTGCCTCTGCCTTCTGAATGCTGGGATTAGGGGTGTGCACCACCAGGCCCAGCTGATACTAAATTTAATATATGCTTTATATTTAAAAAGACATGTTGATTCCTACCCAATTATTAATAAGCATCTCAAGGAAAATTACTATTTTCTGGATCTTTATTACAAATGCACCCATCACATTAAAATGCATGAAAAAAATAAGACACAGGTTATAACAAACATGTTCATGTTTTACCTTGTAAACCTTGACTGCATGTTTTCATAGGTCTTTTAACAATTCTCTCTCTCTCTCTCTCTCTCTCTCTCTCTCTCTCTCTCTCTCTCTCTCTCTCTGTGTGTGTGTGTGTGTGTGTGTGTGTGTGTGTATGATACATGTATACATGTATGTATGCATTTTCATGTGTGTATGGACACACACACCATGGAATGCATGTGGACATCACAGAACAACTTTGATTGTGATATCAGTCATCACTTTTCACCTTCTTTGAGAAATGTCACCTTGCTGTTGTGTACACCAGACTGCCTATCACTTAGCATTCTTGGGATTCTCCTGTCTCTATGTCTCATCTTGCTGGAAGAACATATCTTTTACCTTGCTTTGCTTTACATGGGTTCTACAATCCAAACTCAATTTCTTCCATTTGTACAGCAAGTGCTTTAAATACTGTGCCATTTCTTCAGCCCATTTTTAGGTATGCTTTTCCCAATCTCTACATGCTTTGTTTGTTTGTTTGTTTGTTTTGTATGTTTGTTTTCCAAAACAGGGTTTCTCTGTATTGCTTTAGAGGCTATGCTGGAACTAGCTCTGTAGACCAGGCTGGCCTTGAATTCACAGAAATCTGCCTGCCTCTGCCTCCCGAGTGCTGAGATTAACATGCTGTTTTTTAAAACCATTATTTTTACATAACTTTTGAGAATTTCATCCAGGTATGCATTTATATCATTTCCACTCCACTCTTTCCCTCCTCCATCTCCTCTGCATTGTGTATTTCTGTAACGGTTTCTGTCTGCTGCAAAGTGAAGCTTCCTTGATGAGAGATGAGGGCTCCACTTATCTGTGATTATAAGGGAGAGTAGAACGTAGTTTGGACTTGTGCTGATTTGGGAATATGGCAGTGTCAGTTTCCCCTACAGGATCATTGACCTTACCAGCTATGAGTTGTTGGTTATGTTAACAATACCAAGGTATGGATCCCCTTCTACTGAGGGAATTTGCTGCCCCTAAGACTTGGTTGTATCTTGCCATTCTACTCATTGGGATTTATAAGCTTTACAGTTGGATAAGACTGTTGATTGCATTTTTCCCTTGGCAGCTTGCGCATCACTATCAGATGCCATGAGAACTAGTCCTCAGGGAAGATTTCGGGTCACTTTTGGCTATGTTTTAATAAAAGCAAGTTTGTGTTTTTCAATAATGGATGCAATGCAATTTTCTTAACATTTTATAGCATTTAATAGATGCAGCTGTTCAAAAGAGATAAAGTAGTTCCTTTTTGAATGAATGATGCACATTGTGTGGAAATTTCATTGTGTTCCTTTGTCATCTATCAAGAAACAGTGTGTTGAGGAAAACAAGAAAGGGAGCCCAGGGTATACTGCTTCTCACCAAGGTGATGCTGACAGAAACAAAGGGAGTTCCTGTCTTTCCCAAAGCAGAAGCCAGAGAGAGGACTCTCAAAGCCAAGAAGGGGTGCTGAATAGTACCCACAGCCACAGAAAGAAGATCTACATGTCATCATCGGCCTTTAGGTGGCTCAAGCCCCTGAGCCTCTGGAGGTGTCCAAATACCCTTTCCTGAACACCCGAAGGAAAACAAGACTGCATTGCTCCCCTGTATACATGAGATTTACAACTGTGCCCTAAACAAGTTTCCCCTTGGCCACAGAGTCAGCTGTGAAGTAAATAAAAGAAGCACACTTGTGTACATGGTGGACTTTAAGGCCAACCAAAAGCAGAACAGAGAGACTGTGAAGAGCCTCTATGACATTGATGTGGTCAAAGTCAATGCCTTAATCACACCTGAGGGAGGCAGGAAGGCATATGTTCAGCTAGCTTGTGGTTATGTTGCCTTGGATGTTGCCAAAAAAAAAAAAAATGAAATCATCTAAACTGACTCCAGCTGGCTGATTCTAAACACACATTTTTTAGCCTTAAAAAAGGAAATAAACAGCATGTCCAGTTAAGTTAAGAATATGGATTTTGTATGCTGTTAACTAGCTTTAATTCCCACTTTGCTAGTTAGGGTGGCACTTACCTATAGCCTCACAGGCATGAGAGAGTGAGGCAAGAAAATCATGGATAAAGCTATCCAAAACCACCTTGTCAGATTGCATATATGATGAACTGTGAGACCTTGGAGAGGAAACCTGAGGTCTTAGTGCTTGGGAACGAAAAAAAGACACGGCACCGGGAAATCAATATTAGCAACACAATTTAAAATATCTGAGAAGAAAAGAAATCACAGAAAGCAGGACTGAGAGGAAAGGGGAAGAGGCTGAGAATATACAGAAAATGGAGCTGGGTTACAAGGGAAGCTGGAGGTGAGAAGGGGAGGGACGTACTTCACAGTCATAATTCAGCATTTTTACATCTACAACAGGAGCATTATCCTTGAGAGATTACTTGCTCCATTGGTTTTAATAAGTATTTGGAGGAAGTCAAGGTGGCATTATTCTTCCACTAAAATTCAAAGCGATGGAGAAAAACAGTTTTCCCATGGAAATGAGCAGTTTCTGAACCTTCTAAAGAGCATATGGTCCCCACTAATCTAGCGACTTAATCCTCTCCTTTGGGTCTCTTATTCTATTTCAGGTTATCTATCCTTAGCCTCCAGCCAGGACTATCACTAAGCCATGTAAGACAGATGGGTTCCTACCCAGTCAAGATTTCCTGGGAAGTCATTTCCACAGCCTCTCAGCATTAATCAAAGTAAACAGCCCAGGCCTCAGAAACAGCAAAATACCACACATAGGTGAAATTTAGTATACATTTCAACAAATAAGAGACAATGCTTCCTTTCCTTTCAAGAAAAATATATTCAAAATGGGTGAAAGCTTATAGCAGCAAACCACTAACTCTGTGTCTTGAGACGCATTTTCATTAAATATACATTTGACACAAATGATATTTATGACTATGAGAAGGAAAAGAAGAATGCAAACCCCTAGGGACAGAGTGGAACAAAACGATCAGTCCAAGTGTCTGTTACTTAGCTTATTCATTTTTTGCCCCTCTTGGCCTTCATGTTCTTCATGAATGTCTTGAGGAAGTGGTCAGACAGCAAGCTCACAGCTGTTTTCTCCAAAGCCTCACAGTGGCACACAAAAGCCTTCAAAATGGGGAACTCATGTAAATTTGGTTTCAACTGTGTTATTATAGTTAAGGCATCATAGGTGAGAAAGACAAAGAGCTGAGCTTGTTTTGTTCTTGCAAACTATGAGAATCCCAGGGAACACTGAGACGTTTTTCGTTTCATCCCAACCACTGAACCTTCAGGCTTTCAGAATTGTCAGTGTAGCAGAGGTTTTCCAGTTGCATGTGGATATCCGTGATCTAGTTCTCCATAGAGCCCACTGGCATCTGTTCTTCTTCAATATTGCCGTATATGTATTTGAGAGGGATAAAGCCCACAGTGCCATTACTCTGTGTGAGATTGGTCTTTACATCCATCAGATAGAGCAGTTTAGAAAAACCCAGATTCCAGCTTGAATTGCACATCCAGGCATAGGCTTTTGTAGTTGGATTCTTTCTGGCCCACCAGCCAGTTCCCACAGCGGCTTATAAAATAATCACTCAGAGGCTAATGTTAAATATAATTGTTTGGCCAATGGTTCAGACAAATTACTAGCTAGCTCTCTCTTATAAATTAACTAATTTCTATTAATCTGTGTAGTGCCACAAGGCTGTGGTTTACCGGTAATGCTCTAGTGTATTGCTCCAATATGGCATCTCCCTGACTCTAACTTCTTTCTCTCTGTAACTCTGTTGGGATTACCTACCTACCTACATTTCATCTGGCCATTAGTCAAAACAGCTTTATTCATCAACCAATAAAAATCAGCTATTGTGGCATTCAGAAAGACATCCCACACTTCCCCAACTCAGCCCACATCTCCCTGTTTTCAGCTTTATGTCCTCTATATTGTTCTATAAGCCACCAAACCTAATTTATGGCTGCCCATATGTTTATGGGTATGGGGGCATACATAGAAATATAGTGTACCTGCTAGGGGCCAAATCCTTAAAGAAAACTGACTCCCACCTCCAGTAGCCATTAGTTCTCAATGGCTACTCAGGTAGGATTTCAGGCTTGTGAGCCCCTTATACCTGTATGCTAAAATGCTTCCTGGGTTGATTTTATGTAGGTCCTGTGGAGGTAACCAG
This sequence comes from Cricetulus griseus, assembly GCF_003668045.3. Taxonomy (NCBI): domain Eukaryota; kingdom Metazoa; phylum Chordata; class Mammalia; order Rodentia; family Cricetidae; genus Cricetulus; species Cricetulus griseus. Next base: position 27,316,246 of record NC_048597.1, on the reverse strand, counting down.
AGTTGCCACAAGTTCTTTAGTGCAGTGATTACATATTGCCCAGAAGACACAGGTTTGTTCTAGTTTCCACTGATCTCTATTTTCACAATTTTTCAGAGGCCCTCTTACAGGATGACCCTCAAGCCTTGGGAAGGAGAGAGGAAGTTTGATATAACATTGTCCCATTTATGAGCACTACATAGATACTTACTCTCATGCAACTGCTCTGAGATACCATCTTATACCTGTCAGGATGGCTAAAGTCAAAAATATTAATGATAGCTTATGATGGAAAGGATTGAAATAAGGGAAACACTCTTCCACTGCTGGTGAGAGTGCAAACTGGCAGAGCTACTTTGGAAATCAGTATGGCAATTTCTCAGAAAATTGTGAATCAATCTATTCAGCATTACAACTCTTGGGCATATACCCAAAGGATCCTCAACCATACCACAAGGACACTTGCTCAACTGTTGATAGTAGCATTATTCATAATGGAAACAATCTAGATGTCCCTCAACCAAAGAACGGATAAAGAAAATGTGGTACATTTACCCATTGGAGTACTACTGGGGGTGGGGGGGACAATGACTTCATAAAATTTATAGGCAAAGGAATGAAACTAGAAAAAAAACTCATCCTCAGTAAGGTAATCCACACCCAGAAAGACAGACATGGTAAATACTCACTCATGAGTGGATATTAGCTGTAAATAATGGATAACCAGACTACAATTCACAGCCCCAGAGAAGCTAGGTAACATGGAGAGTGTAAAGGGAGAAACATGGATTTCCCTGGGAATGGGAAATAGATGGGATCTCCTGGGTATACTAGGGTTTGAGGGTGGAACAGAATGGAGGGGATGGAGGTATGGGAAAGAACATGTAGGATGGGGCTGGGTGTGCTGGGGACAGGGTGGATGGTGAAACTAATGGAAGAGATATCTTGATGGGAGGCATTTGGGAGTTAGAAAGAAACCTGGTACCAGGAACTCCCAGGAATCCACAAGGATGAAGCCAGTTGAGATCCTAGCAAAAGTGGAGAGGGTGACTGAAGTTGCCTTTCCCTGTAATCAGATTGGTAACTGTCCTAAATGTCATCAGAGAGCCTTCACCCAGTAACTGATGAAGCAGATGCAGAGATCCACAGCCAAGCATGGGGTCAAGCTATGGGAGGCCTGTTGAAAAGACAGAGGGAGTATCATATGATCCATGGGGTCAAGATCATGACAGGGAAACCCACAGAGACAGCTGACCTGAGCTTGGGGTGCTCACCACCTCTGGAAAGACAGACAGGGAGCCTGCATGTGACAGACCTAGACCCCCTGCCTGTGTGTGACAGTTGTGTAGCTTTGTCTGTTTGTATTGCAGTGGGATCAGGAGCTGGTGTTTGGGAACTGATTATCCAAGCTGGGGCTCCTAGACCAACCTTGATAAACTGAGAGGAGCTTGGTCCTGCCTCAACTTTATGCCCCATGCTTTCTTGACTCCCATGGGAAGACTGCCCTTTCTGAATGGAAAGGGGAAAGGAGTGGTTGGGGCTGGGAGGGAGGTAGAAGGGAAGTAGGGGGAGGGAAATGGAAGAGAGGAGGGAAGGGAAAAGTGGCTAGTTTGTAAAACAAATGAAAAATTTATATTTTTTTAAAAGAGGAAGAGTAGGAATAACAGTATATGCTAATAATTGTTGGGACTTTTTACTATTTTTAAAGCATTACTCTAAAAATGCTTCATCTTTCTCTTTCTGCTATACTGAACTTGTTTATTATTTAATAAAACAATGAGTTAGCTATGAATCTATAATTTCAAGGTAGTATTTGATTCTCATATCATAAACATATGAGCACTTTACTATTAAAACCCTTAACATATAATGACATATTTTTCTACTCAGAGTGAGCTTGTGTCCTATGAAACACTGATCACACAGAGTAGAGGCTCATATATAGAATACCTTACTGAGTTATTCAAAGAATATTAATGGTACTGTGAAACAGCAGTAATAAAAGGAACATCTGTATCTTGGTGGTAAACCATAATACATCTTAAAATATGTATAGTGTACTCCCATGAACATTGTCCCAACTATGATACTAATTCTGAATAACATTTGTATACATTCCTAGAAACACAAAGGTATATAGGCAATCATTTATAGATAGTTAATACACACATATGGATTCATCATCATAATAAATATGACTAAACTAACAAATATGTCAGGACAGTCATTTAAATCAGTTAAAGATTAATGGTAAACTCTTCACTATAATTAGTAAATTCTTATCAAATATGTGAATACTTTCATGATCCTATGATAGAAACAAAATTATCCATAATACCATAGGAAAGAATAAACAATCACTGTTCTGCAAATACAAAATTCATTTTTGGCATAGTTTTCAATTGTTAAATTGTGTAAGTAAATGTGTTGTATATTTTAATACTTTTCTGTGCAAACTATCTAATTCTTGTTGATGAAAATACCTTTTATTTTTCTTCATTGCTTATTTTCTTCTTAGTGAATAGTGTCATAAGGTAAATGTTTATTTCTTTCAACTTGATCAGTAAACATTTTGAAAGTGATTTAATAAATCTATTTTTTCCTCCCCTAAAATATCTGAGCAAGAAAAAATAGCAGGGTTTCTTTCTCTTATCCAAGCTTTAATTACACAATGTGAACTAGCATTATATTGAAGAAAATCTTTCCCTCATGTTTGTTCATGCCAAGAATTTTATATTAAATACAAATTCCTCCCTCTGGGATTGGATGGACTTTAGCTGAATATGATACATTTTCTTCCTTAGGAATTGTTTTGAGATTCTTTAAGATGAAAGATCTATATAAAAGTTATTATTATTGGTTACCTGTCTTGGCTCCTTGATTCCTATATTGACTATTTCCCCAAAGTAATTTTCGTTAAACCTTACACAGTTACACTGCTGGAACTTCACCTCTTTGTGTTTCTTTCAGTCAGCATGATCGGATTCAGAAATGCATAGGCAAAGGGCATGCTTTCTTTGATTGATTTAGGGAAGCAGGTGGGAAATCTTGTAACCTGACTTTATTTTTTTCCTGCATGTCTTCCCTTTTAAGTTTCTCAATCTGATATAAAGGACATGGTAGTCTCTAATCACACTCTAATCTCTACTGGTCTAAATCCAAATATTTTTTTCCTATACCCTGCTCAGTTGATACTTAAATCCCTTATTATTCAATGATCCCATTTTTAAACTCTGCTTGGGAAAGCAGTGGTGACTTTTGAAGCTAATCCTATCCAGTCCACTGACTCTATCCCCTTCAGGGAAATGGCCAAGTATTTTTAATGGGGTAAATGTACAGCAGAGCACATCATAAAAGAGAAAAGAAATCAAAGTTAGAATTTTCAAAACCACAGATGATAACAAAAATAGAATTTTTATATTAGAACTCCAGCATGTTTACTCTGATGAGCTATCTACTCATTTCATTAGAAATAACCTGTTATAATCCTTTATTCACACATTTCATTGGAATGGTTGAAGAATAAGCATTTAGTTTACATCCAGCCACTGCAGTAACAAACCCTGAGTTCAGCCCTCAATGACAATTAACTTTACCATATTATATACTCAAAGTTTTAATAAACATATTGCTTAGATAATAATAATCTTAAGGTGGTGCCTTCTTGTGCTTAAATTTTGAAGATGTAAATGGCCAAGCGAACAAAAAAAAAGGAATATATGTAACAGAGAAAGCTTAAGATTGAGAGTGAGAACATATATTCATCATGCATGTAAGATTTTCATGGCTGGATTCAAACAAGTAAAAATACAAAATTTGAGTAAATGAACAGATTGACTTTCAAAAGATGTGAAACATCCTCAAATAATACCTTTTTAATTTATCTTAGGTGATATAGTAACAGTCACTTTTGCTGAGATAATTTAGGGCAATTCTCCTTTCTTGTCAGGAGAACAGTCAAAATAGCAGTCCTTTATTTTTTCTTTCTTGCTGTATCTCTCTCTGTTGGTCTTTTTTCCTAGATTTTTCTCCTCTTCCTTGTCTATGGATTGTCATTCTCAATAATCAAGTCCAAATCTCCAGCAAACTCCTGCATTATGTTCTGCCTCTCAGGGACAGTAACTCTTTGCTACTTGTGTTACTTCTGAACCTTTGCCAAGACAGCAATCCCACTGGTTTCTAAACATATATTTATTTTCAATTTCATCTTCTCTATTACAATTTAGATTTATGAATTCAGGATTTAGAAATCATTAAAGATATTAACATAAGCACCCTGAAACTCTTGTTCAAATAGACTTTGCAAAACAAACAAACAAACAAACAAAAAAACAAAAAAGACTTGCAGGTTGGAGAGATGGCTCAGAGGTGAAGAGCACTGACTGCTCTTCCAGAGTCCTGAGTTCAATTACCAGCAACCGCTCACAACCATCTCTAATGAGATCTTAAAAAAAGAATCTTTAAAACAAAAACTATGGAGCTGGGCATTGGTGGTACACACCTTTACTCCCAGAACTCGGGAAGCAGAGGCAGGTGGATCTCTGTGAGTTCAAGACCAGCCTGGTCTACAGAGTGAGTTCCAGGACAACCTCCAAAGCAATATAGAGAAACCCTGTCTCGAAAATAAAACAAAACAAAACAAAACAAAATGACTAGCATTATTACTGTGTAACTGGCCTTTCTTCGATTGTCAACTATTCTCAAAACTAATCACGAATTCTTATCCCATGATACAATAATATCTAAATATAAGGTGGTGTTAGCTGCTTTACTATTACTGTGATAAAACACTGGGATCACACCAACTTATAGAAGAGTTTATTTGCACTTATAGTTCCATAGGAATGAGAGTAAGGAATTGTAGCATTGAGTGCCAGTCATAGCTGCAGGAACAGCTGGGAGTTCACATTATAAACTGTAAGCAGGAATCAGAGAATTCACTGGGGATGGGAGAGACACTGAAACCTCTACGCCCATCCCAAGTGACACATTTTTTTCCAGCAAGACCACATCTCCTTAATCTGCCCAAACAGAGATACCACCTACAGAGAAAGTGTGCAAACATCCAAAACTATGGGAGCCATTTCATTCAAATCAATAGCCAACGATCAATAGAAATCTCATCTCATAAGTCTGTAAAAAATACGAAGTTAGAAATGAGTCCATTTAACCAGCCCCTGAAGAACTTTTAAATGAGTAGATGCCTTTACTTAGGAAGCACACATGTTCAAGTTAATGTGTAATAAAAGGCCTTGTTCATCTTGTATGTTAAGTACCCTTATTATTCTTGTGCTCCTCACAGCAAGGGAAAAATTCTCAATTATCCTTCAATATCCAGCAATTATAAAGTCAGCTATAAAGTTCTGTTCTAGTTCAGTAGTATAGATTAACTTTCTGTGCCAACTTTTGCTAGGTTACAAAATCCAGGTATTTGTTCAAACTTTGGAGATGTTGTTATGAATGTATTTTTGAATGGGATTAACAGTTCCCCCAAGTATGCTTTCAGTAAAGTCAATTACCCTCCATGCTATAATTAAGGATCATGGAGTTTGTCAAATGCCCTAAGAAAAAGATTCATTTCCCTCAAAAAAAGGGGGAGTTGGATTCCATTGCTTTTTTCCACTGAATAGTATTCCATTGTGTAAATATCCCACATTTTCTCTATCCATTCTTCAGTTGAGGGGCATCTAGGTTGCTTCCAGGTTCTGACTATTTCAAACAATGCTGCTATGAACATGGTTGAACATATGTCCTTGTTGTATGAAAGTGCATTATTTGGGTATATGCCCAAGAGAGGAATTGCTGGATCTTGATGTAGACTGATTCCCATTTTCTTGGGGAGTTGCCATACTGACTTCCAAAGTGGTCTTACAAGTTTGCACTCCCACCAGCAATGGAGGAGTGTTCCTTTTTCTCCACATCCTCTCCAGCATAGACTGTCATTGGTGTTTTTGATTTTAGCTATTCTGGCTGGTGTAAGATGGTATCTCAGAGTTGTTCTGAGTTGCATTTTTCTGATGGCTAAGGACAAAAGCAATGGAATCTTGAAATTTGCAGGCAAATGGATGGAATAAGAAAAACCATCCTGAGTGAGATAACACAGTCACAAAAAGACCAACATGGTATGTACTCACTCATATATGAATTTTAGACATAGAACAAAGGATTACCAACCTGAAATCCTCATTACCAAGGGAACTATGAAACAAGAAGGTCTCTAAAAGAAAAATGCATGGACCCCAGAGAATGGAAAGGGGCAGGATCTCCTGAGCTAATTGGGAGCATGTGGAGCCCTCATCCAATGGCTGATAGAAGCAGAGGCAGACATCCACAGCTATACACTGAATAGAACTAGAACCCAGTTGCAGAGAGGCAGGAATGAAGATCAAAGCATTTGGGACCAGGCTGGTGAATCCCACAGAAACAGCTTGCCTGAACAAGGGGGAGCATATGGATCCTAGACTGCTATCTGGGAGGCCAGCACTGGAATGATCCAGACCCCTGAACAAGGAAGTCAATGAGGAGGCCTCAGCACTCTATGGGCCCCCTGGTAGTGGATTAGTATTTTTCCCTGGTGTAAGAAGGGACTTTGAAAGCCCATCCCACATGAAGGGATGTTCTCTTGGCCAAGGCACATGGGGGAGGGCTTAGGCTCAGCCCAGGATGATGTGGTGGACTTTGGGGAGCCCCCATGGAGGGCCTTTCCCTCCCTGGGGAGTGGAGGAGGAATGGGGTAGGGGGTTGGAGGAGTTGGGAGGAGGGGAGGGAGAGGGAGAAAGGATTGACATGTGAAGCAAGCTTGTTCCTAATTTGAACTAATAAAAAAAAGAGGTTTTGTTGTTTTAGAATATAAAGTGCAAGGTTTTCCTGGGTCTCCAGCCTGCTGGCCTACTTCAATGGCAGGAGACAATTCACATATATGTCTTATAATATATAGTATATAATATATAATATATAGTATAGTATAATATATAGTATACTGTATACAAATACAGTAGCATAAAGTAAATATAACAGTACATTGGTATATTTCTACAGAAACTGCTTTATTAACAGGTGGTTTAATTAGAAATATTGAAAGAAACATGCAGACCACTGAGAAACAAAGCCTTACAATACAGGCCATGGCCACTTGCAGAACAACAGAACAACGTAGTACAACCTATATTTACCTCCTCTGAGAAGCATCTCGATTCACAAAAGAACACAAAACACACTGATACAAGAGAGGAAGAGAGGCTCACAGAGAACCACGATGAAGCAAAAAATGTCAGTTACAGAGCAATACACCCTTTGCAAAATTAGTAACATGAAATGGAACATCAGATAGGCATAATTCATATTAATGCATGCATAAACAACATGCATTCTTACAAGGCATAGACACTACGAAGGAGATTTGTAATTCAATACAGAACAAATATGAATTAAAATATAGAGAGAGTGGAAAAAACAAGCAGCTGCATATTTGTTACACTGTATGTTATAAATAGTTGAACAGAGTATTGGAGAATTGGGTCACTGCACTAATTAGCTTCAAAACAACATACAGAAACAAGGAAAATGAGACAGGATAATGAAAAGATGGTAAGGCTAAAAGGAGACAGATAATTTAGCAATATACTCTTGTTCTTGAAGAACAGTATGACAATAACACATCGGCTCACACAATCCTTTATAACATCATATATTCTTTATCACAGCATAGTGAAACTACAAGATAATGAAAATATGCTAAAGAGAAAGGACATTCATCTGTAAAGGAACCACCCTGACATTCACACTTGGGTTCTCAGTCACAGGATTATAGGAGCAAAAAATATCTATTTTCAGTGCATTGGATGAAAACATCTGTCTGGTGATCTATAGTCTGAGAGACTTCCACTCAACACTATTCAAAATAGAGGATCCAGTGGAAAGGGAAAGGTGTTGAATTTTCATAAACGTTGACAGGTATTATGTGCCAAACATCATATACCTTCAAATATTAAAATGAATGTATATCAGCTAAGCATTAATTGATTTTCTAATACATGGGTTCATTTATATCTGAATGATAGGGATCTGTGAAGCAATTTGTTAGGCTCTGGGTTAAAGCTTAATCAAGCACTCACTATACAAAACAGAAATAACTACACAAAATACCAGAGATTATAAAACCAAGAATTAAAATGTTGGAAGAGAACAAAAGAAAAGCCAGGAGGAAGCACTTATCAGCATTATAATATTCTTATATTTCTAGTTTATTGTGTCCATGTTCTTCATCTGCTGCTATTTTAAGGATGTACATTAAATATTAATAAAAATTGACCTTCAAAAAGCAAACCTCAACATATTGCAAAAAGTCATTACCATGCTGGTTATCTCATCTGGCCACAGAATAATTAAGGAATCAATAATGATAATAATACACCATTATCTTTGGGAATTTGCACAACATGCCTAAAAATTACTCATCAATGAAAACAGACCTCAAATTACAAATGAAAGAACATCCATTTAAGTCTGTACACATCTGTATATGTGAAATGTACTGACAATACATAGAAATTCCAGTGAAAACAGCCAAGAAACTAAGGCTATGTAAATACAAAGACAAAGTAACTTTTTTAAGTATGTGATGTGTTAAAAATAGAAGAAAACACTGAAGCCCTTGGTATAACACCACTGCATTATCTATATCAAGAGTTATAGAAGATTTCAAGTGTCGTGTCATTGAAAGGATCAACTTATTCGTAAGTACTCTTCACCTTTATTGACCACTATTCAAAGGTATCTAGGTGTATTCATTTTAAGAAAATGTATCTACAATTGTATTATATGTCTCATATATGAACTATTTAAGACATTATGAACCCATAGGAGTCCAGTGAATAACTCCAAATCAATGAAAACACAGATGGCCCTGGTTAAAATCAGTACAGCACATAATAATTTAAACATCATGAATCTGGGCAAGGAACACATGAACAGGAGGAGGATTGACAGAGATGGGAGCAAGGGAAAGAGGGTACAGGGGAGAAATTGATCAGGATGCAGTGTGTGTGTGTGTGTGTGTGTGTGTGTGTGTGTGTGTGTGTGTAATTGTCAACCATTGAGCTTAATAAAAAGATGATTTTGATGACTAGAATTTCCTCATTAAAACATGAAGTTCTCTCCCTCCATCTTCCTCCTTTGTGTTTTTTATTGCTTGAGCACAAGTAAAAGTTATACTGCAGATTACTTTTCCTATTCTAAGAGTTGTGTATATATAGTGAGGCTAGAAACTGCTCAGCAATTAGAGCACTAGTTGCTTTTCCAGATGACCTCAGTTTTATTCCCAGTACCAACATGGCACCACACAAGCATCTGTAACTCCAGTTTCAGAGGATCCAATCCCCCCTTATGGTCTTAATAGGAACCAGACACTTGCAAAGACACAGATGCAAACAGACTTACCTATATCATTCACATAAAATGACTAGGAGATGGTCTGGGGAATAGGAGGGTGGCAGGGAGAGGAAAGTGGGTTTGGTATGTAAAATAAGGTTGTTATTAATTTTAATAAAAAATAAAAAATCAAACTCTTTTAACAATAACAGAAAAGTCCAATGAACAAGTTATAGTTATTTATTAGCAAAAGCAATAGGAACATTTTGAGGAAAATGCAGGGAATATCTACCTAGAATACTTAGGAAAGTTCTGAACACATACAAATTTAAGCTCCTGAAACTTTGAGCAAGTAATCACTAAATCAAAATTATTAAGGGAACACAAAATTGTGTACTTAAAATATTTGAAATAATCCTATAATCTCATGATCTCAATAGTTGAAAAAAATTTGTAACAGTGGGTGTCCTTTGTTAAAGAAAAGTCCATTGTGAATGGAATTCTGGTGCATTGAATTTTGGGTCTGAGGATAGCTGAGTTCTAATCCCAGTAATTATAATTATGCATGAATTATAGATACATAAATTATATGTAAAAACAAGTGAACGCACACATAAAGGAGCAAAATCCTTTTTAGTTGTGATCAAATTATAGATTTTGAGAGGCTGTGATTATTCTATATTATCAAACAGACCTTAGGTACAAATGCATATACTCTCATGTAAGAGAAGTAGCAGGGTAGGGATTGAATAAGACAAAAGCAAATATCTCTGAAAGGAATAAATTTCTTCAAGCAAGCTATAATATACTCAAATCTTGAAAAATGTTCACTTACAAACAAAATATGAAAAAGTAATATTATACCTATATCATTTAATATCACAAAAACATTTGATATGTGATTTAACACTTATATTTTGCTAAAAATGAGAGAGAATAAAGTTACCTATTAAATATTGGGTTACAATTATTTTGGCAGGTGTTTACTTTTCTAACTGGTATATAAAAATACCAGAGAAAAGCAAAAGGGAAGAGGAAGGATTTATTCTGAATCAGTTGGACAGCCCATCGTGACAAAGAAAGCATGATAGTGAGAATATGCAGCTGGGTACCCTCACATCCTGAAGAAACAAAGAGATGAGAGTTTGGGCTGGAGCAGAAATAGTATAGCATCCCTAAGACCCAGCTCCCTGTGGCCTCTTTGTTCAGGTAGGGCTTACCTTCAACAGAGTACACAAACTTCTAAAATGCTGACACCCAGAGTGGACCAAGTGCTCAAATCTGAGCCTATTGAGATTATGTCACATTCAAACCATAACATACCATTCTCATGTTATACTCTATGGATTATTTGAAATATATCAAATAAACAGAAGCCATTGCCTTTAAAGAGTAAGAAGGACCGAAGATAACTATGAGTTGTGCAATACTTTAAATATAAATCTGCAAGAAAATTTTGCCTGTAGTCAGAAAAGGAAGAAAAAGAGAGAAACATCTAGGATGAGAACCAAACTTCAAGTTTCCATGTTAAAATTTTGTTTATTAAAGGATAGAAAAGAGTGAAATAGAGCAGACAACAGCAGCCAGATTGTGAAAATTTCTCAAGGTCATTGATAGCTACATGACTTTAGCTTTTGTATGTTTAAAATTGGTTATGTTTTCTAGAAATTGTTAATTATTATCCATAATTTCCTCTTAGGTGAATAAACATAGGCTTCCATGGATTGCTACAGGAAGATGAATAAGTTGTGTTCTCTGTAGTCAGTCATTGAGTAGAAACTATGAAATGACACCCACCCTTTGGATAAGCAATCCTTTCACAAACAATCTTCATTAGAAAAGGAACAGTAGGATGAATAGACTTCTGCAGAGAAAGATGCTGGCTTTTGTATTTCCCCTAAGAGCAAAACCTGTAAACAACTTCATCAAAAAGTGATTATTTAAATAAATTATTGCCAAGAAAAACAATAGCATATTGTAGCATTGTAGAATGAGGTAGATTTCTCAGAACCCATGTGCACAGTGTACCTGTGATGTATTGTTGAGTGGAAACAGTACATACCAGAACCATATCAATAGAACAAGGCAATTTTAAGTTTAAAGAAACTACCTGTTTATATATTCATAGAAAATGTCTAGAGGGATAGACATGAAACTATTTCTAGTAGTTACCTCTAGAAACAGGATTTGAAGCGAGTTTTAATGTGAATTTGCTTATTCTAGTGGTACACCCTTGTATTGTTGCATGGACAACCAGTATTATTTAAAGAACAATATTATTAGAATAAATAGTCACTAGATGAATAATTCATGCATATGGGAAATTGATAACTACCCTTTATCGCCCTACTCTTCACTTTGCCCCCCAAACACCTAGCTGTAGTTAAATATAACTCCCATTTATCCAACACCTTACTCAGCTGAGCATGGCAATCATGTGACTTGTCTCATTTAGAATTTTAAACTGATAATCACTAATAATCATGAATGATCCTCAATAGTGCCCAGCAATCTAAATTCATTTCCTTACAACCATCAATCCCTGTGAACCTGGAAACACTTTTCTTCTCCCTTTCCATTCAGCTTTCTAATTCTGTCTAAGTGCCACTCATAACTGATAATTTTTTCTCTTGTTTCACTGAGTAGGGAACAAAACAATCAGAAGAAGATTCCCAATGGCTACAGCCAAATCTACCTATCCATGCATGCTTTCTTTCCAGGTACTATAGGTGAATTCCGCCCAAAGATCATCTTTCCCAAATGCACTCTACCCCCTTCTGTTTTATTCTCAGAAGGACAGAGCTCCTGCAAATCTCATTCTGCATCGTCACTTACTAATGTCTCCTCAGTTGCTTCCAGTTGTATCTCTGTGATCTGTAAATTTGCTTATCTCTAAGCAATGAAATCAGAACACAACTGTCTTGGCACCACCCTCTTCAGACTGTGACCCAAATTCTTGTTCTGAATCCACAACAAAACTTCTCCTTATTCACCCCCCTTCTCTTCCTGGGTTCTGTCATCCCTCTTTGTCTTAGCTCTCTGAACTCACTCAGCTATCTTCACCTTTTCACTAGCTGCTATACATAATGGTGTCCTACTTGTCACTTATGTGACATTTTGAGTTTGCTTCCTCATAATTTCCTAGCTTTTCTTTACCTTCTAATAACATCTTCCCAGTGCTCTTGATATTTTTCCATCCTCTAATCTTGCAAATTTAGAAGACTTCAGGAGTTACCATCTTTTTTTCCCATCTTCATACACTGACTTGGAAATTTCACTCATTTCTATTGCTTTGATGTGCATTTTTATTCTGACAAAGCCCACACATGTCACTAATTCAGATGCCTCTGCTGATCCAGTTACCCACTCATTGTTTCCATTTACAAATACCATACTCATCTCCCACTGTGCCTCCACCTTCTGCCATCTTTATTATTTTAATAAGCAGCCACTAGAACTGAGGCTGAAAATATGTTCCATTTTATTGCCAACCCATCAGAAAGTGTTGTTCGTCTACAAACATGCTTAGAACCTGGCCATTTTAGACAGGACCACATCACCCTGATTCACATTAGCATCATTGCTTACCTGAACTCCCCACTTGTCTTCTGCTACTTTTTTCTTCCTTGCTGACTATTCCCAACAATCTAGAGTATTTATTTTAAAGCAGTGACTCACAATCTGAAGGTTGCAACCCCCATGGGAGGACATATATCAGTTAGCCTGAATATCCTATATTTATAATTATGATTCAGAAAAGTAGCAAAAGTACAGTTATGAAGCAGCAATGAAGTAATGTTATGGTTGGAGTCACCAGAGCATGAGGATCTATATTAAATAGTTACAGCATTAGCAAGGTTGAGAACCACTGTTTGTTTTGAAGTAATCCAGATAGTATTGTTACTCCTCTCACAAAATCCTTAGACAGTTTCCTCTCTCACTTCTAGTTTTATTTTTTTTTCAAGAGTGGGATTCTTACAATGACCAAGAGGTCCCTACATGATCTATTTTCCTTTTTATTACTTTCCTGACCTCGACCCCTCCTGCTCTCCCCTGATTCTGTTCATGACTTGCTACTTATTGAACACACTAGACAAATTCCCCCTGGTGTGATCTTTCTGCTTTCTTCTTTTCCTGCTGGAAACAGTCTTCCGATACAGATATACAAAACTTATTTTCTTATGTGTTCCTTGCTGAACTTCTGCTTTCTGTTGTCATTATGTTTTGTAACTGTCCTCAACCCTGTTCACCATGCTCACATTTCTTAAGCTCTTTTCCGCTTTACCTTTAGCCAAAGTGCTCACTGTTCTCAGAAACATTAGGATTATGTATTTATTTCTTTATTAATGATTGAACACAAACTACAACAAAATCCATGATTCTTATTTTTACATCAGCACTCAGCTCCTGGAATATGTATGGAAATGGCGCGATTTCAGTTAATTCTTTCATGGGTGTTGCTTTCTACTTGTTTTGACACTGTGTCTCAGTGTCTCGAAGACTCCAACTCTTCATCCCCTGCTTCAGTATCACTTTTCCCAGTCTGCTTATTGTTTGATTAAAAGCATGCATCATCACACTTGTATCAATAAGTATCATTTGTTGCTTAATTGTCCTTTAGTTTTATTTGTTTTATGACTGTGAGTGTTGTTCACTGCATATGTGTACCTGCCTGATGTCTATGGAAACCTGAAGAGGATGTTGCTCTCTTTGAAACTGGATTAGCAGAAGGTTGTGTGCTGCCATGTCCTTGCTAGTAATGAAACCCAGGTCTTCTGCAAGTTCTTTTAAGCATTGTGCCATCTTTCCAGCTTCAACTAAAACTGTCTGAATGAACAGCTGACCATCTAGCTCTGTCAGACACAAGGCAAATATTTTGAGATAATAAAGAAAAAAATTACAGGATTTATAACCATTAATGCCTTTTGTAATCACCAAAAAAGCAATAATCAAGTCTTATGTACTAGGAAACATTCCATTCACCTATTGAAATCAATAGTGTAAAGCCATAACATTAAATTACTTAGTCATTAATAAGTAGAAGTGTTATTAGAAGAATTTTATGTCTTGCTGAGGACTTTATATTCATTTTAAGTAGTTAAGTCAATAAATTATTATTTATCCTTTGAATACAAAGAGCATAAAGACATGGGTGATGATCAACTGTGCAATAAATACTTGTATTTGTTTTAAATATTTCTCTTTTTCAATGAATTAATATATGATTCTGTAGATAAATAAAATAGTACCTGGACCAAAACTTTTTAAAAACTCTGCCAGAGTCTTACTAGAAGTCTCATAGAAAGTTATCAGATTATAGACATGGAAAAACTGAATAATAAGTAAAGATATTTAATTACACTTAATCTACAATTACATACACATTTTTAATAGAACACTTTATTCATGAACTAGAAATTAACATAGTAGTGATCAAAAAGGCCCTAAGGCCCACATGGATGTAGTGCTGATTTGGTTGTCAGACTAGGCATTTGTGCTCAGCATAGAGTACAAGGTAGAAATTGTGTGGTGGTTTGAATTAAAATGTCCCCTGAATGGAATAGCACTATTTGGAGATATGGTCTTCTGGAGCAAGTATAGTCTTGTTGGAGGAACTGTATCACTGTAGAGGTGGGATCTGAGGTCTCATATATACTCAAGCTACTGCCCAGTGTCTCAGACCACATCCTGTTACCTGCAAGATGTAGGACTCTCAGCATCACATTTGCCTGCACTCTGCCATGTCCCACCATAGTGATAATGGATTGAATCTTTGAACTGTAAGTGAATCATTCCAATACAATGTCTTCTTTTATAGGAGTTGCCATGGTGATGGTGTTTCTTCCTAGCAATAGAAACCCTAACTAAGACAAAGAGATAAGAAATTATAAATGGATATGTGAATAATACATGTTTGTACTGTGATATGAGTGTGTGTGTGTGTGTGTGTGTGTGTGTGTGTGTGTGTGTGTGTGTGTGTGTGTGTGTGTGTGTGCTGGTATGCTCTAGCCTGTGCTCAAGCATGTGGAGGCCAGAACAGGAAATCATTCAGCTTCTTGCTCTATTGTTTTTTCTTGTGAAACTCAAACTTGTCCTATTAACTGAGTTATCTGTCCAGTGAATTCTGTTGATCAGCCTGTCTGCACTTACACAGTAGAGTTTCAGGCACACGCTGTCATGCCCGTGTTTTATGTAGGTGCTCTGGACTTGAACTCTGGTGCTTATGCTTGCACAGCCAGCACTCTCACTCACTGAGGCATCTTTTGAGCACCAAGAAAATGTTTAAAATGTGAATGTGCATTCAAATTGAATAAAAGAATGTTGCCTTAATAGTTACCATTTTGTCATAGTGATTATAAATTTTCACTATATTGCATAATAGAATATTCTTGTACACGATAAAAACAGGATATTGACTTATTATATATCTTAAATTCCAATATAAAAACTTAGTGAAAGCTAAAATTAAAAATTATTCCTAAGTAGTTGCTTTTCCCCCAGCACAATGTTTATTGGTTCAGATTTTTATACAATGCGCCCCTATCACACTTAATTCCCATTCCTCACAGGTGTACCTTTCCATACTTACACTCAACCCCGCAAAAAAGAGACCAAATATAATTTGTGTTGCCCATATACTCACTGGAGCCTAGTCAAACTCCCAATAACCAGACCCTTAAACAAAACTGAATCCTTCTCCACATCCATGCCTGAAAAGATCACCTCATCACCTCTGAAGAGCTAGACTTCAGCATCTTTATCACAGTTTTTAAGGACTCTCTCTCTCTCTCTCTCTCTCTCTCTCTCTCTCTCTCTCTCTCTCTCTCTCTCTCTCTCTCTCTCCTCCCTCCCTCCTCCCTCCCCCTCCCTCCTCCCTCACTCACCTCCCCTCCCCTCCCCTCCCCTCCTCTCCTCTCCTCTCCTCTCCTCTCCTCTCCTCTCCCTCTCTCCCTCCCTCTCCCTCTCCCCTTTCTTTCTCATGGGATGGTTACCACAGAGGGCTCCAATGTCTCTCATTCTCAGTCATGAGACTGCAGTCATCTATAACACTGCAGAAGAATATTCCTTGCCCATGGCATCCAGGGAAAGCATGGGTCATGGTCTTCCACATGGTTTCTGGTGGAAGCATGAATTGTGGACTTCAACATAGTGTCCAGCTGCAGCACAGATCTGGGACATGAACTTGATCTTTGGCAGTAGCAGGACACATCACAGACATCAACATGGTTTCGGGTGGCTCTTAAATCACTATGATTATATGTATGTGTTCACACAAGTACAAATATAAATGAAATTCAAACAGAAGATGAATAGCATCACAGAAAGTGGAATTAATAACACACTTTCTTAAAGGCTACAAGTAGGAATTTTTTTTAAAAGTTACTAGTATGTTTTTACATACAAACTTCTAAACAAGGAATACTCAATCCACTGCTGCCATGTAGAAATAGTAGGTCCCAATCACATAAATCCAAGTGAATATTTTATTCTTCAAGTGGTACCCTAAGGAAGGTAAGGATTATTCAAATTCGCCTGCTCTGCTGATCATGTTCACCAGTAGAAGGGATTCACTGCTTTTAGTGTAGCTTAGTAATAAATGTTTGGAGACTATGAAACAATGTGATCCATTTTCTTATGCAATCCTTTGCAACTCTGAAAGCAAAATGATGCAAAACTGGCTTGAATTAGAGTCTTCTAACAGCCCTTATTCTCCAGTGCTGAATCTCACTTACTTCTCTCTTTTCTATTATGTTTCCTGAACTAGAATTCCCATTTGTTTCTTGAAGTTCTAACATACAAGTCCATCATCTGTTTATATTCATATTTTTTAATGACCAAAGCTGGGCTTGTGAACTGTCCAAGATACTAAATCATTTCATACCATCTCTTAGATATTACAGGAAATTACAAATGCAACATAAAGCAGCTACTCTCTAGAAAATCAGTTATAAACAAAACCAGAAAAAAATTTACTTTATCTGTGTCATATTTTTAAACATTCTAGTTTTATTTTTATAACATGTAAGGCATTTATATGGGTCTCTCATACAACCAAAAACTGATGAAGGAATTTGTTGCAGGAGGGTGTTGCCACGTTTAATCACACTGACACTATGCTGGAGTATTGTCTTTGAACATTAATGCATGAGATAACAGTAAAAATAGAAAATTATTTGTGCCTAAAAAGAACATGTCATATCATTATATTGTAGCTGACTAGCACAACAAATCAGAATAAAGCATGTTAAAATGAAAAACAAACAAGTTAAAAACCAAAAACAAACTCAGACAAGCCAGATTTTATTCTGTTTTAAACATTAAGTTTAAGCAAACTATATTATCCATCATATCAAATTTACCCTGATAATTATCATCTATGTGATTTTTATATGTGTGTGTCCCTGCCCAAATCTTGTTAAGGACAACTATAAGCATGACAGTTATAATAAAGCTACCTTCATTTTAAAAAGGCAGGGAAGGAAAAGGAGAAATGATATAATTGCAATTATAATCTTTTTCCATTTTTATTTTTTATTTCATTTTACATTCCAACGACAGTTCTCCCTCCTACAGCTCCTCCCATCCCTCCTCATCTTCCCCCCAGTCTACCTCCACTCCACTCCTCCCCATGGGTGAGAGTTCCAGTAAGGAGTGAACATAGGTTGGAGCATGGCCAGGCCCCTCTCCCATGCATTAAGACTAAGCATGGCATACTACCATCGGGAATGGGCTCCAACAAGTTATCTCATGTACCAGGTTTGTATCATGGTCCTACTTCGAGGGTCCCCTTTGATAGTCGAAGCTACACAACTGTCTACCACATACAGAGGGGCTAGTTCGGCCCCCTAGATCCCCCTAGATTCTCCAGAGTTGCAGGTCTAGAGTTCATGTTTTTCCACGAGTTTGATTCAGCTGTCTCTTTAGATTTCTCCATTATGGTCTTGACCTTCCTGGCTCATATGTTCTCTCCCACCTCTCTCCACCTGGATGCAATTATAATCTCAAAAATTAAAGAAATCATTTTGAAAAGCAGCAGAGCATTTAGTTATCGAGTGCCTACAAGTTTCAATTTTTAAATGACATCTTGCTGATATTTGATGAATTAGGTTTACTATGAAAACCAATTTTACTGTTTTTTCACATATTTAGCATTTTTAGAGGGCTTCTAGAAAAATCTAGATAGATAGATAGATAGATAGATAGATAGATAGATAGATAGATAGATGTGGTTTATTGTGTTATTTCTCCATGGCTAAGACAAGCTATCTGAGATAATGAACTTCTAAAAGAAAACATTATTGCACTTGAAGTTTGAATGTTTCCACCCCTGTCAATTGGCCCTTAGATTTTAGGCCTGTGGTAAGAGAATATTTCATGGTGGAAGCATGTAGCAGGGGAGGAAGCTATGGCCAGAAAGTGAAAAACAAAATGGGAAAGGACCAGGGTTGGAATGCTCTATTCATAGAAATGTCTCCAGCAGCCAAACTTCCTTCCACCATGCTCTATGTCCTGAAGTGTCAATTCCATCCCAATATTGCTTAAGCTGCCAAACAGTTGCTTAATACCTGGAACTCTTCAGAGTATTATTCAAGATCCAAATCACAGTGTAAATGTTCCTATGAAGCTCTGATACTCAACACATGTCCATGTAACCAAAAGCTGTAGCTAGTAAGGCCTGGGTCACCTTCCTCATTTGCTGCAGGCAGAGAAGGAGTAGGGGGATAGGGCATCTTTCCTTCACCCATGTCACCACAGGGCAGGCAGTCAAGGTGGGACGAACCAGCTCTCCCCCTGTCATCACCTCAGAACCAGCTCTCCCAACCCTGAACAAGGTCAGTTCTATTGTGATGCCCAGGCATGGTGTAGAACTTTCTGGGGAAGGCTGCAGCCAGTGAGGGGCAGTGTACCCGTATATTCTCTGCCTTTGATGGTAACAGGAAGCATGGACATCAACACAGACCATGGACCCAAACTTGGGCCTTGGCAGCAGCCCCTGCCTGAACATCAATCATCATGACCCCAAGTGGCAAGCTGCACTCACCTCAGCCTGTTCCTCACTGCCTTCACCTCTTTAATTCTGTCTCTTTACCGGACACGAAAAATCTGTCTCTCTGTCTCTCGTACCCCACCATATACTTGCTCACCATAACAGTGCCTGGCAGATCCTCTCTGCCTGGCGCAAGCAGTCCAGGGCAGGCAAGAGGTCTCCTTCTCCCGCTCAGTCATAATCTCTTAAATCTATTCTTAAGGCATTCTTTGCCATAACAAAAATACTTGAAAAGAAGAATGGAAGAGGTCTTTGTTTTGGCTTAAGGTTAGAGATGAATTGCCATTTATCAAGGAGGGAAAGTCGTGGCAGAACAGAGTGGGACGGAGTTGTTTGCATTACATCAAAAAAAATCAGAAAACAAACAGGAAGTATATATACATATGTATATGTGCATATATAATATCTTCCCTCTAATATCCAGAATTAGTATCCAGAATACCTTTTTGTTTTCTATTTTATGAAACATTTACTTTTCTAGATCTTACTTTCAAATTCAGCTCCAGATATATCTTAAAGCCATTAGTATTGAATGAGAAATATGAAGGAAATATTTTCTTTACCTGTGGTCTGCCTAGTTTATTTCAACTTGATGTAAACTAGATTTTCCTGGAAGAAGGGAACCTCAGGTGAGAAAATGCTATGTAAGTTCTGGCTGTAAGGCATTTTCTTAATTAATGATTGATGGGAGAGGGCTCAGCTGATTGTAGGTGGTGCCACACCTGAGCTGGTTTTCCTGGGTTCTATAAAAATGCAGAATGAGCACAACATGCAAAGTAAAAGCAAGCAGCACTCCTCCATGCCATCTGCATCAGCTCCTGCCTCCAGGTTCCTGACCTGTTTAAGTTCCTGTTCTGGCTCCCTTCAGTGATAGACTACAATTCAGAAATGTAAACCAAATAAACCCTTTCCTACCCAACTTTCTGTTTGGTCATGGTGTTTCATGGCAGCAATAGAAACCCTAACTCAGAAAACCTGCAAACATCTCTTAACACAGGCAAGTAGTATGTGCCTGAAAATGACAAGTTTTGCCCTTATCAATGCAAAGAATGTAAAATAATTAATATTATTGCTTGTCTGTTCTTGAATCTAAAACCATTACAGTATATTTGTCCTTTATTAGAATAATAGCTTAGAATAAGTAATGTCAACTTTAATTTTTCTAGATTTCCAAAATAAATATTTATCTTCATATAAGTTGGGTGTCACAGATTATATTTTGTATTATTCTGAAAATATTTGAAGCTTTATCAACTGTCAAATTGCTACTTAATAGCAACTTCTAGTAAGTTAATCAGGAACACAGTAAACTAGCAACTGTTTTCAAAATGTAATTAGCATCAAGACAACAACATATAAACAAGTCTTCAGGTTCAATATAAAATAATCAAGAGTTTAAAAACACAAATAAATATTTTGATTAAATACATTCAGTATGAACTATATATATTTAGAACAGATAAATATAGCATTTTTCTTCAAAGGAAATTAAACGTTTGCTATTTGTTAACAACAAATAGACTTTGTAAAAATACAGAAATTTAGAGAATAGTTTGGTCTTTCATTCCAACCATTTTGGAAGGCATCCTTAGTAACTGGTTTTATTTTATAATCTGTATGTCATTACTATTATGCAATAGTGAAGCTATATGGGACTGAAGTTGCTTGGGAGAAATGACAAAACAAAGCGCCATGATAGATTTAGATGTGGAAATTGAAGTAGAATTATGAGGTTCTCTTTTCTAAAAGTGTTCAAATTCTAGACAAAATTGTAGTAATGAGAGAGAGGGAGCTCAGAAATTCTCCAGATGACTATTCTCTTTTTTTGGGGGGGGGGGTGGAGGATGTGTTATAATAGGTGTCATGCTAGGTTACCGTAATATGAAACACACTGTTTCCCTTAAGAGATTCTAGAGGCTAAAGCCCACCACCAAGGTGTTAAATGGTCTCCTTAAGAAAGCTCTTCCTCCTTCATCACTGATGACTATCACCTAGTGGGTTCAGAAGGAAGTGGACTTCTGGGTATTATCTATTTAAAAACAATTAAATCGAACATGTTCTCATGATGTGATCTAAATCTAAGCACTTCCCAAAGACACCACCTCTGTTATCAACACGCTGAAGTTACAGCTTCAACATACAATCAGCGACAGTTGGGTTAATAGGAAGGAAGAGTTGGCAAGGACGGTGAATATCTAAAATAGCCACTGTAAGAAGTGAGGAGAAAAACAAGTTTAGGAAAAATGTGATGAATAGATGAATCATGGCACCTTAAAAAGGGAACCATGGAATGGGAGACTGATTTCTCACTAGCAATAGGAAATTTCTTAAGGTTACTTCCATCATTGCTCATAACATAAAGATATGTAAGTCTATATGAGAGGTTTATAGAATTAATATGACAAAGGAGTAAAAAGTAAGTGAGTGAGAAGTCAAAGTAATAAAATTTGAAGAGGAAAATGAAGACTTAGCATGGATCTACAGGACTCCAAGAATAACAAATGTTAAGAAAAAGATGTTAAATGTGTCTTTATAAACTGTGAAGCCAAGGATTGTAGTACACAGTTACTATCTCAGGTATCTGGAAGACAAAAGAATTGTAAGCTCAAGGACAGGCTGAACTAGACATTGCCCAGCTAGTAACATTGAATGGCAGGTAATGCACACCTGATCATGCTATAGTGGAACATCCTTGAAATTATTGATCTTAGAAGTTATACACAATAGCTGGCACATATTTCTGTCTTCTCAGGTAAGAGAGACTATGAATGACCTTTGTTACAAGATGGAATGTAAAGTCACCCTTGATATCTCAAGGGAAAGGAGATAAAAGTCTGCATAAATACTTTCTTTAGGATTCTAAATAAAGGGAAACATGAGAGCATCCTTTAGGTTTTTGTTTTATTGTGAGGAGATAAATTCTCATTTATGTACCCCAAGGTAGACTTGAACTTACTTCAATTTTTCTTCTTCAGCCTCCCAGATACTAGGATTAGAGGCATAATCCGCCATGGCTGGCTCCTACATTTGCAGGAGATGACTGCCTTTCATTGCAATATAGGTTCTCTGTTCAAAGATCACTTAACCAAGATGCCATAACCTTTGCTTGGAAATCTTCAAAGGTGCAGAAGTCACCAGAAACAGATTCTTGAGTCTTTGTTTCCTGGTGTTTCCTGTAACGTGGTCTTATGCCACAAATGATACAGTTCATGGCTTCGGTTGCTTAAGCAGAAGGTAAATGCCAACTGAGCACATAAAGATGAGAATGAAAGAAGAAATCAGGTAGATGCACACATCTGGTTGCCATACAGTAGATATTCAGTTTGAGAAATCTTCATAAAACATCTCCAGGCAGTGGCTTTGTGTCTGCTGCGCCTGTAGAGCTCTGTGGGAAGGGGAAGATTTGATTTAGAAACCAGGGGCCCCGAGAATGAGGAGAGATGAGGTCATTGATGGTCTTAAACCTTAAACAGAATAAAAGCAGCTAAGAGAGACATACCCCCTTATATTCCCCCTCCCCTTTTTTTCCAGCTTCTTACTTACAATTCTTCAGTCACCATATTGTCTTTCATCACCTTTCCCATTCTTTGTTCTCTTGTCTCTTCCAGCCTCTCCATCAACTTTATCTTTGATTAATCTATTTCTTATCTTACTGTCTTCAATCTCTTCTAGATACCACTGTTTACTTTATACACATGCAAAGGATGGTATTCTACCTTTCCAGTCTGCTTTGTTCAAGAGAAATTAAGACAACTGTAATGCAAATGACATTGAGACAGTACAGGAGCCTTACTTTAATGTGAATGGAGAGGTGTTTGACAAGTTGGGATATCTCAATAGTATACAAGTATGTTAAAACTACCTTTGACAATGCACTTATCCCATTTTAATACTATTCATATCTTTACTTTAACCCAGTTACAAAATGGAAAAGCTACATATTCACTCAGGTTATTCACCATGCACTCCTAATAAACAATACTATCATGACCCCAGAAACAAGAAATAATCAAGCTGTATAGTAGCATGCCACAAAATAATTACTGCAATCAATTTCTTCTCAAAATCCATGCAGAAATTAAACATTTTAATATTTTATCAGTATTATTATTCTAGGATATAATCTACCTGTACACTGGAATGCTACAAAATAATTAGTACTATCAATATTGTTTATCAAAACAATGCTGACATTAAATATAAATTTTTATTCTATTGGTTAATCAAAGACTTTTAATGTTTGATTGAAATAAAAACACAAGGATCCCAAGGTGAGTTTACTTAGAACAAAACCTATTTTTAATCAATTTTGGATTAGAAGTTGAGGCTCTCAGTATTTGGTGTGTGTTTTATTCTATAGTTGTATATTTAGTTATTAATTTTTAAGACTCTTTCTATTTAAATTAATCAAGTAATAAAATGCCTCACAGGTTTTCATTGTGAAAACAGAACACGTGAAAACAGAGGGAAGTAAAAGATGTTAAATGAACTACATGAATTTCCTTTAGGGTCTGGAGCCACTGGAAGTGGGTCGTCTCAGTTCAAGCTTTGGGCAAAGATCCAAGGCAGTTCTTATTTTGTCCAAACCACTGCATCACTAGCCACAATGCCAGCGACCAGCTGTGTTGATGCACTTGTACTTAATACATGGTTTATTGTGCTGCAGAGGGAAAGAGCTTGATTTCATTTTGTGCTCAAAGATATTTTTTATCACAAACAACATAAAACCATTCTATGTTTTGTCACTAAATGTGACAATTATGAATGATGACACTATATATAGAGTATATGTATGTATAATTAGTCTACGACTGATTGGAATACATATTTTACCTTACTTGGCTATAAAAATAGATGTATTTCATCTAGGATTTATTATGCAATCATTTATCATATTAATCACTTTTATATTAAGTCATCAATTACTGTAATATGCTGAAGGATTCCAAATTACATTAGATACTGATACAGTGTCATTTGTTATTTTATGTTTATGTAAGAGTAAAGGTAATAAAAATGTGGCAGATAGTGCCTATACATATATATTAGCATTTATGGACATGCATACATTATTTTATTAAGCACATAAAATTCAGGATCAATTTACACCCATTTTATGTCCACATTATTATATGAAGATGCCACTTTCAATTATTTTTAAAAAACAAATTGAACTGACTTTGATTTGCTCATCAAAAATAAACAATTTGAGCTCTATAATTTATAATATCTTGGAATATGTTGCCTTATCATATTAAGAAACAATTGTTAAATGTGGGCTGCCACATATAAATTACTTGCTCAATTAGGTGCTCCAGACAAATGTCATATCTTGATTCAACTGCAGTTAAATGCAACAAAATTATATTGTACTCTAAGACAATAATTAAGTAGACTATTTATTAAAATAAATGAAAATGTTTTTGTTGGTAGAGCAATCCATGGCAGACTCTAAGTGATCTGGAAAATCTATACAGTTATTATGTTTGATTTGTAGTGATTCCAAAATCCTATGCAAAGTTTGTAATAAAGTTATTTTAATCATCATGGTGTGCAGGACTATAAATCAAAATTTGTCAGTATCAGTCTTAAATTATTTTAAATGAATATATTTCTGTAACATCAGAGAACCTAGATCATATCTCCAACTTATTTTTCTGATAACAAAACCATTCACAGCTTCTCAGTAAGTAAATGATATCTACTGTAAGGTACACATAATATCAGTATAACTTTTTACATGATGTGATTTTCACTCAAAAATTGATAACATAACATAGAGCACTGGACCTATTAGAGAACAATCTCTATGCAAACTCCAAAAATTTACTTGTTTCATCTCAAATTTTAAAGCCTATTACAAAATCGCATATGAGTATTAATTCCAATTCACTTCCTCTGTCATTTTTCAGCATATCTCTGTCCTCAAAATCTGTGGTCAGAGAAGGGCAATTCCAGTAGGTGGAGTAATCGTAAAGCAAATACTCTGTGTGATTATAACTTTCTGTTTCTATTGTCATGTTGGACAAAAAAAATTAAGATTAATCACATGTGGTTATTACAGAAGTTAAAAGTAAGTATAGAGAAAGAATTACTTATGGAATAAAATGCATTGCTTGATTGCAGCAGCAAAAGACTTGCCTTCTGTAGTTTTTGGTTTTCTCTATTTTCTCACTGTACTTTGAAATGTTTTCTGGAGAACTTATATTTAGTACAAAACCATGAGCAAGTAGCTCATTATCAGCAGACCAAATTTGACAGAGAATTCCCCAGGAAAGTGATAAGGAAAATCAGAGAAGACAGACTCCAACAAATTCAACTTTCATTTCTGTTGTTTAAGACTTCAAGGAAAAGCTTTATCTCATAAGATGGTGTGACCTTGCCAACCAACACTTGGTGCAGCCTGATCAGAACTGTCACTGTCCTTTGCAGAAACATGGCAAAGAGCTCTTTGGAAGTAGTGAGAAAGAGAATATGAGAGAAGTGTTGGGAGGGGGGTTGCAATTTTTTCTTCTATCCCTGTTTCTCCTGGGAATCAGTTCAACATTTGCCAGTATTTTGTTTACTACACATATTTATACAGACATGATATATAGATACATAGATAAGTGATAGGCAGAAATGTAGTAGATATGGAAGATAGATGGATGGATAGATAATTCATTCGCATCTTTGGAACTGAAGAAAATGAATGCTCGTGCTATACTAGACATTAAAACTAAAGCTCTACTGTTTCTATGTGCAATCTCTGCTACAAAACTTTACCCATATTTACCTGGTACTCACAGAAAATACCAGAGAATACTGGATAATAAATCACAGATGCTCCTGCTGTGTAATTTCTATCTGTTGTGGATTAATAAGAATGGTAGATGAATACACCAGGATGGTCTGTCTGAGGTTATGAGGAAGACCATGTTGTTATCATGTTATCTGATTTCACTTTAGGCAATTGTGTTGAATATCTGTGCTATATATATCTAAATACACTTTTTCAGTGAGCTAGAGAATTATACACCACCTAAAATCTTGTCTAAGTTCGAAAGTGCTATACACAATTTGTGTCCTTTGTGTTATGTATATTTCTTTCCCATAACCGCATAAGTATAGGCACTCTATTGTCTGAATAAATGAAAAGCATTATTTTCAAGTATTAATTCAATATTTTATATTTGTTCCCTCCCACCAAATATTTCTATTGAGATAAGTTTAACATTGTAATTATGTCCCATCAGATAAATAAATAAATAAAAATATTCCACTAGTAATATCAAAATGACCTAAAGTAAAACAAGTATATTTGAATTCATTCTCTGACATTTATTCTTTTTATTCTTTGTATGTAGTGTCAATACTTTCGGGGGGGGTAAGGTATACAGTGTGTGATTTATACACACTGTATTGTGTATTCCATCAGCGTTTACTTCAGTGACAGTTATTGGATGATCAAGCTTCACATTCCTTAATCCAAAACCACCTAAGAATGGGCATTTAATTAGCATAATTGAATAGCTCAGAAGTTAGCAAAAATGTTTTAAGATGTAAACAAAAGTGAATCTTTAATCAAGACTACTCTTGATTCTCATTATAAATGTTTAAACACAGAGAAAAATCAGTGCTTTCTTGTAAATATTTTACACCTCATAATCAACTCATTTTTTTTTACTAATTTCTCATCTATGTAACTCCACA
This sequence comes from Cricetulus griseus, assembly GCF_003668045.3. NCBI lineage: Eukaryota > Metazoa > Chordata > Mammalia > Rodentia > Cricetidae > Cricetulus > Cricetulus griseus. The sequence goes on along the minus strand of NC_048597.1, from coordinate 27,289,158 downwards.
TTCATCATAGACACATGCTTTCTTTTCTATTTGCTTTTTGCAAGTAACAGCAAACGACAGAATTCTTAGAGAACACATAAACATTCATTCTTCATTTGGGAACAAAAATAAAAAGATATGAATGACTACTAGGATCATGAAAGTGTCTCATCAAGGAAAAAATTAACAAGCTAGGAAGTATGCTACTGCATATATAAAGGAGCCTGGCAACAGGTTCCTTTCCTTATTTCATATGGAATTGGATAATCTTCTGGGGGACAAAACAGTACCTATGCAGGTATGCCAACAGGAGCAGAATTTTGATTCTCTAAAACTTTGCATCTTAATACTGCAGGTGGAAACAGAGTACTTCTACCAGTTTTGCATAAAACTTTGCATTAAATTAATATGGATTTATAGGGAAGTACAGGTAAGATTTGTGCCTAGGACACATCTACAGTTGTGCTTCTCATCACAAAATCTTGGCATCTCTGGGCCTGTGCCTTTATGGTGTCTGAGTGCAGACCAGCAAATCCAATTCTGTTTTTTTCTTCAGGACTTTTACATATTCAAAACCTTTCATTCTGCCATCAAAAGGAAATGCTATCCTTATTACTGCTTTTGAAGCAGTAAGTATATTGGTTTCTAATAGAATCTTCATCTATCAAGAAGTCTTTGTATTCTTACTCTGTGTGGGGTCCCAGACTTTGGTATTATTACTCATTTGCATATTTGAGATTCATTTCCTGCCGTTAATATTTTAAGAGTAAGTGTAATTAAAGTTCTTATGCCTCTGTGCCCTGCGGGATGCTACTGAAACAAAATGACAACTTGCAGTAGACCCAGAGAACATTGTGAAGTCCACAGACAGGAGACCTCCCTCAGAGCATGAGGTAACTTCAAACATGTCCACCTTCCAAGGGTTAAATGAACTGAATGGCTGGAAATGATTTGGGGGGTCTCTCCAAAGGTCAGGAGTAACTTCTCTTTTGCTGAGTGTTAGTCCTGCATTAGTTCTGAGAATCTTTATGATGTAGGAAATAGGTCTAATTCCAAAAAGAAAAGTTCTCATCATAAAATATACAACCAGTGTTGAAAACCATAGTAAATTATATTTATAGGAAAGAAGCGACTCAAAAGTAAATGTATTTTAACATAACCATTATTCCATCATAACTTACTAATCTTTTAAAGCTTTCCAAGTGACTGCAATCACTATCAAATGTTTACAGTTTGCCAAAGCCTTTGTCATCTTCATTTTTACAAAAATCTAATCAAAACAAAAATATCAATTTTCATAAATCTGAATTATGCATATAAAATGTGAATTGAAATGTTCTTCTGTGGCTTGAACATTTATTCCTCTGATTGGTAATATGATCTGTTGAAACCAAAAGCATCAATATACTTTAAGTGTGCTTTATATTTGCATTTTTCAGCAAGCATTACATTTACAACTTCTATACACTTTAAGATTAGTTTTAAAAAGGTGCAATGTTAATATGTTTGAAAAGTTTTAACTTGAAACAACATAAAAATACATTTAGAACCCTGTAATGTGGCTCAGCAGGCGAAGAGCACTGGAACCTATCTTCTTGATCTGCATTTCATAAATTTCAAGGAGTGACTTAATGAAAGAAGACATCTGACACCACAGTCTGTCCTCTGGCCTCCATGTTCTTGTTTACCTACCCACAGGTGCACAAGATAAAAATGAGGCTAATTTTTTTAAAAAATGAAGAAAACCTTGTCTCTTTGGAAGATTATGTCTGCAGCAGTCAGATTTAAGACATACACAGGAGAAAGTCAGATACCCAGGGCAATAATTCCTCCAGATAGACAATTGGGAATTCAGCATTAAATGTTGAAGCTTAGGAAAATACAGATAACAATTTGCTTTTATCTGACATTTTTAGTAAATGAAATCACCTCTGAAATCAAACTGGCTATATTTTTGTGCCTCCCTATGTCTCCTAGCTCTTTGCCAGAAGCAGTTTATTGAAGTACTAGGTGCTTTCACCAGCAATGGAGGAGTGTTTCCCTTTCTCCACATTCTCTCCAGTATAAGCTGTCATCGGTGTTTTTGTTTTTAGCCATTCTGACAGGAGTAAGATGGTATCTCAGAGTTGTTTTGATTTGCATTTCCCTGATGACTAATGTTGTGCAATATCTTAAGTGTCTTTCAGCCATTTGAGATTCCTTTGAGAATTCTTTATTTAGATCTGTACCTCATTTTTTAATTGGATTATTTTGTGTTTTGTTGACTAGTTTCTTGGGTTCTTTATGTATTTTGGATATCAGCACTCTGCCAGATGTGGGGTTGGTGAAGATCATTTTTTCCTTTTGTGGGCTGCCATTTTGACTTGTTGACTGTGTCTTTTGCCTTAAAGAAGCTTCTCAGTTTCAGGAGGTCCCATTTATTAATTGTCGATCTCAGAGTCTGTGCTATTGGTGTTATGTTCAGGAAGTGTTCTCCTGTGACAATGCATTCAAGGGTACCTCCCACTTTCTCTTCTAAGAGGTTCAGTGTAGCTGGACTTATGCTGAGGTCTTTAATCCATTTGGACCTAAGTTTTGTGCATGGTGATAGATATGGATCTATCTGCAGTCTTCTACATGTCAGCATCCAGTTGTGCCAGCACAATTTGTTGAAGATGCTTTCTTTTTTCCATTGTATAAATTTAGACTCTTTGTCAAAAATCAGGTGTTCATAGGTGTGTGGATTAATGTCAGGGTCTTCAATTGGATTCCCTTTGTCCACCTGCCTGTTTTTGTGCCAATTGATGCTGTTTTCATTGCTATAGATCTACAGTAGAGATGCTTAAAGAGTAAATGAAAAAAAAAAATCACTTAAAGAATGCCAAGAATTCCAAAACAAAACAAATAGGTAAAGGAAATTATTCAAGACCTGAAAATGGAAATGGAAGTAATATAGAAGGAAATTACTAACTGAGGGAAGTCTGGAAATCGAAAGTCTGGAATAGGAACTATAGACACAAGCATCACCAACAGAATACAGGTTTTGACCGGATCAATTTTAATACAATAATTTATCTGTTCATACAATGATTTTAGACTAATTTTTCTTCAATGTTAATTTTGTGACAACATAGGTTATTTTTTAATTTAATTTTCAAGTTCTGTTTACACAAATCGTCATTTTAGAACAAAATGATCAATAAAAATAATTTTAGTTATTCTCTGTAATTCACAGCTACATTCCTACATTAATGAACAAAATAAAAGACTCATTGATTACTGAGTTAAACTCTTATCTCCTTCATAAAAATTAGTAGGTTTTGAACATTTTAACATTGTCTATACAGTTTATTTAATTGAATTTGAGTTGCCAATACATAAATGCATTAAATCACTTTCACTATGATGGCTTATAATTTTTAATTTATTTTCTCTTCCTTCCTCTCTTTCTCTCTCTTTCTTGCTTTCTCTCTCTCTCTCTTTTTCTTTCTTTCTTTCTTCTTTTGTTTTTTTGAGACAGAGTTTCTTCATGTTTCCCTGGAAGTCTTACAACTAATGCTATTTTGTGGTGGCTAATGTTAGGTTTTAAGTTTAAATTACTGCACTTAATAGATGTACAAAAACAAAAGTGTGTCTAAACTGTAAATTTCACTTGCTCAATGACAGATAACAACCTCTAATGCTGGGAGCTGTTTTTCATGTAAAATAACAAGCCAGGTAAGATTACAAGACACATGTTTTTATTTCTATAAACAAGCTGGTTGCCCCAAATAAACAAGATGTGTGCTTGCTTACACATAGGAAGGGGGTATGTAAGCAGGATGTACATCAAGATATATGCTTGCCTCTCATTGAACAAAGGCAGAAAGTACATACTCTTGTTGTCGTATTTGATTCAAGGAGGGGAAACTTGGTGGATCCCATTGCAGGTGAGACATAAGAATGATAAAAATGCTGTGCAGGCAGAACTCACATGGGAAGTTTATTGGGAGAAGGGAGTAGGGGAAATGAAGGGAAAGAGGGGAAAGAGAAAAAGAGAGAGATGGAGAGAGAGAAAAGAGAGATACTGACAGAGACCTGCCTGCCTCCTCAGAGAAATGGCAGAAAGAGAGAAAGGAGCTTATTTTAGGGCTGCATACAAAGCCAGGGCAATTCTTGGCATGCATGGTTGATGATGAACTGTGCCAGGACCAAAAAGGGCAGGGCCAAGGTGTACCTGGAACCTAACATTTGTGAGTTTTTAATTTTTAATTCTTTTTATTAGTTCAAGTTAGGGAACAAGCTTGTTTCACATCTAAGTCCCTTCTCCCTCTCCCTCCCCTCACCCCAATCCCTCCTCCTCCCACCTACCCCCCACCCTATCCATCCTCCACTCCCCAGGCATGGTAGGGCCCTCAACCAGGGCTCTGCAAAGTCCATCAAGTCTTCCTGTGCTGGGCCTGGGGCCTTCCCCATGTGTCCAGACCAAGAGTGCATCCCTTCATGTGGGATGGGCTCTCAAAGTCCCTTCTTAAACCAGGGAAAAATACTAATCCACTACTAGAGGCTCCCTGGAGTACAGAGGCCTCCTTATTGACATACATGTTCAGGGGTTTGGATCAGTCTTGTACTGGCCTCCCCGACAGCATCTGAGGTCGATGTGCTCTCCCTTGTTCAGGCCAACTGTTTCTGTGGGTTTCTCCAACCTGGTACAGACCCCTTTGATCTTCATTCCTCCCTCTCTTCAACTAAATTCCAGATTTCATCTCAGTGTATATCTGTGGATGTCTGTCTCTGCTTTCATCAGCCATTGGATGAGGGCTCTAGGATGGCATAAAGAGAAGTTATCAATCTCATTTTAGGGGAAGGGCTTTTAGGTTATCCTCTCCACCATTGCCTGGATTGTCAGATCATGTCAACCTTGTAGTTCTCTGGGGATCTCCCTAGTTCAAGATCTCTTCTTGGACCTATAGTGGCTCCCTCTAATATGATATCTCTCATCCTGCTCTCTCTCCTCTATTCTTCCCCCAACTCAATATTTCTGCCACTCCAGTTCCTCTCCTCTACTCCTCTTCTCCTACTCTTATTGTGGCAGCTCCCTCTCCCCTACCCTCATGCTCCCATTAGCTCAGGAGTTCAATTCACTTCCCATTCCTGGGGTCCATTTATCCCTTAGAGTCCTTCATATTTCCTAGTTTTTTTGGTGAAGAGGATTATAGGCAGGTAATCCTTTGCTCTATGTCTAAAATTCATATATGAATGAGTACATACCATGTTTGTCTTTTTGTGACTGGGTTACCTCACTCAGGATGGTTTCTTCTAGTTCCATCCATTTGCCTGCAAATTTCAAGATTCCATTGCTTTTTTCTGTTGAGTAGTATTCCATTGTATAAATGTACCACATTTTCCCTATCCATTCTTCAGTTGAGGGGCATCTAGGTTGTTTCCAGGTTTTGGCTATTACAAACAACACTGCTATGAACATGGTTGAGCATATGTCCTTGTTGTATGAACATGCACTATTTGGGTATATACCCAAGAGAGAGATAGCTGGATCTTGAGGTAGACTGATTCCCATTTTTCTGAGCAACGACCATACTGATTTCCAGAGTGGTCTTACAAGTTTGCACTCCCACCAGCAATGGAGGAGTCTTCCTTTTTCTCCACATCCTCTCCAGCATAGATTGTCATTGGTATTTTTGATTTTACCCATTATGACAGGTATGAGGTGGTATCTCAGAGTTGTTTTGAGTTTCATTTCTCTGATGGCCAAAGATTTTGAGCACTTTCTTAAGTGTCTTTCAGCCATTTCAGATTACTCTGTACAGAATTCTCTATTTAGTTCTACACCCCAGTTTTTAATTTCATTGTTTGGTGTTTTAGTGGCTAGCTTCTTGAGCTCCTTATATATTTTGGAAATCAGCCCTCTGTCAGATGTTGGATCGGTGAAGATCCTTTCCCATTCTGTGTGTGGTTGGTTTTTCTTACTGACTGTGTCCTTCCAGGAGGTCCCATTTATTAATTGCAGACCTCAATGTCTGTGCTACTAGCATAATGTTCAGGAAGCAGTCTCCTGTGCCAATTTGTTCAAGGGTAATTCCCACTTTCTCTTCTAGAAGATTCAGTGTGGCTGGATTTGTGGTGAGATCTTTGATCCATTTGCACTTAAGTTTTGCGCATGGTGTCAGGTATGCATCTATCTGCAATCTTCTGCATAATGGAATCCAATTGTGCCAGCACCATTTGTTGAAGATGTTATCTTTTTAACATTGTATAGATTTAGCACCTTCGTCAAAAATAAGGTGTTCGTAGGTGTGTGAGTTAATATCAGGGTTTCAATTTGATTCCATTGATCTATCTGTCTATTTTTGTGCCAATAACAAGCTGTTTTCAGAATGATGGCTCTATAGAAGAGCTTGAAGTCAGGGATGGTGATGTCTCCAGAAGATCCTTTATTGTAAAGAGTTGTTTTGGATATCCTGGGTTTTATATTTTTCCATATAATGTTGAGTATTGTTCTTTCAATGTCTGTGAAAAACTGTTGGATTTTGATGGGGATTGCATTGAATCTGTAGATTTCTTTTGGCAGGATTGCCATTTTTGCTATGTTGATTCTACCTATCCAGTAACATGGGAGATCTTTCCATTTTCTGATATCTTCTTTAATTTCTTTCTTTAAAGTCTCAAAGTTCTTATTGTACAGATCTTTCACTTTTTTGGTTAGTGTTACCCTAAGATATTTTTATGTTGCTTGTGGATATTGTGAAGGGTGATGTTTCCCTGATTTCTTTCTCATTGGATTTATCATATAGTAGGGCTACTGATTTTTTTGACTTAAGTTTGTATTCTGCTACCTTGCAGAAGGTGTTTATCAGTTGTAGGAGTTCCCTGGTAGAGTTTTTCAGGTCACTAATGTAGACTATCATGTCATCTGCAAATAATGAAAGTTTGACTTCTTCCTTTCAAATTTGTATCACTTTGATCCCCTTTTGTTGTCTTCTTGCTCTAGCTAGAACGTCAAGTACAATATTGAAAAGATATGGAGAGAGTGCACAGCCTTGTCTTGTTCCTGATTTTAGAGGAAATGCTTTGAGTTTCTCTCCATTTAGTTTGATGTTGGCTATTGGTTTGGTGTATATTGCATTTATCATGTTTAGATATGTTCCTGTTATTCCTGTTCTCTCCAAGATCTTTATCATGAAAGGATGTTGGATTTTGTCAAAAGCTTTTTCAGCATCTAGTGAGATGATCATGTGGTTTTTCTTTTTCAGTTTGTTTATGTGGTGGATTACATTGATGGATTTTCTTATGTTGAACCATCCTTGCATCCCTGGGATGAAGCCTACTTGGTCATGGTAGATGATTTTTTCTGATGTGTTCTTGGATTTGATTCACCAATATTTTATTGAGTATTTCAGCATAGATGTTCATGAAGGATGTTGGTCTGTAGTTCTCCTTCTTATTCATATCTTTGTGTAGCTTGGGTATCAAAGTGATTGTAGACTCATAGAAAGAGTTTGGCAATATCCCATCTACTTCTATTGTGCGGAACAGTTTGAGGAGTACTGGAATTAGCTCTTGTTTTCCTGCCAGAACCTTCTGTAGTGCTGGATTTGTGGATATGTATTGTTTAAATCTGTTTTTGTCATGGAATATCTCATTTTCTCCATTTATAGTGATTGAAAGTTTTTTGGGGTACGTAGTCTGGGTTGACATCCATGCTCCCTTAGTGCTTGTAGGGTATCTATCCAAGACCTTCTGTCTTTCAGAGTTTCCTTTGAGAAGTCAGGTGTGATTCTGATAGATCTGCCTTTATATGTTATTTGTCCTTTTTCCTTTGCTGCTCTTAATATTTTCTCTTTATTCTGTAGATTTGGTGTTTTGATTATTATGTGTTGGGGGGGGGAGAGACTTTTTTTTGTTGTCCAATCTGTTTGGTGTCCTGTAAGTTTCTTGTACTTTCATAGGCATATCCTTCTGTAGGTAGGGGAAGTTTTCTTCTATGATTTTGTTGAATATGTTTTCTGTACCTTTGAGCAGTGTTTCTTCACCTTCTTCTATACCTATTATTCTTAGGTTTGGTCAATGAATGTATGTCCTCTAGTGAGTCTTCAATAACTGAGATTCTCTCTTCCATCTCTTGAATTCTATTAGTTATACTCACATCTTTAGTTCCTGATCATTTATCCAGCCTTTCTATTTCCAGCATCATCTCATTCTGTGTTTTCTTTATTGTGTCTATTTCAGCTTTCATGCTTTGAACTGTTTCAAGACCTTCCTTCACTTGTTTGGTTGTTTTTTCTTGGGTTTCTTTAAGAGATTTATTTATTTCTTGAATTTTTTGGTTTGTCTTTTCCTCCATTTCATGTAATTTTTTGCTTGCTTTTTCTTCTATTTCTTTAAGGGATTTTCTTGTTTCCTCTTTAAAGGTCTCTATCATCTTGCTGAGATAATTTTTGAGGTCCATCTCTTCTTCATGCTCTTTGTTGAAATTTTCAGATATTGCTGGTGTGGAGTCCCTAGATTCTGGTGGTGTCATATTGGTCTTTCTGTTGTTGAGTGGGTTCTTATTCTGTCTTCTTTCCATATCTTCTTTCAGTGGGTGGAGGTGGAGTCTCTCTATCTCCTCTTGTGACACAGTGGTATGTGTGGGCCAGGGATTCAATGTCCGAAGCTCTGGATGGTCTTGTCCGAAGCTCTGGATGGTCTTGCCTCTCCTGGTAGTCTCCTCACTGTGAAGGAGTTAGGCCTCTGTAGGGGTCAGGTCAGCGGAACAGGAAGGAAGAGTGGGGTGTCTCCAGATTCAGGGAGCTCCTCCCTGCCTGGGCATGTCTACCCCATGTAGGTGCAGGCCCGGGGAGATCAGTGGTGAATGGGGCTTTGGATGGGAGTTGGGTAAGAACAGAGGGTCACTCACCTCGTTATGGATCAGGTCGGCGGAACAGGCCATTTGTGAGTTTTGTCTGTATAAACCCCATGTAGCTACCTGAAAGAACATTTTCCTGTAAGCCAAAAACACATGGAGATACATACATTAATAGAAATGGGTTAATGATTTAATCAAATAATACTACATAATTCAGTCATATGATGAAATATCATTCTGTTTTTCTCATTTTAAGGTCATTATCCATTCAATTTCTATTTCATTTCTTCAAAACATGTCAGACAGAAAGAGAAGGGATATAAAAAAAACTTTATTATTAGCCTTTATACTTATTCTTAGAACTACATTAACATTGTGGGAATCCTTTGGTGTTACTTTGGGGGCTGCTGGTAGTAATGGTGATAGAATGTCTATCAGAAACACACTGAAATAGCCTAGAATGTCAGAAGAGAAACTTAATGGAGAATACCCCAAGATATCAAAAGGCCACCCTGCTTACTGAAAATGGAATTGTGACAGTCGTGTGGATGAGGTTTCATATGGAATAAGAACTTGATTAGGAATTAGATTAATAGAAATCTTTGATTTACAGTGACAAAGAAAAAGGATGCATCTTTCCCATACCCTGACACTGTGGGGCTATAATTTAAAGAAAATGAACTTGCTTCCGAGTGAGTGAGTGAGTGAGTGAGTGTTTAATAAATAACACTCACACAACAACTGGCTACTGGGAGCCTCAGAAGCAAAGGCATAATAAAACAAGAAGTTGGGTTTTTGTTTTTGTTTTGTTTTGTTTTCAATTAGGCTTTGGCCAGAGAAGGTGTATAAAGGTGTACCCAAGGACAGTGAAGTTATTAGCAGCAGCATAGCAACAACAAAGCCAAAAGCTTTAAGCAGGACAAAAGGAAGCCTGCCTAGAGGGTATCTCAGCAATTTGCAAAGCCACAGCCATCACACTGGGAGCTGTAGAAATGCAAAATTCTTTCAAAGACTGTGGGGGAAATAATCAGTTCAGAAGAAAGAGCCCCAGGGTTCCCTGCTCACCTATTAATGCCCAGGGAATCATTTTACTGGAATTCATTTTCTCTGTGTTCAGCAGTTATCTTGGTTTTCTTAGTGCTGTAGTAAAATATCCAGGCAAAGGAACTTAATGAAATAGTTTGCTTTGGCTCACAGTTCTAGGATACAACCAATATGGCAGGAAGTTAGGGAGGCAGGCAACTGAGGCCACTGGCCAAATTCATCCACACTCAGGAAGCACACAGATGTGAGTTCTTGTGTAGCTTTCTCCTTTTTTTGACATCCAGAACTTAAGCCCAAGAAATGGGGCCATTCACTTTTAGTGTAACCTGGACCATTCCAACTAATTAAATCAAGATTCTGTAGCCTCCTTGCAGACATTATAAGAGGCTTGTGTCTTCAAGACCTGCCCTGGTTCATCAACACAAGAGGCAGGAAACTCAGAACCTGCATAGGCCTGAATTGCTCACATTTGTAGTAGGTGTTGGCATCATTCATGCTGTTAGGTTGAAAGTGGGCCCCCAAATGATACTCTGGTGATAATGTCCAAATCAGAAGGTGTCTGAATGGGTATATAGGATTGTTATTGGGTAAACAGAAGCCTAAATACCTCAGGAATATCATAAGGTTGGTCTTGGAGATTTGTTTGTGTTTTCTCTTTGAGGCTGCCCATGGAGTGAGCCATAGAGCTTTTCTGGCTGACTGAGAGGTGATAAAAGGACTCAGAGAATAAGTAGGGACTAAAACGATGTGATGGGGGAATGTCCTTCTGTATATATGTTTCTCTTATTGGTTGATGAATAAAGCACTGATTGTCCAGTAGCCAGGCAGGAACCATGGAAAAGGCACGAGACCAGGAAAAGGCTCGGGAGAGGAAGGCAGAGGCCCCAAAGAGATTTTATGCTGCCCAAGGAGTAACATTCGAGATTGTGGGTAAACCACAGTCTTGTGGCAATATATTACATTAATAGAAATGGTTTAATAATTAAGACAGAACTAGCCAGTAAGAAGCCCTAGCCATCGGCCAACAGATTATAAATTATTATAAGTCTTTGTGTGTTTATTTGGGGCTAATTGGCTCTGGAACCAGGCTGGAAAGAAATTCCAGCTACAAAGATGCATGGTCTTTTGATTGGAGAGATGGAGAAGAGGGTGTAGTGACCTTTGGTCTGTTACTCCCTGCATCAATCTGGTATATTTCTTAATATTTGACTCCTGAGCTTTATTGAATATGATGACTGAAATAGGAAATCCAAATGACATTTTCCCTAAGTAGGAACAGATGTGTGTGGTGGTTTGAGTATGAATGCCCCTATAGATGTTTGAAAGCTTGGCCCATGGGAATGGCACTATTAGTAGGTATAGCCTTTTTGGATTAGGTGTGGCCTTGTTTGAAGAAGTAGGTCACTGTAGAGGTGGGTTTTGAAGTCTCATATGCTCAAGCTACAGCCTATGTGTCACACAATCTCCTGTTCTCTGAGGATCAAGATGTAGAACACTCAGTTACTTCTCCAGCACCATGTGTCAGTCTGCATGCCACCCTCTATTTAGTTCATGATGATAATGAACTAAATCTCTGGACTGTAAATCAGTCCCAATAAAATGTTTTCCTTCATAAGGGATTTTTGTTTTTGTTGTTGTTGTTGTTTTGGTCATGGTGTCTCTTCACAGCAAGAGAAACACTAAGACAGGAGGGTGCCAGTAGAATAAATTGTGAAACTTTCCTCTTTCTATGTGCCTTCCCTTTGTGGTGCAAGTGCTGTTCCTTTTCCTTGGGCTCCTGCTGTGTCTCTTGGTGGACCAAACTCAATGATATAAATGAATCATGGGCTGAAATTTCTAAAGTCATAATAAAAAACAAAACCTTTTGACCTCACAAGTTAAGAGTTTCACTTATTTGTTATAGTCACAGAAAGCTAACATAACTGTACATAAAGTCATTAAGTCAGCCATGTTACTAATACTAGACAAAGCTTGCAAAATATACATTTAAAACACACACACTAATATTCACAGTAGTATTTGTAAGACCCCCCCCGAAGCTCAGGCCTCCAGAATCTTTTCCCAGGACTGCAGCCAACCCAATCATCATGAGGAGTCGGAAACTTGATGCAAACAGCAAGAGGCTTTAATGAAAGGTGGACATTTGTACAAACGGGCTCTCTCAGCATGCAGGCTAGAGAGCAGCCCCATCCCCCAGGCACAGTCGTTTTTAAAGGCAAAAACCATAAGCTTAGGGAGAGGCCTCGGCTCTCTGTCCATTGAATATGTGACCAGAGTCATGGGTTCCTAGGAAGCCCTTTGTCTTGAGGGGAGGCCTGGGAATCAGATAGCCTCCTGACCCCACCAGTTGTAAAACCTGCAGACCTCAGGATGTGCTAACTAATGGTAGCTATCTCTTTGTTTCATAGGGACCCTTAATTGTTAATGATTGACACATTGGCTGGTGGGGCAATCTGCTTCCTTCATGAGCCCCTCGGAGAGGGTGGCCATCTGGGAATTCTTGGTACCCAGTTATCTTATGGCCTTGTAAGAGAGTAATTGCTGGTGTCTGGTAAATTCCAGGCACTAAGTCATTGTAGTAGCCTTGGTCAGTTTCTGGGCTATATTTCTTTGCTAATTTTTAAGTCTTTCATTATTAATTGCAATGTCAAAAGAAAAATCCCCAAACAGTCCCAATTATTGGCAAATAAGAAAATACAATATACTATATTTATTTAGTTGCTAAAGATAATGACAGTGACTAAGACTGTGATAAATTTAGTTAAAATATTCAATAAGAAATGAAAATATTAAATTATGTAAAATATAAAAACAAATATAAAAAAGTATAAAAACCTTTATACTTCAAGTATAAAAGTGTGTGATTATTTTGCTGGGTGTTGGTGGCCTACGCCTTTAATCCCAGCACTTGGGAGGCAGAGGCAGGCAGATTTCTGTGAGTTCCAGGCCAGCCTGGTCTCCAGAGCGAGTGCCAGGATAGGCTCCAAAGCTACACAGAAAACCCTGTCTTGAAAAACCAAAAAAAAAAAAAAAAAAAAAAATTGTGTGATTAGTTCATATTGCTTAACCTATAAAATAGCAGTTTTATAGATACAATATGAAAATAAAAACTGTAATGCTAAAAATTGATATACTGGTTTCCAATAAAATGGAAGAGACAGTCATCTGGTAAGAATAAATTAAAAAAAAAACTGAAGACACAATGCTTGTAGTTTCATATTTTTTATCCTTACACATATATTATGCCTTATAAAATAAAATTTGGTAAATATATTTATATTTGTATTGTTATTCTATAATTGACAAAGGCAAACATATTTGACATCTAAGACAGCTATTATAAAAGAATTTAGTTCAGAATGATTAATAATTAATTCTCAACCCTTTCTTCTTCCTAAAAAAGAGACTATCCAACAACTAAATAATTATAATTTGAAGGGCTAATTAGAGAGCACTAACATTAAACAATGACAAGATAAGGGATGCTGTAATATATAGAGATCAAAGATGGAATTATACATAGAATGCCATGATCCCCTTATCTGGCACAGGTAATCCCTCAATACAGAAAATGTTCACAGTTTTCTCATAACAGAGGGTAAAATCAATATACAAATAAACAAATAAATAAATAAATAATATATTAGTACCACTACTGTACAGATAAAATATTTGCTATTTATGCTGTTAATTGAAAACAGCTTGATTCCTTATTCAAAAGATACTTGTGGAAAAATGCTAAGAAATGCCTACAAAACATCACCAATAATGACTCATGTAGAGTAAAATAAAGATAGAGAGGTTCCATGAAAATGAAAACCGAAACTAAGCACCTATGATGGATAAAATAGATTCAAGTAAAAAACTATGAAGAGAGATAAAGTATATGACAACACTGTCATAAAGGCTTCCATTGATCACTGGAAAATTGTATTTATGAAAATATGTGCACTAGATCCTGCTATACTCTCTTATGTAAAAGTATTATTATTAGACATAAAAGGAGAGATGGATGTCAGTGCAATCTTAGCTAGGAATCAACAGTGAGCAACCTAATCAAAAGAAGAAAGTCAGTCATGATTGTCTATGTCTCTGATCCCAGCACTCTGGAGATAGAGGCTGGAGGATACTGGCAAATTCCAGGCAACCAGGCCTACCTGCAAACCATGCTAGGTGGAAGGTGGAGTGGCCAGTTGGTCACAGTGCATCAGAAATCACAAAGCCTAGAGTGTTGAATGGTCCTGTTTAGCTATTTCCTTTTTATCCAGTCAGAGAATGGTTCTGTCAACACATAGTGTGACTCTTCTACTTGGACTAATCTATTCATGAAAAAACCCTCATAGATATGCCCAGAGGCATGTTTCCTTGGCAACTCCATCTTCTGTGAAGTTAACAATATTAGTCATTATGGTGGTACGAATGAGAATGACCCCCACAAATTCATGTATTTGAATATTTAGTTTCAGTTGGTGGACTGTTTAGGAAAGATTAGGAGGTGTGTCTCTGGGGGGGGGTTGATTTTAGAAATGCCTAGGCCAGGTGCAGTCTCCCTATGTGCTCGTGGATCAGATATAAGCTCTCAGCTACTGTTCTATGCCTACCTGCCTGATAGCAGGCTTCCCACCATGAAGGTCCTCGACTCACCCTCTGAAATGAAAGAAAGTCTACAATGAAGTGGTTTCTCTTATGAATTACCTTGTCCATGGTGTCTCTTCACAGCAGTGGGAAACAAAAGAAGACAGTCATCACAATGGTTTGTATACTTTTTCAGTTAAAATACAGATGGTAGATAACATTAGAGAAAAAAACATCCAAATAAAGCTTCAGAGGAATTAGCACTGCAAATATCTTACAATTGAATGTCAACTTTAAATCTGCACCTTAATATCCCATTTCTCTATATCAAACATGCTGACTAGTTCTAGCTATCAAAAGCAGGAATTCTTTCCAAATATGCATCTTCCAGGTGTCAACAAATCTTTCATAATGACAATGACCAGTTTTCGAATCTCTTCTCTTCAAATCAAGGACATGTGTTTAGTCCAGATTTAGACTGAATAGGTAAGATATATCCTGATAAATCTATACAATAAATCTCTAGTGTCTGAGTAGACCTGAAGAAACATCTATCCATCATAATCAGTATCTGCAAAGGCAATTATGTGCCTTTTAGTAAAAAGAAAATAAATTCACCTGCTTAGAGCCCCTCTTACTGTCTACTTTGTAATTTTCAAGAACATCAAAATGACTCAATTCATTGAGATGTGTATCTCTTACACCCTGCAATAAGCATTCATGTTCAAACAATGCAGGGAACACACCATAAGGTATGTGCTTAAACCAGAGACTCCTACAACACCAAACACCTGGGGCTACCCAGTCACTCCTAGACCGGATTTCTGTCTGGTGGCTGTTGTGCTGTATCATAACACAGGTGCCATTTCCAGGCTTAAACAAGCAGCATCAGTGTAAGCGCTAGGTCAAGATCACTTTGTAGTCCTTGAGGGTTGCAGGATGTGGATGATTGCCCCTTAGAGGAATCACTGTTGACAAGGCTTGTGAAACAACTCATGAATGATGATCTGAGAAAGCATCCAGCTGTTCATGCAGACCTGAAAATGTGCTACATCACAACCTCAGGAAGGATTACAGCAATTTCCCCGTGTCCCATCGCTTACCTCTGACCAAGGATGACAAGAGATGCACAGGCATCGCTAAGTGCCACCCGGATGTGGATTTCACACCTTCTGAGTGTTTGTTTACCTTGTGGGACTAGGAAGAAAAAAACAAAACCATCCCATGTGATCAAACTCAAAATGGTGACATCCTGAACACATTGGTTTCCTTTGTTACAAAATGTTTGACTAAAATCAATTCTGGTAATGTGTAAAATGAAGGAAGAACTTACAGGAAGTCTACACTGTACTTCCGCTTAACCTTATTCTCAAGGCTTATAGTGTAAAGTATAAATTATTAAAACAATAAAAGAAAAAATATCCTTAGTCAACTGAACTCTTTATGAATTCCGGTACATATCTGCAAACAAATGTGCAGCTTTAATTGTGAAAAATCACATGTGTGGTACTCTGAAAACAATCTACTATATAACAAGAGAGTTCATCACTATGATATTTGTAGTTTCCCTGGTAGCAACAGCTATTACATTTATAAAAAGGAAATTTATGACCCAATTGAGAGAGAGAGTTAATATACACAAAAGAAGGGCAATCACATGCTATATAAAAGGGCACTTAGTTTCTGACATGCTTTTAATATTAATACCATTATAAACTATTCATCATATTTGTTTATCTGTTACAATATATATATATATCAGCAGTTTATAGAGGCGGTATGGCTAGAGATACAGTTCAGTGGGAATATGTTCTTTGCTTATGCTCCATTTACAGTATAGCAAAATAAAATAAAGGTAGCAGTTACATAACAAAATCATGACTGGGAATGCCCCTTTCCTTCTTTTTCATCCTATACATTTTGCTACCTAATTCCTTTCTTTTCACTTTCTGGTGACCTCTCTGTTAGCCATTAATAAGGTACCTTATTTATCACCTGGATTCTGACTGCTTTTCTTTGATCCTTCTATCATATTGTATTCTGTTTTATGACCCTTTGTCCTCCTCATTAATTGTTTTCTCATTTTCATTCTCAAACTACAAATAAGGATCCTATTTAACATGAGGACAATATGTCAATAGTCAAAATAATGCTTCCAATTTAAATGAAGAAATCTGTTGAGATTGCTGATGCAACTAACTCAGTGTAGGACACTTGCCAGCCATGTTCAAGAAGCAGGTTCGCAGACAGCACACAACAAAGACCACAACTTACCATCTATTAAAGATACAAAAAATTATTTTGATTATTTTGTATAAAAACTTCATAATATTAATATTTCCTCAAGAGAAATTCTTCACTGAAGAGAACAGAATCTGATACACTGTTTAACATATTTTGTCCTCTCCCCTGTTAGAATTAGGCTTTGCATCTAAATCAAAATTTCATTATTGTCTTAACTAATTTATTTTCAGTATGCTTTCAGGTCCTCTGCTAACTCAGTTTCTAAAGAAATGCAATTGCAGGGTCTTCTAAACAGTAAGTTCTTAAAATAAGTTTACCATTTGAGTGAGGAAGACTTAGTCCCTGCCTTAGTTAGGGTTTCTATCGCTGAGATGAAACACTATAACCAAATTAAAAAAAAATTGGGGGAAAAAGAAAGGAATTTATTTGGCTTACCTATCCACATTGTTAATCATCATGGCAGGAAGTCAGGACAGGAACTCAAAACAGACTGGGTTTTGGAGGCAGGAGCAGATGTAGAAGCCACTGAGGGGTGCTGCTTACTGGCTTGCTCAGCCTGCTTTCTTAAAGTACCCAGGACTACCAGTCCAGGAATGGCACCACCCACAATGGTCTGGGCCCTCCCACATTGATCACTTATTGAGAAAATGTCTTACAGCTGCATCTCATGGAGGCATTTCCCCAACTGAGGCTCCTTCCTCTCGGATGATTCTAGCTTGTGTCAAGCTGACACCAAAACTGACCAGTACAGTCCTCATCAATATGAGGTAATTAAGAATTGCAGTAGCATTTCCTCATGAAAGAAGAAATAAAATTTGGTTCTGGTGAATAAAATTATTTAAAATTCAGGCTATGTTTATTCGTAAAATTGCTTTTCCAGAATGTTATGTCAGATACATATTAAGTTATTTTTATGTATGCTTGTAAAGAAAACAAAAGTTCCATAAAATAATGCATCACTTAGGAACTTTGCATAAAAGTTATTGTATCTATTATCAAGAAGAACTCTAGTTCTCTTCCCAATATGAAAGAGATGTTGTGTGATAAACACATTTGAAAACCAAAGGGTCTAAAGAGTTAGAAAATACTGTTTCCTAAAGTAGAACAAAACTTTTTTGTTGTTGTTGTTTGTTTGTTTTTTGAGACAGGGTTTCTCTATGGCTTTGGAGCCTGGCCTGGAACTAGCTCATGTAGACCAGGCTGGTCTCGAACTCACAGAGATTCGCCTGCCTCTGCCACCTGAGTGCTGGGACTAAAGGTGTGTTGTCACCATCATCCGGCAAAACAAAACTTTTAAAATGTCCTGTTAAAGAATATTGCTCTTTTCCACAGCTCCTGATTTTGATATGACTTGCTAAAAGGATGGTCCTAATACTAAACTGCTTTGCTAAACAAAATTTACAAGGAATTCTACTTTCATTCTATTGCTAGGATTGAGGGGCCAAAAATTGAAATTAATAAAAGTTTAAAAACTTAGGCCCTGAAAAGGGAATGTCTAATGATAAAGGAAAATTTAACTCCTTAAAGTAGGAGTGCCATGACTGGAGCCTGATCCCCTGCTCTCAGAGAAGGAGAGGTAACTGTCCACTACTTCTGTTAAATTCCTTTTCTAATTGCTGGTCATAAAGATCCCCCATCCCCAGGGGGGTTGGGGGGAACGAAGGACTGACAGACTTGACAGACCCTGTGACTCTGTAACCCTGCAAGCCCATGCCCTTTCTTATCTCAGTCAAATGTATCTCCCTTAAAATGTATAGTTACTGACTAACTCTGTGCTTTGTATGACCTTAAGTATCCATGGAAACTATAATTTGTGGCCTTCAACCTTATGGTCTGCCCCTTTAGAAGCTTCTCTTTTTGGCCAGGTGGCATTTCATTTGCCTGCCATGCCATGAGATCCCACCTGGCCAGCTTGAAATAAAAAGAAAACTTTTGCTTTTGCATCAGAGTGTTGATTCCTTGGGTTAGTCTCTGGTCTCTGCGAACCTGACATAACAGGATAAAGCACTGATCAAAAGATCTTGTTAAGGAAAATGTTTCTATGGCTTACATTCCAAGTTACATTCCATCATTAAAATACATATATAAATGATTAAAGGCAGTGGTGGTGCATGCCTTTAATCCCAGCACTGGGGAGGCAGAGTCAGGTGGATCTCTGAGTTTAAGGCCAGCCTGGTCTACAAAGAGAGTCTCAGGGCAGCCAAGACTATACAGAGAAACCCTGTCTCAAATAAAACAAAACAAACAAGCAAAATCCTCCTCCGAAAAACCAAAACAAAGCAAAATAATAATAATTATATTTAAAATGCTGGTTGTGACAACAAAGAAGTCATGAGAGATGTTAAAAATGTTATTTAGACAATAAATATAATTCCCCCTCTCAACACATGACAAAGTGATGTAGGATAATGTCTTTAGCATCTCCCTCAACTATAACATTTATTTTCTTCCTACATTCTTATAAAGACTCTTGTTCACTAATACATACATTGAGAATTATTGAAATACTCACCAGGCACTCATGAAGCTGGAAGTAGAAACCAAGAAAGAACATAACTTCCTGCCTCAGTCTCTGCCTCATCCACTCACAGGTTCATATTTTTTTCTTTTTATTTACTTTTTTGTGTCTTTCACATCATGCATCTCCATCCCATTCATTTCCCCATTCCTTCATAGCCACCCTCTGCCCATGCAACCTCTCTCCCAAAATGAAATAAAATAAAATTTAAGAGAAAGGAGAAAAAAAGGAGAGAGAAGGAAAAATCAGTCTAATCATGGAAGCTGCAGTGTGTGACACATTGAGTCATGCAGTAAACTCTTTATCCATATATCTTTACTTGCAAGTGTTCACTGCAAAGAGTCATTTACCTGATTCAAGGCCTCTGGTTTCTGCTATATCATGGATGCTGGGCCGGCATTGGAACTCCTCAAGCATATTCTGTTGTTGCCCTGTGTGGTGGAAATCCTGTTACTTTAGGTCTGCAGGACCTGCCCATTCATGTGCTCCATGATTACAGATGGGCTGCATATTGGGGTGGGCCAACACATAACCCTGGTTCTGAGCCTGGGTTGGTTATCCCATTGGCTCTCTCTTGTCCTTAACAAGAGGGTGAACTCTTCTGCATTGGCCAGGCAAGTTTACCCATTGTAGTGATGAGCAATTGTCAGGGCCAATTCTAGTGGAAATTTTCCTTAGCCCCAACAAAACTGAGACTGTAGTCAAGTTTTTATTTTGACTGAAAATAGCAAAATATAATCTGCAAGGACTATGCACAAGTCGATGCTGATATTTAATTTTTTCCTTTCCCTTGTTTAACTCGAGCAGACTTGATTTGAACAACATCACATGCTCCCTTTTCATCTGTCAAGTGTATGCTGGATCATTGGAAAAATGAGCTTCAAATGGTCAAATACAACAAAGTCACCATGTCCAGCTTCAGACACAAACCTCTTGAAACTTAAGTTATTCAACCCTTTCCTACAAACATTCATAAATGGTGGATACAGAATCCTCTCCCTCTAAAGATAGTATAGAGCCTGTGGAAATGCTTCCACACAAGAGATAAGACACACATTGATTTATTTTATTTTTCAAAAATGTCCTGTTTCTCACTGCCTACTAAGTAAAATAGCTTCCTCACCAAAAGGTATCAACAGAATTTCTATATTAGCAATAAAGACTTAAGTCACTGAAAATTTCCTGTTGAACTAACAACAATATTGTCATAGCCAAAAATGTGGACTAAATAAAGAGTTATTGCTAATTTTAACAAATACAGTATACATTCTTTATATTTTCTTTTGGCAAAATTTATTTTATTTTTAGTTACGTATATATGTATATGTATGTCTGTGTAGGGTTCTGTGCATATAAGTGCTGTTGGGTATGTATACCAAAAGATGGTGTTGCATTCTGGGTAATGAACTCTTTTACTCTGTGAGAGCAGTGCCCACTTTTGATCACTAAAACATCTCTTCATTCTCCACATTCTTTACATATTTTAAGAAAATCTATCACTAGTTAGGGTATCATTTCACTGATGCTTTATTAAAATTTTCAAATTAAACTGTACAGCCTTGAAATAATTAAATTATGGCATGGCTCTATTTTCTGACCATATCTCAATAAGAGTGTATTTCTGTGTGTTTTCACCTTGTAATCTTTTTAAATATATATAATTTGTTTTATTTTGTACACCTGTAAGCAGAATTGAGTACGTCTTTTCCCCTTGAATCATTGCCTCACTTAGAAGGGAAACGCTCATTAAGACGTTTCACAGAGGCAAGATTTATATTAAAAATAAGTCTATTTCATGCCTATTTATATTGAAGACAATGAGATATAAGCAATTGAGACGGTGGTTCTGAAGTTGTACTATCACCTACTCCACTTTCATTATCTTTAAGATTAAATTTCAAATTATATAGAAATGCAGAAATACAGGAGTGCTAACTCATACTCCGATATGGTCATAAAAACTCTCAATTATAGAATTTCAATCACATAAAATTCTAGGAATTGGAATTATCTAGAAACCCAGCAAAACACTTACATGTTATATCCAATATGGTATCTTAATTGACCTCACTTTGCTTAGCAGACAAAGGCCAATATGAAATTGACCCTAAAATGAGCTCCATTTGGAGAGAATATGTAACAAACAACAAAAGTAGAACAAATTGCTTACAGACTATGAATTTTCTAATATCTTCTCCTACATCATGTAAGAAGAGTGGGTCCTATAGAATATCATATGACACAATAAACTCTAGCATGTAATTGAACCAGACGTGAATTAGAAATATCTCTCCTAGGTTCATGTTTTGGACTCCCAACTCTAAGTTGGTGGTGGTGTGTTAGGATGGGTTGCCTTTTTACACCTGGAGAAAGTGGATTGCTGTTGGGAAGACATCATGGGCATAGGCAGCTCTGGTTCTGGTCTGAATTATTATTTCCTGATCTACTGAAGCATGGACCAGCAGCCTCATGCTTATATTACCATTACAAAGTCATCTTACACTATGAGCCAAAATAAACCCCTTTTACTTTTGGTTGCTTCTTTTCAGGATTTGATCAAAACTGTAGTAAGAATAGCAAATATGATAAATCAGCACTGATTTATGGAGTTGTTATGGGAACGAACTAGAACATGTGGAGGCTTTTGGCACTAGTACAGTTGTAGACCTAAACCAACAGTGCTGAGTTCCCATGGTGCAAAATCCTCTGCCATGAATCAAGAGAAACCTATTTTTTTCCTTTGAACTGGTAATGGCACATATTTTTGTTTTCTCACAATAACAAAAAACTTTAAAATGTAGCAAATTGCTATAGATTAATGAACTTTGTGCTCCGATTATAATTGAAGTGATAAGAGGAAATTCTGAGTTGGTTTCGTAGGAAGATTTTGGAAAAATTTAAAGGCATAGGGTACAGAAAACCTAGAATTTGGTCAACAGTTGATGTGGCAATTCTGATGTGTAGCTGGAAGATCAGTTTGTGGCAGAAATGTGGAAAAGCAAAGGTATGCCTCATCAGCTTCCCATGGTGTCTTAGTTACTGTTCTGTCGCTGTGAAGAGACACTGTGACTGCTGCAACTCTTACACAGGAACACATTTAATTGGGGTTTGCTTGCATTGAGAAGTTTAGTCCATTGTTACCATGGCAGGGAGCATGGCTACACGCAGGGGAACCCGGTGCTGGAGGGGTAGTTGAGAGTTCTACATCCAGATGTGCAGGCTGCAGGAAAAGACACTGGGCAAGGATGGAGCATTTGAAACCTCAAAGCCCACCTTCAATGGCTGTTTCCTGCTACAAGGCCAAACGGTCCTAATCCTTTCAAGTAGTGCTATTTCCTAGGAGCCTATGAGTTTCAGTTTCATTCAAACCACCACAAGTAGAAATTAAAATGTTATTAGAAATTGGAGTAGAGGTCATATATGTTACATTCTGATAAAGAACTTACATTATGTCTCTGCCATAATACTTTCTGGGTGGGTACTAACAGTTATGACCTAACTAATCTCTCAGTAGAAATTTCTAATTAAAACAGCATTCAGAGGAAAGCATGGGTACTCCTGGCTTCTTTGAATCAAATTTACAGTAAGAATAAGGAGTGTGGTTGTCCCCTTCCTTTGAACTTGTGCTGAAACACAGGGTCATTCCTCTTGGCAGCTGAGAGGCAGAGACTATGAGATAGAGGTCATGGACAAGATATGCTTCAAGTGAATGTCTTAGGGGCTGCCTTTTTAGACTAACTCTCTCTTCCTATCACAAGACTATATTATTACAGATCCATCATTATATTAAGCCATTGCGACAGTCAGAGCCCCCTCAGGGGATTTCAAAAATTAGATCTACCAGCTGGGGAACCAAGCTTTCAACACCTAAGTCTTTTATGGGATGATGTTTCATAACCAATGGATAGCAAGGAACAAAGAAGCACAGAACCAAAAATATTGGAAAGCTTATGTTTGGTGAGAAGAAAAGCATATTAGCAATTGCTGTAGATTAGCTCCATTGAAGGAAGTAGATACTTTATATCGGGACAAGAAGAAAGGTAGCTTGAGATCATCTCTAGGCACAGCCAGAGGTTTTCCATTGCAAGCTCATAGGTATAAAGTCATTTCAAATACTTTCATTTGATAAGAAATGCCCGGGGACATACCACTCCGAAGGAACATACCTGAGACTTGGATTTCTAAAACTTGTTATCTATAAAGGCACTCAAAAGCAGAAACAGCCATGTTTCCAACAGGCCCTTTGCAGCCCACACAAGTGGCATGATACTGTCTATGACAGCATACTGGTTTTTCCGGCATGCAGAAGGCTGAAGTTTGGGAGTCATAGGGGTTGGCAACAGAACTTTCAAAGGTAAGCCTGGGAGACCAGGCATTGTGTTTTAGAGACCCAACAATCCTGGCAGAGTGATATGTGAAGTTTAAAGAGTGAGACGGAATTCATAAATAAATAAATAAATAAATAAATAATATATATATATAAAAAAAACCCAAAAAGGTATAGATGACATGACTGGGGGCACAGGCAGCCAGAAGCTGTAGGCAGTGAAGAATAAAGCCAGTCTAAGACATCAAGCACGTGTGCTGCAACCATCAAAGGTATCAGGGGCAGGATTTCTCAAGCCTTTTGGAGCTTAGTACACCCCCATGTCCCCTAGATCCCAGAGTATCTATCAGCTGAGGAACCAAGCTTTCAACACCTAAGTCTTGGGTTCAGTTCTGCTGTGGTATTTTCCTCCAGACTGTAAGGTCACCACGAAGTAGGCTACCAAAAACAGTACTGGTGACAGTGTCCCAAGATGGCAGCCCAAGGCCAACCCTGGCCAGATTCTTACCAGGTAGACAGGAGGATTCCTGTCAGCGAAGCAGAAACCTAAACTCAACATTCCTCCTAAACTTCCTAACGTGTCTATCTATTTGTCAGGAAAACCACTACTTCCCTTTTCTGTCCCTTATTGTCAACTGATAGGGAAAAAGTGCATGTAGCAACCAATTAATCCAAACAGCCTGCACTAGCTCAAAGATAGCACCTCACGCCCCCTGCCGACTATTACACAATATCTGCTTTCTTGTTCTCCAGTCTCTCGGGACAGCTCAGCAACTTGTCCCCCAATAAACATTTTCCTACCCACAGAGTGGTCTTGCTCAGGGATTTTGCAGCACACATTTGTACTGATTACTGTTCTATTACTCCCTTTTGATTTGGGAATGTTTTTCCCGTGTTGTCACAGATGTTCGGTGTTCGGGATTGTTTTTAATGTTGACTTACAGCCAGGTCTGATTTTAGCGTCAGAAGGCACTTTTACGCAAACAGGGGAGATTTTTATAGAATACTAGATATAGACTTAAAATCCATTTGCTAGTAAGAGGGTGCCTTAAACTTTCAGGATCCAGAGGAATTATGTTTTCTCTAGGAAATGACTCCCAAAGACCCAATAATTAAATACTTGAGTGCGGTGTTGTTGGGAGGCACTGGAACATTCAGGAGGTGGCTGAGAACAAGGACAATTGGACTGTGTCCTTGAAGAGTATCACATCAAGATTGCAGTGTGTTCCTTTTTTCAATGTTTCCAATCTATATAATTGATACATATGTTTTCCCATGGATTTTCGTTTGATGAACAACCCTCGTCTGTAACACATTCGTATCATGATCTATTGTGCTTTCTCCAGCCCAAAGCATCAGAGCTAGCTAAGCATTCATGTACTTGAAAATGGAAGCATGAAAGTGTACGCCCCTCAGTCTTTCTGTCTTGATTGCTATCACAATCATTTTCTCAAAGCGGTATGTTTGTAACACATTGAAATGTAAACATTTTTTCCTTGGTGATTATGCTTTTGTAGTATTGTTAACATATGAAACGATAATTTCCTTAGGAAGACAATTCACTCTTAGATGAATTTGTTTGAACCAATCCACTTTCTTCTGACTGTGAGGCTTATGTGAATAAAAAGTCAACTTATTTGAAGAACATTAAATCTACATGAGAAATATAGAGTCTGCTTTTCTATGAAGCTCTATTCTAAATAAATAGATTTCTAGTAGTTAAATAATGAAGGTCCCTAGAAGGTTGGCCAATAGTTTACCTGTGTCATATTTTAGAATTAAAACGGCAGATGATTCAGGGGGGCTGCACTTAAGATGAAGACTTAAAGCCTTCACAAGGAATTTGGCAGCATTGATATAAATTCTTAGAGCATTCATAATATCTGCTTATCTTACAGGTAAGCAACTTCTTCAGAAGGACACAGCTAGTTCAAAATAAGGCAACTTTGGAGTCTCTGTCTAGGTGGAATTCAATTTAGTGTCCCTTGATAATTTCTATTAATCTCAACCTGTCACTAAGAATAGAGAAAAGGAAACAGATGTTATGAAACAAAGAACATGAAATACAAAGAAAGGAAGGAACTTAGATGAAAATATAAATCAAAGCTTGAATTTGTATCAAGCATAGGGAACTTTAACAAATGTTCAAACTTTCTTTCTTGGTAAAAGATTTCCATAAATCACACCAAACACTTGCCAACAAGTTGATCCACACTTACCTCAAATGTTCTTTGCATGAATGATTTTGGTTCTCTCTTTTCCATGCTTTCCTCAAATCACTTGAGGCTTTGTCTTTACCTCCTTCTTACTTCACAGAAATATTTTCATGACAATTTCAAGGCCAGAGAGATGGCTCAGTAGATAAAGAAATTGGTGCTAAGTCCTGAAAGTGAGAGTATGAATTCCAGAGCTCATGGGAGAAAAACGAACCAATCCCACAGGTTGTCCTCTGAATTCAACATGTACAAGCACATGTGTACCACACACACACACACACACACACACACACACACACACACACACACACGCACGCACGCACGCACGCACGCACGCACGCACGCACGCACACACACACTACAAAATATGTAAATAAATGGAAAGATTTCAATAATATGATTTTGTGATAGTTGCATATTTTCTTTTGTTTACCATTCTCAGTATTTGTTTCCTGGAAGTTTTTGTTGCTATTTCATTCTCAAAATACTGCTGCCCCTCACTTATGCTTATTCCTTTCATCTAATTCCTCTGAACACATTTAACTCTCATTAGTTGACTATTTTTCCTTGTCCATGCATTTAAAAGTGGACTCCTACAAGGTTTTTCCTTAATATATTTTACTTTCTCTGCTTTCTTTAACTAGATCACATTGCTTCCATGGTTTCAATTTGCTCTTTATTCAAGACCATTTATGGTATTACCCAAATCATGTGTGAGTATATAAGAAACCTAATGTCCATTCAATCTCCTTATTATGTGTATATGCCTCTACGTTCTTCTGAAGCTCATTACCTGTGGTAGTTTTAATGAGAAGGGCCATAATATGCTCATATATTGGAATACTTGGTCCTGAGTTAGTGGGACCATTTGGGAATGATCAGGAAGTGTTACATTGTTGGAGGAGATATGTCACTGGGTGCAAGCTTTAAAGTTTCAAAAGACTTGTATCATTTTAGTTATCTCTCTCTCTCTTCCTTATTTTTCTAGATCAAGATGTGAGCTCTCAACTGCTGCTACAGTAGCACACCTACCTACCTATCTGTTGCTATGCTACCTACCATTGTGTTCATGGACTATAACCCTCTGAAACTGTGAGCCCCAAGTAAATTATTTCTTCTATAAGTAACCCAGGCACAGTGTCTTGTTAGCGCAATTGAATAGTTACTAAGACGCCACCTGAAACTAAATCCATCATCTTTGTCCTTGATCACGAATTGAAAAATGTGTTCAACCGCTGTCTTTATGTTATTAAAAATAAACTGAAAAAAGGAAAAAATAAACTGTATTTCCAAAATGACTATTTACATGGGTTTCATAGACAACTTATTTCATTATATTTTTCACTTTAAGAAATTTCTATTACTTACAAACAATATCTAGTTTCTCAAATATCCTTGACCACAAAAAAGAATAATATTCTGACTGCAAATATAATATGCAATCCAGTATTACTTAAAATTAACATATAGGTATTTGTATATTTTAATAAACTTTTAATTCATAAAATACAATGTAAAAAACTAGGCACTCAGTCCAACTCAGCTTAATCTAATGGGAATTCAATATATATTCAAACATTATTTAGAAATCAATAATGTTTATTTATTTAATGTTGATATAGATAACTTGTAGGAACAATTCTTTGATGACTTGGTATTTCTGATGAGAACAAAATTGTGGAATGATATAAAATACCAAAGATCAGTCAGAGCAACTGGGGCAAGGTACAGAGATCCCAATAGCCTAGCAGAACAAGATAAGTCATAGAGTGCTTCTGTGGAAAAGTGAATTGGGGTGGGGTGGGGAGGAAACTTATTGGATAATTTACAAAACAAAACTAAGGTGTGCCAGTCTCTCTGCTCTCTCTCTCTCTCTCTCTCTCTCTCTCTCTCTCTCTCTCTCTCTCTCTGTGTGTGTGTGTGTGTGTGTATGTATGTATGTAGGAAACAACTTTACATACTCATGAAAGATCTGTAGCTATAGAAAGTAGTCTACACTTAGTGTAATAGAAACAACTGGGATTAATGTCAGTACTTTGGAATTCTTACTTAGATTGGTGTAGTGTCAAGATTTCTTTGGTGACAAAACCTGAGAGGAATGATGAGAAGCAGAAGCTCTGCCACCAGAGTGTGTAGATGTGAAACCACAATTCAAAATAATCTCAGCAGTAGGAGAGAAAGAACAATGAAACACAGTGTGGGTTCTGCACTCATGATATAGTAAATCATCAGGAGTCACTTCAAATGTTCATGTATGACAGCAATCCAGCACACATTTTCTTGGACCTCTCCTCCAGATTTCCTCATACATGGCAAGAAGATGTTGGCTGAGCATAAACTACCATACATTTCAATAAGGGAATGATAGCCTTGCCAGACCACAATTATTTCCAGCATTCCACACCACGATCCACAGATTAAAAAAATTGAGTATCTCTATGACTTTTTAACTTCTCACCCACCTACAAGCCAAATTTCCTTAGCAAATTGGTCCTAGCAAGGGAGGTTTCTTCATCAAAATATTCCCATTGGGAAGACAATAAAGAGACTGCTAGTGAGGCACAATATATAATCTTTACTAGCATAGTCTTTGAAGAGACATTTCATGCATTTGATATATCCAGTTTGTTAATAACAATTCACTAATTCCATCTGGTACTCAAAGGAATATTGATGACACTACAGTACCTTGTTGTTTGGATCATTTGAAATGATTTTTAAATAAGTCCCTACCACAATCTACCACATTTATACATTTAGCAAGTCGCCAAAATCTTACTCTATTAACACCTCAGCTTGAAGAATAAGAATCAGTTCTAGATCCCAGTTGAGTGCTTATCAATCTGTTGAGTTCTATGAGACTTCCCCATGATGAGCAGAAAAGCATCACCTGGACCAGTGTGCTTTCTATTTTCCTTGTCCTCGTGGAAGTAAAGGCTGATAAGTGGTGGCTGGCTCCTTGGTAGCAACAGGAGTGTGAGTTTAACTCCTCTTCTCTTTATCTTGACAATCCAGGAAGCAGGAGGTTAACAGTAGGAGGACCTAGTCTGTAAAATCTCAAAGCCTGACCTGAGGGATACACTTGTTTCACCAAGGCTCTGCCTTCATGACTACCCTCCAAAGCAGCACTAGTGGAGCAATGTTCAAATGTGATTCTGTGAGGGAACATTTGAGATCCAGGTAACAGGAAAAGTTTTTTAAATTTTCAAGACCCTGCATTCTCCGGATGCTTATAAACAATAAAAAGTAAGTAGATTCTGTGGCATCAACTACAGAACAATAGAGAGCAAGGAAATGTTTATCATGAGTTCCAGGTTCTAGAATATAGAAGTTCAATACAACAAAATGTACTTTATGATAAAAATGTCACAATCCAGGAGTTAAGACTGCTTATGATTCATGCTAAAATATCCAGAAAAAAATTCCTTGGCATAGTAGATATTGAAGTTGAATTGCTATAGGACAGCTCAATGGGAAGATGCAAAAACTGATCTTGCTTAAAATATGTTTCTTTATGTGAAGCCTGAAAATGTACAATGTCTTGTGGCTACTTATGGTAAAAAATACTATGTCTGAACTCATTAGGAAGTAGTTGTTGACATTATGATGTATAATTCTTAGTTTCTCACTCCTCTTTAACCTTTACAGGTCTCCTGGAGAACTAGCAACTATTGCCTATAGGCCCATTGTCTGTGAAATCAATGGCACAAACCCGTACCTAAATCTTGTTTGAGAGAAGCATCAGGTGTCACAATGTAAAAAGTGTGTGAATCTGTTAACCATGTTTGTG
Source organism: Cricetulus griseus (assembly GCF_003668045.3). Lineage (NCBI taxonomy): Eukaryota > Metazoa > Chordata > Mammalia > Rodentia > Cricetidae > Cricetulus > Cricetulus griseus. The sequence goes on along the minus strand of NC_048597.1, from coordinate 27,259,641 downwards.
TTTCAGAAAGGCCACTTGTCTATTTTTCCAATATTGTAAACCAACAAATATCTGACTTCTGCAACTAAGATATCACCTGAGCAAAAACTAGCTGTTTTTCTTTTCTATTTTCCTTATCAGCATTTAGCTTTGTGATTAAACAAACAAACAAACAAAAAACAAAAAATAAAACTTTTAATTAAGTAAAACAAAAACTGAAAATTCAAAGACAGAAGTAGTAGGAATAGCTAACTACAAGGCCAGTGAAATGGTGAGGAAAGATGCTTGTTTTGAAGATGATGACCCAAGTTTTGTCTCTAGAACCCATGCTAAGAAGAGAAACAACTGAGATTTGCGGCTGACCACTACTTGAATGCCATGGCATGCCTTAACTTTTTATGCTTCTTCTATACTATTTGTTTTAGTTTAGTAACATAACTTCAAATATCTTCTTATAGATGACTCTAAAATACCTTTTCAGTCTTCATATAGCACTGGGGTATTTATATTACTATTGTTTTACATCTTCACTGGGCTACCTGACAGGGGACGCCCTTCTGTATGCTGTGAATATATGTTTCTCTTATTGTTTAATGGACAGGCAGGATGTAGCCATACAGGAAGTATAGGTGGGGTTAACAGACAATTCTGGGAAGAGGAACACAGAGAGTGAGTTGAGAAAGACAGAGGTGTAATGTAGTTGCTGAGGAAGAGAGAGGCCTGGGCACCACTGGTAAACCAAGACCATGTGGAGACACACGATTAATAAAACTAGGTTAATAATTAAGAGAGAGCTAGCAATAAGAAGCGTGAGCCATAGGCCAAAGAGTTTATAATTAAAAGCCTCTGTGTGTTTATTTGGGACTAAATGGTTGCAGAAACAGTTGGGACAGAAACTTCCATGTACTGCTATTTACTTGGCATCTTGTATTATGTATGTCTAAATCTATATATTTTAAGTTTTGTTTCTATTCAAAATGTAGTCTTACTTAGTGGCCTCCAACTCCATTTGGAGTGTCTCCAGTTGACCAGCTGTTCAGATCTAAAAAGTTAATTATTGGTCTCTTCTTTGACATCCCACACTGATCCCCTAGACCTTCAAAATAAGCATACCATTATATTCATACTAAATCTATGCACTAGACTCTATTTCTACACCATTCTGTGCCACACTGCTAATTCTAGTAAATGGAAATTGGAATGGAATTTTAACTCATTTCTCTTCTATTCCTTAGACTGTTAAAGTCTTAGGTCATTATGATTCTTTATATATGAGTCTGATTACCTTATATCTAAGCATTCAAAAGAGGTACTTTATAGTTTTAACAAGCCACGTGGAAAACCTCTCTCCAGGGGCCTCTGCTCTGCTCTCCTTCACTGCCTGGAATGCTCCATTAGCATTTCTTTCCAGCATTGCCTAAATACAAGTGTGCTGTGGCAGATACTTTCTAGGCATTTCTACCATTATCAACAACTGATATTTGAAAATAAACTCTTTCTAAATGCTACAAACATTTTTTTTCTTACCCAACAGAAAAGTAAATGTTTATTCTTTGACTGTTTCTTCTCTCTGTCTGCATACAAAGGTAGAGACATACTTAAATACCAATCAGCAATATATCAAAAGACAAGACTATCATATCAGCCTGGGCTGAGCAGTTAGCTCAGTTTCCTGTTGCTAATGTGTTCATTTGGGCAATATTCACTTGCGAATGACATTTTTTATGTCCTCAGTTAGAACTTGTATGTAATTCCTATCTATATCCCTCTATTGAAATCTCTCCCTTATTCGTGTTCTCCTCATCGACCTCTAAGAGCATGTGACATCAGAGTTTGAAGGTTCTTGAAGTCTTTTGGTAATAACAGAAGGTGGTTATAGTTCAATAAATTGCCAGGGGAATTGGAGCTGAAATGTATTAACAGTATACTGTGACTGGGAAGGTTTTCCTGCTTTGAAGAGAAATGTGAAGGGTAATGTGATGGGCTACTTTCCTGCTGTGGAGTGGAAAAAGCTCCTTTTGTTTGTAACTTATTGTTACTTTCAGTCTTTATGTTTCAAAGGTTTTAGATTGCTCCTTAGAGTTTAGAATTTATCTGTCCAGAACATTACAATGTCATAAAAAAGGGGGAAATATCCCCAAGTTCAAACTTCTATTTTCTATAATAAAGGAAAGAAAATCCCATAGAACTCATTCTTCGTGGTAGAATTGTGTGCCCCATACAAGCAGAGACTATGGACAAAGAACTTCAGGCATCTCCTATCCTTCAGTTCCCAGCAGTTTTCATTTTTAAGCAACCACTACAAAGTTCCTTTTTCCAGTTACTAAGATGAATGCAGAAAATATTTAATGCTCCAGGGCATTTCTGGGTAAAAAAAAATCATATCACCTGAATAACTAATACAGACCTTAATGTGATATTCAACTTTATGAATCTGGCATAGATGGAAAGAAAACAGATAGATTGCACTTGAATACCTACCAAAAATATTCGACATCTCAACCTATAAAGTCATCTTTCAAATGAAAAAAAAACCACAAGAAAGAAGGTAGATGCCTTTTCATATGCCAGACTGGCTGATTTATGACAATGTCTGTGTTTATACATACCAAATAACACTAATAACAAAAAAATAAAAGAGAGAGAGAGAGAGAGAGAGAGAGAGAGAGAGAGAGAGAGAGAGAACGAGAACAGAGAGCCAACCAACGTTCTCAAATTCAAATGACATGTACAGCTCCTGAATTTTGATGTGACTTTTTATATGTGTCTAAAATTATACCCGGATCTACTGATAAGGCAATGATAAGGAATGTGTGGAGACATGAAGAACCTGAAAGCCTATGAGTGCATGGGCAACATCGCACATCTGGTTAATACACAGATGCCTTACCAAGCAGTGTGGATCAGGAATGTTGCTTGGGATAAGAAAACCTTCTTGACAAGCCTTTTCTGTGAAAATTGTTTCAAAATAATTAAAACCTATAACCCTCTAAAGTCAACATCACTAGGAAATGAGCAGAAATTACCTTTGTCTTCATACACCCCCAAGATATTCAAATTCAGCAACTTGAAAAACAAATCTCTGAAGTGGCATATGTAAAGGCGATACACAGAGTCATTGTAGTTTAAGCTTTGCTCACTATAAAGCTAGATCACATATTTTTCCCTTGGAAAGGTAATTTTAGAATTTCTTTGTCCATGTCAGCATCAGCAATAATGCTCTGCAAGGAGTTGGCTTTAAGATAACAATGATGTTGAAAAATCTTCTCTTTTCTACACTGCTGGGTGATACTAAGCAAGTGAATTATCTCATTTGGGTTCTTACTTCAAAACAACATGATTTCTTAAAACCAAACCAAATAAACAAAGATGTGGAAGATTTTGCTTCCTTCTCTAGATTTCAGTGGTTGTGAGACCACCAAGATATTCTTACATGACTTAAGATATACGTGTGTGTGTGTGTGTGTGTGTGTGTGTGTGTGTGTGTGTGTGTGTGTGTGTGTATACACATGCTCTGTATACATGTATGTGTTTTTGTGATATCATAAATATATGTTTATGTACACATGCACTCATGCACTTAGGGTGGGGGATGCGGAAATTAACAAGGACTATCTTCCTCAGTCCTTATATTGCTCATTTTTTCAGACAGTCTCTCACTGAATATGCAATTCATGCGTTCAGCTAGATGGAATGGCCAATGAACTACTGGGTTTTCTCTGTCTCCATTTGCCAATTCTGGAACTACACAGCATATGCCATGGCACCCAGATTTAGTGTAGGTGGTGTGGGTAGAATTCAGGTCCTCCTTATTCCTCAGCAAGGACAGTACTGACTAAGCCGACTCCCTGGGCTCTAAAGCATAGTTCTGTTTTATTTTACATATTAAGAATACTTACATTTAGGATGAAATGCAGATGGGTTATCTGAGTTTAAAAGCTGATTTCAAATGACTCTGTAACAGGAAGCTGGAAGTGGACACCCTGGCCCTAAATGGAACACATAACTAAAATTTCTAATAATCTGCAAGTATTTATGGCTTTCTCCTTTTCAAATTTGTAAAAGATTGATTTACTTTCTTTTTTGAGGGTTTTGTCTGAATGGATGTGTTTGCACAACATGTTTGAAATACCACTGAGGGCTAGAAGAGGCCATCCAAGTTTTTAAGGTACCTTTTAAGGTGCCTTTAGTTTTAAGGTACCAAAACAAAATTCCCTAGAACTCGAGCTAGGAATGGCTGTAACCCACCTTGTGCAGGCTAAGAATCAAACCTGGGTCTTCCGTAGAAACTGTTCTCAACCACGGAACCATCTTTCCAAATTTCTAATCTTCAAATAACCTTCTTTTTGAACATTTTCTCAAGTCTCATGGCTTGCAATATAATTCTTGGAATGGTTTTTGTAGAACAAGGCAACTATTTAATTGAATTTGGTCCTAAAAAGCACCTTTTAGCATTTGTAGTTTGATTTTTGTTTGTGTCTCATAAATGTACCATTCCATGGCTACATCTGGTCTTAACTTGTGTTTTCATATAAAACACCTTCTTTAAGGGGAAAGGGACAAGGTAGATCTCCTCAGTTAATTGGGAGCATGGGGTGAGGGACATAGGAAAAAGAGGAGGGGAAAAGGGGAGGGGGAGGAGAACATGAGGGATCAGGAAGGTCAAGTTGGAGGAAGAACAGAGAAAGAGAGCAAGGCAAGAGATGCCTTAATAGAGGCTGCTATTATGGACTTAAGGAGAAACCTGGCACTATGGAAATTCCCAGGAATCCATGAGGATGACCCCAACTAAGAATCTGAGCAATAGTGGAGAGGCTGTCTTAAATGCCCTTCCTATATAATGAGATTGATGACTACCTTAAATGCCATCGTAGAGCCTTCATCCAGTAGCTGATGGAATTAGAAGCAGAGATTTTCACAGCTAAGCACTGAGTAGAACTCCTAGAATCCAGTTGTAGAGAGGGAGGAGTGATGAGCAAAGGGGTCAAGACCATGCTAGGGTGACCCACAAAAACTGCTGACCTGAACAAGTGGGAGCCCACCGACTCCAGACTGACAGATAGGGAACCATCATAAGACCGAACCAGGCCCCCTGAACTTGGGTGTCAGTTGAGGGGGGCTGGACAGTCTATGGGGCCTCTGGCAATGGAAGCAGTACATGAACTGGATATTGGTTTCCATGTGACACAAGGCTTTAATAGACTCTGTTGAACATTTCTAGTGCCAAACAATTAAAATAATAGTCACATGAACATCAGGATGATAATGTTTTAAAACAACATTTTGCAGAACCTTATAAAACAACAACAGTAACAACAACAAAATAATGGAAAAGCAGGAAAGCAAATATTAAAAATGGCTCCCATGGAAATTGCCTTTCTTCCCAGCAGTTTGTGGCTATTATCCATATAGAAAACGCTGTAACCAAAAATGCGTTGGTGGTGCATGCTTTTAATCCCAGCACTTGGGAGGCAGAGACAGGCCTCGATCTCTCTGAGTTCGAGGCCATCCTAGTCTCCAGAGCGAGTGCCAGGATAGGCTCCCAAGCTACACAGAGAAACCCTGTCTCAAAAAAAAAAAAAAAAAGAAAGAAAGAAAGAAAATGCTATAGAGTATATTTAAATTTGGTGAAATACTTCAAAGTGACATGGTTTCTTTATATATTTGTTCATCATAACTGAATTTATAACTTGTTTGAGAATGTGTAAACTAGTTTTATTAATGGCTACCTCACTATAGCTTTCTTGTAGTTGGATGACTTTAATTCCTCCTCCTCCTTCTCCTTCTCCTTCTCCTCCTCCTCTCTCTCTCTCTCTCTCTCTCTCTCTCTCTCTCTCTCTCTCTCTCTCTCTCTAAATTTCTTTCTCTTTGTCCCCTTCTGACTGTATTTGGAACTGAATCAAGGACTGAATACATGCTAGGCAAGTATACTACCATTGATTGACAGCTCTACTCTTTTGATGAAAGTGTCTATTGTTGCTTCTATTCTATGCCAAAGTACAGTAATTGATGTAACATGGAGAAAAGAAACTTAACATTTTGAAGACCATGTAGCTAGGAAAGGTGGTCAATGAAGAATCAGATGTAAAATGAAATCAAAATGGTTATCAAATTAGAATGGCTAATACAAAGAAACAGGCTTAACATTAACTGAAATGTCACAAGGTCTAAAGTTTTACTTTAGGGAGTCAGCTGTGAAAGTACAAGAAAAGTTTAAGCAGAGTAACAGTTGCAAATACAATAGGAAACTTAGTGCTAATAGAATAAAAAAAGTCATTAAAGGACAGGATCCAAACAGGGCAGATGGGTGAGACAACTTTTGCACTGTGCTGGTCTATGTACAATTTGTCTTTGTTCTGAATGACCAGGAGTGAACATGATAAATACACATGAGCATGTAAAATATATTATGTAATTTAGAGAAGAGAGATTAAAAATAGGACAGGAACAGTATAATTTCAAAGAAAATAGAATAGAATTTAAAAAAAATGTGCTTTCTGTTCAAAGCTAAATTATCAAAGAGTAGAAGCATAAAATAGCAGTTGTAATAAATTGCTGTGTAATAATATTAACCATGACTATAATAAAGAGGCCTATGAATGTAAATTTTATCAATATTGATTTAAAGGCCTAGCCATACCTCTTCCCCAATTATCAGGCTACAAAATCAAAGGGATTGTCCTGAAACCAAAAACCACCTGGAGGTCACCCATAAACACACCTTCCCTAGCCTGTAATAAAAAGGCAATAGAAAGAAGATATAGCAAAAGGGAGATAAGAGATTAAGATAATAACAGCCTGCTTCAATCCCTGAACTTCACAGACAGAAAGGTTGAAGGAGACAAAGGGAGGGAAAGCGGGTTAATATTGATGGGAGGACCCACACCAATGAAACTCATTTAAATGGCTCTACATTCACTTTGTTCTCTTTAATACCAGGCCATCATTTAAAAAGCTACTCCCAAGAAAGAAAAGTATCCAATTTACATATTTACTTAAGGCATTCCAAAGTGTCAAGCCAATTTGATTTTCATTTATATTTAACACTGGAGTCATTTTTTTTTTGCAGAGAAACAATACGTTCTGGGGTGCTCAGACTTATTTTGTAAGAGTGTAAGAGTCTGATAATGTCTCAAAATCTCCTAAGCTACTGGAAAAGTAAAAATTGACAGAAAAAGATAATTTTGTTATGCCACGGAGCCTGGCAGGTGGGCAGAGTGTTCGAGTGGAATTGCAGTGACTTTCAATTATCTATCCTTAGACACTTGTCTGTTTCTCCTGGTGGCCTATCTAATGAATAGCTCTTCTGCAGATGGTGAGAAACTAGCATTCTTAATTGCTACCAGTCTAAAATTAACAACAGTCATGAGCATTGCTAGGGGAAGAATCTGGTGTAATAGAGTTCATCTGTCAAGAGAAGGAAATTGGGTATTTACTTTAATGGTGCATACAATCTGATAAGTGGCAAGGATCGTTTCAGTATTAGGAAACCTTAGACTTGTTGTGAGATGTAGTATCAATAAAAGCAGATTTAGTCAGTGTCCAATTGTTTTCATCTCTGTACAAACTAAGCAAGTATAATGCTGTCTACCTGTAACTCAGTGTTAACATTTGGCACTGAGTTTAAATGATGAATTGACATCAGTAATTTATACTGTGTAGCTTTCCTTCCCAAGATTATCATCTGTAATTTGACAACTATCTCTCACTTGCTTCTCATCAAAACGTGGAATACATGATTATTGTGCAAACACATATACAAATGTCCGACATTTGTTCACCTTTGATGTTATCATTGTAATTACTGCATCATAAGTCATTCTTCATAGTTAACTTAAAAATTGAAATGATAGTATAAGATTGAAGGGACAGAACAAAAATATTAGAAATCAGAGACTAAGAAAACTGAAAAAAATTGCTAGAAACAGATTCTCACATAATAGTTCAGAATTCAAATGTTTTTGACATTTCTGCAGATATACTCTGCAAGAAAATATTGGGATTATTGTTTCCAAAATTCATTTCTTTATCACGGTTATAAGAGGAGAAGACATCAAGATCCAGAATAGTTTTTAAAGCACAGTTTTGTTTAATTTTTTTTTCAGTGTCTAACTTCTAGGACCCATGCATAGGATGGAGAGCAAAGGTTCTATAATGCAAATCTTTCTTTTTCCTGGTGACTTAAGCAAGGTCAGTGAGACTAAAAATTTAAGGATACTGGTGTGGAAACAGGAACCTGAGTGGATATCAAGGAGTTTAGAAGGATATAGTGCACCCTAGAATTCTTCAGGGCATTAAGTTCCACTTAAATGTGTCACTGATGACCACAAATGATCAAAATTTGAGTTGTGAAGCCAAGTGCCAACTGATAAAACTACAACACAACTCCTGTACCTATCGATCAGGGACCATTGTGGAAGAGTGAGCAAAAAGATTATGAAATCTGAACAGGAAGCCTGCTGTGAGACTATGTCGCCAAGCAATGTCAGAGAAACTATACCCATGGTATCTTATCAGCATGGTTTCACAAGCAGGACTTGAAGAAAGGTAACAACCGAATAGGGAAAGTCTCAGCAGGCCTCAGCCATGGACAAAGAACTACAGGCAACTAAGGAATGCTGAGAGCCAGAGAAATAGTCATCCCTTGGAAAAAATACACCACCTGGTTATTGCAAAAACAAACACACAAGTAACATTATCAACTGAGTGGATTACACATGTATATTTAAGAACACACACTCAATGGGCATTGGTGGCACACACCTTTAATCCCAGCACTCTGGGAGGCAGAGGCAGGAGGATCTCTGTGAGTTTGAGGCCAACCTGGTCTACAGAGTGAGTTCCAGTACAGCCTCCAAAACAATCCAGAGAAACCCTGTCTCGAAAAAGCAAAATAAATAAATAAATAAATAAATAAATAAAAATAAAATAAAATAAAAATAAAAATAAGAACACACACACACACACACACACACACACACACGGAGCACTGTAAAGGAGAATTCCAGGAAGAAGAAGCTGTCTGCATACATTGGTTGACAAACCATAGATGAAGAGATTGGGATGTTGATAATTAGAAAGGATAATTACAATGTCTTTGGGATTATCTTTAGTCACTAAAGAAGCCATTTCTTGTCACCTCCAATTTCAGATCTAATATCCTAATATATAAAACCTTTGGAATGTAGTGACTTAACAAATTCCCATTCTCCACCCAACAAAAGGGGTAAGGGTGTTATCAAATAGCATCTGAGACTGTAGCTGAGATCTCCACTGCTGTGAATGCCATTTATTATTTCTACCTGTGCATGTTTACACTGCCTTGACTAAAAACTTCCCTTGTTACTATAAAAACACAATGATAACACTTCCATGCTGCAATATGGAATATAGAATAACCTAGCCCTGCGTTTCTTAGGCCATGTTCACTCAAGAATAGCTCCAGAATAAACTCTCATTCTCTTTAAAGCAAGAACTGTTTTTTTTAAATTTTTATTTTTGTATGTTTGGGTATGTCTTTCTGGATCCAGTCCCTCCTATGTCCTTATAGGTTTAATTCATTTTTTTTTGAGTTTTCTGTTTTCAGTAACACAGAGCATATTATACTATAGATCCAAATGTAAGAACTCAAATATATATATAAAAAAATTCTTGAAACATTTGTAATTTACATTAACAAATTCTCTTTAGTTTTGAAATTCTCAAGCATTAAAAATTCCTACTGTCAAAAATTTCACAGGAGGAAAAAAATCAATCATCTGAATCCATTTCTGTGATAAGCAGCTTAAGACTAAGTTTATTTACTGACCCAGGCAACCTTGGTTCTAAGTCTAGTGACTTGGAATCTTAAGTGACTTTCACCTTTCCTGTTCTGTAGGTTAAAGCTGAATTTGGGAAGACTTATAATGCTGAAAGTTTTCCTGGGACAGGCATAAAACATGTATAACACAACTTATGTTCATACGGGAATCCTGCCTCTTGACTATCTGGGTATCAGTTAATATCAGGAGTCTGGATCTAGCCAGTTCTATCCAGAGCTTCACAGTTCAAGCAGAGGAATACATTTGGTCAGGAAAATATATCCTGCTAAGTATGGGAGTATGCCAGAACAAGGAGAAGTTAGCAACTCAAATGCTCTTGCAAAGATCATCACCCAGCAGAGATTTTCAGGGTTGTTTGCATAGCAGATTCCTGTGCACACTCTTTATTGCATTTAGTGCTACCTGCAGCTTTATGTATAGTGTGTCTCGTTTGCATCTGAAATCTCCATTCAAGATTCATTAGACTCAGGGTCATTAGTTTACCATTATAATGAAACAAAAGTCACCTTCAGACCAAAACCAAACAATGAAAAGAAAAGGAAAAAGCAAACAAAAAAGTCTCACAGAAAGCTGCAGTGTGACATTGTGAGTGACACAGTATACACACACACCCTTTAGCCCACACGTCTTCATTTGTGTTTATTGTAATGAGGCACTGGTCTGGCTCAAGGCTTCTAGCTTCTGCCATACCCTCAGGACTAGTCCTTAATGGGACTCCTCTTTGATAGCCTGTTGTTGCCTTGTGTCTTGGTGATCCTGAGCTTTGGGTCTATATAGTTTTAGTACCTTTGCATGATTCAACTGTTCATGGATGAAGTGGATGTTGGGGGTGGCCAATTCATAGGACTGGTTCCGGGCCTGGGGCCTGGGTTGTATCTGGTTTGGTCGGCTCACTGGCTTTCACTTGTCACCGCCACGGCAAGCTCTGCCGCACTATCTCAAGATAGCCCATCCACTCCAGCTGGCTACAAGAACTGGGGCCATTTCTCCTGCTTTTCATGACCTTAGTGCTGGCTCACCCATACCCAGGCCACCTGGGCCAGCTGTACTGTTTTGCTTAGGCAAGGTGCAGAGCCTGCTCTCCTAATTTCATGCCCATGAGGCTACTTCTACCACCTGCTGTAGGTGGCAAGTGTTGGGGGCAGGGCATCCATCTTTCTTTTATCATTGCCACTATACGGCAGGTGGGGGGCAGCTCTTCCACTCTCATGACCTCAGGTTGGATTTACCTGTGCCCCCTCCAACAGGGTCAAACCTGTTGTTGGTGTGTTGCCCAGGTGAGGTGCAGGGTCTATTCTCCTGTGTGCCACAGAATGGCAACACTTATAAAGGAAAGGATTTAATTGTGGCTGGTTTACAGTTTCAGAGATTTAGTCTGCTATCTTCATGGCTGTATGAAGGCAGACATGATTCTGGAGATAGAGCTAAGAGTTCTACATCTTCATATGGGATCAGCAGAAGCAACTATATACAGGGTATAACTTGAGTCCTCAAAGCTTGCCCCCAGAGTCACACACTTTCTCCAACAAGGATACACCTACTCCAACAAGGCCACACCTCCTAATAGTGCCACTCACCGTGGGTCAAGTGTTCAAACATCTAAGTTTATGGGGCCATACCTTATTAAACCACCACACCCTAGTTAAGGGTTGCAGAGTGTAGAACTGATTGAATAGGATAGGAAATTAGAATTGCTGCTAAGAATTGTCAAGATAAAGCTGTCAGTGTTTTTATATTATTTGATATTTATGTCTTGGTACCAATGTTGAGTAGCTGTTAACAAAAGATAATGATTTCCTTATAGTAGTAAAACATAGTTTTCTTTGTTATTTATGTATTGGTTTTGTTTGTTGCATTCCCCAGCAATTTAAATAAAACTAATTTGGAAATTATTTATAAAGGTATGGCAGTGTGACAAGAATGGTTTAGCAAAACTTTCTGTGCAGCTTTTGAAAATTTAATTGTAACTTCAAGCATTTGAGTATAATTCAGTGACTGCCCTTGGTGCCATCTAAGCCTGAACTTCCTGGGAGTTGGAAGTGACAGCTCTTGAGATGCCTTGCTACAAGTTGATGCTGTCTGTGGTTCTCATTACTCATTCTTGCCAATACAAGTATGTTCCCATCGCCAACTACCTTAGAACCCAAATAATTTTTTCTGCTGCATATTTTCCATTATCTTAGCTAACTTGTCACTTCCATCATAAAGGAGAAATGATTTCTCTCCAACCTGGCATCAAGCATGCACGTTTTACTTTGTAATACATTTATCATCAATCAATTCCCAAGACTCGAGTGTCTTACCAACATAAAACAGCAGCCTGTTGTCTGGATGGAAAACAGAATGTCAGAGCAGCTAAGACAGTAACTTGGGCAGACAGAAAGGCTAACACTTAAATGCAATTTCTGATTTTTGGGAAAGGCATTATTGGACCTTCTTCATCACTCTTCACATATTCTGTTGCCCCTCAGGCTGTTCCTTTTCCGCTTTTAATATTAGATTTGGGGAGATTCAATTGACTGCTGTGCTCCACCGCCTAATCAGTCAGTAAAGAGGCAGCAAAGTCAAGAAAAATATTTTAAGAGATGTCAGTTCTATAAAAGTCAACAGAGATAAAGAGATTTATTGCTTCTGTCCTCAGTGCTGACCTGATTCTATTGGAGTCAGAAATCAAGAAAATCCAATTGTTTGTGTGTGAGTATGAGAGCAAGCAAGCAAGTAAGCCTGAGAAATAGATTTAGTTTATGGGGGAAAGAATATTTGTAAGTTGTCAGAAGTTCCTCGAAGTTGATATTTTAGTGTGTTACCGGAATTTCTGGATATTTTCCTCCTTCTTGTCGGAATAGAAAACACAGTAAAACAAAATGTGACTCCTTTGTGATTATACTCATTTGCCCATACATAACCCATGGATTTTGTTAATCTATGTTTAATAAGCATCTACTATCTGTCCTTAGCTGCTAGCATTCTAATAGTGAACAAAACTAATCTGGCTCTCTTTTTACACAATTCAGTCAATACTAAAGACACAATAACTCATCCTTTCAAATAAAGAGGAAGGAGACTGTAGTAAAACAAGAATTTAGGGAAGAAGCTGCTCAAATTATAGATCAATCAGCCTAGTGGTTTCAGTAATTATTGAGTAGCACTTAACTCAGGTCTAAGTTAGACAAGACCAGAGATCCATTTGAATTTGGAGGGATCCCTAGGACATCTAAGATACTGAGATGGAGATGTCTGGAACTGATTTGTTCGAACAGCTCATCAATGATAGTAAAATCCTGAAAATCCAGTTTACTATACTGTCTGTTTCATAGTAAATTCTGTCAATTGTATTTGAATGACACACCCTTATCCAAACAATTTTTGTAAAAAGCTGAAAAAGAGCAATTCTACCACTTTAGACTGTCGAAACCTATAATCACTTATTTTCTGAGTTCACAGTGACATTTTAAAATAAATATGTATTTATTCCTTGTTAATGATTCATGGACATAAGAAAAAAGTGTATTGATACACTCTGAAGGGGAACTTATTGCTGTTAGTTTCCTAAAACAATATCATTTCTAAGTATACATGATTATACCCACTGTATTCTAAGTATACATGATTATACCCACAAGTAATTTGGTCTTACTCCTTGTCTGAGATGCTTCTCTTTACAGCAATTAGGGATCATTACAAAAATATAGAACTGATTGAAATAAGTGACCATCAAATGTACAACTCAATTTGGGTACATTTACAACATAGGCCCTATGTATAAAGTTCAAGGAACCTTACAGAAACCAGAGAAGAAAAAATATAGTAGCCAGAGGACCAGGACATCTGCTGTAAGATAGTGTCTTCTAGATTTGACTGGGAAGATGTGTCCATGGATTCTCAAAATAGTGTCTGCATAATGGCCAGAGTAGACTGCATGAGAACAGAGACTTGGGAGATTTCACAAAACTCTAGCCACAGATGAATCGACTCAGTAAATTCAGAATAGATACCTAACAGCCAAATTTGATGCCTATATTTTAATTACTGAATTATCTATTAGTAAGCTTCCTATCTTATGATTTTCTAATTAAATGGGTTTATTGAAATATTTTGTTAATAGAATGTCCTAAAAATCTCGTGATTTAAAAAATATAGTTAAAGTATTTCAAATGTGGTGGGCTTTATCACTTCATTTTCTATAATTTTAGACTAATGCTATGGTGGAAAAAATAAGTTAGGGTCTTGAGAGATGGCTCTGCAGATAAAAACATATATTGCTCTTGTAGAGAATCATTTGCCTGAAGCACCACATAGAAGTACTCATAGTGTACATGTAACTCCTGTTTGAGACCTCTGGGGGATACCACACATAACTAGCTTACATTCACACAGATACACAAAAATATACCTAAGTACATATAAAATGGATCTTTCAAAACTTCAATTTTAATTAAACTGATATTATATTTCTGTAGTGTAAATAGATGATATTTGTAGTATACCTGGCCAAAGATCTAGCATTTAGTCACTAGATAATAATTAGCCTAGGATCACTAAGCAAACATTGGTAATAAGTGTCAACTGCAGGCTCAAACAGGATATGATGTCTTCTTGCTATATGATGATTGCAATTTATTCAAGAGGATTTAAAAGCCTGATTTGGAGTGGTTGAGTTAAGGACCACCTAGGCATCTGGAGCAAGATAATACTTAAATATTCTAATGTAATGAATCATTGTTTACAAAAAAATCACATGTAGAAAGTAATTTCCTTCTTCAAACAGCTATCATCACTGTTTATATTAACCACAATGCAGGACAGGTGTGGTGATTTATTGTTCTTTATCTAATAAAGATTGGCTGGAGATAAGAATGCAATACTAGCTACAACCATAGAGGCCAGGCAATGGTGGCATACACCTTTAGTCCCAGAATTCATATTAGTTAGACATACTAGTTAGAGGCTGGGCAATGGTGGTGTACACCTTTAATGCCAGCACTAGTTAGGGATGTAAGACAAGAGCAGGGTCTCACACCTGGAAATAATCTCCAGCCATGTTGAGGACAGTTTGCCCCAGCCTTAGTAGAGGTAAGATCTCTCTGATGGCTTGGCTGCTTTTCTTTTCTAATTTTCAGCTTGCTTTATTAGATATATAAACAATATATCACCACAGATAGACCTCGGAGAAATTCAGCAAACACAAAATAGACTTCATTATTTTGTGTTTCCTTGTGGGTTTTTTTTTAAAAAATGTTGTTTGTTTTAAAGAGATAGAAGGAAGGGGAAGTTGGGTGGGTAAAGAGTAGGGGAGGAGAATCAAGGAGTGGTTGGAGCACCATTAAAATATAGTGTGTGGAAATTTTAAAAAGATCCATTGTAGTGCTTTTTGCTCGAGTCAGGTCACCAGGTCCTAGTTTGCCATTATTAATCCTAGTTTATAACTATGTTGTTTTGATTATGCTTTATTGTCTGTTTTCATAACAAAGTATTTTGGTACTCAGAATAAATCATGTGATTACTTTCTTTATAAGAATCTAAAGGAGCTCTTCTGTTATCTCTTAGTTTTAAATAACTAATTTAGACATTAATAATAAATGATTCAAAATGAATGAGAACAGAATCCAGAACCTACAACCAAAGGCAGTGTGGGGCAAAATTTTATTAGGGAGAACATTCTATTCACTTAGAATGTGTAGCTTGAAAATTGCAAATCATTCTAAAGCTACAGCGAAGTTTGATTCCTTTAGATTGTTGAATGTGTCTTTGCATTGATGTCTCTGATACTCCCTCTCCTCTTTCTCAATCCTTTCTGTGCAGTACTTGTCTGTGTCCCAGGGAGCTGCTGAGGTCACAGGGTATGGGTCAAGTTTGATTCCTTTATTGATTGTTCTGCAACTGAGTCCTATACACTCAATAAACACTAGTAAATAGATAAGATAAAATTTCAGTTCATCAGGTAGACCTGAGATTGACCCTGTAATTTTACAACAATAAATCTCATTATGGTGATTGTGAAAAATATCCATGAAACAAACAAGATTATATGTACACAGATTAGTATACCACTAAGTATTGAAACTGTGTTGTGGATATAATGGGAATAAAAGTTGAATAAAGTTGTATTCTCTGAACCTAAATGTTCCTTCTATTAAGAAGTGGTTCAAAACAAGGAAAAAATGATAAAAATAAAAGTAGAATGAGATTAATTTTTTGGGAAAAAAATGTTGTGTTAATCACTTTTCTACATTTGATAAACAACCATGACTAAGGTAGACTGAAAAAGAAGGTACTTAGTTGTCCTTATGATTCCAGAGTGAGAGTCCATGATGGGAGCAGGAAGGCATGATGGTAGGAACATCAAACAGCTTAATCCTGAACCACAAGAAAAGGAAGAGATCTAACTCAAAATTGGATGAGTCTTTTGAAAAAGCCTACAACCAGTGACAGTCCTTTGTCAACAAGGCCACACCTCCAAATCCTTCAACCAAATATATGGCAACCAAGTATTCAAACATATAAACCTATGGTGGACATTCTCTTTCAAACCAACATAAGTGTCCTGGTTTTGCCACAAAATTTACTGTAGAGCATATTTTGAAAATAAAGTTTCCTTTTTCATGGCCAACATTTTCTTCAGCAATTTTTTTTTCTTGTTCTTACAAGAACTTCTTTGTAATTCCATACCTGACTGAAAGAGAATACTATACAGATCTGCCAGTGTGTCATTACATCAGTGAATTCTGAAAAGGACACCATGACACCTGAAGTGTTGGAAGAAGCAAGTGTACAGAAGCACACAGGGCTGGTAAGATACACCTTACTATGGAGATATCACTGTGAAGAGAAAATAGGACAAACCCCGGCATGACCATGGAGTCTTTAAGACTTAAAGCAGCAATAAACATAAATGAGGTATTTAAGATGGATAAAATTAGAACCTTCAAGAAATCAGAAAGGGAAGAAAAAATAAATCCCAGTAGTGGTAAACACACACCTTTAACACAGAACTCAGGAGACAAAGACAGTTGGATCTCTGAGTTTGAGGCCATCCTGGTCTACAGAGAGTGCTCCAGGACAACCAGGGTTGCACAGAGAAGCCCTGTCTTGAAAAACCAAAATAAATAAGTCAGGATATTTGAATATTAAGGAAACTCAATGAAAAACAATGCTAGAACCCCCAGGGAGCTTACTAGCAGTTTCTTCTTCTCAACCACACAGTTTCTCACATGGTTATAGTTGTGTTAGTCAGTTGTCCGTTAATGCTGTAAACATGTGAGGTCATCACTTCAGAAAGAGAACAGGTCTTATAGACTCAAGTTTTAGGAGTTTCAGTGCAGGATTGGTTAGTACCATTGCTTTTGGATCGCCTGAAGTTGGCATATCGTAGAACCCGTACATGAGAAAACTGTCTACCTTTGAGCGAGCATGCAAAGTCGAGGGAAGAGGGGAGGCAAGGGGTTCTCCTGTTTCCTTAAAGGGCGTGTCCCCAATGACAGAAGAGCCATCAACTAAGCCCCACCTTCTGCAGTCACATGACCCCTAACAGTGTTAGGGACTAAAGACTAAGCCTGCAGCCCATGTGCCTTCAGGAAACTAGCTTCTTCTTCCATTAACCCAAACAAGACAAGCTCCTGGAGACATTTTAAGCTCTTTAGCCAAACTCCTTCACAACTTCACTTAGGAGAAATCAAGCTCTACTCCCATGACACTGTCAAGCTAAAGCATAGCAATTCTGACATAGGGTTTTACTTTTTGTTTTTGTTTTTTGTTTTTCTGGCTTTTCGTGACAGGGTTTCTCTGTGTAGCTTTGGAGCCTATCGTGACACTCACTCTGGAGACCAGGCTGGCCTTGAACTGACAGAGATCTGCCTGCCTCTGCCCCCGAGTGCTGGGATTAAAGGTGTGTGGCACAACGCCCAGAGAAATTTACTATTTTGCTAATAACACATTTCCTCTTGGGGGGTATGGTGCCTTGAATAAGAGTGTACCCTATGCTCATATATTGGAATGCTTTTTGCGGGGAATGGCACTATTAGAAAGGACTGAAGGGATTAGCAGTTGTGTTGCTGAGTGGTGGTGGTACACACCTTTAATCCCAGCACTTGGCAGGCAGAGGCAGGAGGATCTCTGTGATCCTGGTCTACAGAACTAGTTCCAGGACAGCGAGAGCTGCACAGAGAAACCCTGTCTTGAAACCTCCCCTCACCAAAAAGAAGGAGTTGTGATATTTTTGGAGGATTTGTGTCATTGAGGGTGGGTGTTGGGGTTTCAAAAGCACATGGCAAGCCTACAGTCTCTCCCTCTGCCTATGGTTGAGAATGTACCTCTCAGCTACTGCTCTAGTGTCTGCCTGCATGCTCCCTGTGATGATGACAATTGACTAGACCTCTGAAACTGTAAGCAAGCTCCAATTAAATGCTTTGTTTTATAATCCCTGTCTTGAACATGGTGTCTCTTCACAATAACAGAACAGTGCCTAAGAGAAGATGATTGTTTTCTTTCAGTAAGGTAGAATGTTCAGGAGCCTAAGATACAGAGGTTCCCAGATACATTCATATCATATTCCAGTCATCACATATCTTTAATATCATGTGGCAGCTTCTTCCTTAAGGGGAGGATCTGAGGCATATGAACATACTGATGGATGTTAAGATGTTCTTCCTCTTAAATTGTAGCCTTCACTGAGCTAGGGTTTATACTACTAAGAAACCTTGTTTAGAGCACTGGGATATTTACTCTCAGCAAATTATTGGGTCCCAGTAAAATGTGATTTCAAATTTATTTGCATTAAAAATTTCTCATTAGTTCTCTAAAAAGAAGTTGTGTGCTCGAACGTGTGTGAAAGACCCCCAGAGGCTCAGGCCCCCAGGATCTTGGTCCAGGACTGTGACAACCCCAATTATCGGGCAGAGGTGAAAGCTTGATGCAAATAGCAAGAGGCTTTATTGTAGTTGTTTAACGAGCTAACCCCATGTTAGCTAGGGCCTTTCATCTATCCACCAAGGTGTGTGGCTGGGAAAGACAGCTAGAAGCCACTGCATAGAGAACTTATAGGGCAGCGTAAGGGGAGTGTCCAGCGGTACGCACAAGCTCAGGACTGGTGTGCCTCCAGGCTTGGAGGGCTTGCCCTGTGTTGATTGGTCAACTGGTTGTTATGGCCCATAGGCCCTCCCAGGGCAGTTGCTATGCTCTCACATCATTGCTGTGCGCTTGTCCATAAAGCACACCCAGAGCCATAAAGCATAGCACTACCAGCTAACTTCTGATTCATTCCTTGCCACGAGGCAGGCATCTGACCTCCTAGTGAGCAAGGCAAGGTCAGGCAAACGAGCTAGGCTATTATGGCTGCTGAAATGGGAAGCTGGTCCCTTCATGTGTGTGTGTGTGTGTGTGTGTGTGTGTGTGTGTGTGTATTTGCATTTACTCAAGAGTTTAGTCTTTTCCACAGAGAAAGGGAATTTATTATCTTTTTCTATCCAATATTCAAATATTATTATTTTTAAATCATCCCAGCATGGCGCTGGGAATTATTTTAGTACAATCACGATCTGAAAACCACTGGCAAAGGAAGTCATAGATGTACTACAGTAATGAAAGCTTTAGCAGATGTCTACTATGTCTACCTGAAACTTACCTGGCTATTTATTCCCAGTATCTCACTATCGGTGTGAGCACTGTAAACCACCTCATGAAAGTTTTTGTGCTTAAGTCAGTGTACATCAGTTTTCCTCCCAGAGATGCTAAATAGCTACACCATGCCTTATACCATCAGGAAACAGGCATTGGGAAAAGAATATTTATTTCAAATGGAAATACCACAAAAACAGTGTGACACACGTGCACCCTTTAAATTTGCTCTTGTAAATTATTCCTTGTGATGAATGCAGCTAGTAGTTGTTTCTTGGTCCCAACACAAAAACTTAATTTTTCTGGACAGTTAGAAAGCTACTCACTCTTTTTTTTTTATCAGTTTATAATTATAACCATCAGACAGATTACTTGCCCAAGAAGCCTTGAAGGCCTGAGGCCCTTGGAGAGCAAACAAGAGGTTTGAAATAAATGAAACTCAAATACCGAATTATGTTGATGGTCAGCATTGCTCCTCTTAGCAAGAAAGCATTTTTTCATTCTTCAAACAAATAATTTGCATGACATTTGTTATAGACATTACTTTCCTCCGGGTCTCTCCTAAGTGACTATCTGGCTACTATGAGAGTAGCGAGAGTCACACCGGAGCAAAACAAGCAAGCAAGCAAACAGACACTTTTAGGAAAGAAGAATGTAATTATGAATTTGACTGCCTTGACTGTAATTAATTCCCGGAGTCAAGCCAGTAGCCCACATCAATATGCCTAGTTTTCTTATCTCATATCTCTAGAACTCTAGCTAGATTCCTCTTACTCCATACCCCTTACTTAGAAGTTAAAAGAAAAGTCTGTGTCAAATTCTTGATTCCATATCTATTACAGACACAATGCAAGAGATAAAACCTAATGAGTTTCCACAAACACAAACAATTTGTTAGCATTGACTGGTCACTTCAGTGAAAGAACCAGTCAATTTAATCAAATTGGCCAAACTGGCCTTAAGCTGAAGTGACAAATGGATGCAGTCAAAATAATCACACTAAGTAAATAGACTGGGTGTGTTCACTTCACTCTCCTTCTAGCGCCTCTGAATCTTAAAGTGTTTGCTCATGAAGCTCCACTCTCAGTTAAGTGGAGAAATGTTAAAATTGGGCAACACAAAAACAAGATGCCTGATCACTCCCGTGGTCATGGGCAATCATCTGAATAAGAAGAAATAGATGGGGAAAATGGAATAGCCCTCCCTTACCTCTTGACTGAGGGCATGCCCAGGAGCCCTACACCAGGTGTTCTAATCATTGGCATGTGAAGAATCCAGAAGAGACATTGCCCCTAGCCACAGTATAATTGGATATATACATACTGTATAAACACAGGTTTACTGGACAGTGGACACAGAAATCCTGAATTAGAAAACATATCCAAGTGACTCTCACAGGAGTCTAAGAAGATAGACAGCAGTGCAGGTTTCCTAAAGCCCCAAACAATCATAGTAATTCACTTCCAACTGTTGCCCTGCTGGCACTCTTCCTAAGCAGACAGGGGAGCTGCTGCATCTCTCAGATAACAAGGTAATTAATGTTAAAAAGGGAGAGCAGATTGAGGAGGGTCAGTTGGAGCTTCAGAATCATAAAACGGGAGAATTAAAAAGCCCATTTCCATTTGCGTCTAACTTCTATTTGCAAGGCTTCTTTTTGAGAGGTCTGCAAAGGCAAAGGGAGCAATATGGAATAAACAAAAGCTATTACAGGAAATGAGATGCCTTTCCTCTTAGCCTCCTTTTGTTGGAGATCTTCACTGAAACCCCAGTGACATTGCTATAATCCAAAGCTCCAAAATTAGTTTGGGCTACCTTGGAGGAAAACAATAGAATAGAATTTGCTTATTAGCACCATTAGACATGATGCCAACATTCCACTGAGCTAAAGATCCCTCTGTGTGGTTGCACCCATTCTCCACTTTGCTGCTGGTAAATAGGTAATTGTTATTTGTTAGTTGCTTGAACTGTCTTTCCAGTGGGTACATTTGCGGCACCATTTTGTCTGGAGAATTTTGCCATTAGTAATGGTGATGGACTGAGAGGCACTTATTGGGAGGTCCATGACAGAGTTCAGTCTTCTATAATAGAAGGAAAGACTAACCAAGAAACTGTATATCACTTCCAACCCCAGGTCACTGATTTACTAATAAGTGCCAATAGTAACACCTATCTTCAACTAACATCTAGAAAAAGGAAATACATGGTCTGATGAAAAAATCTAAAAGGAAATAAATGAGGCCTTTTAAATACTAATTAGGTTCACTTTTAGCACCCATGATAACACAATGATAGTAGATCTACAGGGCCCTTCCTCTTTATGAAGAATTAGGCTTAGTATTTCAATTCATACTGTTACCAAAAAGTAAATGTGATTTGAAATGTATTATTTTATAATAAGAAAAACTGAGGCAAAGAGGTATAGAACAACTTCAAAGCCAATCAGTAGAAGGGCCAAGAGTTAGGCTAATTATCCACCTTTAAGACTTTTGATTATAGTGTTATATGAACATGATAACCACTAAGGTAATTTTCAATAATAACAAATAAGAGCAGTAAGCATCTTTATTTTTTATTTATTTTTTAATTTTCATAATGTATGGGAAAATTTATTTTTTTAGTTTTTTTTTATTAGTTCAAATTAGGAACAAGCTTGTTTCACATGTAAGTCCCTTCTCCCTCTCCCTCTCCCTTCCCTCACCCTCAACTCTGCTACCCCACCAAGACCTACCTGCCACCCCATCCACCCTCCACTCCCCAGGCAGGGTAGGGCCCTCAATGGGGGCTCTGCAAAGTCTACCACATCATCCTGGGCTGGGCCTATGCCCTTCCCCATGTGTCCAGGGCAAGAGTGCATCCCTTCATGTGGGATGGGCTCTCAAAGTGTCTTCTTATGCCAGGGAAAAATACTAATCCACTACCAGTGGCCTCCTAGAGTGCAGAGGCCTCCTCATTGACATCCATGTTCAGGGGTCTGGATCAGTCCTGTACTGGCCTCCCAGACAGCATCTGGGGTCAATGTGCTCCCCCTTGTTCAGGCCAGCTGTTTCTGTGGGTTTCTCCAACTTGGGTCCGACCCCATTCGTTCTTCATTCCTCCCTATCTGCAACTAAGTTCCAGAGTTCAGTTAAGTGTGTATCTGTAGAGGTCTCCCTCTGCTTCCATTAGCCACTGGATGAAGTCAATAGGATGGCATAAAAAGTAGTCATCAATCTCATTTTAGGGGAAGGGCTTTTAGGTTATCCTCTCCACAATTGCCTGGATTGTCTGTTTGTGTCATCCTTGGAGATCTCTGGAAGTCTCCCTAGTGACAGATCTCTCCTCGGACCTATAATGGCTCCCTCTAATATGGTATCTCTCATCCTGCTCTCCTTTTTTCTTTCCCCAACTCAATATTTCTGCTCCTCCATTTCCTCCTCTCCTCTCCTTTTCTCCTGCTCTCATTCTGGCAGCTCCCTGTCCACTACCCTCATGCTCCCAATTAGTTCAGGAGTTCCTGCCCCTTCCCAATCCTGGAGTCATGAATTATCCCCTAGACTACTTCATGTTTCCTAATTTCTTTGGTGAAGAGGATTGTAGGCTGGTAAGCCTTTGCTCTATGTCTAAAATTCATATATGAGTGAGTACATACCATGTTTGTCAATTTGTGACTGGGTTACCTCACTCAGGATGGTTTCTTCTAGTTCCATCCATTTGCCCGCAAATATCAAGATTCCATTGTTTTTTTTTTCTGCTGATTAGTACTTCATTGTATAAATATACCTCATTTTCTCTATCCATTTTTCAGTTGAGGGGCATCTAGGTTGCTTTCAGGTTCTGACTATTACAAACAATGCTGCTATGAACATGGTTGAACATATGTCCTTGTTGTATATACATGCCCTATTTGGGTATATACCCAAGAGAGGAATGGCTGGATCTTGAGGAAGACTGATTCCCATTTTTCTGAGCAACCGCCATACTGATTTCCAGAGTGGTCTTACAAGTTTGCACTCCCACCAGCAATGGAGGAGTGTTCCTTTTTCTCCACATCCTCTCCAGCATAGATTGTCATTGGTATTTTTGATTTTAGCCATTCTGACAGGTGTGAGGTGGTATCTCAGAGTTGTTTTGAGATTCATTTCTCTGATGGCCAAAGATTTTGAGCACTTTAAGTGTCTTTCAGCCATTTCAGATTCCTCTGTTGAGAATTCTCTATTTAGTTCTGTACTCCACTTTTTAATTTCACTGTTTGGTGTTTTAGTGGCTAGCTTCTTGAGTTCCTTGTATATTTTGGAAATCAGTCCTCTGTCAGATGTGGGATCGGTGAAGATCTTTTCCCATTCTGTGGGTAGTTGGTTTGTCTTACTGACTGTGTCCTTTGCCTTGTAGAAGCTTCTCAGTTTCAGGAGCTCCAATTTATTAATTGAAGATCTCAATGTCTGTGCTACTCTTGTAATGTTCAGGAAGTGGTCCCTTGTACCTATTCATTCAAGGGTATCTCCCACTTTCTCTTCTAGAATATTCAGTGTGGCTGGATTTATGGTGAGGTCTTTGATCCATTTGCATTTAAGTTTTGTGTATGGTGACAGATATGGATCTATGTGCAATCTTCTGCATGTCTGAATCCAGTTGTGCCAGGACCATTTGTTGAAGATGCTATCTTTCTTCCATTGTATAGATTTAGCATCTTTTTCAAAAATAAGGTGTTTATAGGTGTGTGGGTTAATATCAGGGTTTTCAATTTGATTCCATTGGTCTATCTGTCTATTTTTGTGCCAATAACAAGCTGTTTTCAAAACTATGCCTCTATAATAGAGCTTGAAGTCAGGGATGGTGATGCCACCAGATGATCCTTTATTGTACAGAGTTGTTTTGGCTATCCTGGGTCTTTTGTTTTTAAATATAAAGTTGAGTATTGTTCTTTCAAGGTCTGTGAAAAACTGTGTTGGGATTTTGATGGGGATTGCATTGATTTTGAATATTACTTTTGGCAAGACTGCCATAGAATCAAGATTTATTATGTTGATTCTACCTATCCAAGAGCATTGGAGATCTTTGCATTTTCTTGTATGTTCTTTAATTTCTTTCTTTAAGGACTCCAAGTTCTTACTGTACAGGTCTTTCACTTTTTTGGTTAGTGTTACCCCAACATATTTTATGTTGCTTGTGGATATTGTGAAGGGTGATGTTTTTCTGATTTCTTTCCCATTGCATTTATCATCTGCATAATGTAGAGCTACTGATTTTTTTGAGTTAATTTTGTATCCTGCTACCTTTCAGAAGGTGTTTATCAGCTGTAGGAGTTCCATGGTAGAGTTTTTTTGGATCACTAATGTAGACTATCATGTCTTCTGCAAATAGTGAAAGTTTGACTTCTTCCTTTCAAATTTGTATCACTTTGATGTCCTTTTCTTGTCTTATTGCTCTAGCTAGAACTTCAAGTGCAGTATTGAAGAGATATGGAGAGAGTGCACAACCTTGTCTTGTTCCTGATTTTAGAGGAATCGCTTTGAGTTTCTCTCCATTTATTTTGATGTTGGCTGTTGGTATGGTGTATATTGCTTTATCATGTTTAGATATGTTCCTGTTATTCTTGTTCTCTCCAAGATCTAAATCATGAAGGGGTTTTGGATTTTGTGAAAGGCCTTTTCAGCATCTAGTGAGATGATCATGTGGTTTTTCTTTTTCAGTTTGTTTATATGGTGGATTACATTGATGGATTTTCATATGTTGAACCATCATTGCATCCCTGGGATGAAGCCTACTTGATCATAGTGGATGATTTTTCTGATGTGTTCTTGGAATCGATTCACAAATATTTTATTGAGTATTTTCGCATCTATGTTCATGAGGGATATTGGTCTGTAGTTCTCTTTTTTAGTTGTATCTTTGTGGGGCTTGGGTATCAAAGTGATTGTAGCTTCTTAAAAAGAGTTTGGCAACATCCCTTCTGCTTCTATTGTATGGAACATCTTGTGCAGTACTGGTATTAGCTCTTGTTTTAATTTCTGGTAGAATTCTGCAGTGAAGCCATCTGTCCCTGGGATTTTTTTTTGGTTGGAAGTCTTTTGATGACTGCTTCTATTTCATTCGGGGTTATTGGACGATTTAAACTGCTTATCTGTTCTTGGTTTAATTTTGGTAAGTGATATCTATCCAGGAAACTGTCCATTTCCTTTAGATTTTCAAATTTTATGGAGTACAGGTTTTCAAAGTATGACCTGATGATTCTTTGGATTTCCTCAGTGTCTGTTGTTATATCCCCCTTTTCGTTTCTGATTTTGTTAATTAGCATGCTCTCTCTCTGCCTTTTGGTTAGTTTGGATAGAGGTTTGCTATCTTGTTGATCTTCTCAAAGAACCAACTCTTTGTTTCATTGATTCTTTGTAATATTTTCCTAGTTTCTACTTTATTGATTTCAGCCCTCAGTTTGATTATTTCCAGGTGCCTACTCCTCTGTTGTGAGTTTGCTTCTTTTTGCTTTAAATCTTTCAATTTTTCTGTCATGTGACTATTCTCCAGTTTTTTCATATGAGCACTTACTACTATGAACTTTCCTCTTAGCACTGCTTTCAAAATGTCCCATAAGTTTGGGTATGTTGTGTCTACATTCTCATTAAATTCTAGGAAGTCTTTAATTTCTTTTTTTTTGTATGTCTTCCTCAAACCAGGAATGGTGTAATTGGGTGTTATTGAATTTCCATGAGTTTGTAGGTTTTCTGCAATTTGTATTGCTGTTGAATTCTAGTTTTAAAGCATGGAGATCTGATAAGATACAGGAGATTATTTCAATTCTTTTGTATCTGTGGAGGTTTGCTTTGTTGCCAACTATGTGGTCAATTCT
Source organism: Cricetulus griseus (assembly GCF_003668045.3). Lineage (NCBI taxonomy): Eukaryota > Metazoa > Chordata > Mammalia > Rodentia > Cricetidae > Cricetulus > Cricetulus griseus. The sequence goes on along the minus strand of NC_048597.1, from coordinate 27,233,406 downwards.
AGAGAAGGTGCCATGTGTCGCTGAGAAGAAGGTATATTCTTTTGTGTTTGGATGGAATGTTCTATAGATATCTGTTAAATCCTATTGGGTCATAACTTCTCTTAGATCCTTTGTTTCTTTGTTAAGTTTCTGTCTGCTGGTCCTGTCTAGTGGTCAAAGCGGCATGTTGAAGTCTCCTACTATAAGTGTGTGTGGCTTTATGTGTGGTTTGAGCTTTAGTAATGCTTCTTTTACAAATGTGGGTGCCTTCATATTTGGGGCATAGATGTTCAGGATTGAAACTTCATCTTGAAGGACTTTCCCTGTGATGAGTATGAAATGCCCTTCTTCATCTCTTTGATTGATTTTAGTTTGAAGTCTAATTTGTTAGATATTAGGATTTCTTCACCAGCTTGTTTCTTGGGCCCATTTGATTGGAAAATCTTTTCCCAACCCTTTACTCTGAGGTAATGCATGTCTTTGAAGTTGAGGTGTTTTTCATGTATACAGCAGAAGGATGGATTCTGTCTTCGTATACATTCTGTTAGCCTATATCTTTTTAAGTGCAGGTTAAGACCATTGACATTGAGGGATATTAATGTCCATTGATTGTTTGTTCTTGTTTGTTTTGGATTTAATGTTGGTGGTGTCATTGTGTGTGTGGATTTCACTCTCCTGTTTCTTTTCGTGTTTGGTAGATTTGGATTATCTATTGCCTAAATTTTTGTGAGTGTATTTATCTTCATTGGGTTGGAGTTTTCCTTCTAGAACTTTCTGTAGTGCAGCATTTGTGGATATGTATTGTTTAAGTCTGGTTTTGTCATGGAATATCTTGTTTTGTCCATCTATAGTGATTGAAAGTTTTGCTGGATACAGTAGTCTAGGTTGGCATCCATGCTCCCTTAGTGTTTGTAGGATATCTATCCAGGACCTTCTGGCTTTCAAAGTTTCCATTGAGAAGTCGGGTGTGATTCTGATAGGTCTGCCTTTATATGTTACTTGGCCTTTTTCCTTTGCTGCTCTTAATATTTTCTCTTTATTCTGAAGATTTGGTGTTTTGATTATTATGTGTCGAGGGGACTTCTTTTTGTGGTCCAGTCTGTTTGGTGTTCTGTAATCTTCTTGTACTTTCATAGGCATATCCTTCTGTAGTTTGGGAAGTTTTCTTCTATGATTTTGTTGAATATGTTTTCTGTACCTTTGAGCTGTATTTCTTCACCTTCTACTATACCTATTATTCTTAGGTTCGGCCTTTTCATGGGGTCTCATATTTCCTCGATATTTTGTGTTAAGGATTTGTTGGACTTGAGATTTTCTTTGGTCGATGACTGTATATCCTCTAGCGAGTCTTCAACAACTGAGATTCTCTCTTCCATCTCTTGTATTCTATTGGTTATACTCACATCTTTAGTACCTGATTGTTTATCCAGCCTTTCTATTTCCAGCATCACCTCATTCTGTGTCTTCTTTATTGTTTCTATTTCAGCTTTCATGCCTTGAACTGTTTCAAGTGCTTCCTTCACTTATTTGGTTGTTTTTTTCTTGGCTTTCTTTAGATTCTTTAAGAGATTTGTTAACTTCTTGAATTCTATGGTTTGTCTTTTCCTCCATCTCATGTAATTTTTGGCTTTTTTTTTTCTTCTATTTCTTTAAGGGATTTTCTTGTTTTCTCTTTAAAGGACTCTATCATCTTCCTAAGATAATTTTTGAGGTCCATCTCTTCTTTATACTCTGTGTTGGGCTTTTCAGATTTGCTGGTGTGGAGTCCCTAGATTCTGGTGGTGTCATATTGGTTTTTATGTTGTTGTGTGTGTTCTTACTCTGTCTTCTTCCCATCCCTTCTTCCAGTGAGTGCAGGTGGCTCAGCTTCTGGCAGCAGTGGGATTGCAGAGAGTGGTGGGTGGACAAGGGTGGGGTGTGTCCAGACTCAGTGTGGATCTTCCTGTACTGGGGAGGTCCAGTCTTGTCCGGGTGGGGTCAGGCAGAAGCGAACAGGTATTGATGGAGGAGGTTGGGGTGCAGGCAGAACAGCGCCAAGACTCACCTGTGGCTAGGGCACCGGCCGCAGGACAGAGGACAGGGTTTAGAGAGGGGTGAGGTTTGTCCAGACTGGGTGGGCCTTTCGGTAGTGGGGAGGTCCACTCTTGTCTGAGTGGGGTCAGGCAGAAGCGAGCAGGTGTTGATGTAGGAGGTTGGGAAATAGAACCGTCCAGACTCACCTCAGGCTAGGGCACCGCAGCAGGACAGAGGGCAGGGTGTAGATAGGGGTGAGGTGTGTCCGGACTCTGCAGTAAGCAACTTGTAACGTCTACATAGATTGCTTTAAAATTAGCATATGTATTTTAAACATATTTTTAATAATATGCTTATATATATACATTGAAATTTATACAACATACCCACACATATATAAGTGTATGTACACACACACACACACACACACACACACACACACATGACACATACATTTCTAAATAATTATACCCAACCAAAATGATGACAAATTTTTATGATTTTATTTCTATTTACGTATGTGTGTGTTTGCCTGCATGTGTGTGTGTGTGAACAATGTGTGTGCAGTATCTGAGGGGCTGAGAAGATCAAGTCAGAGCCCCTGAAATTGAAGTTACAGCTATGAGTGCCCTTGAAGGACTTGTCATGCAGGTGGTTGCTAGGAACCAGACCTGGTTTGTTTGCAAGAGCAACTGTTGGGACCCAGCCCCAACCGGGTCTCTGTGAGTTGTTTTCCAGCATAACCACAGGTACCTCCTGTTTTCTTAGCCCCGCCCACTAACATGCTGCTATGAACCTTTCTTGTTATTGAAACATTATGCCTTGCCCCTATCCCCTTCTTGCTTCCTTGGCCATGAACAGGGGTTGTGGTTTCCTCGTTTATGATAGGGTGTAGGAGTGCATTCTGCTAGCAGGTGATGTTTTCCCATCTCCCCTTGTATATAAGCTGCTGGCTGCAATAAACGAATGGCATTTGCTTCTACTAATGACCCCAGTTGGGTCCTTTATTTTTTCATTTTTTTTTTATTAGTTCAAATTAGGAACAAGCTTGCTTCACATGCCAATCCCGCACAACCCTCCCCCAACCTCCTGCCTGCCCCCATCTCATCCCCCCTCCACTCCCCAGGAAGGTTAGAGACCTCAATGGGGCTCCCCAAAGTCCACCGCATCATCCTGGGCTGGGCCTAGGCCCTCCCCCATGTGTCCAGGCCAAGAGTGCATCCCTTCATGTGGGATGGGCTCTCAAAGTCCCTTCTTACCCCAGGGAAAAATAGTAATCCACTACCAGGGGCCCCCTAGAGTGCAGAGGCCTCCTCATTGACATCCATGTCTGGATCAGTCCTGTGGTCACCTCCCAGACAGCAGTCTGGGGTCCATGTGACCCCTGGTTCAGGCTAGCTGATTCTGTGGGTTTCACCAGCCTGGTACCAAACGCTTTGATCTTCATTCCTCCCTCACTGCAACTAGGTTCCAGAGTTCTGTTCAGTGTATATCTGTGGATGTCTGCCTCTGCTTCCATCAGACACTCAATGAGGACTCTAGGATGGCATAAAAAGTAGTCATCAGTCTCATTATAGGGGAAGGGAATTCAGGTTATCCTCTCTACCATTGCCTAGATTGCCAGCTTGTGTCATCCTTGTAGATCTCTGGAAACCTCCTTAGTGCCTGATCGCTCCTCAGACCTATAATGGCTCCCTCTGATATGGTATCTCTCATCTTGCTGTCCTCTGCTCTTCACCCAACTCAACCTTTCTGCTCCTCTATTTCCTCCTCTCCACTCCTCTTCTCCTCCTCTCATTCAAGCAGCTCCCTGTCCCCTACCCTCATGCTCCCAATTAGCTCAGGAGTTCCTGACCCTTCCCATTCTCTGGGGTCCATGCATTTTTCTCTTTGAGCCCTTCTTTTTTCCTAGTTTCTTTGTTGAAGAGGATTGCAGGTTGGTAAGCCTTTGCTCTATGTCTAAAATTCATATATGAGTGAGAACATACCATATTTGTCTCTTTGTGACTGGGTTACCTCACTCAGGATGGTTTCTTCTATTTCCATCCATTTGCCTGGAATTTCAAGATTCCGTTGCTTTTTTCTGCTGAGTAGTACTCCATTGTATAAATGTACCACATTTTCTCTATCCATTCTTCATTTGAGGGGCATCTAGATTGCTTCCAGGTTCTGGCTATTACAAACAATGCTGCTATGAACATGGTTGAACACATGTCCTTGTTGTATGAATGTGCATTATTTGGGTATATACCTAAGAGAGGAATTGCTGGATCTTGAGGTAGACTCCCATTTTTCTGAGCAACTGCCATGCCATACTGATTTCCAGAGTGGTTTTACAAGTTTGCACTCCCCCCAGCAATGGAGGAGTGTTCCTTATTTTCCACATCTTCTCCAGCATAGATTGTCATTGGTATTGGTATTTTTGATTTTAGCCATTCTGGCCGGTGCAAGATGGTATCTCAGAGTTGTTTTGAGTTGCATTTCTCTGATGCCCAAGGATTTTGAGCAATTTCTTAAGTGTTATTCAGCCATTTCTGATTCCTCTGTTGAGAATTCTCTATTTATTTTTGCACCTCACTTTTTAATTTCATTGTTTGTTGTTTTGGAGACTAGCTTCTTGAGTTCCTTGTATATTTTGGAAATCAGCCCTCTGTCAGATGTGGGGTTGGTGAAGATCTTTTCCCATTCTGTGGTCTGTCGTTATGTCCTTCTCCATCTGCAGACTCTTGTCTGGTCTAGTTTTTCCATCGCTGGTGCTGGTGCTGGTGCTGGTGCTCGTGACAAGCAACAAGTGCTTTTTAGTGCTGAGCCAACTCTCCAGTCCTACTCATCCCACTTTTAAAAACATTTATATTTTTTTCCACCATTATTTCTCTTTCAAAATATAAGAATGTATGCAATAGTTTACACTCAAAATATCATTGACCCATATGTGTTTAAGGATAACTGTCTTTAAAAACATTACAATTAGGAGATGCAGTCATGCTGTAAATTCCTCAACATGATAATTCTAAAGTATAGTCTAACTGAAGCCACAGAATTCTAGGAAGCCCCCAAATGATGCTGTCCTGTAATTTTGTAAATGTAGCCTGCCAGGGACTGGCCACTGTCTTGTCTGGACTTCCTGGTTTGCATGACCTTCAATTACATAGTACACTTTCCATGGTTGGAAACCACCTATGCTGTGGCCTGAGCTAAGACTCCAGTACTGAACACTGAGAACCTGGACTGCCCTCATCTGTTAGAAAAGAATCCATGCTGAAAAACTACCTGGGAAGTGGCACACCTAAAAAGATATCCCATTAAAACACGCCACAGGTTCTGGTTCTTCTGTTACTTCCCAGCTGCTTCCTTCCTAGTCCACCACATGAACCTGATTCTTGTATGCACACGTGAACACACACATGCATGCGCATGTTTGTGTGTGTGTGTGTGTTGTTTGCTTGTTGTTTTGTTTTTAACTCCAGTCTAATGGGAACCTCTTCCCTGTCCTGGCAATCTACTAATCCTTTCCCTCAACACATTTCCAGTATTTACAATGTCTTACAATTTTCTAGGAATTGAGGGTGTAATACTAACAGCAACTCTATGCCCCTTGTTCATATTGAGACATTTGCATTGCTTCAATTAACAGCCTGGTAGACCAAGAACAAATGAGGATTTAGGGAATTTTTATTTCCTCAAATGCATGCATAACTAAAATCTGTGACGATGACTATTCTTAAGCAATTCCTTAACCCGTGTTAAGTGATTGTGACAGGAGCAGTGGAAGCCTCTAGTCATTCTTCAGTTAGTGACCCTTGTGCAGACCATAGTACAAAGACTATGATCAATTTCACTACAGCAAAGACAAATAAAATCTTTACCAAAGGACATCTGAATAGTTTAGATTTTTTAAAATGGAGCTCATAATTTTGATAAATGTAACTAAAGGAGAGAGTCTCCCTCCGTTCACAAATGCCTGATAGTGTAGTGTCTGATAAGCCAAGGGGAAAAAAAAAATAATGGCCATGACATGCAGACTACAGAAAGTCCCTACAGAGCGTCTCACAAGGGAAAAGGCCTACCTCATTAACCTTTCGGTGACGGGACCAAGGAGACAGCAGACAAAAAGGGGTTGGAACCATTTAAGGAAAGATGACAAGAAGGCAGAAGTAAGATGGGTTGTGACAGGGCCTATCTCTAAAGCAGAGAAAAGGCATGGAAACAAGCAAGGCAAATGGGAAGTGACAGGAAGAAACTGTTTGGGACTGCAAATGAGCTCAGTGGGAAAGGAAGTGGAACACTTGCTGGAGTGAAACCACTGAATTATGGGATTGTGCCTCCAGAACTCTTAGCATAGTAATATTGTCTCCCAGTTGACAGAGCAAGAGTAGATTTATTATACAACCTACCACCTCTCTCTCCTGTCCTCAAAGAAGTAGCAAAATCAGTGGCCCAGGGAAAAATCCACCCGTTCTTTTCCTTTCCTGTCCCTTTTTGATTCGCATGTTAGCGAGAAAATAGAAATGCAAATCTCCTTGACTGTATCTTCACAGACCATGGCTCATTAGGAATCCTAGAGAGAAAATGTTCTGTGTTTTCTTCTTTCCATCAGGACTGATGTCCCTTTGAAAGTGCTAATAGGACCTCTCCTGCTCAGGCTGCAGTACATTTACCTCTAACTTCAGTGAAAGGACTATTAAAATGAAGATTTCTGGGATGTAAATGGCTCAGCTTAGTGTATTTCTTTGAACCTCAGGTGTTGCTTGCACTTGTTTTCCCCACGGGCACTGTTAATAGACTGCAGGTTGCAGGAGTCCCTTCCAACTCAGAAATCTAGGTCACAACTGATTACCCCTTGCACAGCAATCACCCCCTTTCCAGGGACTGTCCCTCTCTACTCTGAACTAAATATATTTAACAGGTCTCTAAATACTGTGAAACTCTGTAGAGTTATGCAAGTGAGTTCAACAGGAGTGCACTGTCTCACACTTCTTGAATGCTGGACAGCAAGAGCTGTGGCCATTCTGCACTCTACCCCATGCAGTCTAGCTTGTAAATGAGAAACCAAATAAACACTCCACCTGCTGTGTGTTCAATGCCTCTCCACTTGCATCACTTTCTTGATAATGGATACCTAAAGATGAAAAACAATTGTAGGCAGGAAGTAGGGTAAAGCTTTTGACCTAGAAAGGATTCTTATTGATGTAGACTTTTTAATAGAGAGTGTATGTGTGTGTGTGTGTGTGTGTGTGTGTGTGTGTGTGTGTGTGTGTGTGTGTTATGTGATGCATTTATAAGAAAACTTCAAAGTAAACAAACTTCAGGAGATCTTATAAAATTTTTAGTTACTGCCTTACCTAGGATAATATGGCTGCTTTCGGGAAAAAAATGAGAAATGTTTTGAAGATGAAGAAATACAAGAAAAAGTATTCTTCAGTATTTAGCTTAGCCACTGAACAGAATAGAATGCTCCCTTTCCCCCCAGATGAGTGACTAGCTGAGTTTGGACATTGATTACATTCACTAATTAGAAGAAAACTTTAAGTAAAACATAGCATGTATAGGCACATAACCTTGGCAAACAGTGGTGAGTGGATCAACAATGAATAGGTAGAGGTGCTAAGATACATGAATGTAAAGACTGGACTAATTTCTCCAGGTGACTTATCCTTCAAACTCAACTTTTCCAATAGAAATGAGAGGCATTCTAGGCACAGTCTACATTCCTTATGAGACAGAGACGAAACACTACTGTCAGTCCTCAGGTTCAACTCACTTCTTACCACCTGACATGAATGTCACAATTTTCTTATCTGTTAGATGGGAAATAAAGCACCAGGAAATGTATGAAAGCTTTCATTGGCAGAATCAGGAAGCTGGAAGGAGGTGGGAAGCAAAGGTTACATGTCCTAAGAGCATAGTTCAGTGTCAAAGAGAGCAGGATATGGAGGTGATGTGGAGAGCATTGGGCAATGTTCACACTTATCAGTCTTGCTATATGAAGAACTGACAACCTCAAACCTCAGTAGTGACCTTGTAGGCACAGTGCCGCCTGCAATTGCTTTTTGGCATAGATCAGAGAAGAATCAATCCAGAGAGGATTTTCAAACAGGGAGAAGGGAAAGTTTCTTTCTTGATCTTTTCTTCTTGTTTGTTGTGTTTTATTTTATCATTGTTGGTTTATTTCAGTGACTTTTGCCCTAGAATGTGAAATAAAATGTACTGGATACAAAATAATTGGATAAATTTTTGTTTTTATAACTTGATAGCATAATTATATTGATTTAAATATGAAAAAGCATCTTATTTATTGTGGAAATACTTTTAATAAAAGAAAACAATTACTGGGAATGGTGAAAATACTTAAAATTTAACTAGTTATTTTGCAATTACAATGTATATTGTCCATTTTACATATAAACAACAAAAATATTGAAAGATCAGTTACTTAAGAGGTCTGTAGTTTTATTGATCCCAGAATATTGACATAATGTGGCAAGTCCTCCTGTCCTCTGTGAATGTGTTACCTTTATTGGTTGAGAAATAAAGCTATTTTGGTCTATGGCAGGGTAGAATATAGCTAGGGAGGAAATCCAAGCAGAGATGGAGGGAGAAAGAAGGTGGGGTCAGGTATGAAGCCAGCAAGTCACCAGAACAGCAAGATGAGCTAGAGTACAATTAATGACACAAAGCCAAGTGGCAATATTCAGATGATTACAAATGTGTTAATTTTATATGTCATTTTGGTGTGATTTTTCTTTCATTGTTGGTTTGTTTTAAGGAAGCTGCCTTACATGACTACCCAGGAGTTACAGCTTTACTATAAAAAGAAAACCCCTTGTCTCCTCTTGTGAAATATCAACTTGTGAAGAAACTAAACAATGTGTAGTAAGTTTTCTTATATAGCTGCTCCATTACTGACCCAGACCAATTAATATTAACTGGAGGTCAATGGATAGCAGAACTCGATTTTGTGAACAGGTTCTGTGCTGGCATGTGGAGCTTAACCAACACCGGTCATAAATCCTGACTGAGATAGAAGAGTGCTCCCTTAATGAAAACCTTGACTTGCACGATTATTTATAAATCAGCAAGAAGCCTTCCTTTTACTACTGTGAAATATTCTGATTTTCATTTGCACACTTGTATTTCCCTGCATGCAAATTATTTCCAAGGTTGGCACATTTAGATGGGTGGATTAACAAAGCAGAGCAAATGAATAATACCTTCAGTTATTTCAATCATAGGAATCAGAGGAAGTTAAATACACATTGCTCTAAATAAAAAGCCTGTTAATATTTTGAATGACTTTATAACATGATCAATTTATAAAAGTACTATTTAAAAAGGTAGTTCCAAATAAAAGTTCCAGAGGAACCTACTATAAATTTTCCAAATTTCAGGAGCTGTGTGGTCCCATCACAGAATGACCTTACACTGAAAGTGACTCTTACTCCTTACACTTTGTGCATTCAGGTGAATCGTATTCCAGCCATTAGCCAAGTTCCTATAAACTCGATTTCCACATTTGCTTTTCAGTACACTTCACAGTCAGTTCTTAAGTATGAAGTTAAATACTAATTTCTCCCATAAAATATCACAGTATTTACTTGTCTGTTACTGGGTGTCTACTTCATACAGTCTATAAGATTTTATAAGAGCAACTGAGAATGATCATAACTAAACTCATTTCAATAAAATGAAACGAACAACTTGTTCAACAAAATTAAAGACTCCTTGAGTTCTCCTCATATTATCCCACATTAAAACAATCTATGATCATGTCACTTAGTAAATTCAGGCATGGATTTTTTTGTCAACTCTGAATATTTCCAGTTAAAATGTTAATTTTGTAGGTGCAAAAATTTTATTATGTTAATTATCATTTCTTTAATTATTACTGAGGTAGTTTATTTTAAAATGTTTGTTAGGCATTCCAAATGAATAATTAATTATTCCCGAAGGCTGCAGAGACACTTTCAGAAATATTAGGTGAAATCCAATCATATACTGTAAAAGCATTTATGTGTATCAGTCCTGTTATTTAAGCATCTCTTATTCTTTATAGTACCATTTTATAGGGATGAAGAAACTTCTCCGTGGTTAAACTACTTGTCTGGCAAAGATAAGTGTTAGCGTTCAGATCTTCAGAACTGATCTAAAAACTAGACGCTCCGATGGCTTAGCTGTGATTCCAGGGCTTAGAATGCAGAGAGCGAGCAGGACTAGCTATGGGGAGCTATGGTTGTGAGAGAACTTGCCTCACTGAATCTGTTGGAGAGCAACTGAAAGGCTCTCAGCATCAACTCACAGACCTCTACATGCATGTAAACACAAGTGCATGCACTCTTTACTCATGGGTGCCTATGTAAATGCTAATTCACCCACTTATCCGTGTATCCTCAGCAGAAGTTGTATATGATACCTGAAATTTCAAGGTCATTTTACTCTTCTTGTGTATTCTTGTAATAATTATATCTACTTATTCCATGATAGTTTACTCTAAGTTTTATAGAAACTACCAATTTTTGCCTATAGCAGAATATATATTCTTGAACATTTTCAGTGCTTAAATTTGAGATAAAATGTTTATGTCAGATGTTCAGAGCAAAACAAATTAAGGAGATTCATTTCTTACTGTTAAATCATCTACTCAAATAGAAATGTAGGTGTGTAGTCACACTTTAAATGACTTTTGGCAAAAAAAAATTAAGCAGGTAGTCTACAGGATTCTAAACTGAACAAAAAAGCCCTTTACATTTTAATTTACTACCTGTTAGATATTAATGAATGCAGATGGCCACCTATGATGAAATGAGTGGGTTGACAGAGCAATTGAATTTAAAATTACGTTAAAGTTGTATCAAAAAATGAAAGTTAAAAAAGTAAAAAAACAAAACAAATAAACATAAAACCATTCAGTTTCTAACAGAAAGAAAGATAAGGCACAATAGAATTCACGATTACAATGACATTTGAATTCATCTTTGATGCACCTTTTTGATTAGTGTATATATTTGTTGCATGAAGACAGATATGCACTCTGCCAGCTTCTGATTTTCCATAAGGAGGCAGATTCCCAATACCTGCAGGTGTTATAATTAATAAACCAGTGTTTCTATTTTGCAAGTATGATGGTTGTTTTAGTTAATGGTGATTAGTCTAGATAACACTGTGAGGCCCTCACTTTCCTGCTCAGGGGTATCACTTTCATTTAGCATGTGTTGATTGTTTCTTATCTAACTCTGAAAATAAGATTAGGTGCTTTTAAACTAATGCTCTCTGCATTGTCTATTTATGGAAATTTACATAGTAATTTAAAACTGAGAAATTATTAGGGACATTTGCTTGCCATATAAGGCAATGTCAGCTATTGACAAACTGAGTGTGATTCAGTTCACTTTGTGGCTACAAGGCAAACATTTCCCAAAGCATGTGGAAGGGTTAGGGGGAACAATGAGGGTAACTAATACTTAACAGAATTTTTCCTATTTTATCTACTTGCTGTGTGTGTTTGTTAACATTTGCTTTAGAATGTCAGTAAGATTAGTGAAGAAAACGAAGAATAATTTACTTCTGAGTAGCATTTTGTATCATGTATAGATCCAGTGTGTCTGAAGGCTGACTTTGTAAAACAGGACTCTGTAGAGTAACTAAGGGTATCTCTGTAGAGTAACAAAGCTTTCTCAGACAGTATCATATCATTACACTCAATTTGCAAAATTCCATTTGAACACAGGTTTCCTGCATGCTAACAATGTAATGAAGGCCTAGATAAACTGATAGTCTCCTTTTATCAAAAATAAAAACAAAAAAATGCTAGTAACTTCTCTGTACTAAGGTTATTATTCATTATATCATACTTTAGCATGATTTTAGACACAGTAATGGGGGGAAAACACTGTATTGTTGCTGGCAGTCATTATTGTTTCAGCTAGCTTCTGACTGGTTCACAGTAACAATCTTCTGGAGGATTGGGCATCTTGAAAACTCCACAGAGTGCTGAAGACAGAAAGTTGTGTTTAAGGAATAAGATACATTCCAGGTGAAAAATACCACTTCAGTCATCAGGTTACAGAAGGCAGGGCTTTCTCACGGCCAGCACCTTCTTCTGTCTTCAATTCCTCCCTCTCTTCTGTTTCTTTTCTTCCTTCTTGGTGATGTTGGTGGGACCAATATGTAAAAGCCAAGGTTATCTGTCCTATAAAGAACCCCAGAGTCAACTTGGAGGTTTATCTGTCCACTGTTGAGCATTGAGAAAACTTCTACCAACATCTTAATTGCAGCTTTGGGCCAGGTCTGTGATTTCAATTTTCTAAGAAATCCTATAGAAGAAAACTGAGCGAAGCAGAACTGGGTCTCAGAACCTGTCAGACACTAAATGTGGTGTTTTCAGCTCCTGTAGTTTGGGTAAATTAGTCCTCCTGAAATACACAGTTACTACAACTTATATACCTGTAGTCTTTTGTTTATCGATCTGTTTTGCTGACCTACAAATGATGAAACAAATGAACAAAGAACACCATGCTTTTTGACTGAGAAGTATTGCTGTTTGTTTGTGCATGCATCTCTCTGTCCTCTCTGTCTCTTTGTCTGTATCTCTCCCTCCATCCCTCTGTGTGTGTACATGTGTGTTTGTGTCTGTTTGAGTCTCATGTGTCCATTGCTGGTCTCAAACTCACTACTGAAGCTGAGGATTGAACTGCTGATCTTTGTACCTTTGACTTCCTGGTTCCAGGATTGTAAATATGTTGTCAACATTCCTGACTGCCCCTGCCCCCCCCCCGTTCTAAGATTTATTTATTTATTATGTTCTGCCTGCATGTATGCCTGCAGAAGAGGCATCTCATTACAGATTGTTGTGAGCCACCATGTGGTTTCTGGGAATTGAACTCAGGACTTTTAGAGGAGCAGGCAATACTCTTATCCATTGAGCTATCTCTCCAGCCCTATGCCCTATTCCTACAATATTTTTTTAGACATACAATGTTTATAGAAGAAGTGAGCAAACAAAATTTACCAACATAAGCTTTAGCAACTTTAATACAAGTGATGACTGTAAAAAGTGACAACTTATTGAACTCTAGGATATTAGTGCCACTTTCAAGGTATTTTTATAAATAGCCCCCCCCACTGAACACCATTATTACATCTTTCTTATAATTGTGGATTATTGAAGGTTAGTGACTTGGCAAAGAGTAGAACCATTTTGTGATTCCATATTACAATTAATTCAATAGTATATATTCTTTCCACTATCAAAAGCTCTTTTACTGTTACTGTTTTTCTTTAACAAAGCAAAATATTATGGTTTTCCACACTAGGTGTCTTGCAGTGGATAATTTTGGCATCCCACCAATTTCTCCTCAAGTGGGGTCACTAATCCTCCCTCTGCTCTCGTCTCTGAAGTTGTTCCTTTGTGGAAGGAGGCCAGATAAGCCCATGGCTGACTGACATAGGTTCAGACATGAATTATTCAGTTTGCAACAGAATATGTGATACAATTTACACACCAAGTCACTTAGAGGACAAAGCAGAAGCAGGTACCTAGCTGGAAAATATTTTGTTTGTGCCCAGCTTTGATTTCTCTGTCTTTCCCTGCTTTATTGCTCACTCATGAGAGCACTTGTCCACCTGCTCAATAAATCTTGTGCATCCCCTGTCTGAGGGTTTGCACGCACAGGGCCTAACTTCAGAAAATCTTTTTCCTCCATTAGCTCCTGCTTTCTTTTGTGAATATTTCCATATTCAAATCATAAGTGCATTTATATATTCAAATTTTCAGCTTGCAATCACACCAATATTGAGTTTAAGAAGGAGGCTGCTGACATGCAGGAATAGTGGGTCAATATCTGTGTTGTAATTTTCCTGATACCCAACTCAGAGGTCTTTTACATTGGTCTATGATGAAAATATGTATATGTTGCATAGATATTCACTGAAGTAATTATTATTTGTCTACTACCCTGTTTTTTCTAAAGACTTGCTTATTCATAAAGTATTGTATTTGTGCAAAATGGAAGGTAGAGAAAATTTCTGAGGAAAAGTATAGATAGATGTAGTTTTAAATCTGCTATATGCAAACAAAACAAAACTAAACAAAAGCAAAACAATAGCAACAACTACAACAATAACAAACCCAGATTATTTTGCCTAATTTCATAGAAGTTTTAAAGTCTTGAGTACAAACTGATGTATTTGTAGTCCAGATGCCAGCTCTCATGGTAAATTGTTCGATTTGGGCAGTTAGTTCCCCTGAGCTCCATCTTACACACTTATGACCTGTCTCCTCAACAGGGTTGAGAAGGGTAATAATTCCAGCCATGACTTTGGATATGCAGTGAGGTTAAATTTCAGCACATTCTTACCAATTTTATTTTGGATTTGTCAGAATGCATGCACATTGCAATTCTCTACTGATGCCTCAATAGAGATACAGACTTGCACGGTGGATCACACAGCATCCTGCTCACTGAAATAATTAATATTAGAATGATTTTTGATTTTTTTACTTCCATTATCAATCCAAATATTATATGGCTAGAAATTTATTGACCTTCTTGTGGCTACCAATTGTCTCGAGTATCTAATAGGCTTTCATTTTCTCCTATGGTACTCCCTCTAAGCTCAGCCCAGCAGCTGCATCTCCAACAAGAAGGCTGGAATGTTATAGAGAGAATATCTACCTTATTTTCAATAAATATTAAAGAGCTTACTTCTTTGTCATTCACTGTTTAATATAATGCAAGTGGCAGTGTGCACAGGTCACCTACTTCCTCTTTTCCTGCTTGACCTTCGTCACTGACCCCTGAGATTACTCTTCAAATGTGTCTCAAGTAAATGCAAACCTAATCTCTGAGACTAGTTTTGTGATCAAAATGCTTTATTTGGCAGACTAGTTATTAAGTCACATTTTCTCCAGGTGATCAGAAATACTGCAAGGGGATCAGGCAAACTTCCTCTTTGGAGACAATTCACATATTAACAAAGAATTCTCATTTTCAATTAGTACTGCAGTTAGGAGCAATACCGCTCCAGTACACCAGTTCTACTCAATACACAGTTGTTTGCATCTGTCGGCATTAAAACAGAATAAATAAGAAGGGATTTTTAATACAGCCTAACAAAAATAACTGTTTATGTTTAAAGACTTTGCCTCACATATTCGCAAAATGTTGTCACAATGCTCATTCTGCCAATAACACAGAAAACATTTGGACATCTATTTGGCAAGAGCTGGAGTACTACTTGCTACATTTAAGTTGCTATGCCATGCCTTATAATGATAATCTTGAGGTGGTGTCCAGATTCTTACCTACTGCATACTATTGGGCTCTATTTACTTCCAAAGAAGTACGAAGGCTTTGTGTCTAGACATTCTGTTAAGGTTCTATTTTAAATTTTTTTATTATTGATCCATGAATAGCACTTGTGCACAGTAGCATTTCAGT
Organism: Cricetulus griseus; assembly: GCF_003668045.3. NCBI lineage: Eukaryota > Metazoa > Chordata > Mammalia > Rodentia > Cricetidae > Cricetulus > Cricetulus griseus. The sequence goes on along the minus strand of NC_048597.1, from coordinate 27,217,978 downwards.
TCTTATGATCTTGCTGTGCCGTGTGTGTGTGTGTGTGTGTGTGTGTGTGTGTGTGTGTGTGTGTGTTGAAAGGTCAAAGGACTACTTCCTGCAGTCAGTTTTCTCTTTTTGCTGTATGAGTCCAGGGCATTGAAATCACATTATCAGATCTAGCTGGGAATGCTTTACCTACTGAGCCATACCACTGACTCAGAGATATACTACTTTTTTTTTTTCAAGAGTAATTCAAATTGTTTTTAAACTCTTTATTATTTATTTTCTTGTCTGGAAGTAGAGGCACAAAGTAACTTATTTTGCCAGGATAAAATGTATATGCAAACAATTTTGAGTTGTCCCCTAGTTACTAAATTTAATAGATGAAGAACTATGCAATTATTTATCTGTTAAAAAAACTACCAAGAAAATATGAATATAATATAGATTGTACATATGATATATTTTTTCATTCGCTGTTGCTTTTAAGTAGCTTGGAGAAAAGCTTATTAAGTTTAGTTTAAATATTTTAATGTTATCAAAATAGAATATTTTCTTAATATCTGGGCAATATATATAGTCATGAAAGTTACTTTATGTAATAAATCTTCAATGAATTTGTTTATTAGTTTTAACTGTTTTATCAGTAAAGGATTTAAGGGTTTCCATACCTTATGTAATGCCACTGCAGAAAGAGCAAAAAAGGCAACTTATTTTAACCACTTTCTTACTGGTTGAGATGATTTTATTTGATGTTAATTAAGTTTTGTTTGGTTTCTCTCTCTTTTTTCTTGAATACTCTCTTTATACTGAAGAAAAGTATTTTGCTTATGATGGTAAAGGAAAATATTCCATCTTAACATGATTGAGTATGATGACAACTGTATGCTTTTTTTCTAAATGGACTTATTGTGCCATGTTTTTCTACATGTGAAATTTTGACAGATTTTGTTCATGAAAGGATATGTAAGTCAACAAATAGTTGACTCATGAACACTGAAATGATGACTTTCCAATTACTCGTTTTCTTGGACTCTATCTTTTTCTTGTTTTATCTTTTTTTTTTTTCATTAAGATCTTGCTATTTTACCCATGGCTTTTCTCATACTTATTATACAGCCCCTATGGGACTTGAACTTATGATCTTACTTCCTCAGCAATGTCTATCATGAAGGAGGAGCTTACATGATCCAGACATTTCTTACTGGTCTTATTTCTTCATGCTATTAGAGAAACAATGAAATTTTACATAAATTTTAGATGAAATGTTCAAACAATAGCAGTTGGCTTATTCTTATTTTTTTTAATTCATACAGGAATACTATATTTCCATGATTTCCTCCCATCTCTTTTTCTCAATTTCCTCTGTGTTACCATTCTCCCTCTTAAATTATTGACATCTTATTTAATTAATCCCTCCCTCCTGTCACCCTCTATCTATTTCATATATATATAATATTCCATTTTATATATATATTCCATTTAGTGTTTCAGGCATGTGTATGTGATTAGGAATGAACACTTGGGGTTGGCTAATACATAAAGCTAGTAATATTGAGAGGAAGAGTACTCACCTTAGTTTTCAGGATACCCAGTGACTTAAATCTGTTAGGTAAAATTAAGCTGGTCATGCCCGCTGGGGGCTGGCTACAGGTAACACTAACCACGCCCACTTGGGGCTGGAGACAGGTGCTGCTGACCGCTGACCATGCAGGATTGGGCATTGTCAGAGTGACTGAGGAAGGTTTAAGACTGAGGGGTATGTACGTGGAGCCCCTTCTTCCCTTGCTGCCTGCCGCCTGGCTAGGCAGGTCTGTGAGTACTATCTCTTAATAAAATATCTGTTATCTATCTGATCTGACTCCATGATTAATCCCTGGATAGGATAGTGCACATTAGCAGGTTTGATGTTCTTGTGCCAGCTGTAAGCAACAGTTTGAAAAGAGAATCACTGATGACAAGAAGGCTCATATGGCATAGGAAGGAAGACGTCAATTTTCTTATTTGTGATGGTCAATTTTCCACATCAAGTTTCCTGGAATGCTTAAATAGATGAAAAGAAAAACACATTAATTCTAAGAATGTTGGTGAGGAAGCTTCCAAAAGACATTAGCATTTTTATTAATAGACGGAATATGCAAACTACGCCTTGAGCAGCATGAACATCGCTTATTCTATTGTGGTTCATTAGAACAGGAGGTAGGGATGGGGGAATCTCCTCTTCTGAGGTGGCACATCTATCTTCATTCCTTGACTTGTTAGAATTTCTGGATGTTGGCCTTTCAGATTTGTCGACCAGCAGTAGTCCTTATTTTTCAGTTTATAGATGGCATAAAATAAAATTGATCAGCCTTCACAATAATGCATGCCTGTTGCATATTCTCTCTGTCTTTACTTTTCCATCTGCTTCTTTCTCTGTCTCTCTTCCTCTCTCTCTTACATGGACAAAGATGATAGCTGATGGCAAGAGAATCTAGAAACACAAAGTGATGAGAAACCATGGAGGTGACAAAACCACTTTTGGCAATTATGGCTGTCATTTGTCTTGAGGCCTTCATCTTCTGTTTCCCTTCAACACTGACAACCCATGCGAATGCTGATGGAACTTTTCTCTCAAGCAGTAGAGGGAAATACATTGAGACACTGCAAGCGATAGACTGTGAAAGATGTGCCATTCATATTCTCAAGTAAGGACTGTCTGCCTATCTGGTACAGGCATTATCAAGAGACTATTGCTACTCATTAGTTGCTTCGTGATCTACAACCCAAGTGTAGGCACTTCCCCAGACAACACACATCTGATGATTGAACAAAACCAGGATATGAGATCGACAAAAATGAAGATCACAAATCTTCCTACAACTTTGCTTAGTTTCGGGGGTCTTGCTTTGTAGTTGTGTATTTTCTTCTCATCAAATGTGCCATTTTCCAATATTTATACGGGAATTAAACTTCGGTAAATATTTTGTATCCAAACCGTATGTAAAAATTTGCTTTGAGATACTATGACACTCGACATAGTTGCTTCTTGTTTTCAGATAACACAAGAGAGTTTTAGAGGTATCATTTGTGTTGGCATGACATTTCTTGAGAATTTTCATCGAGCAAATAAAACAACAGTTTGGGAAATCATTATATTGCTCTGTGGGATGTCTTTGTTTCGCTTTAAGGCTATATAAGAATAATTATGTATGCATTTGCCTGACATAATTCCTTGGAATTTCATCTCCCTTGATCTGACTGTCCTCTGAACTTAAGCCCCTAACAAGGACCTCGATAGTTATTAATATTCTCAGCATATTAACATTTGACAGTAACATACAAATTTAGTGTTATATTGAGGACCTTGTAATCATGTTAATAGAGAAGAGGACTAATAACACAAATTATAGTCAGGCAAATGCAATAAAATGAATAATTTTAAGACTCTTTTTTAAAAATACATAACAACATTGTCTTTTCCACCATTACATTAAATTAAAACTTAAGTAATAAAATCTTATACTATGTGCCAATCATTCTTAAATGTCCTGGTTATTGTGGAGTGTTTTGATTTCATTCTATAGAAGTGCTAATTGTATCAAATCCTGATTAATGTGTTGGGATATCAGGGCATAATTTAGAAAGAAATATTAGAAATGTTCAGAGTTCCAATTATTCTTGAATATGAATTAAAAATATATGTGCATTCTATTAAGTAGTTTTCTTCTGAGGGATTAATCATCATGAACTATTCATTTAGGCTAAACTTCTTCTTTTTGTCTTTTATTTGTCATAGAGAAAATCATCTCATCACTTATTCCATATATCTTCAGAAGGCACTTGTCAGTATTTATTAGCATTGTTCCTGCAGCTCCATAAATACAACATCCGTTTGCAGCATATGGCTCAATATGGGAAATTTTGTTTAGAAATTGTCTTATTTCCCAGAATTTTTCATAAAGAAACTGTTTATGTGTCATTCATCAGTTTTATAGTCTTTTTTTCCTTCGGCTTTGAAGTGGAAGCATGCTCAGTAGTCAGTCACACACAGAGCAGGCTCATTACACCATTGTCAATGAGCAATTTACCAAAGAGAAAGTCAAATTAGCTTCACTGGAAAGATGACTGTGGTGTTTTACCCTTAGTGAAACCAGCAAGTAAAATTTTACCCACAACTGGTTACAGAGGGGTAATTAAAACCATTAATCTTTTTATTGATCTTTGACTCTGTTGCCTACTATATATGGAAGATAAGATTCATGAGCTACTGGAGTGTGTCCATTGTTTCAGATCTTCATCAATAGGTATCCCCTGAAGAGAGACCCAGGATAAGAGAGCATTTATCTGATTTATGCATATTATGTAGTTCATTCAGACTCAAAAGAAGTTATTGTTATGCTTTATTAAGAAGCAATATTTGCAAGCTGAAAAGCAGGAGAAAATTGCAGCATCTTTAGGACTGTAAAACAGTACCACATGCTAAAGAACATTTGTTCCTTTAATTTGTATAAGGGAAGGTATAACTCAACTTGATTGACTTGAAAAATGCTACAGGCTGATGCACAATTATGTATTATGCATCCTTTTACAAAAGCAAATGCTTGCCACTGGCTAACCATAAGCAAATGCTTAATATTACATTCCATAACTATGACTCTGAAGAAATAGTTGTCTATCACCAAAACTGAGATTGGCTCACAGATATCTAGAGTTTAAACAGATGTTTGGGTGTCATTATAATCTTTTCTACCCATTTGGATGTCATAAAGTTGCACCCACATTTCCAACCTCAGCTATTATTTCTATATCTGTTTACTCTCTTATTACAGTGATTAATTAGAAGACTAGCTCATCAGTGACTGACCTTGACCAATTATTGAATTTTTAGAATTTGGCTTGTGGTATCTGCTCTGGATGTTTGTTGAGTAAACTCAAATGAATGGTTCAAGTGAAAGCATGTTTCACAGGGAGTGTTATTGGGGGAGAAGTCAATGAAAGCCTGAGAATATAATATCCTTACAAATGATGTGTTGGAAACTTGATGAGGGTATGTACCTGATAAATAATAACTAAAAATTTTGTACTTACATGAAATTAATCTGTGTGAAAAGGAAATAAAAGTTATACAATTTTGCTGGTCCAAAATATGGAAGTGATATAAGATTTTGTGCAGTGCAGGGTTATTACTTGAACATGACCAGTATCCTTGGATGTTTCTAATTTTGTGGAGAAGTAACTCATTGTGTTTCCACTTGGTCAGAGCTAAGAACTTCTTTTCTTAAAATATTAGAGAAGAGAAACAAGTAATTCTGTCAAAAGCTATCTACACCCAGAGAGGAAAGCTTGCAAAGTACAGAAAAAAAAAGCAGAAGCAAAAACAACCTAAAAGCATACTTACAGAGTAAGTAAAGCATTTAGTACCGTGTTTACCCAATTCCAAAGTTATTTCAAATGTTCTACGTCTGCTAGACTTATTTGATTATTTTACCTCTGATCACTTATGCTACTACTTTAGTAACTCAGAAAAATTGTTTTCCTGAGTTTAACCAACTCCCATTTCTATTGCTTTCATAATTTATGACTAATTTACATTGTTTTTAGTTACATTTGCAAATGCACTTTGTATGGAACATGGTAACTCCCAGTACATGGGAGGCAGAGGCAGGCAGAACTCTCTGAGTTTGAGTACAACCTGGTATACAGAAGGAGTGTCAGGACAGCTAGAGCTGTTACACAGAAGACCTCTGTCTCAAAAAAAAAGTAAAAGAATAAATGCCTCATTGAATTTTTGTCATTTTTTTATAATTCAACTAATCTTATCAGAATGCATTTCATTTATTTACATCTATTACAATTAATATTTATTCAGTTTCAATTATCCCATTTCATTTCTTAGAAACCTCAAACCAGGAACACTAAATTTCTCAAACATTAAGAAACCATTCATTAAGTACCAATTACATGATATTAGGCATATGACATATAATGGAATACACTATTGAGTGCCTGATATTGGATTTCTTTTATCATTTTATTAAAAAATAAAACTCAAGAATAAATATTGGGGAATAAACTTGAGAGATCCAAGGAGGAGAGTATGAGGATCACCCTCCTATCCACTTCCAGGACTGAAAAGGTGTGCTACCTCTCAGCTCCTCCTCTTCTTTCTCTGTGAGCCCTTCTATCTCCCTCTGAATAGGCCAAGGAACTCTAAAGTCCACTCAGGCCAGGTGAATGGCGACTTTGCCTGCCAAGCTGAGGTTGGACTCTATTGGTGGTCTGAGAGCAATCAACATAAACAAATCTCCCACATTTTCTTCTTTCTGTCTAAATAAACAGGATGGATTTTTAACTCTAACATAGTAAAATTATATACAAGAAGAACACTTATCAAGTATTGGCTAAATAGAATAGAAAGCTTTAACAAAATGAAACCGTATGCAACAAGAATAATTATCAAGGATTATTTGTATGTAATGGCCCACCTACTTGTTCATCTGTATGTAATAACCCTGCCTTCCATTCAATGACACAAAATAAACATGCTTGGCCTCTGACATTCTTTGACTTCTCTATCAGAAAGCAAAATCTACATGATCCCAGCTCTTCTGCTGGTGTCTGGCATTTCTTCATTCCCTCAGTGAGATTTCCTGGATCAACAGGCAATGATAGACAAACTGCAACTGACTAAAATGTAGAACTGTAGGTCCCAATCCAAATGAATAAACCTACAAAGCAACTCCTGTCCCTAAGGTTCAAGGAATCCTTTAGAAGCAGAGGGGTAGAAAAATTGCAAGATTCAGAAGAGGGAGTTTTCCTAGAAATGCAAGAGAACCTACATCCATGAAATATTACCAACATGACTTTCTAAGCAGGGCCTGCCAATAGATGACAAAAATAAGCCTGTGACATAGAAAGAGGAAAGCATAGGAGACCTCAACTCTAGGCAAAAAAAAACCAAACAAACAAAAAAAAAAACAAAAAAAAAAAAACAAAAAAAAAACTTGCAGGCAACTAAGGAAAGCTGAGAATACAAATAGTCTTCCCCAGGGAACAGTACACCCATTAGTCACCCAATACCAAATGGTCAACTCTGAAATCATATGCATACCAGTAACATTACACAGACAAAGACTGAGCAGGTTGTACTTATATATTTAGAAATATTCATGTGAGGTTCCTGGTTTGATCCTCAGTATTACTCCTCTACCATAATTTTTGTGCTGATAAGGCACACTCACTAGGATATCTTGTTATTATTTAATAACTGCAACAAAACAGTAAATCTATCACTTTAATAAGCTACATCATTAGAGACAAGGTCAATCTCAGTGCTACCAACTGATCATTGTCAGATATCATCTGGCTCAGTGATCTTGACAACTGAATAGAATGTATTCAATATCTTTGATCATTATCAGCATCAAAGAATGAAGCGATCCCAAGAAAATATAATGTCATAAATCTTAAAAAACTTTTAAAAATGATGCTGAGACTAGGAAAGAATTATTAATATTTGTCAACTCTCATTAATATTAACAGGATAATTTCAATCTATATTATATGCATTAAAATAAGTAATCTATATCAATAAAATTGTAACATGTAAACAGACGTAAGTCCCAAGTTGTAAGAAATGAACATATCGCTTTGAACAAATCATTCAACATTTTGAGTTTTTAACATGAAAAAGTTCAGTGACAAAATTATTAAGAACATTGGGATTTACACACTGACATTGTGTTACTTACTCAAGACTAGATAAAGTTTAAAGTTAACTTGAGCTGTTAGTGGAGACAGTATATTGAATGAAGAAAACTAGGTTTCACACTTGTTTTCTTAAATACTGGTTTCATGCTGTTAAAAAATATACTTTTTAAAGTAAGTACATAGGCCTCAGTGGGATTTTATTGCTTATCAAAGCTAAGATTTTCAAATCCTGATAAGATAAACTTTAGGAGTGATTAACTCTGTCTTTCGAGAAAAATATTCTTAATCAGCTTATGTTGAAGTATTTTAGCTGTAAAATACATCATCACAATGAAATAAGAAGCGATACTTAAATGAAAGCTTAAAGTTTAAAAAATAATCAGATTTACTGGTTGGGCATATAGGATGGGATGGAGTGCTTGTCTAATACGTGCAAGGTCTTATATACAATTGTCTGTTCTACAACAGAAAGGACGGAAGAAAGGAGAGAGAGGAGGAGGAGAAGGAGACGTGAGGGATTGAGAGAGTGGGATGAAGGGAGGGAGAGGGAAAAGGGAGGGGCGAGAACAAAGGGAGGAATAAAAAAGTGAAGGAAAGAAGTCGGATCAATTATTATAACTGTGACTGAATTATGCACAGATGCTCACCATCCAGTTATTCAGTTCAACACTAACACAGTTATTACCGAAAACACTTTGCAGACGATTGAAAATGGCCAGTCACCTTGAGAGAAACAAGGAAGGAATCTTGTACAAGATCCCATATAATGGCTACAGCTTTAAAAACACTATTTTCTGGTGGTATAAGGCATGCATGGGCAGAAGGAGGGGATGGAGTTAAGATGAGTTACAGGAGAAGTGACTTGTCAGGAAATACAGAAAGATGGAAGAACGGGGCATTAACAGGAAAATGTGAACAGTTTCTGGAAGATAAGAATGACAGAGAGGAGCAAAAGAAGAAGCCAGTCTTTCTTTTTTTTTCTCTTTTTCTTTCTTTCTTTCTTTCTTTCTTTCTTTCTTTCTTTCTTTCTTTCTTTCTTTCTTTTTTTTTTTTTTTTTGGTTTTTCGAGACAGGGTTTCTCTGTGTAGCTTTGGAGCCTATCCTGGCACTCGCTCTGGAGACCAGGCTGTCCGCCTGCCTCTGCCTCTCGAATGCTGGGATTAAAGGTGTGCACCACCAACGCCCGGCTGAGTCTTAAATTTCTAAGGACGTACATTTTAATAACCTAAAATCAGCATAAACACAGATCCATCCACAGAGCCTCCTAAAAGAGACACAGTCCAAGGAATGCTAGAGTTGGCCCTCATTAAACCAAGAGGCGTGGAACCAAATAGGCTCATTGGACTTCTGACCTATAAAACTGGAAGATGATAATTTATGTTGTTTTAGTACTCTAAATGTGTGGCGACCTGTTTGGCTGAAGTCGAATTTCAAGACTAAGGCAGGAATCAGAACTCCGCATTCAGTCATTTCTGTAGCTTATAACCATGTTTCGAGTACAGACTTTCTGCTGTTGCTTTACAGGCATTGAGGAGGGAACCCAAGATTTCAGACACTCGGATTAGAGCAGTGCGAAGTTACACCCTAAGTCTAAACTATGGCATTCTAAAAACATCTCAGAATGTAGTTGCACTGTGTGTGCGCAGCGCCCACTGTAGTTAGAAGAAGGCATTGGAGCCACTGAAACTGGATTATAGAAAGCTGTGACCCACCATGTGGGTCCTGTGAGATGAACCCTGGGCTTTAGCAAGAGTGTGACAGAATAGCTTAGTGACAGGCCACTGAGCCATCTCGCCAGACCTCGTAGTTGTTTTAAATGTACAAAAAGATGAAAACTTGTTTCTGTTAAGAGAACTTCATGTCTAAGATCACCGAAAGAGCGTGTAGTAAGCTGTTATATAGTCATGCAAATGCCCACCCATGTAAGTTAGCACAGCTATGGGATATTAAACAATTGCATGAGAAAAAATAGAGAGATGTTGTTCATACATCCAAGATTGCACATCAAATACAAACCTTGTTTTTCTGTGCATTAGTTAGTGGGTTTTTAAAGAATGAGAATTTGCATCTGTAAGTTAAGAATTTGACATGTGTCTGTCAATACATGATATTTTAAAGCAGTAGGGGCTCTTTAATGTTTCCAAGCACCGTAGTCTGAGAAGAGCCCTTGCACTGTAGGGAGGGTACTTTTAAATGGACACATCAGAGTTGTTAGCACTGAACAAGGAGTGATAATTCATTTTCATCTGATATTTTCTGTCCTCTTAGGAGACTGGATTTAGTTGCTACAAGGTCAAATTGGTCTTGGTACAATTTGTCTCCTCTTACTAATCATAATTCTGCCTAAATGCCTTAATAAACTGTTTTGCTTCCCTAACCTTGAACAACCGGATTCTCATGTCATTAACTTTCTACCTGCTTTATTACTAGAAATATTTATTCTGGCTACAATGGTAATCAACTTTACAACCTTAAATGCTTAGCACTGCAGTTATTTTTATGCATAATTTCATTTCTTAGAACACTTAAGTCTCCTCTGAGGTAGGGTTTGTATGTATTTTCTATAACGTGAGTAAAGAATCCTTTCCTACGCTGACACCGAGTACAAAGTGATGGTTTCATTACACATAGCAGCAATTCTTTCAATTTTTTTATGGATTTTCTCCCACTAATTAGTTGGGTGGAATCATACTATGTTATGCTCCCCTCTCCAAGTAACCTTAGCCATCCCTGAAATAGATGAGCTACTTGCATCTTGCTAGGAAGGTTAATTAAAACAAAGAAAAAAAAAACTGTAACACTAAAAAATGTGGATTGAGAATTCTTGATTACTCCTACTCGTCTGACCCACGTATAAAACATAAAGGAATTCTCATTTTCAGAATTATAGTGATGGTTTCACCCCAGCTCTTAAACTCTGCTAAATGTTTTCTTAATTACCTTCGAAGCAACGACCCACTTCCATTTGAAGCAGCCGTCCATTAAAACCTGCCCTATGTTCAGCCCCTGTCAACAGCTACTTAAATGTATGCAGTGCGCTGCTGTGAGTCTGCTCCTTTGCTAGGCATGAGCCCTAGATAATAGACTCTCACTAATTGGTTAAGAAAAGTAAAATAGGCATTAGCAGGGCTTGGTGCAAAGTTTGCTGTTTGTGGTAACTCCTTTTCCTGAACAGTCACTTTCATCTATAGGAGATGCTTTACTTGTTAACTGTTCTATCTAAAATACAGGATCACAGGCCACGCATTCTAATCCTGTCTCCTGAAGGGCTGTATCATTTTGTACTTTTTGCTCAATAATGAGAAGATTTCTATTTGTTAATTTTTTTTTAAAAGTCATTATCTTTTGTGTCTCTTCGAATTCAAGTATGGGGTCACACACACACACACACACACAGACAGAGAGAGAGAGAGAAAGAGAGAGAGAGAGAGAGAAAGAGAGAATACCAATATATCAAGTAGATGTTCTCATGCAAATAGCTATAGGGACTACAGACAATCCCATCCTTTGCTTGGTGGTGCTGTGTTGTCCCCTCAGGGCAAGGGGTGAACTTCTACAGTGGAAGCACTCTGAAATGTAATTGAATTTTGTGTACTCATATAAAAACAGGATACCTATTAAATCACTCTTCGCATTGTATGTTTCTGGTATATTCATGGTATCTAATTATAGTTTAGTTATTATATGTAATATTTATTATAACTGTTCTTGCTAATGGTATAATTAACAGTGTAGTCCAGGAACATAAATTTAGGCCTCCCCAAATAGAGTGTTCCATTGTGGAGAAGTGGTTTAATTGTGTTTTGATGGTTACAGGAAAAGAGAAAGAGAGTTCTAAATTAAGACATTTTAAGAATATATTGGCAGAAATAACAGAGAGGTGTGCTACACCAAGATGGATGGTCTCAGCTATAAAATGCAGATACCTTATAGTTATCTGATAGTGTTATTGGCTCTTCGATTGTTGTAGAATAGGATTTTGTTGTTAATACATTTCAAAGGTTTTTATTTGTTTATCAAGATGTTAGGTCTTAAACAGAGGTGGGCAAGGAATGTTTCTTTCTGGAGCTTAAGATGACCCAAAAGAAACTGTAATCAGGCTACTGGACCTGGAAAATCTCCAAATTTCTACAGCCCTTGAAATTTTAATCAGCTAGCCTTTGTGGGCACAGCTTTTTCTTATTGATTTACTTTTTATTTTTTAAAGGGATTTTTATTCACAGATCTCAGGATATACCTTATAGGAACAAAATAACCTCAAAGGAAATACCATCTCAAACAATAGGAAGTATTTCTCATGGTCCTGGAAACTGACATTTCCAGTATGAAGACACTGGAAGACTTGAAGCCCCATAGGGTGCTATTTTGATCATGTAGGGAAACTTCTTACTGTTCCCTCACACTGTAGAGGAAAGTAGCTACCTAGGACTTCTTTTATCAGGGACCTCATCTCTGGTGGTCGGTCTCTTGATGCATTCTAGAAGAACTTAGGGGAGGAGCCTCTGGGCATGCCTGTGAAGGAGGATTCGTAATTAGGTTAATTGAGACAGGATCAACCACCTAACTGTGTGTGCCACCTTTCCATAGACTAGGGTTGTGTACTAGTTAAGTAGGAGAAAGTGAACAGTCTACAAGAGCTCATCTCTGTTCTTCCTGGCTCTGGGCACAAAGGAGTCAGCATCCTGAAGCTCCAGCCACCATTACTTCTCTACCATAAGGATCTGTGCTCTCTAAATGTGAGACAGAATAAACTTTTCCCCCTATTATTATTTTTTGAGACGGAATAACCTTTTCCCCCTATTATTATTTTTTGAGACGGAATAAACTTTTCCCCCCTATTATTATTTTTTTTGAGTCTATCATGTTCTTGAGCGTTATATTTTATCATATGAGTTTGGGAGTAACCCAAAACTTCAAACCCCTTCTCTATGTCCCTCGCCTCACCAAATTCAGGTCATATACATGAGAAAAAATGTGACTCTGACACTAAGAGGAAGAAAAGCTAGGAGATGAATACCATATGGAAGAAAGACAGGATTTAACAAAGTACTGAAGTGGTTACAGATCACTTCAAACCTTAGAAAGGCACAAAAATGAAGATGAGAATCTAGGCTGCCTGGCTCTATTTATGAGGAGTGAGGTAGCTGAAGACTTCCTCAGATGAGCAGTGCCCTGGTTTAAAAGGAATGGGCAGTCAGTCCTAGCAGATGGTAAGCCCATAGTTCTCACAAGCTTACATGCATGGAGGATTTATTATGAGCATACTTCAGCATATTGAGTCAGCCATGGAGAAGTTTATCTTGACATTTTTGACAGACTGGAGGGCTATGCCATCTTGAGACTGAGCTATTGTGGAGGCTTGGAAGCAAGGAATGATTACCCCTTAAAAAGCCTGTAGACACACAGCCATAGTTTCTGAGTAGAAAATAGTTCATCAAAGCAATCATGGATCAAGCGAGTCCTGGAGGCACATGTCCTCTAAATTGCAAATGCAGGAGGCTTTGGCAGTTAGAAGCTTTGCAGACAAGAGTGGAGAAACAAGACTCACTGCTCAGCTTGGTTACCTTGATCCTGAGAGAGGGAGCAGCTTTAAATTTGTGGATTTCCTTGTGTTGTGAGGCTGTCTGTACTTAACTCTGAGCTCTGGTCCAGGGGACACATCACACATTTGTCTCCATTTCTCAGAGTGTTTAACATAGATAAAGTTTGAAGAAGAGCATTCCAGGAACAGATCTGTGTTTTACCTTGTTCTACTTGTAAGCTTGTGAGAACTATGGGTATATATATATATTGGTTGACAGTAGTCAACCAAAAATGGACAAACAGGATAGTGTTTAGTGTTTGAAGTGGGTGAGAAACAGTTCAGCCACAGGTTCCAAATTCCAAAGTATGGTCATGCGGCATCCACCCTTGACCAGCAAGAAAGACGCCACACCGAGGAATCTTCTTCAACACAGTTTAATCGGGAACCTCTTTGCTTTGTACAATGTATAATGGCGGCGGCGGCGGCCCCGGGCCGAGGGAGACGGGGCCTGATATAGTCTACATCTACCAATCACCTAACCCTACGTGGCGCGTCAGGATAGGTTGTCTCCAAGCAGAATTAAGAGGATACATGACCTTTACCAAATTTGGAGTTGTTTACCACAGAGAGCACTCGCCATCGGGCTGGCGGAGGGCGGAAACCGGCGCCATCTTTTGGGTGCGGTATTCTGCAGCTCCCTACATGGTCAGACACAAAGAATGATACATACAAAAAGGAAAACCATAGGAGTGAGCACAGCATCCCTGAGCAGTCAACCACTCCAGGGTCAGTACCATTTTGCACAGCAAGGGAGACAGAGGTCTCCAACTTCAACTGACTGCTCCCCTTTCTGTGAAGGATCCTATATTAGCGAAACAAGAAAGAAATGGCTTCAAAACATACAGTCTCTGTTTAATTTTTGTTTGTTTGTTTCTTGAAGAGTTTTCCTTTGCTATCTTCCTGTTGCTTGAGTTTCATTCCAGCCTGGCCCCACAGCTTATTAGCCCCAAATAAATACACAGATGCTATATTAATTATAAAAGTGTTGGCCGATGGTTAGGGCTCATTACTGGCTAGCTCTCTTAATTATTACCCCATTTCTATCAATCTAAGTATTTCCAAATGGTCTTATCTTACCAGAGAAGGGTCTAGGCCTATTGCTCTTTTCTCCCATCATTCCTACTATTAACTTTTTAAAAAGCAGCATATTAGGATTTTACTTTGTGTCCCATTATATTTACCTAATTTTGCTTACTTACTTTTCTTTATTATGAAACTCTTTAAAATCTCTTGTTGTTCATATGCCTCCTTCTAATATTCCTTTCCAGTCTTCTGATTTTTTAATTTTTATTTTAATCTAGGTGCTTTTGTTTCATCATGTTTGTTGTCTTCCTTCATTACTTTCAGGTTTTATTTAAACCATTATACTAAGAGATTTTTAACATCATCCCACATAACATTTTCAATTGTATTTCATGGTATAGTGGTTAGAAACAGTTAAAGTATGTTTTCCTATCTAGTTTGCTTAAATATTGATCTTACAGCAGTATTCTGCTCTCTTATATTAGTGGTACTGTAGAGCCCTCAAGGAATGTTGCTCTTACTAACGGTACTTACAAAGAAAACTTGAAGAGACAGACATCCTAACAGATAACCAAATCACAGAAACACAAGAAATGTGTGCAAGCAAGGCAGTATAAGTAAGTATAATCTGCTCAAAATATGGCAGCTATTCAATTATTGGATGCAAATATGATGATATGCATAGAAATTCAGATGAGAATGGGATATAACAAAAAGCAGAAGAGTAAGTTAGAAAATCAGCTGAGGGTCTTGAGCAGAGTCATCAATATGAAATTTTCCGACAAGAAATTCATCAAGAATACTGAGCTTTGGAGTAAAAAGAAATATTAAAAATAAATGGAAAGCTTGATCAATAGATTTGACCAGTCTGAATAATATCAAGAAGAGAAGGCACATTGTGGAAAATACTGCATTTATACATTAAAAATAAAACAGGAAAAGAAAGAATAGACACAATTCCTAAGTACTTTGGGAAATGACAAAAAGAACAAATCCAGGAATTAAAGGGGTAGAACAAAGTTCTAAGATGAAAAACTAAAGGCACAGAAAATATATACAATGAAACAGTAGCAGAAAATTATAGGGAAAGCAATGACCTTTCAAGAAAAGGAGGCATTTTTAAACCCCACGCAGACATGAAGAAAAACCTCAACATAACTCATTATAGCCAAAATACAAAGAAGCAATTTTAACTATTCTAAGAGTAGAATGCCAACTCACAAAGATAAGCATGTAAGAATACCATCAGAGTTTGAAATTGAGACATTAAAAGCCAGACAGCATGGAGTGATGTAGTTGAAAACCAAAAATTTATTAACTGCCAACCAATACTGTCATCCCACATAAAGATATGTTTTAGGTGAGTAGAGAAATAAAGATATTTTAAGATGCTAACCATAAAGCAAAACAACTCTTGACCACCAAGATGGCTCCACAGAGATAGTTAAGGTATTCCACACAGAGGTAGAAGAAAGAATGTTTCCATCGGAGATGAAAGAATAAATTTCCCGAGAAGAAAAAAATGAGTGAATGAGAGCCTGGGGAAAAAAATGAAAATGTGCAATTCTGTAAACTAGCAAGTACCTAATGTGAGGAGAGGTGAAAGTAAAGATTACATAGTAATCCAGTCAACCAGAAAAGCAATAAAGTTACATTAAATGCTTTCAGTTAGAAAGTGTAAGTAAATGATTTTCACTGTCCAATTAAAATATGAAGACTTGACAAATGGATAAGAAAAGGTGATCTATCTATGCCACTAAGAAATAAAGGTCACTGTCACCAAGAGTAAATGAATAGAAGAAAATATAACAAGGAATTGAACTAGTAGTCAGAGCCATTATGTTTGATAAAGCGGATTTCAAATCAAAGTTAGAAGATATAGCAGGCCTCCATAGATTAACAATGGAAAAATTCATAAAGGAGATGTAATAATTGTAAATGTTTGTGCACCAGATATTCATGATCCTAGTTGAAATAAGCAAATGCTAAAGAGAGTCACATAGTTCCTGATAAAATAATAGTGGGTGACTTCTATACTTTCACCAAAAGATGTGTCATCAAATTCAAGAAAGAAACTTCAATGGTTGGAGACTCCAATACGTTGGTCTCCTGGGCAAGATTTTTGGATTACAGCCTGTCTTTGGTGTTTCTGGCCCAAGGCTTATGCTTCCTGAGTGCCAACACATGAAAGAACACACCTAATTTACAAGTTTCCTCAGCTTCAAAACCTGTTTGTGGTTATGTCAGAGGAGCTGATGGTACTTGACTTCAGGGTGTCAGCCCACCAATAGGCTAATCCCTAATGGTAAATTGCAAAAAGACAAGGCCCAAGACCACGGAGTGTCTTTTGCTTCTGTTGTGCCTTTACATGTTTGCTGCTGCCATTTTTCTCTGGTATCTGGCATGGTGTGAGTGGATGTGAGGAGATCCCACTGCTTGTAATGTGGTTTTTTTTGTTTTTTTTTTTTTTTTTTTTTTTTTTTTTTTTTTTTTTTTAATTTCATGGAAACATTCCCTCCTCCTGGGCATTTTAACAGTGGTTCATCATGAAGATGATTTCTTCTTAATTGTACTGTCTAATTGATATTAACAATGTTAGTTTAAATAGAGTTTTGATATTAAAAAATAAAACAAGGAAGTGTCACACAGCTGGAACACAAGAGTCTCTATTGAGAAGCCATGTGTATTATGGCTTAGATTAATGATTAAGGAAAACAATTGAATCCAGGTGTGGTGGTACATACCTTTAATCCCAGCACTCAGTTGGCAGAGGCAGTTGGTTTTCTGTGAGTTCCCAAGATAGCCAGGGCTGTTACTCGGAGAAACTCTGTCTTGAAAACAAACAAAAAAGAAAGAAGACAGAAAGAAAGAACAGAAAAACAAAACAAAACAAAACAAAACAAAACAAAAAAACAATTGAGTCCCAGTAGCCCAGCTAGTTTAAATTCTTCTAATCTTAAGGTTGGGAGATGTGTTCACAGGTTTCAGAGTGCATCATAGCTCAAAGAAAGCTTTGAAAATAGCTTAAAGTTAGAGTAATGTCATTCTGTCAAATAGTGTTGCGGTGCAGAACTGAAGAAGACAATCTAAAGTTTTAGAAAGGGATTGTCATGAAATTCAATCTTGTTTGTAATTCAAATAAAAAAAGGCAAACAAAAAAAAATAAAAAAGACAGGCACATAGTTAAATGAGGAACTCATTAAGGCCAGGAAACAAATAGAAAGCAGCCCAGTTATTACTAATTTACGTACTTTCTTTGCTAGGATCCGTTTTATCAAAGATGATGATTAATTGCTTGTTCCCTTTTTGCCCTTAATCTCCTGATACAAAATTCTATTGATGAGGGGATATGTACCCTAAAGATTTAAAGTAGAGCTGACCAATAATTTTTCATATATAGAAGTTCAGGGATGTGATTCCATTAAGATTCCTTAGAAGATCACCTTCTAAGAGGAGTGATGAAGTGATTGGTCTTTTCTTTGTAACCACAAAATTCAGCCTGCCAGTCAAAGACCTGGCACGAAAAATAATTTGCTTACCAGAAAATTCAGCTTGCCAGTCAAAGACCTGGCACGAAAAATAATTTGCTTGCTTACACTCTGTTAATCTATAACAATTTGCTTGGTTATGCATATATATGGTATTGTAATTTTAAAAACCTGGAGAGAGAGAAAGATGCCATTCAACAGTTTAAGCAGAGGGTGGTTATTTTTTATTATTAGGGGAAAAGGATCAAAGAAAGATGAAAGGGGAGGGAGGAGACCAGCCTCTGGGACAGGAGCATTGGAAGAGAGGAAAGACAGGCAGAGAGAGGGGGAGGGAGAGGGAGAGGGGGAGGGGGGAAGAGGGAGAAGGGGGGAGAGAGAACAGACAGAGAGGGAGAGAAAGAGAGAGAGGGAGGGAGGGAGGGAGGGAGGGAGGGAGAGAGAGACAGAGAGAGGGAGAGAGGGAGAGGGAGGAGAGGGAGGGGGAGGGAAAGAGTGAGAGAGGGAGAGGGAGAGAAGGAGAGGGAGAGAGAGGGGGGGTGATGTGGGAGGTGGGAGGTGGGAGGTGGGCAGGGCCGTTTTAAAAGGGAACACAGTGAACAGGCACAGGTGCTGCTTTTAGTGGTTGCAGCTGAGGGCATGTCCTGTCAGAACTCCAAAGTCAGGACAGTACAAATACCCAAATACTAGCATGTGAGTTTTCAGAATAATTTCTTTTTCAACTGTAATGTGTAAAATGTTTAATCATGTAAGGGCTATGGAAAACATGCTGTTTTTATTTGTTTTCATTACTTGAAAAACAGAGTGTAACCACATTGTAATTTTTATATTTCCTGAAAGATTTTGCTAGGGAATTTTAGCTGTAAGGGAAAGAGTAAAAAAGGAGTTAAAGTTAGTTAGAAGGAAAACACCATGAATGAGAGAGAAGGAAAACATTGAGAGATTTACAAGGGAAACATCAAGAATAAGAGAGTTAGAAGGGACTAGGGAAACATCAAGAATGAGAGAGAAGGAAAACATGAGAGATGAGAGAGTTAGAAGGGACTAGAAGGGAAACATGAATTAGAGAATTAGAGAGTTAGAAGGAACACATCAAGAATGAGAGAGTTAGAAGGAGAACACCAAAAGAGAGTTAGCAGGAACTAGAAGGGAAACATTAATGGTAAGAGTATTAGGAGAACATCAAGAGAGACACAAGGGCTATTTCTGGATAGAGATAAAAAAAGAGAATATGGAACACAGAATGAAGAACAGAGAGGATTAAAAAAGGAAATCAATGGTGTGTGTGAATGTTTTATCCCTACCCCCCTCAGAGAGAAAAGTCATAGTATGAAATGACTGTGGATTCCTTTTGAGCCCTGTGCTGCTGAGGGCTGTCCCCCTCAGGCAGCAATGAAACCCCTCTTTCATTATGCCTCCTACACCATGAGAGAGACTGTATAGTATCAAACATTGAAATAAAGTAAAATATCTCCTCCATGTGTTTCTTCTTAACAGATGCTGAGTCATATTGATGAAAAGGGTAACTAATAGAAATTGACACCCAACAATGAGTTTGAAAGAAGTGATAGAGTATCCCACCAGTCAAAAACCTAGGGCTGGACAGGTTCACTACCAAATTCTACTATTTCTTTGAAGAAGAGCTGGTACTAAGCCTGTTCAACCTGTTTCATGAAGTAGAAAGGGAAAGAGGCTTTCCATTTTATGAAGCCAGGGTTATTCTAATGCCAAGGCATTTCTGGACATTATTCATACTACAGGCCATGATCATTTTCTCAGTCTCCCTTAGAATATAATTGTATGATAGGTTCACTCTCTGTCTGGGGCATCCTTATAGTTGGCCTAGACCTCTGTTTGGGTCACATATCCAAAGCTTGGTCAACTCTATCTTTCTTAACCTAAGTGGAGGGAGACATGCTCCATGACTTTTAAACTCTGTGTGAGAACCAAAAAAGGGGGGCATATCAGAACCCACCACCCCTTTTTCCTAGATATTATATTCAGAAAGGGAGCTTTCTGTACCTGTGCAAGGTATGGGCCCTTATTTACTGGGATTGTAGTTGGTGTGACTAAGGATAAATGTGCAGAAATACAAGAAGAGGTGCTAAGGCAGCCATGGAGAATGAATACCAGGACTGAAAAGGCCTCCTTATTCTTCAACTGGAATAATTCTGGTCTCCATTCTGTACTATGAGAAAAAATGGAACTCAGTTTCTGAAGTGTCTGTTGGGTCTTTACAATAGCACCTGATTGACCAATGCATATCTACCTATAGAAGATCCTTTGGTATTCTCTCCAGACAGGTATTCTCTCCAACAAATAATATATTTGTTGTAATATATTATAACAAACATTTAACAAATATTCAGGTTTCAGTGAAAGTCCTCTCTGAAAGTTATTTCTCCCATCAAATAATTTACTATAAGCATTAAAGAGAACCCAAGGTACAACTTCAATACTGTTGAATATTTTCCTTCCACATACCCTGTTGGACCTCACTCCAATTCTGCCTCGTTCAACACTGAGATGTTATATGGTGATGATTTATTAAAGCTTGCCTGAGGATTCAGAAAGCAAAGTCAGGCACAAGGAAGCTATAGAGATCAACAGGTGATGGTACTCACCTTTAATCCCACCACTTGGGAGGTAGAGGTAGACAAAACTCTGTTAGTTCAAGGGCACACTGAACTACTCCAAACTGATCCAGTTTTAAAGAGAAACAGTTCACACAAAGATAATCTCAGCACTTTGGATCACATGCCTTCAATCCCAGCCCTAGAGAAGTATAGAAAAAACAGGAGCCCAGTATATCAGACAGCATTCTGAGACAGTCTCTGGATTCTCTCCAGCCATGCTAAGGAGGGGCAGCAGTCTGAGGTTTGGTGAAGAACTTGTGGATCAGCCTTTTCAGCCTGAGCTAGAGGTAAGAGTTAGTGGCTGGCTATCTTGCTTTTCTGATTATCAGCTTGAAGCATCTGTCTCTAGGATTTTAATTTCATGTTACAATGTTATCACTTCTCTGCCAGGCTATTTATTTACTTATCATTTGTTTACAAGGTCACAACAGGGAGCTCTTGGTCCCCAGACTGATAGCTAGGATACCAACAGGGGACTGATGTAGACCCCAGGAACATGGGTTTCAGTGAGGAGACCTCAGAAATCTACAGGACCTCCTGTAATAGTTCAGTACTTATCCCTAGCATAAGTGTGGACATTGGGAGCCCAATCCACATAGAGGAATACTCCCTGAGCCAAGACATACAGAGGTGGGCCTAGGCCCTATCCCAAAGGATATGATCGACTCTGATGACACCCTATGGAAGGCCTCACCCTCCCTGGGGAGCAGCAAGGATATGTGATAGAGTATTAGTTGGGGAGGGGAGTGGTAGGGGAGGTGGGGAGAGAGTGAGAACTGGGATTGACATGTAAAACAATCTTGTTTCTAATTAAAAAAAAAAAAAGGTCAGTCAGCTTTCCTCCTGTTTTCACATTATCTATTGAATTTCTTTTGTTTGTAATAGGGTCTTTATAGTCTTATATGTAATAAAAACACTTTATATTGTAGATAACAACTCAATATATTCTTCAAAACATTATATCCACTTGCTGCTCATGATTTTTTAATTATATTTACGTATATATCTAAACTCCCTTTTTGTTCTTTTTGTAATAAAATAGTTTACATTGGCCTCATATTGGCTATAGACAAACACAGCACAGAATCATGCAAAGTAGGAGAACTTTAGGACAGGGAAGAGTGATAAGCCAAGGGGTTAAGACCAGACTGGTGAAACCCACAGAAACAGCTGACCTGAACAAGGGGGAGCTCTTGCTCCCCAGACTGATCACTGGGAAACCAGCATGGATGTGGGTGTCAGTGAGGAGGCATTGGCAATCTATGGGGCCTCTTGTAGTAGATCAGTACTTATCTATAACATAGGAATGGACTTTGGGAGTCCATTCCACATAGAGGGATACTCCCTCAGCTTAGACACATGGGGGAGGGCCTAATCCCTATCCCAAAGGATGGGACAGATTCTGGAGACCCTCCATGGAAGACCTCAGTCTTCCTGGGGAGCAGAAATGGTATGGGATAGGTAGGGCATTGGTGGGCAGCTGAGGAGGATGGGAGGGAGAGGGAACTGGGATTGACATGTAAAACAATCTTGTTTCTAATTTAAATAAAAAAGGAGAAAAAATCAAGTATTCAGTTCGAATGCATGAAATTTACTTTTAGAATACATTTGTCAGAGTAATGAACATTGGGAGAAAGGAGAAATGACTTCTTTTAAAGAATGTGTGTCTCAACAGATTATAGAAGATGCTATGAAATTGACTGGTTGTTCATATTGTAGCTGGGAAAATGAAGCCAAGTAAAGACAGGGCTCAGGGATTAGTCTTAGTATTTCAAGGAGCATCTGTATAAAATAGCAGTTCCTATATATGCATGGAGAAGGTCTTTATCTCTTCCAGCAGCAAAGCTGATGTTAGTGACACTCACACAGCCCTCCTGTGACTGACTAAATTATAACATGTAGAATTCTTCATTTCATAAAATGTCTATCATTAGAGTGAAACACGGGGAATGAATGATTCCTTTCAAGTTGAAATGAAGTCCTGTGGGAAATTATATCAATCTATGGACTTAGGGTTCAAAAAATTTCTCGACTGAAGCAGAACCTTCTCCTATGTTTAATGGTCTTAAGTAACCCAGGCTCTGAGGTGTAAGACTCCATGTTTTTCCAGAAGGGATAAATCCTACATAGT
Source organism: Cricetulus griseus (assembly GCF_003668045.3). Taxonomy (NCBI): domain Eukaryota; kingdom Metazoa; phylum Chordata; class Mammalia; order Rodentia; family Cricetidae; genus Cricetulus; species Cricetulus griseus. The sequence continues at coordinate 27,195,454 of NC_048597.1, read as the reverse complement.
CTGAGGAAACTTCAGTGAGCAAATGGGATCAGTTGCCATTCCTGGTGATATTGACATTCCTCAAGACTGGCCACCACTCTCTCTCTGTTGTCCAATCTACTCAACTTGTTGCTGGTCACTAGATGAAGTATGACTGGTGGCCCAAAGGAACTGCTTAAATTTTCTAGTTTGTACACATAGAGACAATGACAGTGTGCAAATATTAATTCTAAGCATCTAAAACAGTAAAAAACATATAAATTAATCAGATTGCATATAACCAATATTATTATTATAATATATACATTACATTATCTCATTAAGTGAGATTATACATTTAATGTTCTTATTTTTGAAGATGAATAGACCCTTCTGTTTGCTTGTATTTGTTTTATACAAGGAAAATTGTAGTACAAAGCAAGCAAATGGCATTTTTGCTCATTTTTGGTTTTAGCAGTACACAGAATTCAGAGAAGAAGGTTATTAAGATCTTAGCATGGCTTGGTCCCTTAACAAAGAAATTCATCCACAATAAGAAAATCCAAACATTATAGTTTTACTGCTGCTGTGTTAAATAACTTTGAGAGCAGAACTAGAGTACTGTACTCATTCTCTGCTGTGGCCCAGACCTCATAGAAGGAGCTGAAGAGCTCAATTGGAGCATCAAAATGCAAAGGAAGTCCCTGGATTTTACATTGGCAAAGAAGGAGAGCAGATGACTGGACAGCAGTCACAGTAACAATGAGAATACCCAGAGTAACAAAAACTGAATATGTTCGTTAGTTTATCCTGGTACTCAATTAAGAATATGAAACATACTGAATTCTTCCCTGATCTTTTTGGGGAAAATAATCCTAAAGATCAGATTATTTATTTATTTATTTTTGATTTTTTTCTTTAGACAGTGTTTCCCTGTGTAACAGCCTTGACTGTCCTGGAACTCGCTCTATAGACAAGGCTAGCTTTGAGCTCACGAAGATCCACCTGACTGTGCCTGGTCCAGCTCATCATGACCCATTCTCCCTCCCATCCTTGGAAGTAACAGGGCATCATGACCTGTTTATGCAGTATGTTCTTCCCTTTACTAAAGCACACTTTCTGGGATTAAAGGCGTGTACCACTATCACCTGGCAAGGTCAGGGTTTTTAAAAGTCAAATTCAAATAACAATGATCTTCCTTAGAATTTACAAACCTTAAATTTTATAAATATGATGTCTGATTACCTTTAAGAATATGGTTAGAAACTACTTGAAATCTATACTATTAATCTGTCTCCAAACTTTTAATAAGAGGAAATAATGCCTTTGACCAAATAGCTATACATTGGAGGAAAGCAATCCTGAAACCATGTAGAGAACACTGGATGTTACCTCAAAACTGAATTGAAGAGACGCACAGCATCAATAACTCAGTTTAACAAACGGATTTCAAATGATCAATGCAGTTTCAGTTCTGTCTACTTTATAATGTGAGTAGTGAGTTCCTGAAGTCATTCTATGGTTTTTATTCTAATCTATGATGCATAATGAGAATGTACCATAGATGACTGAATTTTCATATTTGTTCCATGACTGAGGCATTTAAGTTAATCTTAATTTCAAAACAAAAATTCCAAGTACAAAAATTCTAGAAGCACTTCCTCCTAAGAAAACAGTATCCAGATGTGGAGGATTCGGTGACAGTTATTTTCATTATAACCACCTTCAGTTTTTTTTTTTTTTTTGGTCAACTCTGCAAAACATAGAGATCTTGAAGAATGTTAGTTTCGCTGGACAGTAGTTTTAATTTTAGCCACAATACCAGCAATGGTTTCATTCCTGGAGAACAGTAAAATCACCAAATGATCTTCCAAATGCAATAAAAAAAATTATAGCATGTGTGTTATCCCCATTCCCTCACATTCTTAGGTGGGAAGGTTTTTTAAACCTATAGTTAGGAATGACTCTTAACAATACAATTAGCCTCATTCTTGAAATAAAAGAGGAATAATTTTTTCATAAATTAAAATTCTGCATGGATAAAGCCTGTATATGTAACAAACATAGAAATATTAAATCTATTTGGTGTGATAGATATCTGGAAGATATGATATCATTCCCATTGTTTTACATAGTGGAAATCAACTTAAAGTAGTATTAATAAAATTCAGATTGTATGTAAAATGTTATATGCTCAGGCAATCCCAAAGCAGAAAACAAGAGAACAGCTTTATGTGAGTCTTTGGACTTTCGTCTGTTTGTCTTTTATCCTACTGGGGTTTAAAATGATAGCCTCATACCTGCAGGCTAGCATTCTACTGCCTCATAGTAATATCCTGAGACCTTCTTCCTCAATTTAGAAGTATTGGGACTGACATGATCTGCTATCTTTGCAATTCATTGTGTTTCAATCTGTAGCCCATCTTTTCCTATTTGTTTATTAATTAATGGCAGGAATTATGCCTTTTCCATCACTTTTCATCTTCCTTCACCCTGTCTTGTTGTTTCTTATGCATGGGAAAAGTGGTTCTTCCATTTGCAGATGTAGACTGTACTTAGTGAAACTCCTTATCCTCAAAGATAATCTAGAGCTGGTAAGTGCCCTTATTGGTCCCATCAATTCTGCATAGACACCGCATATAAAGAGGGCTGCTGAGATGCCCCCTGTGGAATAGCAGGCTGTGGCCGATAAGAGGGAAGTGAGCAGTTATAGCTCTCATAAAAAGGGAGCACATGGTTTATCAGAGAAGGTTTTTCTCTTAATAGAAATAAGCATAGGTAGGAAGATGGATTCCTATTCAATTATTAACAAGTGAATTAATAACTTTTTACTGTCTTTTCCTAATTTGGTCACTGTTGCTTGGTAAGCACTTTTCAAACATACTTTCCAAAGGAAAGAATGTTTTGAGCTCATATGTAATGTCAACATTTCTCTAACATGGCATTACTATATTCGAATTTTGTCTTTTGCTTTGAGATTGAATTAAAGCACAGAGCACAAAGATTCTTTAAGAACAAGTCACATGTTTTTCTATTCGAGGGAAGGGCTTACTAAATTTGTCACAGAAAGAGCTTTGGATAATGTTTTTAACCTTTTTGTAATATTGTGATTACCTTATCTATGAAAAGAAGGACAGAAATAAAAGTTTCTTAGAAAGGTTACATCAGTATGTGGCTTTAAGGGTCAAGGTAAAATTTGAAAAGAATCCTCCAGTAGACAATTATTGGATTGAAAAACGCAGTATTTCATACTGACAAGATTTTACAAAGGAAAAGTACATTCACATGAGAGGGGTGATAAATTTTAGGGATATTGTATAACCAAAACCAAAAGTCCAGGTTTCTTTACTTAGATGCATTGTTGGTAGTGTCTAGTTTATAATTATCATTAGAGAAATACTATATGAAACCATACAGTGGACTCAAACCATGTTTACAAATAATCTTGTATTATTAATGCCAACTTTTACTCAAATTTATTATTTGAGAATAGATTCCCATATACTACCTACAAAATTGATATTTTGGCTTCACAACAGTTCTCCAATATTGTCTACTTTAAGAATTTTGTTGTTATAAGGAATGGCAGTGGTGAATCCCAATTTAAATGTATCTATTATTGTGTTAGTTATATTTTTCAACTGCGAAAACTATGTAAGATTTTCAACTCGCACAATGAATGGGTTTGTTGTCATTTTTGGAGTTAGGAGCAGTTGCCCTTCTACCTTCAGCATGTGCTGACACCACAAATGATGCTCAATTGCACTGGAGAATGAAGTTGCTTTCTTCATAACAACGGGGCAGAGATAGCTGACAATGGGGGCGGGTCATGGGAAGATGTCAGGATGTTTCTGTCTCCCTCATGAAGCATGTGCCCAATAACTTACAGATATCCTACTAACCTGCAACTCCTAATAATGATTTTACAACCAACCAACACTGCCATGAGCTTAGCATCAATCTTTTAGTAACTGATTGTTTGGGAAACAGGTGTCAAAATCATAGCAATTATAGAATACAAAGAAGAGATTTTTGTCAAGTGGCTGTTAATTACTTAAACTATAAAATGTCAGTGTTTTCAATTTATTTTTAAAAGGTAGCTGTGTATGAAGACTGATGTGTCAGTGTAGGTAGCAAGGATAATGCTTGACATATTTCTTTCATGCTCGTCTTATCCAAAGCTCTTGAGTCTTGTTTATTTTAACCTCTAACACTTTTTAAATTTTTATATTTTTATTTTTTATATTTTTCAGTGTTGTAACAGAAAATTATTTTGCATATTGTCCAATGATGATTTGCTCAGAAGTCTCAGAAGAGACTTTAGTCTTTGGAATTTTACACAATCCAAAAAAAAATGTTAAAGACTATGGAAAATTTTGGCATGTGAATAAATACATTTTACAAGATGGTATAACCATGAGTCTCTAGGGGCCAAGGAGTGGACCATGGTGATTTGAATAAAACATGTCTTCTTATACAGAGGCATTTGAGCATTTGGTCCTCAGTAGGTGCCACTGTTTGGTGACTCTAGTTGGAGGAGACACGTGACTATGAGCAGGTTTGGTGAGTACGTAGTCTCACCCTACTTCCTGTTCATCATATCTGCTTTGTTCTTGTGGTTCAGATTATAATCTCTCAACTTCCTGTTCTGGATGCCATGTCTGCCTGATGCCATCCTTCCTCCATGAAGGTTAATTATGCCTCTGAAACCATAAGCTCAAATTAACTGGTTCTTCTCTTATTTTCCTTGGCCATGCTATTTGTAATCACAATAGTGAAGAAATAACTAATAGTTTAACCATACACCACAGACATTCAACTCTCATACTTTTGGTTAAAAGAAATGAAAACGTAATTAAAAATGTTATGTTAAAATATTAACAGCAGCTTCACTCACAACTGCTGAAACATAGAAAAAACTCAAATGAACACCACATGGTAAATGTACAACATAAACTCATAAATTCTGACATGAAAGAATACTTGGGTTGATGAAAAATAAAACCATTTTTTCACAACGAATGAATATCCAAAGCATTCTGACACATAAGCAAAAGTGCCGCATACACAAGGCTGCCATTCATATCAGTTCCAAGAAAGGAAAAATGCATAATGCACAGAAATAGATCATTGATTTCCAGGTCCAGTGGTTATGGATAGCTGGCTGGTCTAAGACTGCATTCGACAGTCTCATCAGTCCCTCATCTAAAACACATTCAATTCACTCTGTTCTGTATCTATAAATTTTAAGCATGTAAGGTAAAGAACTTGCATGTGTGATTAAGCTTTTGAGGACTGCAGCATTCAGGTGAGACTTCTGTCATTATCATGGGGAGGATGCAAATGTAGTCAGAAGCAGGTCTTCAGGATACCAGATAACAACAGCATTGTAAGCTTGTAGAGAGAGTAAAGATACAGGCATGTGCCAGGGGATGCTGACAACCCCTGTTAAAGAGAAGTGAGATATCGCCTTCTTTGGAGCCTTGAGAAGAAAACATGTTGCATTTCTTCCCAGGAGACTCAATTAGGACATGGGCATCTTAAAGTGTAAGGTAATAAACAACAGGCATTTCAAAGTACTCAGTTAGTGGAGATATTTTCTAGTTGCAACAGGATGTCAGTTTAGAACATAAGAGAAATTCAATAAATAAGTAAATGGCCTGTGACAAGATTGTAATAGATATTATGTAGTAATATATTTTTATAACATAAATATATAACCTCTCTTTCAGCCAAAGCTTACAGATTAAATGTAATTGTATAAACCGGAATAAAAATTAAAAATTAAAGACTATTATTTTCTGAGTTTTCCTCTATAATTATCATTTTTTTCTGATTTCCAATGTCCAAACATTTATTCCTATTGGTAACTTAGCATCCTTTAAGATGCATCTAAAACAATATGATTTTATATTTATACTCTCCAACCCATTCTAATTATGTTTCTCATACAAGTCTTACCACTTTCTGAGTTATGGGTTAGCTTTGCTTAGGAATTCATCTTTTCTCAAAGAAGATAGGGTTCTTGAAACCTAGAACCAGAATATCATCTGGCCAGAAAATTGTATATACTATAATCAGATTTTCCTTGACACATACTACCTAAGATAAAGTCCAAATCAGTTTAAAATATGAATATTACAATGGGTTGAGTGATGTAACATACCACACATCACTACTTTGCAGCATTGTATATTTAGAGTACTGCTTAGGTACCCTCAGGTTCCTATGGCTGGCTTGGAACTGTGGCTTACTGCTCATAATTAGAATGACAACAGATGCAATATCTATTACTAGCCTGGGAAAGATTAAACTTTAGAAGCTGAATGGTAGTTTCTACTGTTTGTTTATAGCTTTTGAAATACTGGAAAGTCAAAATGTTAGCAAAGATATTGGAAATTGAGCAGCCTGTGATCTAAAACATTAATTCATTCATGTTTTATTTAGTCTACAAACATTGTCTGGCTTCCACCATATGCTGGCCTGTGTACTAGATATTGGGAATTAAAATATCTTTTCTGGTTATCACATAGTTCTTTTATTTCCTCTGCTATAGACAGAGATTCAGTACATTTATTGTGCTAACAGCTCCTATTTGTCCATAAAAGAGAGCAAGATAAACACAGTACAGACATCTCCTAAGGTAATTAAATAGCACTCAAACAGCCTGTGTATCTGGGCTCCATTTGCTCTCTTAGGTATAGAGATCCACACAGCCTGGATGACCTGTGATGTCAGTTCGCTACTGCCTACAGTCCTGATTTCTGCTTTGTTAAACAGCATGATGAGCCAGCTATCAATTTCTTCCCCTCAACTCCAAAGGTACCACTTTGTGCTTCCAATTGTGTAATAGATTCTACTGTGGTGGCAACTGCTGATACTTCTTTTACTACGGATAGCCTAGCTTTGTCTCATGCAATCCTGTTAAATAACAATCCAGCAGTTCAGTTCAGTCAAGGCTGACAAATATGCCAGTCTAGATGACAAAGCATTCTTCTTCAAGCTATATTGTAAACCATGGGCTAATTAAGTTTCCAAGGAAGAAAAGACACTTCCTGTATAGACCAATTTGATTGCATTTAGATGTTGTTATGTACAATGTTCACCTCCCGGGATCCCATAAGGAAATTTTAGCTTTAGATAGGTTTGAACTAAACCATTGTATTCACTGGTCTCATAAAAGTTTGATACCTGGTTCATCTGCTACTTGGCTTATTTTTACAGAAACGGCACTGAGAAATGAAAAGTAGTGTTTTGTGTTCTTATGCTATCACAGAAAACCTTCTAAAATGGCATCTCTATGGAGTGGAAAATGATACTAATTTCTCTACTCAGAGTTTAGAAGAGATAATAGCTTTATTTTTTAATACTTTCTCAATTTTGGAAGGATTTTAAATACACCCGTTAGGTAAGTATTGACTTTTATTTCTTTTACTTTCTACCAATGATGCTAAGATATTTTTTTAAGTATGAAAAAATCCTACTTGTTAAGATAGTGGCTTTTTAAAAAGTATGTCTTAAAATGAACAATTTTTAACTTTGCTTTTCTTATCGATTCAAGTTTATTGAAAAATTACATAAAATACAATTTATTGAGAAAGTGCTTCAAAATTATATCAACCATTTACATTATTTGCTTTATTTAATTGAAAACTACCTCTCCATGTCTCTGTCTATAGTTTTAATCCTTCTTATTTGGAATCATTCAAGCTAAGTTGTCATCAAGAATGTGTCCCCCCCCCTTGGTTATTTTAGAACACAGATCTCAATATTTCTACTTTTAGATAAAAAATTTATACACAAAACACAGACTTTTATTGTATGGTCACAAATCCACAGACTTTCCCTGTATGGTCTTAAGTGCATATATATAGCCATCAGTTATCAATTCTAAATCACTGTGAAGAAACATGGTAATATTTCCCCAAACATAATCCCACATATTTTCTTAGTCAATAAACTGCAAACTGTCTTGCCATCCTCAGTTATCAGATCTGAAATTTTTATATTGTATTAAGACAAGCTTTGTCATATTTAAAACAATTTGGATGTCTTATTCATCATACCAGGATGACCTCAAATTGATTATGTAGCCCAATCTTAGACTCACATTCATGATGGTAGCACTTCATCTAGTAGACTTCTGGGATTACAGGAGGGTACCACCATGTCTGTCCTTATGTATTCTTGAGTCAAGAGATTTCATTAACTGTTTACAGAAGCTGGAAAGGCAGAATGGCTCAGAAAGATGAAATGAAGACCTCTGTAAACCAGAGTTTTCTAAAAGCATTAAGAACTCCAGTAAAACCTTCACCATTACCTCTTCTCAATATCTGGACATTAATACATGCTTTACACTATCTGAATGAAATGGTAGTTAGGCAACACAATTTCAGGAGGAAAGCAGAGTTGTGTGTGAATTTAGCCCCAACCATTCCTGCCTGCAGCCCTTTGGCAGTTTGGAAAATTGATAGTGTTGCAAGCAGGAGACCCATAAAAGAACCAGCAATGTAGTAGCTACTAGAAGAAGAAAATATTTAGAGCTCTACAAAGCCTTACCTCCAAATAATTGCCACCATTCCACCTGACTGGATTTGTCTTTATGTGACCTACCTAGTATTAGATGTCTACTCTCTGGACAGAGTCCAATTTAAGGATATTTGGCAAAGAATTTATCTAGCTGATAGCTGAGCTGGTATTAATAGTTGGGACTACTTGGGCAATGGTGGCACATGCCTTTAATCCCAGCACTTGGGAGGCAGAGGCAGGCGGATCTCTTTGAGTTGGAGACCAGCCTGGTCTACAAGAGCTAGTTCCCGGACAGCATCCAACACCACAGAGAAACCCTGTCTTGAAAAACAAAGAAAAGCAAAACAAAACAAAATAGTTGGGACTGACTAAAATATTAATAAATTTTAAAAAGGAAACCCGGAATATATCATTTTTTTCTGATGTAGTTCTAGAAATTGAAAATGTATACAAATATGGGCTGTGTGTCTCCAGGCTACATAGCTTTAATCCCATCACTTCGGAGACAGGGACAGATGATGGATCCATAAATTTGAGGCCACCCTGGTCTTCAAAATGAGTTCTAGGGCAGCCAGGGCTACCCAGAGAAACCAGGTCTCAAAACCAACAAACAAAAAAATCCAAACCAACCAAACAAAAGAGCAACAAAAGAATGGTATGAATGCTCTGGAACCCTCATCCCCAAGCTCTAATTTTTCACTTCTGTTTTATCCACATAAGTGGATAAACCACATAAGTGGATAAAACAGAAGTGACAAATTAATAAAGACTAAACTAAAATGTTGGCCACTGAGCACATGCTCCAACAAACCCAGAACTTCAAAACAGAGACTAGGAACTATTGTTTCAAAGTGTTTATGGAAACCTGTCCAGTTTTTACTTGGAAGTATATGTAGCCAAGGGAGATTTTCAGCAGTCATATAAGACAGGGGACATTTCACAGCAGGGGTATAGAAAGGGGACAGAATAAGACAGTAGAACAATCAACCTACCCTATAGGGAAGTGGTATTTGATGTACAAAACTGCTACTTTATATTAACTCAGAAGATAAAAAAATAAGAATTTTCTTTCTTCTGAATTTTAAATTAAGATGGTAATTTTACCCATCATTACAGATATTAAGAGATCATAACTAGAAACCATAAGTAAAATGATAAATGGATGAAGCTAGAATATTATAAAGTATCTATCAAAAATGAAGCAATAATTAAGAAGAGAGAAACCAACATGCTAATGTTTGGCAGACTTTGTTCTGAGTAATTCTGTTAAGTGCAAGTAGACTTTACCTTCCAGTTCAAAAACAGAATTAAGAGATCGTGTAGACAAGGTGATCCACATTATAGTTTCAAGGATGGCAAGATTGAAATTCAAATGAATAAATACACTGAAAATAAAGTAAGCTATTTAAAATTCATAATTTAAAAATGACTTTGAAGAGAGATATGTTTGGATAGTCAATGACTATCCCAGAACCCCCTAGTGCAACATACCCATACTTTTGCCAAGAAGTTCCCAGAGGCCTCCAAAATAGTCTACCTTATGGATATTGTCCTTGGTTGGTAAAATCCTATTACTGGGCACACATACTTGTTGTTGCAGAATAGAGAGACACGTCCTTGACCAGAGCTAGAAGATTCCTCCTTTCTGGTTAGCCTTCATCCTGTTGGAGGTTGCTATGCAAATTTCTGGAGGAAATAAATTAGAAGTGATTCCCCAGGTTTTATTGGGTTAATCTGGGTCTCTCAAAGGCTAACTCTGTAGAAGGCGGTGTGTGTATGGTGCTATGGAGCTAATTAAAGGCCATGACTGAGAGGCCTTTAATACATAATAGAAATGAAACTAATACTTTTGTTTTGCTAAACCAACATGCTGTCAAGGAGCCTCCTAAATACTTATGAGTATACCCACACATAAAACTAAATTAGTGTTGTCTTTGCCTTGATCAAATAATCTTCTCTTTGCAGGAAACAGTACTTAATGCAGAGACTCATGGTTGGTCACAGTACTCAGAACAAGTGATTGGGGAGTGTTCCACATTAAAGGCGCCAGCACTTCACCTTTTCCAAGTCTCAAGGAACATTGCAGATGATGTGGAAAGAGCATAAGAGCCTTATGACGATGCAGGGTGCTGGGGAACACTGTGTTATGGGCATGAATGGCTAAAGCATACATGAGCTCACATGGCTAAGGTTACCTGCAGAATGCACAGACAACCTGGTCCCATTAACATTCAGTCAAAACTGGAGGAGGGGATTCCAGTGCCTCTTCCTGCCTAAGGGAGTAAATGGCAGTTCAGGGCTCCCAGTAAAGAAGCTATGATCTTTATTGTTGGAGCCCCTGCTAAGTTACTCATGCTTCAGTATACAGCTTCAAACCTATATTCATATGAATGGACATGGTTAAACCTAGTGGGTCACAAAGCAAAACCAAAATAAAATAAAATAAAAACTAAAAGGATAAAAAGAACAGAATGGATGTGAGACATGAAACTGCCTTGGTGTCAGATGATGGGAAGATTGTGGGGGTGGGAAAAGGGTCAATGAAGGTGGAAGGGAAAGCATGTGAAAAATTAAATCATATATATATATATATATATATATATATATATATATATATATATAATTGCCAACTAAATAATTGAAAATCTATTCCAGGCAGGGTATGGTAGTGGACACTTTTAAAAACACAGAAGCAGTGGAAAGCCACAAGTGTCATCACTATCCAGAGAAAGCACTGGATGTTCCTGATAAGACTCAGGGCCAGGAAGACCAAGGGCAAACTATCCTATGCACTACTGTACTAGAAAACTTAGTTACAGATTTTAGGCAAGATAAATTTGTAGTTCCGGATTTGAAATAAAGAAAGAACTTCTCCTCTTTTCACAGATGACACGACCTTCTATGTCAGGAGATATCAATAAGTCAATAAAATACAATTAGAATAAATTTAATATGCTTTCGCTTTAGAAGAATGCTACGGAAGGAGAAATATGGACACCAGGTAACCCATAAAACCCTTTACCTACAATCTGCCCTGCCTGCTAAATGTGCTGGGGCAATGGTGGTGCCGAACGTGTGGGAGTGACCAACCAGTGTCTAGTTTAACTTACTCCTCCCTCCTCACCCAGAGGAGATGGAGCCCCTGTCCTACACTACCTGGATGACCGGCGGTAGAATTAAACATAATTGGCCAAAAAAAAAAAAAAGTTCTGATATACTCAAAGAACAGTGCCTTGTCTAATTGTCATTGGACAGACTTCCTGTGGCCTCAGATGAGAGAAAATACAGAGATCCACAGACAGACATGCTGAAAGAGAGTCTAAATTGGATGTCTCTATCAGGCCCCTCCCCATGGAGATCAGGGACCCTGAAAAGGAGAAGGAGGGGACAACTGTAGGACTCAGAGGGGATGGATGACATCGGAAGAACACGGCTCTGTCAATCAACTAAGCAGAGCTCACACCGGCTCATGGAGACTGTGGCACCAGCATGGGGCTGCAAGGGTCTGTGCATGTTGTGGCTTTTAGGTTGGTATTTCTGTGGGACTCTTAACAGTGGGAGCAGGTGTATCTGTGACTTCTTTATCTGCTCTTGGGACTCTTTCCGCCTATTGGGTTGCCTTGTACAATCTTGAAATGAGGGCTTTTTGTCTTGTCATGTTTTGTAGTGTTTGTTAGTCTCTTTGATTGTCTGCTTATTTTTTTTTTCTAAAAGGAAAACAGAAAGGGAGTAGATCTGAGGAGAGGTGAGATGGGGAAGAGTCGGGAGAAATGGAGGGAAGGAAAACTGTAGTCAGGATGCATTGCATGAGAGAAGAATCTTTACATAAAGAATTACATCCAAATATTTTTGTTGTATATTGTTTTGCTAGTAACAATGGTTATCAAATTTTGAGAACACAAAATAGCATCATTCAAATTATTCAAATTTAAGGACTATGTTAATAAGCATAATGTAACACATAAATATTGAAAAATAAAAAGCATAATTAAAAAAATTAATGCCAAATAGAAGTAAGACAGTGCTTAGAGGTAAATTAGCAATGCTACCAGGACTTCAAAAACATTAAAAAATAAATAGACATTTATTTTTGGATTGTAAAATTCTTGCTCTGTTTGTTCCTAACTTATTGTAATTTTTACCACAATACTCTCATAAGCTTTTATCTTTTAAAATATAATTGTGTGTGTGTATGTGTGTGTGTGTGTGTGCGTGTGTGTGTGTGTGTGTGTGTGTGTGTGTGTGTGTGTGTGTGTGTGTAGTATGTGTGTCATTGTGTTCATGTGGAGGACAGAGGACATAGGAACTGGGTCTTTTCTTGTACCATGTTAGTTTTAGAGATCAAACTCAGGTTGTTGACTCGGTAGCAAACTTTACCAGAGGAGCCATCTTTCCAGCCTAATTATACATTTTTTCCTAGACATGTTCTATGTCCCTACATTCAATATTTAGTTTATATTTCATTAGAGATGATAAAAGGGTCTACTTAGTATTTCTCACTCTTTATTCCATGTTCCAAACCAAAATGGATGAATACAATCTGAACGTAATACAAGACTCAGTTCAATAGCTGAATGGGATTCAATCTATGTAAGCCTCTAAAAACCTCCATCTGAATATTTGAAAGCAACTAGTGTCATAATTATAATCATGTAGGGATTTAGTATTTACAGTCAAGCTTGGGTTAGTTACTATAGATATACTTACAAACTCATGACATTAACATACACAAATCTGACCGTGGTTTTGTAGACACTATCCTCATTCCTTAAATCACAAATAAGCTGTTATATAAATAATTATTTGATATTAACAGTTTCAGCAAAAACTTCAAACACTGCTTTCTATTTTAATAAAATTCTATATACTAAAAACAATAGGAATCTCTGAGCTATCAGGGCCACTAATACAGTTATATTGACACCATTTTTCCAAAGCTGCCCCTCCATTCACTAAAATCAGCCTTTTTGGGCCACGATGTCTTTGTGTTTTTAGTCAACACACACAGACAAAATTAATGGTTAAGAATAAAAAGTAGGAGGAAAAGAATACATAAATGAAATATATGATCTTCTTACCTTTTCCTCCTACTTTGTTTTGCTCAGTATTAGTTTTACATAATTAGACCTTCTCAGTTTTTGACAGTGATTCAAAACTCTAGGCTCAGCTAATGTTCAAAAACATCATATATTATTTAGGAAAAGATGTGTGTTGAATTCATTTCTGTAGATATTAGCCTCCAGGGAGAATTCTTTGAAATTTTTGCTTAGTGGTTAAGTCTAGACAACATTTGCTTGAATACAACTAAAATTCCTAATGCATCTTCCAGATGTAGTTAACTGCCGGGACATGCTTTGTTTTCTTGTACCATTATCTTATTTGAGAATCCATACTGAATTGGACTTTATATCTTGTAATGTTTTAAGCATTTCAATGAAATTAAACAAAATGTCTGATAGACTGAGTTGGTGGCATTTTTCCTCCCAACAAAATTAATCATTGCCCCCAGGACTAAGTCAGACTTCTCAGAATTCAATTTGGCCATGCAGATTTTACAACTCACTTGAACTATTTTGCTATTGGCAAAGAATCTCTGTGTCTGCCTCTGCTGTAAACTTGCGCTTGGCATCTTTTGAACTATGAATATGGACACAATAACAAAAGGATCTGCCTAAGAAGCTAATGGCTTTTTCATCAGTGTTACTCTCACCAGTAATAGGCTAACAGATTTTGTGTAATTTTTACCTGGGGATAGCTATGTTAGGAATATGTTTTTTGAAGTTAGAAATGAAAGATCATCATTTTCTCTACAGGAATAGATGAAAGGACAAATTACAAGATACCAGGACTGCTGAGAATAGCATAGAACCTCTAGGCATTTGTTGAAAGAAAGAAAATATGAGGATAAATATGCTCTAACATTAAACACATCATTATTTTATATATACTTCTAAAGCTTAATACCTGTCTAGAAAAATATGTTTGAATTGGTAATACTTTAAAAATATTTATTTATCATTTTTTTGTAAATTTTGGGGGGATTGAAACTACAGTCTTGTGTATTCCAGGACAGCATGCTATTACTGAACTAACAATTTTTCTTTAATTCAGTGATATCAAGGCATCTGGCCCTGTGGTGCTAGGGTGAGGTTAGAACAGGGAAGGATTGAAAATTGATTATTTGTCTGTTTGTAGAAAGTTTTGTTGTATGAAAGTGTATCACAATGTTATGGAAGTTGAGCTGTGTCAAAATCAGTTTGCAAGCACCAAACCAGGTAGAGAATGAAAGATGAGATAGTCAACTATGTAACTTTGAAGAATGGAAGAATCCATACCTGAGAAAAACCAGTGTACAGCCAACTCAGAAGATCAACCTCCTAAATTAAGCAGGATGGTGAGATACAACTTCTTAGATCTTTTGTTCTTGCTATGTTTTTAGAATATAAAATAAGAACTATATACATTGATTTACATGTTGGTTCTATAAAGAAACTCTGGCAGATATACACAAAATTTGCCAGGTAAACTCTCTAGCTTTATCCATTGAATGTGAACAAAGGTAAATGGATTTGGATACTGCTTAAAGGTCTACTAGTTACATCATGTTTAGTTTTAAAATAAATACTTCTGACTACTGCAAATGCAATGCATATGATTGTGCTATATAGCGATTTCTGACTGTCTTCAATGTACAACCCTGTTTTATAAAAGAAAAATTGTAATTTACATAAAGTACCTAAATATAGAGTTATCAGATCAGCAACCTAAACAAGCCAGAGATCTTTCCTTCAAATATATCTTGTACAAAAAATGTTAAGTAAATGACTGAGAAATAATGAAAAGAAAAATAAATGATATAAACTTACCCTTTTTTAGAGGTTTATATAACTAAGGATACTTTTTTGTCTACAAATTTTCTTTGCGTCCAACACAATTAGCTTGTTCACTAAGTCCAATATAACTGTGGCATATGAATTATTAGTACTTTTGTATTGAAGAGGACACTGGAGAGTTTAGAAGATTTATAACTTTCACATGACTCTGTATGCAATGACTTTTAGACACAAAAGTTTCACCTCAGTCTAGGATATCTCCAAGTACCTGCTACTAACCACTCTAAAATATAGTCACTTCTTTGAATCAGCCTCCATAATATATATACACAATTCTGACACATGTTTAAGCAGAAATGTTTAAAATATTGATCCTAAATGCACAAACAATTAGCAAAACACGTTTTTAAAATCAAGTCCAGCATTGTCTGTAGGGCTGGATTTGTGGATATGTATTGTGTATATCTGGTTTTGTCTTGAAATATCTTGTTTTCTCCATCTATAGTTTTTGAAAGCTTTGCTGGGTACAGTAGTATGGGCTGGCATCCGTGGTCTCTTTGTGTTTGTAGAATATCTAGCCAGGACCTTCTGGCTTTGAGAGGTTCCATGGAGAAGTCGGGGGTAATTATGATAGGTCTGCCTTCATATGTTACTTGGCTTTTTTCCTTTGCTGCTCTTAATAATCTCTCTTTATTCTGTATGTTTGGTGTTTTGATTATTAAATGGTGAGGGGATTTTTTTGGTCTAGTCTATTTCAATAAGCTTCTTGTACTTTCATAGGCATGTTCTTCTTTAGGTAAGGAAAGTTTCTTCTATGATTTTTTTGAATATGTTTTCAGCATCTTTGAGCTAGGTTTCTTTGCCTTCTTCTATACCTATTATTCTTATGTTTGGTCTTTTCACGGTGTCCCATATTTTCTGGATATTTTGTGTTAGGGATTTGTTGGACTTAAGATTTTCTTTGGTTGATAAGTCGATTTCCTCTAGTTTATCTTCAGTACCTGAGATTCTCTCTTTCATATCTTGTATTCTGTTGGTTATGCTTGCATCTGTAGTTCCTGATCGTTTACCCAGATTTTCTGTTTCCAGCATTCCCTTAGTTTGTGTTTACTTTATGTGTTTTCTTTATTGTCTCTATTTCAGTTTTCAGGTCTTGAACTGTTTGAATTGTTTCCTTCATCTGTCTGATTATTTTCTCTTGGCTTTCCTTGCTTTCTTTAAGAGATTTGTTGATCTCTTGCATTTTATGTTTTGTCTTTTCCTCTGTTTCTTGTATTTTTTCTTCCATTTCTTTAAGGGATTTTTCTCATTCCCTCTTATATTTCATTTGCCTCACCTTTTATTTATATTGAATGCACTGAATTTCTGATCCTTTGTATTATAGGGCAGGCAAAGTACAAAGACATACACTTTCACACTTGGAGAAAGTCACAAAAGCAGCTGTTGAATGCTCTGAGTTTGCTTTCCTTATAAAAAAAAAATTACAATTTACAAAAACCCAAAGCTCTGTGTGTAGTATGCATCAACTTACATCAAAGAAATGTTAAATTCAAGTATGAAAATGTGAGTGACATAAAAGTATCACTTAGGCTGTAGGGGAACCTGTAGCCACACCTGCTTAGGGGCTGGCTACAGGTCTGCCTGACCATGCCTGCAAGGGCATGGTCAGGGTGAAGTAGAGTAAGAGTTTCAGTTGGCTGGGTTTCACTTTCAGTTTCGCTTTTTGGCTTGCTGTACAGACTGCGGCCGTGCTGGCTGGCTAGGTTGCTCTGTAAGTAAGGCTTTTCCCTGTTAAATACACTTATATTTCTACCTTACTCCATATTGGTAATTTCCCACTATATCTGGTTGTCAGGAGCAGAATAAACCTACACCCCATTTGGGACAGGCTGTGGGTCCCGCCAGGACTGCGGCCTTAGCAGGGAAAGGTCCCTCTCTCCACAGGTGCTCCCGGCTCCCAGCCGACCCTGCTGTGCCGCCACATAAGCACATTCCCATTGCAGCTGAGGTGCTCAGAACCAACAGCCCAGTTTGGAGACAGTTTCTAGCTGCCTAGAGATGAGTGGCCTTGGCTTTCAGCACCAGCTTCCCCTGGCCATGCAGTAAAGCCGCATCTCTTTCAGTGGTTGTGGCTGCAAGACTGTATACTCTCTATGATAAGCACAGCCGCTTTGTGACCTCTCTCCACTGAGGCTACCAACCGCTGTCAACGCCTTGCCGAGTAGCTGAACGCCTGGGCCATCTGCTAATCAAAGATAGTTACTGCATCTAGAACAGAATTCAGGTAAAATTATGGCGGAATATTTATCATTTTCTAAAATTGGTAATATAGTGAAGTTTTGGAGAACAGATTAGGTCAGACCACAATTGTGCAGCAAGTGGAACAGAAATTGGATGATAAGCTTGGCTCTGTGTCCAATACGCTAAAGACATCTGTTACCCAAGATGAGATGCAGCATATTTATGATAAGATAAACACTGAGAGATCCTCCATGTCTGAGGACTTAGAGGCTAGGCTGTCAGAAGACTGTGACCGGCTAAAGAATATCTGTAGCCAGCTAGAAACTCAGATAGGCAATGTTACCCAGAAACTAGATGCAAAGGTACAAAATACCCAGGATAGGGTTGAAGATTTGGACAATGCCATTCAATCAATTATTGAAGCATCCAAATTAGCAGATCACAAATTTGAGTCTAGATTTGAATGTTTGGAAGATAATTTACTGTACAGAGCTGACAGATTACACAGGTCTATATGGTCGATTGCTGAGGAATCAAAATCAGCAAATCATGACCTCGAATCTAGACTCCAATACCTAGAAGGCATTTCCATGCCATCCAGATGCTGCCTAAGGATGATCATATTAAAGACCTAGAAAAACGTGTAGAGGAGCAGTTAGAGCAATTTACAGATTCACTAACATGCTTGGAATCTTTTATGATTGAGGAGATTGAAACTTTTCATAAAGAATATCATTGCTAGGCTTAAAGATCATTGGGATGCCTCAGAGACAGAATCACTCCAATCAGAGGCACCTACTCGACCCAGGTATCATGACTGTTCTTCTAAGGTTGTTACTCATACACCATTGGTGTACCCAGATACCATGGTAGAAAAGCCAGCTTCTAATAAACAGCCTCATGGATGGATGCTTTATGAATGGCAACCTATACAGCTGAAGGATCTTAAGAATATTAAAGAATCAGTTGTCTCCTATGGTCTCCATAGCCCATACATAAAACAGCTATTACATTCATGGGCAACCTTCAACAGGGTGACACCCACAGATTGGGAAGGATTGGTAGCAGCTGCACTTGCGAATTCATGCCAAATCCAGTGGAAGGCATTGGTGAGGGAAGAGACGAAGCTCCTTGAGCCTCAGGGCATAAAGGAAAGTTTTGAAGCCCCTCTAGATAAGCTTCTTGGTCAGGGTATTTATGCTGACCCACAGGTTCAGGCTGAATATGATGATGATATACTGTCCCTATGCAGGAAAGCAGCATTAAATGCCTGGGTTAAGATTCGTGAGTCAGGAGAACGCCTAGAAGCTTATAAAAGAATAGAACAGGGACAGACAGAACAGTTCCAGGACTTCTTACAAAGGTTAACTAGGGCAGTAGAATTACAGGTAACAGATCCAAAAACAATATAATCAATTATACATACAATAGCTTATGAAAATGCAAATCCAATATGCAAAAGAATACTTTTGCCTTTAAAGATCACATCAGCACCGCTAGAAGAATGGGTTTATATGCAGTCAACATTGATTATAATGTGCAAGATACTGGAGCTTGGGTAGGAGAATCCATTTTGAAAGGTTTAAAAAGGCAACAGGAAATTAAAAGTTCTAGAGGTAGGGATACAAGGGCTTGTAAAGGAGAAGCACCTTACAGAGGACAACATAGGTGTCAAGAAGCTAGAGGTTACTACTACTATGAACCAGTACCTTGGGTAGGAAGAGCCTTCCCCTGGAGACCACGAAGGCGCCAGGAACAAGCGTCTATTAATGATAAAAGGCCTCAGTTGAAAGTGAAAATTAATAATAAAGTTATTTCTGGCTTAGTAGATACTGGGGTGGATGTAAATATTATTACCCAAATGTCTTGGCCTCAGAAATGGCCTCTTAGAGAGGCAAATGTACAATTTTTAGGAATTGGGACTCTATCTAGAGTTCAACAGAGTGTTAACTTGGTGGTCTGCATTGGACCGGAAGGACAGAAAGGGATACTGAAACCATACGTGGCAGATATAGCCATAAATCTCTGGGGTCGTGATCTCTTACAGCAATGGAATACTCAGATTAATATTCCTCCAGTGTCAGATACAAATTATGTACAATCTTTAGATAGTAGAAAAGATCTGGTAAGACACTATGGAAAACGGTTACCAACATCCATGCTGTATAGAAACTAGGTACAAATGATGGACCATCAGAGGAGTCAAAGGCCCTGCCATTGAAGTGGCTTACAGATGAACCAGTTTGGATAGGACAATGGCCTATGACCTCTGAGAAGCTAGAGGCTTTAGAAAAGTTAGTACAGGAACAGCTAGATGCTGGACATATAGAAGAATCTACCAGTCCTTGGAATTCTCTTGTATTTGCTATCAAAAAGAAGTCAGGAAAGTGGGGAATGCTATCATAGTCATTGATCTAAAAGACTGTTTTTTCACAATACCATTCCAGGAAAATAATAGAAAAAAATTTGCATTTACTGTACCAACTCTTAATAATTCACAGCCAGTTAGGAGATATTAGTGGAGAGTTTTGCCACAAGGAAAGCTAAATAGTCCTACTTTGTGTCAGCACTTTGTACAGCAACCTTTGGAAATAATTTGTAAGAAATTTTCACAATCTCTTGTTTATCATTACATGGATGACATTCTTTTATCAGATTCTATTAAGGAAACTTTGGAAAGTATGTTTGAAATGGTGAAGGAAGTTCTACCTCGTTGGGGTTTACAGATAGCCCCAGAAACGATACAAAGAGGAGATTCTATTAACTATTTAGGTTACAAGATAGACTTACAAAAACTCAGACCTCAAAAGGTACAAATTAGGAGAGATCGTTATCAAACTTTTAATTCTCTTCAGAAATTATTAGGGGAAATTTCTCAACTACAGACGATTATTGGTGTAGAAGGACATAACTTAAAGCATTTAAAAATGGCCCTTAAAGATGATAAGGACCTAAACAGTCCTAGAATATTATGTGCTGAGGGAGAAAAAGTTATAATGGGTAGAAAGCAGAATATTGGATGCACATGTAGATCAGATAAACCTTAATTTAGACTGTATTCTGGTTATCTTGCCATCCAGAGAATACCCTTCTGGGATTCTGATGCAGAGGGAAGACACTATATTGGAGTGGATATTTCTGCCATATAAACAGAATAAAATGTTAAAGACATATATAGAAAAGATATCTGATTTGATTTTAAAGGGCAAATTAAGATTTCATCAACTGATTGGAAAAGATCCAGCAGAAATTATAGTACCTTATCTAATGAGGAAATTTCCTCCATGTGGAAGGATAATGAATATTGGCAAATAGCTCTTACTGACTTTTTGGGAACAATTATCAACAACTATCCCAAAACTGACAGAATTAAATTCATAAAAAAGACAGTCTGGATTCTTCCACGTATTGTAAGACAAACTCCCATTTCTGGAGTTCTTACCTTCTACACTGATGCCAACAAATCAGGTAAGGCAGGTTATAAAACAGGTGAGGTAAGTAAAGTAGTTCAAAGTCCATATACATCTGTACAGCACGCAGAATCATATGCAATTCTCATGGTACTTATGGATTTTACAGAACATCTTAATATAGTTACTAATTCTCAGTATGCCGAGAGAGTCGTGTTACATATTGAGACTGCAGAATTTGTTCCTGATAATACAGAATTAACTTCGCTGTTTTTACAATTACAGGAAACTATCAGAAACAGAAGTAATCCTATATACATTACACATATCAGATCCCATATGGGTCTGCCAGGCCCATAGCACAAGGGAATGATAAGATTGATAGTTTATCAATTGGAAGTGTGCTAGAAGACTCCGAATTTCATAAGAAAAATCATGTAAATAGCAAAGGTTTGAAAAAGGACTTCTGTATCACTTGGCAATAAGCCAAGGAGATAGTGACAAACTGTCCTACTTGTTCTTTTTATAATCAAACTCCATTGCCAGCAGGTTGTAATCCTAAAGGCATTCAGAGAAATTAGGTTTGGCAGATGGATGTCTTTCACTTTGCAGAGTTTGGAAATTTGAAATATGTGCATCATACATGCTATAGACACATTCTCAGGGTTCCAATGGGATATTGATCTTAACTCTGAAATAGCTAATTCTGTTATTACACACCTGCTAGAGGTGATTGCAGTTTTGGGTATACCTGCAAAAATAAAAACTGACAATCCTACAGCATATGTCTCCACAAAATTGGAACAATTTTTCAAATATTATAACATAAAGCATGTCACTGGTATGCCACACAATCCTACAGGACAATCAGTGGTTGAGAGCTCTAATAGAACACTAAAGGAGATGCTCAACAAACAAGCTTGGAAGACTAACCCCCCCCAAACAAAGGTTACATAATGCTTTATTAACACTAAACTTTCTTAATGCCAATGAGAAAAGACAAACAGCTGCAGAAAGACACTGGACTACGGAGAAAAATGCTGAACTCAATCAGCTGGTATACTTCAAAGATGTACTAACCTCTGTATGGAAACCAGGACATGTGTTATGTTGGGGTAGGGGTTTTGTATTGGATTCCACAGGAGAAGAAAAACTTTGGATACCATCAAAGTTGATCAAGATTTGAGTTGAAAACGAAAAGCCTCTAGATGAGGAGAAATGACAGGTATTCTATTATGGTATATCTCATAAACTCATAAATAGAAACCTCCCAAAGGAAAGGGAAGTGTTTTGCTTTTATCTTCACAGGAAAACTCATCTCCAGAAGGCAAAGGACACTGAATGGGTAGATACTTAAGAAGAGAATGTAGCCATAACCATCAAACAAAAGGAATGTGCCATATGGTTATCTTTACAGCTGTCTCTCAGAGAACTCTATTTCTCTTTTCTAATCCCTATTGAATTAAATCAATGCTGGATTTAGAGGTGGATTTGGCTTTCCTCCTCTAAAATCCAAGCACATTATTTTACTAAACTTTGGAGTTTCTTTATTGTATCAAGAAGCCAATTGATGTATTACAGAATAAAAGAAGAATTTGGGGACTGTCTTTGTCTTTTCTTGGATCTTTCTTTCAAGGTGTGCATGCTCTCATAACTGTTATGCTCCCATGGTTGCCTTTCCCAGCATGTGTACACACACACACAAACATTTCTCTGCTAGGTGTTTATGTTTGAGTCCCACACAGCCAATGAAGACCTGCCTGACAGCAATCCATGGACACCCCGGAAAGAAAATGGGCCATACCTCCTCGACTGCACTGGATCCAAATTGCTCCATTTCAACTGACACTCCCGTCAGAGCTTCAGGTACTGACTTCAACCAAGTTGAGGATTTCAGTCGAGATCTTCAATCAAGGGAATCGCATCTAACATGGACTAGATACAACCACACAATGCTACACCCCCTTTCTCCATTGTTGTCATTTAGGATACTGTATATACCTAGTTAGGGATAGCTTCCTATTGTTTATGGTTGGGATTGGAAGGAGGTGTTCAGGCTTGGACACCTCAGATGACTTTAGGGCTTAGTTAAAATAGATAGGATGTGACATAAACAGATTGTTGTGTCTTCTTATATTTCACCTTTATGATTGTTAATTTTGGATACTTTACAACTGTTAAGTTTTAATCCTCTCTTAAACTAAAAGGGGAATTGTAGGGGAACCTGCACCCATGCCTGCTTAGGGCATGGTCAGGGTGACATAGATAGAGTAAGAGTTTCAGTAGGCTGGGTTTTGCTTTCAGTTTTGCTTTTTGGCTTGCTGTATAGACTGCTGCTGTGCCGGCTGGCTAGTTAACTCTGTAAGTAAGGCTTTTCCCTATTAAATAGCCTTATATTTCTACCTAACTCTGTATTGGTAATTTCCCACTATACTTAGCAATATGAATAAACAAGTAATGGATGAATGAAGTGTTATACCTCATACCCTTAAAAATGATTGATTTCTTTGTATTGTCAATTTTCAGAGATACAGTCAGTAAAGTGGACAATCACATACATATAATGGGTTGAAAAGCACTCCCAATATCTAATCCTCATTAGTCATCCTTTTCTGTTATTATTACCTTGGCTTAAGGCTTCATTCATCATTGCTGTTGCTCACATAAACATCTTTTATATCTTTCCTGTTTTCTGTTAAGATATCTTATCAGAATCTATTTTTACTAGCTGGAGAAATTTTAGGTACAAATTCAACTCCAGGGAATTGACAATTGACATGTCATCTTCTTCCTCTCCATGTGTGTGGCTGTTCCTGCCCTGTAGCTAATAGGAATGTTATTAGGGGAAACTGCTAATTCTCAATGCCAATCTGTGGTTATCATTTTAAACATCTGCACCTACCATACCCTTCACTCTCTTTTTCACCAGCTCACAGTTTCTTTTTGCTCCCTACGATTCTGACGGCTGTTTGAAAGCATCTATGAATTTTACCCTGCTATTTTCCATCTGGTTCCATCTGGATGTCATCTAGTTGATTAATATGTATTCTTTGTTGGTATATGTTACTATCTTATCAATTATGGTTCTGATGTACACATCTCTCTTCTACGATTTGCTGTATAAATTACTGTCTTGCCCAAAGCTAATTTAGGAAAAATATTTAAAATGTTGACACTTGTCAATATTTGTCTTGCCAACTTCATGTAGATTTTCCCCATTAGAGAACAAAAACTGACATTAATTCTTCAAATGGTCTGTTTAGTTTTTTTTGTTGTTGTTTAAAATAAGTTGAAAGAGCATATACAAATCTATTATGTCTGAACTTCCTTGTGTTCTCTGAAAGTTCTTTATTGCTTATATTTATGTTTTTCAGACTTACAAAGAGTGTCCTTCCGTAAGAAATGTATTCTATAATTCCCAGTTGTGGGAAAAGGTCCATACCAAATGCAACATTGTTTCTATCAAATTGCCACATGCACTGTTCCCATGCATAAGTTTGACTAGTGAGAAAGAAAAGGACTGAGACTTTAATACAAATGGTAGAGGAAACATAAATCACCTTTAATTATTTGTTTATATCTTTTTCCTTGTTGTATTAGAAACTAAAGATACATTTAAGAGAAAGAGTTTTCAAGTTTGGAATAAAAGCTGAGCTTCAGGGAAATATATGATATGATAAACATAGTTTAAAATATCATATATTTCCCTGAAGCATAGATTATATATATATATATATATATATATATATTATATATATTTTAAAACTCTAGAAATCCAACATTAGTAGATCCTTACTTTGATGGACCAAAACATTTGACAAAGCTCATCCTTAACTGTGATCCATCTTTACGAGGATGAATAAAACTAATTCCATTATTAATATAATACAGGAAACTCTATTTTTGCTTTATCCTTCCTATGTTGTAAAAACATAAAGGAATACTTTCTCTATTTGGAAGGATATTTTAATATAAATGAAATCTTTTGTAGTTTTTAATCATATGACTAAAAGTTAATTTACCAATATAATTTATAATTTAAGTTCATTAAAAACTGGCATTCTCAGTAGAAGGCGCTGGTAAAATAATAATAGTGGGTTCAGTAGAACTTGAGCTGCTACTGAAGGGTACATAGTAATATTTCAAGGAATTGCAAGCGAAGTCTCACAAATCATAGAAATTTTTATAAACAAACCACTGTCCTTTTACAGTTATGCTGTTCACAATAGTACGGTTACTTCTTTATTTTAAATTGTGGAGCCATATTTTTTATTAATGAGGGAAATTGATGGTTTCATGTTTTTCGTTTCCAAAAGTTCATGAAAGGAATTTTAGTCTACCTTTCCAAAGCAGTATATATAGAATTGATATTTCAGTACAAAGTCAGAATTTCCTATCTAAGAGAAAAGAACCCCCCCTTTTTTTGTCTTGTTCTTATTGTGTTTGAAAAGTTTGGGGTACTTTACCAAAGCACATTCATTTAGCCTGATGTTCTTGGCAATCAGATGTAATGGGAGCACCAGATCCAATTTTATGTCATTAGAGAGTATAGCCAAAGGCAGGCATCCTGTCCATGGTTACAGAACTAACATGACAAAGGGCCAGGATTTCACACAGGAGATTGGTACCCACCTCTGCTCTCAAGTATTGTGTGCAAAACTACTGCATTTCATTTTCCTGTCAGATTCCCACTACTCTGCATTCTTATGTCCATCACTGTCTTCCTCTTTCCATATAGAAATGATCTAATTTTA
Source organism: Cricetulus griseus (assembly GCF_003668045.3). Classification (NCBI taxonomy): domain Eukaryota; kingdom Metazoa; phylum Chordata; class Mammalia; order Rodentia; family Cricetidae; genus Cricetulus; species Cricetulus griseus. Next base: position 27,169,729 of record NC_048597.1, on the reverse strand, counting down.
ATCTTTTGAAATAAATAGCATCATTCCTCAATTCCTGTTCTTCCTTCCCAACTACTCTCATGTACCCCCTTACTCTTACATAAGTCCAGGGACCTGTTCAGTCTATATAATATTATATGAATGCAAATTTTATCAGGGCTGACTCTCTGACTATCCCACAAATATTTTCCTAGTCATGTTCATTGCTGCTCTATTCACAATAGCTAGGAAATGGGGGGAAAACCCTTAAATATCTTTTAAATTACATATAATACACATAAGCATGGACAAAAAATATGTTCAGTGTAAATCAAATTTGCCAACCTGGAAAGCAATTGTTTGGGTGCCAGTTTCATAATTTTCACATCATCAAGATGTATGACAACATTTTAGTTTTATAATCTCTTATATTAATTGGAGAGTTCTAGCATCTAATTGGAATTTACAAAGATTTTAGAACTTAAAAGATTTGCCAACTTATCCCATTCATTACTTTGATTAATTGTAACCTTTAAGTTCCTTCATTCAATTATACTTTCAGAGTTTAATTTCTTTCTTTTCAGAGTTTGTTTCTTTCATAGTTAAATAAAACTTTGGCTTAATCTAAAATTCTTAAAGTAACCTTAGACACAGATGATTCTGTGACAATATTCATTCAGTATTTTTCTGGCTTTGACGCAATAGACAGATTCTTTTTTTTAAAGCTTAGTTATTATGCACTGTAAACAAGTGAATTTTCCCATAAAGAATTTGAAATTACTATTTAATTAAAATAAACACATGATAGTTGGCCTACACATTTTTCTTCTAAATAAATAAATAAAAGCTGTTTTGAAAAATCTACCCTGAGTATTTCTACTCTCGTTTACCCCAATCTTCTTTCTTTGTTTGACTTTAGACAGCAAGGTGATAATTCAGATGGGATAATATTTTTTTCAACTATGGATAGTTATAATCCCCTTCAAAGGGTCATCTACTTATTTTCTTTTAGCTTTTCTCTGTTGAATTTTCCTTTTAGGTATTTTAGGAATGTGTGTTTTCCTTTGTTTAATTCTTCTGTATCCTTTACTTTTATGGCGGTATTTTTACCTTTGTATTTACTTAATTCTTACATAGTTTTTTTTTTTAATTTTTATTTTCACTGTCTTCATTTTGTTTAGTTGCCATAAGTAAGTATTCTGTCTTGTTCTATGTTGATGATATTTACTTCAACTTGTTCCATATACTAGCCATATAGAAAAGTATCACTTATATTTTGCCAGGTCTTTTCTGAATTGTTTCTAGAATGTTCTGAAAATATCTTTAATGTGTCAAGCCAATTTTCACATTTCTTTTTTAGTGTGTTTGACTAGGTATCTTTCATATATAAAATAAACATACAAACATATTAAAGTTTAATCTGTTAATATTTCCTCAGGAACAGGTAACTAACTGTGAGATTACCAGAAATTGCACAGTGGCTTCATGTGTGGGCCTGTTCAATTTCAAGCAGACATACAAAAATGCATGAAGGTGCGTCATTTAGGCTAAAGCCTAAAAGTTACTAGCTAACTCTCCAATATCTATTTTTCTCTTCATCTTTACTAACAGCACAGTTTGGTTTAAGTCTGCAATATGCTCACTTACACAGTATCCATGTTTCTGGAATGCATCAGGGCATATATGATTGCACAAGGCAGTTCTTGAAATGACATGAAAGGTTTACATGGATGCAGTCCATGATTGATGCTCTACTGTATGTGTTCAACTGCTTTTCTAGTCCCAAGTCCCACAGTCCACATTCTGCCTAAAAGCAGCATAATCAGGCCTGTCAGAGCAATATCCTACTCTTGGTACCAACTTCTGTCTTAGTTACTGTTCTATTGCTGTGAAGATAAACCATGACCAAGGAAACTCCTTTAAAAGAAAGCATTTAACTGGAGGCCTTGCTTACAGTTTCAGAGGCTTAGTCCAGTATCATCATGGCAAAGAGCATGGCCGGATGTAGCTAGGTATGATGCTGATTTACAAGTGTGTGTGTGTGTGTGTGTGTGTGTGTGTGTGTGTGTACGCACATGTGAGAGACAGAGAGGAGAGAGAGAGAGAGAGAGAGAGAGAGAGAGAGAGAGAGAGAGAGAGAGAGAGAGAGAATCACAGCCTATCTCTCCAGTGACACAACTTCCCCTAACAAGGCCACACCTGCTAAGCCAAAGAGTTCCACTCCCTGGTGACTGATAGATAATTCAAATATATGAGCCCATGGGGGAAATTCTTATTTAAGCCACAGGCCCTACTTTGTAACTCAGACAGTTCTCAAAATTGAGGCAATCCACCATGTGTGACTTTTAATTTATATTTGGTATATAACTATATATATATAGTTATATAATTCTGTATAGTTAATAATTTAATTTATATAGTTTATATATGGAGATATATTTCTATAGCATTGCTTTAATTTAAGATATATCTTCAATATATTCCAACCAATTTTTAAACATGCATAGCCCTATTGTGTTCTTACCCTGCTGTGAAGTTTTGTGCATATTAAAGCAAATTTTATTTGCTTTAATGGTTTGCCAGTTATGCTCTGTGTTTCTTTAATTTTGTGCATGTTGCCAGGCTAAATGCTTAAAATTTTCTTTGCTTGAATCAACAAGTTATAGGTACTTATAACTCTGCCATCAAATCACATCACCTTCCTTGACTCTAGACAAATAATCCTTTAATTTCCATTACTGTGATAACTGCAATATTCATTTCTGTTCCTATTAATGCATTTTTGTTGAAATGGCATCTGTTTGTCATTGATATGCCTGTTCTGTCCCTCTTTATTTTCATATATTAGGTAGTTCTTTCTGGGCTTCTCAAATGTTTATGTGGTGGTTCCTAATCTAGCAGTTTTTCATCAACTATAGGTTTTGTTAACTCAGTACATCTAAAGAACAAACAGACAACTTTTAAAAATAATTTTATTTCTTTGCAGAAGGAAAATATATCAATATAGTCATTTGTATTCCAATTTTATTTTAATCATTTTTAGTTATCTTGAGGTTATAAACTCTGGAACCATGAAAAATCAATCTAGATACTATGATCTTGATTATGTAAGCAAACATTGACAGAAAATATATATGAGAAATGATGTGTTTAAAGAGATCACTTTCTCTGATTTAAATACTGCAAAATGCACCTGTTTATAAACATTGCACAATACTCTATGAAGGTGGAAAACTTGCAAATATTAACATAAATCAATAAATAAAACTAAGGTAAGGAAGCTAGTTAGACTTGGTTTGCTTTTTCCCCTTCTGAAGACCATGAACTTTGAGCAGATAGTGGGCAATCTGACTCTTGAACATTTGGAGATGTGCCATGCCTCTAGGAGACAAACACATTTTGACTTAGTGCTCTCAAAATCTATAGTGTCCACATCTTTTTTTTCTAGCAGCTCTTTAGATTTCTCTTAGTTTTTAATGATACATTAATCAAATATTGACTGCCTTATGAAATCAAGTCAGGTGTGTCAATTTGCCCATTTGAAAGTTTATTCTCCCTTTTACATTAATTTTTGAGATTGGATTTTAATTAAATTTTTCCCTTCCCTTTCCTCCTTCTAAATCTTTTAAACATTTTTATTTATTTTCATTTTAGAAACAATCTTATTTGACAAATCAATCACCCCATTCCCTAGCCCTCCCATCCTCCTATGCCCCCCACTGAACCCTCCAACCCCCCCACCCACCCAAACACTCCCCATGTATAGTGAGGGCTTTCGTGGGAGATCATCAAAGTCTGTCACATCATTCTGAGTATTTCACCATGCAAATGAAAACCAAAAAATTAATGATGTAAAACATTTATTCATCCTTTAGATATGGAAATGATCCTCTCCATCAGCACAAACAATTTGATTTGCCTCCAGTCTCCCAGCTAGGGTTGCTGGAAGTTTGTGGTCTGAGGGGAGAGGAAATTTCATTGATTCACTTGCTGGTGGTTGGGCTTAAAAGCTTTAGTGAAATGTGAGGCAGCCAGAACTCCTTGGGAATCTCTTTTTATGTCTATGTGATTTTTTTTTCCAGCACAGCCGGTTCAAGTTAGTTGGATGCATCACACGGAAAGTCACACGCCAAACTCAGGGTATCAAGGGGAAGACATCAGCCAAAATTGTGAGCTTCGTGGGGACCATCTCTGGAATGCACATGCTGCATTAGCATCACGGTATGTGTACTGGAGCAGTCCAGGGCCTCCTTCCAGATTCAAAGAAGGAAGCAGCTCGCTTGTCCCCATGAAGTTACATACAGCCTCACTAGAAAGATGTGTGCCTCCTCCGAAGGCACACATTTTGTACAGTCTTTCCCAGGACAATTACTTTGCTTTCATATACTTTCTAGCAAAGGCAAATGAAACTAGACTTCTGTTCTATGGCTATCAATCATGAAGGATTGCTTGAGAATAGGGAGCTAATATTTGTTCCTTCATTTTGGGGGGTTACAAGTTTTTTAGTTAATCATAATTTCCATTATTTTTCAAATTTCTATTCACTTGAACCTCTGCCTCTCTTATTACTCTGTAGGCTGCTACCCAGTTTTAAGATTTGAAAGCACAGAAATTATGAAAGCTTATGGTGCATACTTTATGATGAATGTTTGCATGTCTGAAATGTACTTTTGATATTTTCCTGTCCTTTTTGTCACTCATTTTACTTTCCATCAGATTTTCAGAATTCTTCCCAAGTCCTATTATCTTTGTCAGTTTTTCCACAAGATTGGGAAAAGATCTTCACCAACCCCATATCCAATAGAGGGCTGATCTCCAAAATTTACAAAGAACTCAAGAAGCTAGTTTCCAAAACACCTAATATTCCAATTAAAAAGTGAAGTACAGAACTAAATAGAGAAATATCAATGAATGAATCTAAAATGGCTGAAAGACACATAAGAAAGTGCTCAACATCCTTAGCCATCAGGGAAATGCAAATCAAAACAACTCTGAGATACCATCTTACTCCAGTCAGAATGGCTAAAACCAATGACAACTTATGCTGGAGAGGATGTGGAGAAAGGGGAACTCTTCCCCACTGCTGGTGGGAGTGCAAACTTGGAAATCAGCCGCTTTAGAAATCAGTATGGCGATTCCTCATGAAAATGGGAATCAGCCTACCACAAGATCCAGCAATTGCATTCTTAGACATATACCCAAAAGGTACTAGGGAAATGTCCAGATCTATAAGGATGATAGCAACTGAGTATCTAAGCAACAGTATAGAGGCTACCTTAAATGTCCTCCCCTGATAACAAGATTGACAACTAACTTATATACCATTCTAGAGCCTTCATACAGCAGCTGATGGAAGTAGAAGTTACATCCACAGCTAAAAACTGAACTGAACTGGAATCCAATTGCAGAGAAGGAGGAGTGATGAGCAAAGGGATCAAGACCATGCTAGTGAAACCCACAGAAACAGCTGACCCTAACAAGAAGGAGCTCTTGGCCCTCAGACTGATCACTGGGGAACCAGCATGGAACTGATCCACACCCATGAATGTGGGTGTCACTGTGGAGGCTTCAGAAATCTATGAGGCCTCTTGTAGTAGATCAGTACTTATCCCTAGAGCAGGAATGAACTTTGGGAGTCCATTCCACATAGAGGGATACTCCAGCAGCCTAGACACATGGGGGAGGACCTAGGCCCCATCCCAAAGGATATGGCAGACTCTGATGACCACCCCATGGAAGGCCTCCCTCTCGCTGGGGAGAAGAAATGGTATTGGATAGGTAAGGTGTTAGTGGGGGGCAGGGGAGGAGGGAAGGGAGAGGGAACTGGGATTGACATTTAAAACAATCTTGTTTCTAACTTAAATAAAAAATGTGGAAAAATATACTTTTTGCTGATATTAGAACTTAGAATTTTTTCCCATACAAATATTATACCAACCTAAATAATCATCTACTGCATTCTAGCACTGACATTTTAATCAGTATTATTGAGATATGCAATGACAGAGATCACCAATTTCACATGTCTAATTTTTATTTGCAAATTCATTTGGCCATGTGGCTTTCAGAATAGTTATGATGTAGGCTACATAGATTACCTCAAATTTTCCCCTTATAAAATTTTCACTCATCCTTCTTCTCGTTTTACTTCTAAGAAAATAATTGCTTTTGTAGCACTGTGGTTTTATCTTTCATAATGTGCTTTCTGGCACTATGGTTTTCTAACTTCTCTCACGGGAATTACAAAATGTATACTATACTTAATAAAACACTTTTGATATTTATCCACTAATGTTATACAATATCAGGAAATTTATATTTACTTTTGAGTACTATTGGTTGTATCACTATAGTTTTTTATGTGTTATTGATAGTATGCCTGTATTTTTTCACCTTTGATAACTGATGAAATTTGCATCAGATTCAAATTAATTATATGAACTAAACTGCTTTTCAAAATTCATGTGTTTGTACAGACATGTGCTTTAATATTTCTTGGACAAGTACACTTTCCTTGGGCTTTTAGAGTCATAAAATAAACAAGTCCTTAGCTTGTTGAACTGGTGAAGTTTTGCTCCTGAAAAGGATCCAAATAGATTAACTTTCCCTAGCAGTTATCTCCAACTCTTTTACTGCCTATTGGGACCCTACGCCTCATACTGGGTTGTCTTGTCCAGGCTTAATACATGGGGAGGTGCTTAGTCTTACTGTAACTTGATATGCCATGTTTTGTTGATATTCATGAGAAGCCTGCCTTTTCCCAAAGAGAAATGGAGGAGGAAGGGATTGGGGGATGGAGGGGAGGGACTAGGTGAAGAAGAGGGTGGAGAAACTGGAGCCAGGAAGTTAAATAAATAAATAAATGTATTAAAATATTTTAGCAAAATATGAATGGAATATTGAAATAAAATGAATCAGCATCATGTTTGATCAGAAGCATAGTAGTGGTAGTGGTTAGTAATAGTGGTGGTGGTGGTGGTGGTGGTGGTGTGTGTGTGTGTGTGTGTGTGTGTGTGTGTGTGTGTGTGTGCAGGTATACATGTGGATTTATGTGCATTTTTGTGCTGTTACATGCTCTGGTGTATGTGTTCATACCTCTGAGTGTGAAGACAAGCCCTTGATGTCATGTATATTTCTCAATTGTTCACTGTTAGTATTCAGGCATCTGTAATGGCCTGCCCTTGGGGTTCTAACAGGATTCAGTCTCAGCTGCAGCCACTAAAACACTAGCTGCCTTCACTAAGAGCACCACCTGTGAACATTCACTATGTTCCCTTTGGAAAGGGCCCTGCCCACCTCCCCTCCTTCTCTCTCTCTTTCTCTCCCTCTGTCTGTTCCCCCTCCCTCTCTTTTTCACTCTCTCCTCCCCTTTCCTTTCTCCTCTTTCCTGCTGATCCCGTCTCCAGCGGCCAGTCTCCTCCCTTCCCTTTCCCCATTTTATGATCTTTTTCCCTAATAAAAAAACCCTCTGGTTGAACCCTGTCTCATGGTGTGTTACTCTTGTGTGCCACTTTTCTTAAATTACAACATTCATCACCTTATATTATTCAAGATTCATTTTAATTGTGCAATTTTTGGGTGTATGTGTATGTATATATGAGTGTGATTGCCCAAGATGGCCAAAGAGGGCATTAGATCTGTTGGGGCTGGGTTAATAGTCTTTGTGAACCCACAGACCTGAGCAATTTAGGTTGACTGTAAGAAAAACAATTGCTGTCTTACCCCAGAGACATCTCACTGGCCATCCACCTTAGTTTTGAGACAGGATTTCCTGTGTAGAACTTAACTATTCAATCACACTGGCTGGCTAAAAATTTCAAAGGATCCACTTGACTCTGCTCCTATCCTACACACCACAGCTGAAGTTCTAGAAGTTTATCACAGTATCTGAGGTTTTATATGTGTGCTCAGGATCTGAATTCAGGTACCTGTGCCTCTGTGGCAGGCATGTTATTGACTGAGCCTCCATCCCAGCCCTTATATATATATATATATCCCAGCCCTGTGTAGCAGGGCAGCCAAGGCTACACAGAGAAGTTCTGTCTCAAAAAAAATTAAATAAAAATAATGATTGAAAAAAATCCTTTAGAATGTTTCGTCTACCAGCGTTTTGTCTCTCTGAACCATTTCCTCTATATCTTTCTTTAAGCAATCAAGTGCTTCCTTGTTTTACTTCAAATACAGCAGAGATTTTATTTTTGAAGTACTCACTTGGCAACTCACTCAGATTGAACATATTTGCCTCCAAAATCTTCCATGTCTCATTCTTTCTGCTTTCTATCTGTTCTAAAGCCACACATTCAGCAAATCTCTTTAATTGCTAGCCAGTTAACAGTTGTTTCCCACCTGGTGTGAACATTCGTACTTGAGATCTCAATACTTGGTAGAATGAAGCAGGAATATTGCCAGCTCAAAACGAGTTTGGATTATTTGGTGTTGAAGTAGAATCTATTATAAACGGCAAGATTTTATATTATATATTATGTAATATATGCAACACACATCATATATATATACATATACATATATATATATATATATATATATATATATATATATCCCAACACTGCATACTCATTCAAAGAAATACTTTGCAATCTTCCCATCTGTATATCTGATCACATATGAAGAAAGTATGTTTTGTATTATATATTATTTTTATCTTGGCATTAATGGAAAAGACAATGAAAGTATGGTTTATCTTCTAAAAGAATTATAAAGGCATTATAAATGTATAGGAAAATCTGACAAATAGCAGATACTCATTGAACATTGAATTAATAGATTATTAATGCTTTATCAACAAAAACTAGAGAAAATAATTTAAAAAGTCTTTTGGCAACCTCAAAATATTATTGAGCCTCTCCCAAGTTTTTCGATACCCATATTTTTTGCCTTGTAATTAGAAATGTAGTTGATGCTACACTCTTTCATCAAAATCCACTCTATTTCATGTAAGTACTTTCATACTTAATGGAATTTTTAGTTGCTTCCACAGTCAGAAGTCAAGTGCACTGAAAATTATTAAAAACAGCATCATACTCAAATGAGGTTAATGGCAGTTCCACTGAGGAGGGCTGTAGGTTTTGGCAAGGAATGCATTTAATAACTAATAGCTGGTTAAGGCATATGGACTGCTGTTCTGGAGATAAGATTATCCCTATATAAAGCAGGTAAATAGAGTCAGAAGGATTGGGCACATCTATACTTCTGCTTTCTGTGGATATCAGCTTAGTTTATGCTTTCCTTTATCAAATAATGCCCATGTAAAAACATGAAATATGGAGCCAGGTGGACTACTACATGCCTGCAAGATTTGACTTGGGAAGACAGAGGGACAGAGACCCCTGGTTCTAGTCTTGCCTAAGCTACACAGTTAATCCTTATCCCCAGAAACCCAGAGGAGTGGCCGGAGAGATGGCTCAACAGCTATGAAAATATTATTCTTGCAGAAGCTACCAGTAAATTTGGTCTCTGCACAGTGTCAGGGGGCTCACAAAGAACTGTTCTGAAAACAGCTTGTTATTGGCACAAAAATAGACAGGTAGACCAATGGAATAGAGTTGAAAACCCTGATATTAACCCACACACCTACGTAGAACAACTGATTTTTGATAAACAAACTAAATTTATACGATGGAGTAAAGAGAGCATCTTCAATGGCATTACTGGATGCTGAAATGTAGAAGACTGCAGATAGATCCAAGTCTATTGCCATGCACAAAACTTAAGTCCAAATGGATCAAAGACTTCAACATAAATCCAGTCACACTGAACCTATTAGAAGACAAAGTGGGAAATACCCTTGAATTAATTGGTACAGGAGACCCCTTCCTGAACATTACACCAGTAGCACAGACACTGAGATCAACAATTGATAAATGGGACCTCCTGAAACTGAGAAGCTTCTGTAAGGCAAAGTAGACAGTCAGCAAGACAAAATGGCAGCCCACAGACTGGGAAAAGATATTCACCAATCCCACATCTGACAGAAGGCTGTTCTCCAAAATATACAAAGAACTCAAGAAACTAGCTTCCAAAAACACCAAACAATCCAATTAAAAAGTGGGGTACAGAACCAAATAGACAATTCTCAATGCAGGAATCTAAAATGGCTGAAAACACATAAGAAAGTGTTCAACATCCTTAGCCATCAGGGAAATGCAAATTAAAACAATTCTGAGATACCATCTTTCTCCTGTCAGATACCATCTTTCTCCTGTCAGAATGGCCAAAATCAAAAACACCAATGACAGTTCATGCTGGAGAGGATGTGGAGAAAGGGGAACACTTTTCCACTGCTGATGGGAGTGCCAACTTGTACAGCCACTTTGGAAATCAGTATGGCGACTCCTCAAAAAAAAAAAAAAATGGGAATCAGTCTACCACAAGATCCAGCAATTCCACTCTTAGGCATATACCCAAAAGAAGCACATTCATACAACAAGGACATATGTTCAATGATGTTCATAGCAGCCAGAAACTGGAAGCAACCTAGATGATCCTCAGCTGAAGAATGGATAGAGAAAATGTGGTACATTTACACAATGGAGTACTACTCAGCAGAGAAAAACAATGGAATCTTGAAATTTGCAGGAAAATGGATGGAATAAGGAGAAACCATTCTGAGCAAGGTAACCAAATCACAAAAAGACAAACATGGTATGTAGTCACTCACATGTGGATTTTAGACATAGCGTAAAGGATTACCAGCCTATAATCCACACTGCCAGAGAAGCTAGTAAACAAGGAGGACCCTAAGAGAGACATACATGGTTCCCTGCAGAAGGGGAAAGGGACAAGATCTCCTGAGCAAATTGGGACCACGGGAAGAGGGGGGAGGTTGTTAGCAGAATGAGAAGGGGAGAAGAGGAGGGGTACAGAGGACATGAGGAAGCAGAAAGGTTGAGTCAGGGGAAGAATAGAAGATAACAAGAGTGGAGATTCCATAATATAGGGAGACATTTTAGGTTTACAGAGAAATCAGGCACTAGGGAAATGTCTGGAGATCTACAAAGATGACACCAGCTAACAATCTAAGCAACAGAGGAGAGGCTGCCTTAAATGCCCTCCCCTGATAATGAGATTGATGACTGACTTATATCCACCGGATAGTCCTCATCCAGCAGCTGGTGGAAGTAGAAGCCGACACCCACAGCTAATCACTGAACTGGACTGGAATCCAGTTGTAGAGAAGGACGAGTGAAGAGCAAAGGGGTCCAGATCAGGCTGGTGAAACCCACAGAAACAGCTGACCTGAACAATGGTGAGCTCATGGTCCCCAGACTGATAGCTGTGATACCAGCATGGGACTGATCCAGACCCCAGGAACCTGGGTTTCAGTTCAGAATCTCAAAAATCTAGACCTTCTGTAGTAGCTCCGTACTTATCCCTAGCATGGGTGTTGACTTTGGGAGCCCATTCTAAATTGAGGAATACTCCCTGAGCCAAGACACATGGGCATAGGCCTAGGCCCTATCCCTGATGACACCCTATTGTAGGCCTCACCATCCAATGGGAGCAGAAAGAATATGTGATAGGAAGAGTTTTTGGTAGGGGCCGGGTAGGGGAGGAGGGGAGGGTGAGGGAACTGGGATGTAAAACAATCTTGTTTCTAATTCACACACAAAGAAGAACTGTCTGTTAACTCCAGCTCCAGGGCATCCCATAGCCCCTTTTACCTCCAAAGACACCTAAACTCACTTGAACACCCCAGCCCCCACATACACACCTCTTTAAATCCTCAGTTACTTTCAAATTGTGTAAAAATTATAAAATTTTATAGATCATGATTCTAAGTTTTACATGTCGTAATTCTTAGCTATGTTATTGTGGACAAAAAGAAATGACTATTTTTCTGTCCTCAAAACTCTTTATAGAGTTCAATGATACAGATTTTTTTCCTGTAAGAACAAAATACAATGTATATTAAATAAGTTGGCAGATAGCCTTTCCTCTCGTTCTTTATCCTCTTTGTTGCTCTGAAATGTTTTTGCGTTAAGATGTCATGAAATTTTGCATTCATATATACATATATATATATATATATATATATATATATTATGTGTCAATAACATGCTAATACATCCCATGAAGTTCAAGGTGGCAAAAAAATATATTAATGATGAAGGGAAAACAGCCCCAGAATACAACCTATTGCAAACAGCCACAGCTTCATTGCTCTGCCCACTAAAATTTAGCACTTGGTTATCTTAAAGACTGAAGCCAGAGTCCCTCTTTAGTTTTCATTGCCTTAAGTACTTTACAAAAGCATGTTATAACCCTTTTTGTTTGTCAGTAAATCATGCCGGAGTCATGATTGGCTCTGTGTTTGCTTTTCCTCAGCCTGGAAATTAGTTTTGCTTTCATTTTTCTATACCCTCATTTATTCTGGAATATCTTGTGATTGTTTTATCTTATTTTCTAGAAACATCGTCCAATCAATTATTGTTTTCATGGTTATTGACCAATAACTTCTTGAGAGCCTGTGTAGACAGTGAGACTAGGTCATGGTATGTCTAAAAGGCCTCTCTTCTCCTACCCATTTCTTGTAAACAAGCATTCCTTTTTTTCCTTCAACTTCAGATTTGAGACATATTGCGCAATCTTTGGAACAGTTGGAATAGTTTATCTACGTAACATCATTAATTGCCTGAATACAATGTAAAGAGTGGGATGGAGAGATGGCTAAACAGTTAACAGCACTGCTTGCTCTTCATGGGGACCTGGGTGAGATTCCCAATACTTGCATAGCAGCTGATGACAGACTGAAACTCTGTTCCTGACCTTTCTGGCCTCTGCAGACACTAAGCTGATGTGGCAAACAGTGTGTACAGAGGCAAAACACCCATACACATCAACATAAGTGAGTAAAATCTCATAAAACCGGATATAAGGACACATTAACAGACAAATATTTCAAATACTTCCAATGTATAAAATAAACACTATAGCTTTCAAAATGTACACTATGCAATCTAAAGTATCTAGTAGTTTGAAATCTATTATACTTCAATGTTTTATAGTGTGAAGACTGATTCAAATCTACGCATACACCTCAAGAACTTAGGGTTAAGTAAATTTGTGTTATCTGTTTCCCACCACCAAAGAATGATCATCACGACTGACTTGTAACTCTCAAGCATAGGAGGTGCAATGCAGGAAACTCATTCTCTGCTCTAAGTCGTTCTCAGCTAGGCTCCACGATACCAGAAGGCAGAGAAGGAAAGAAAGCACACTTTTTTCATTTGCTATAATCTGAAGGGAAGTGTGCCCTGGAGTTAATATGTTAAATGTGATTCCCTATTCTAGTAGTGTGGCTGGTATCTAGAGGAACAGAGTCTCTTTCCTGATTCTTTGTCTGGTGCATAAAGGAATCTAAAAACAACCCAGAAAGGGAGCTTGGGAGAGTTTGTTGGAGCCCTGGAGAGAATGCAAACTGAAGAGGGAAGGCAAGCTTATAATGCTGATAGAATTGGAGGAAAAATATGGGGAAAGGAAGGAGTGGAAATGATGGCCCCTGAGTTAGAAGGCACAGAATATGCAGGCACAGCAGTGAGCATGTGGGCCTTGTCCTGACAAGGTAAGGGAACCTGTGGGATCCCTGTTTGCATCATAGTGATTCTATCATTGTGGGGACAGCTGTTCTCCCATTCCGTATCTTGGATCACGTGTGTCATATTTGGCTTAGGCTGGTCTTCTTTCATGGAGAAAGAATCTTAACTGGGAAGGATGCTTCCCAATCTTCCCTGGATAGGACAAAGTACCCTCAGTCGACATCAGAAAGGTGTTATCTGGCCACTGATCATGCCATTTTGCCAGAGGTTGTGGACATATGGATATCTTGTGTCCCAAAAGGTATGGAGGAAGTAGGGTCCTTTTTTCTACCCAACACTCCCTCTAAATAGCATCAAGAAATAGATCGTTTGGGGAAGCACTCAAACCACAAGGGGAGATCCCCTAGGAATGGGATTAGTGCCCACACCAAGGATGCCAGAAGGAGCAACTTCACCTTTCCTGTCTTGTGTGAAGATACAGCACCAGTGAAGCACGTGTGAAGCAGTGTGAGCCTAGATCCAACAGTGAATCTGCAGAATCTTCAGACTATGAGCAAGCAGCCAATGCATTATTTGCACATGTCTCCATCTAAGGCATATTGTTACTCTGATCTGAAGAGACTACAGCACCTCTCTTCTTCCGGGAAGCCCTCATCTCTTTCCCAACACTGAAGGCCAGCAGCTGGGCTTCCTTTACTCCCAGGACAGGATCCTGTACGGGACTTCTCAGTGCCTTCAGCAGACAGTGATTATGTATACAAGCCTGCCATTGAGTTCTCCAAACTGCTCTGCCAAAGGAGCAACTTGATGAACTCTGTGGGCCAAGTGAACAAGACAAAATGCCCGGTTTCTTTCGAGCCAGAGTGTGATAACAGCGTCATGAAATTGGTAATCCCCACGATGTCTGCCCACTACGTTGGGTTTCTCGCCAGGATATCTACCACTCCCTCAAAATTCAGTATGATTTCTCTTCTTCCACGAAGACTATGCCTTAGTTTCCTTACATACACTTTACTAGTACTCAGTAAGCCATGCCTGTGATAAAACAAATTTGGATAAATGTCAAAGTTCCTCTGCCTGGCATCCATTTTGCTGTTTATTGCTGATAGTTGGCCTCAGCCCCTGGCATTTGTTGTCTCCTTAGTTTCAGCTATGTTTTTCTCTATTCTCACTGGGCTAATATCTGCCAATTCATTAAAATAGCTGCTCAAACATTTCCACTGAAGAACATGCCACCCCCAAAGGGCAGGTAATTCTATTTTTGTCTTTCTTTTCTTTGTGTAAGTGGCCACAGTACTTGTTAGAATTGTCAATTATATATTAAACTGCTGTGAGGTTTCTTTTCTGGTATCTTCCTATACTCTATAAAACATCAGAGAGTCATTGTCTTTACCTAATGGTCATTGTATCAGCTGATTTTTTAATACTTTGGTGTTCTTGTTAAAAAAATAAAGAAAATAAGGCAAGATGAAGTATTTATGGAATGCAATACTTCAAGAATACTATATGATGTAGGAGAAAGAAATAGCATGTCTAAATAGAAAGGCTGTGCAAATTATAAAGATTCATGCATGTGATTCTCTCTGAAAATATTAAGAATTATTCTTGTGTGTTAGGTGGAAAGGAATAAAATCTTATTAGCATTTCTTTCATCTTAATTATACCAGATATTCAGTACTGGGTATTTTGTAAGTGTGCAATGTTGTATTTAAGAGTAAAGTGAAGTACCATTTCAACCATAAATGGAAACATTCATTTGTTATATTTTTATTTATTTTTAAACTATATTTCATTGCTGTTCTCTTTTCAGTCAGAGAGGAGTTTCAGACCAGAGCTGTTTTCATGATAAGGTGTTATGCTAACTATAGTCCTATTTATTAGTTATGCATTTATTTTAAAGCTTTGTCAAGATTGTAGCATGGTTTTTCTTTTTGAAAGAATTAAATTTTCATTTATCTAGTGTGTGTGTGTGTGTGTGTGTGTGTGTGTGTGTGTGTGTGTGCATGTGTGTGTGTGTGTGAAGCTTTTGGGTACAGGTCAGAGAATAAGTTGCTGGAGTTTATTTTTCCCTCAACTTTGTAATGCCTTGTGGATTGTACTTGGGTTGTCAAGCTTGGAATCAGGTACTCTTCCCTGCTGAGATAACTTGCTGGCCTGATCCTTAAATGTATCATTCCTGCATTGCTATCTTGTTATTTAGTCCTGTCAACAATGATGCATTCATCCGATTTCCTCATAGAATAATATAAAATTTCAAACAGCCACCGATATGAACTGAATTAAATTGCCTTTAACTATTTATGTGTGTGCAATTTGCATTATCTACTTTAAAAAGAAGGGATGCAGTATCCATTAGTTCTTTTCAACTGTTTTGCTGTTCACACTGGGCTAGACCACAGAGGAAGTAAATGAAAGTCAAAGTATCCAAGTAACTCTTGACTTGAGGTCTTGAATCAGTAATATGATTTGGGTGATAAATAAAAAGAGGAAATATTAACAAAATGATGTGCAAACCAAAAGCAGACAAACAAATAAAGAAGAATACAAGGAGGAGGAGAACAGAAGAGAAATAGGAAGAAACAGGATATTCTTTCATATCCTACTCCACTTTCATTCAATCAAGGTACCTATGGATAGATATTTGAATGCAATTTTTATAGCAATAAATTATTGTCTTAACTGTTACAATAATAGAATATTGTAACAACTGTTATTACACTGGGAAACATGACCATAAACAGAATTTGTGAGAACAATGCACAGTGATATTGCTATATATTTTGTTCAAAAAACAGAAAAAAGATACCTTATACCTTTCTTTTCTTTCCAGGTAACTCATTTTCTCTCACCTTTTCATTTCTTGTTGTTGTTTATTCTGAATTTTTTTGTTTGTTTCTTTTTGTTCGATAATATTGAATGATTAGGGATATAAAGTTACTCACAGAGTAAGTAAAGATATTCACAAAATCCAAGCCCTATTTTGGGACTTCTGAGGACATTTATTGATGTAAACCTCTCACACTTAAGCAGAATTCCTTTATTGACTGTGTTCGCTAGGCATGAATGGAGTACATATGAAGGAAAAGGGTGGTGACAGGCAGAACCTCTCATGACAGGAAAAACCTCAGGCCTTGTTGGCTACTCACACTTCTCTTACAAAACAGGAAGTCAGAGGTGAAATTATGATCTTCAAGATGGCCACTGACAGGCATTAAGTCCCATGTATGGAGTCTCATTCAGAGCCTGGGATCCTGTGAATATTGCTGATCACTGATAATTAGATTAACTAAGATGGTAAGTGTTAGTATTCAGGCGTCAGTACTGGCCTGTCCTTGGGGTTCTAACAGGATACACCCTCAGCTGCAGCCACTAAGAGAACCACCTATGCACATTCACTGTGTTTCTTTTTAAAAGGGTCCTGGACACTTCCCATCCCTCTCTTTCTCTCTATTTTTCTCCCCCTCTTTCTGTTCCAGTCTCTCCCACTGCCTCTCCTTTCTCCCCCTATTTCCTCTTTCCCCTCTATTGCTGCTCCTGTCTCCAGAGGCTCGTCATCCTCCCACCACCCTTTCCCCTTTTCATGATCCCTTTCCCCAATAAAATGACCTCTCTGCTTGAAACCTGTCTCAAGGCATTTTTCTCTCAAGTGCTGCTTTACTTAAATTAAAACAGTAAGTACCAAAGCATAGACTCAATTAATGAATCTTTCCACGATTAGAACTACAGCTTCAGAAGAGCCTACTACATTCAGGTTATAACCACATGTACTCAAAGCTGAAGGAAGCCTTAGATAACAAGTTCAAGATCATCCTGGGCAACTTAGTGATACCCTGTCTCAAGGTCATAAATACAAACTAACCTCTTGAGGATTTTTAACTTAACATTATCTAAAGCTTCCTCAACTCGTTCTTCAGTTATCACCTTAGTTATCCTACTCTCCAAATTCCCCTTTATCCTTTTCACAGATTTATTCAAAGGATAGATATTACAGTAGCATTTTAATCACTCATTATGAGGACAGTTCTGTGCAGAATCATAAAAGCTTTAAAACTTGTCACTCTCAAATTCCAGTAACATAGATTAATTCTATGTCTACTGGACACTGCTAAGAATATTCTATAAACAACAACAGGGAAAGAGACAAAGAATCCATGTGTGTCCACTGGAACAAATTACACAGTTACAGAAGCGATGCACTTGAGCAGCTGTATTCATATTCTAGCCCTCCAATTCCCACTAAATAGCCTTCTGACCTTTAATTTAAGTGTGCTCTTTTGTAAGATATAATATTAGCTTCAAGAATCTTTTCAAAATTATATTCTAATGGGAAAATTATGTTTCTAATTTGTCTCTAGGAAAGCAGTAGATATTTGACAGAGTTGCAAATCAGTACCCAGTGTGTTGATTAAGATGGCCTGCCAGGTACAGCGAGAGCAAACAGAAATGTTTTCGGAGACAGGAACTTGATGTTTGGTGAAAGACTAAGAACAAGACCCAGCCTGGAGTTCCTGGTGAGACTTGGGAGTTTTTCTCAATTGGATGTCTACTTTCTTTTCACTGCATCAGTTTGGCAGGGAAACCTAGAACCAAGATGGGATCTAAAACAGCAAGTGCATCTCCTTATTCTAGAGGAAATCCGTGGTCCCTGAGGTGAATTCTGTGGTATTTAGTGCTTAGGAAAGAGATATACTTTGGGAGAAGAGCTTGGAGATCTTTTATAACACAAGTGCACAATTGAAAGTTTTATGTTTTAATGAAAAAAAAAACTAAGACCTAAGGATACATTTGAAAGCAAATAAACATTCAGTTCTTTGGTTGTTTAGTACAAGTTGAAGTCTTTAGATGACTACATCCTAGTCTTATGGATACAGGCCTGCAGGATCTCTGACTTTGTCAGGTCGAGTTTCACAAAGTTCTCTGACGTTATTAGAAACATGTTGGAATGTGTTGCTGTTCTTTGACAAAATTACAAGATAAGTACAACTTAATTTTATATGTTTTCTAGTCCTCTTTTTATCTCCAAATATATGAAAACAGCATCCATCTCTTGATGCTCATAATTTGTAGGTGAAAGGACATAAATTGCTCACCTATCAAGTTCTTCAGTTATGTTTTACAGGTCGTAGAATGACTCTTGCCCCCCAGGATCACATTATCAGAAATGTTTCAGGGAGTTAACAGTGCTTGGAGCATTTACTATTGTGTGCTGTCTCTGAGTTACATGATTTGTTCTGTCCTTGGCTTTCCTTTCATCTCTTTCCTCTTCTTCTTCCTTTGAGCCTGGGTTCAGTGTGTTGCCTGGGCTGTACTTAAAGTCTAGACACAGCACTCTCAGTCTTTAAAGTAGGTGTTCACCACACCACAAGGCAACATTGTATTTCTGAAATCCTTCATCTGTTTAATATATCTGCCTCATGTGTAAAAATATGTATTACTACTAATAAAAAGATTTGAAATTTTGTTAGTTATTTTCAGGATATGTATTTTCATACTTTCAATAATATTTTGAATATGATTGTTGTAATGACCACTCCTTAGAAGATGACTTAATTTCATAGCTTATTACTATAATAAAACCTTTATGAATATGATCTATTTAAAGATTAGCTTAAGAAACAGAAATACAAAGTGTGTTTAAGATTACACACAGTATTTGAAAGCAAAATTTATGTTTTGGATTTTAGTTTTCTTCAATTTTGAAAATTGTTTCACAATCTACTATTCTTTATTACTGGATTTATCTTCTTTGGAAGGATAATCGTGTTGTATTAATGAATTTTGGAGGTCAAAGCATAAAGTATTGTGTTCAGCTTTTTTGGTGCTGTTCATGAGGTAGACTAAATTGGCCTATAGGAAGTGTTCTTTGGTGACCTTTGAGTTAAATGATATGCAGCCTAAAGGAGCATTGGATGGTATTTAAATGCAAGTGTAGAATGGTTTTTCCCCTTTGACTTCTTCAAGTTTGCACAAGCTAGCAACATGTA
Organism: Cricetulus griseus; assembly: GCF_003668045.3. NCBI lineage: Eukaryota > Metazoa > Chordata > Mammalia > Rodentia > Cricetidae > Cricetulus > Cricetulus griseus. The sequence continues at coordinate 27,150,231 of NC_048597.1, read as the reverse complement.
AATATCTAAAATTTTACTAAGGAGTATGGTTGAAATGGTTTTCAGAATTCGAACTATTCCTAGAATGTTTCAGTTTCAAAGCACATAAATATATATATATATATATATATATATATATATATATATATATGTTATCTTTGAATTTTTTTATATAGTAAAGCCTCTCTCATGTACCAAAACCATTATAGAATTAAAGACAGGTGAATCAATAAATATTCTGCATGAGCTGTATTATAAATTCTTGGTTTGAAAATTTGAATTCATTAATGCCATGCACTGTCGGAATTAAATTTGCCATTATGACAATTTTACCCATTTGGGAAGCATGAATATTATGTGCCTTATTGGTGTACAACTTACATGGTTGGATATGCCAGGCATCACTAAAAAACAAACTTTTATGAATATTTCCCTGTAAATTGCCTCATTTCCTTTCAGGTCTACAAAATATGATCTTTACGAAAAATTCAAATTTCCATTATTGCATCCCTTCTTTTGAGTGAAAATATATAAATGGAAAATAATATGATGTGTTATTTAATAAAAATAAACCAGATACAAAATCTTGCCTTGTATTTACAGACAAATTTTAATGGAATATTTCATGGTCCAACACAAATATCAGACCCAATGGCACTAATTCTTGTACAGCCTTTGGCTTACCCTGTATAACAAAATCTGTTATTTAAAGTAGACTACAAAATACCTCATGGTAAGTGAACTTCCAAAGACACAAAGAAAATCTTCCATAAATTTAAAAGCTTATCTCAAATTCTTATTGTTATAAGCTTAGGATATATATAAGTTAATTGCATTATCTTAGGTAGTTGAAATATATTGGTTAGCGTGTGGAAATAAAAAGAATTGTTTTAGATATTTTTGCTTCTGTTCCTAGTCAACATTAGTAAACACAAATAAGTGGATGTAAAATTACCTTTACAAAATTTGAATGTTGGCAATCTCAAGCAAAATTCTTTATGTCAGTGATACTTTTTTAACCCTTAGCCAGCATATTACAAGGTTCATACATTTCAAGGAGTAATGATTAAACGCTATATCAGCAAGATAATATTTATTTTTAAGTAGCTCTCCTTTTTTAAAAAGAAAAAGGTCCCTTTAGAAATTTACAAGAAACTTGTATGTCCACGAGGAAACCTAAAATGGGGTATGCTATGCAATGGAGAAAAGATTCAAAATATTGTATTTGGCATAACAGAGTATGTTTCACCACATCTTTTGTAACCTTTCACTGGAGAAAAGAAAGTTCATCTTCTCAATGTGTGCTTTCAAGCCTAAAATGCACTAAATGAAGAAACAAGTTCGGTAATGTCCAACAGATAACTAAAATTCAAATTTTATTTTTTTCCATACTTATCAGACAACTTTTTTTCTGAGGAGACTTTACTGAAAGGATGGAGTGTAAATGGGGACCCTGTAGGCATGTTTATAATAGTTGTACATGACATATTTGAAGTGCCACTCAGTACACATTGAATACTTTGTAAGTATATAGGCATATCAACATGCAAGTGTCATGTACTTAATATTACAATATGCATTTTGTTTTGTGAAAATGTTCATGATAAGAGTAGATTCAATAATTGTGTTTGCTTTCTATGCAATATGCTTCATTTTGGTGGATCATCTTTACAGCACAGAATATATTTTAATGCTGTCATAAGTATACCCTTCCAAAAGATATGAATTTCATGTCATATAAATAGAACACTGTATTTTTGAAGCTACATTATTGGGAACACCTGCATTTCTGAACACTTTTCAGAGATAAGTCTTTAAATTTTTTTAATATGACAAACTTGTTGCAAGGTTGTTTACACTGAAATATTTATGATAAGAATGGAGCTTTCTTTAAGTAACATTTATGGTTGAATAAAAAGCTAAACAACCAATTCACAAATATTGATTAAAAATGAAGTATGAAGAAAAGAGATGCCATTCCAAACTCAGAAATCCTTGGGTCACTACTCCATTGCATCACTGAATCTACAACACATACAGTGAGTACAGAGAAATAAGTCTGTAAAAAGATTAAAATGTTACATATTTATAAGGAGCAATATTACTAGCTTTGAAAACTTCTAGATTGCTTTTTGTTCTATTTATGAAATTCAGTTAACACACCAGAACCACAGAGAAAATCAAAGAGGAGAAATATAGCAACTCTGTTTACATATTTTACTTGTCTTTAACCGATTAGTGACTACTGCTTTCAACCACTGTATTTTATTGCGCATGACTTTCACTATCAGCAAATATAAAAACATGTCTACTAGGATCATGTACAAGGGAAAGCATCTAAAGAAAGAAAGCATTTGAGGTTTGACAGTACTGTGTGTTCGTGTAATGCTGCATTTCATGCTGCACTTAAAAGTCCATGTAGGAATCGCTACTGCTTTGACCCTGGATGTGGGAAAAAGTGCTTAAGTGCTGAGCCCTGGTAGATATTTCTTTTGCCCCTGCAATTGTCACTTGCCTATTAACTTAACATCTTTGAAATATACAGCATATTTCCAAGGGGGTATAGTGTTTACTTTACATCATTTTCACATTTGGGCCCATTTTCTCCAAAATAATCTCACATTTCATATATATACATATATATGTATATATACATATATATGGAAAAGATGGTAAAGAGTAAACCAAACATTATTTATAACATAATCACATAACATAGAAACATCTTACTTTAATTTTAAGTGTATTTTATAGATTCACTATTGTAATTTCATAAATTTATGTAGTCTATTTTTTTTCCTAGAGGAAAATACGCTCATAAAATGGCATTTTATTTTAACATATTTAAATTACATCATTGAAAAGTTCTTGTCATGCCTAGGCAGAAAAAGTGGACGTTTGAGGCAATATTTTTAAGTATTTGGGGTTATTTGTTCATGAGTAGGCAGTTTTAAAATAATTAATTTTTGCTTATATAGATAACACTTCTCTGGAAATTAAATCATATACATGATTTTACTTACAACACAGCATTGAATTTCAAGAAATTGTTACACTTTAAAAAAAGAAATGAAATATCAGATTGGATTGCAAAATGTTGCCATCAAATCACTTTTTAAAAGTTACACTTACATAACAGCAAAATATTAACTAGGCATGGAAAGACGTGTCCTCACCAAGTTACCTATATGAAGCTAATGAAAGAGAAGCTAAACAAACGCATATCCATACACCATAGAATACACTACAAGAAGTTGGCTTTTGAGATTTCCCAGGGAGTGGGGAGTGCATTGTTATGAAAGTCCCAAAATGATGCTTCCTGGGATATCTTGTAAATAATTACTTCCTCTATTTATATTGAAGAATCATAGCCCATGTTAAAAGTGAGAGGTAGAAGAATTATTGTAAGTATGCATGGCAGAGAAATTACCAGCTATATCCAATAACTATTGCATTCAATAGTAATCTCAATACATAAAAATGCTGATGATTTTAGTAGCCATTCATATATACTGTCCCATTTAACTCTCTTTATTATCTTGCTACTTTCAGTCCACTGCCTTTGGAAGGGTATATAGAAGTGCAAAGGGCATGTTTGGGTTGCGACAGGGAAACAAAGGAGAGTACAGAAGAGAGAGAATTTCCTCCAATAAACTATAAGTGACTTTAACTTGTAAAAATACCCTTTGTTCTTTGAATAAATTTGTACTCATAATCAAAGTACTTCAATCTATTAAAGCACACACATTTCAAAGAAATCTGAAGAATGTCAAATTGGATTAGAAATAAACCAAAGATTAAAATCCATGTTATTTCATTCTCTGCAGTAATGTTAAACACTAAACCAAACAAATTTCCTTTGTTGCCTCAATAATTAAGTAAGAAAAATAATAACTCGTTGTTAGTGCTTTAATACTTTAGTGGTGTATTAGCAAACTCTTGGATCTTGTTTAAGAGTATTGTAAATCCCTTTGCATTAAGTATCCAGCAATAGAATTACAGATATTGCACTGAGTATATTTCAATATTGCCAATGAGTATTTCAAAACAAATTATATTATCTACACTAAGATTTCCTCTTTCCCAGAATTCAAAATGCATATTATAATTACATGGGTTTCCGACATCCATACACAGCTAGTACAAGATACTTACATGTACATACACTGTAGTTACCTATATTTTGCATAGTTTTTAGTGTGTACTTGGTGCCACTTAACAAAAAGCATTACTCATTAGTAATTTTCTTTAGGGTTCTTACTTTATCTCAGCTGTGATCACTGATGAATCATTTCATTTTTTGTATCCATCACAGATTACCATTTGCTAAAGAAAATAAAACTGGACATTTTCCAAAAGGTTTCTGGAACTAAAATACCATGGGGGTGGTTGCTGTACAGTATGAAGATTCTTGTTTTATTCCCACAACTGTAGGGCTGTGGAATTTTATATTTTAATCTTTTTATACTTATGTTTAAAAGCTGGGGAAGAAAAAGCGTTTTCAATGTGTCCATTGGTAACACTTTGCAATAAGTGGCACTAAATCACACAAGAACTTCTATGTTACATGGAAGAGCCATTACTGTCAAACAGCTGCTGTACATGTGCCTATATGGAATCTCAATGCTGTTACAGTCATGAATACATAATTACAAGTGAACCTGTCTTTTTAATTGAATATTTATACATTAAAACCCAAACAACAACAACAAACAAACCCAAACAAAATAAATGAGGTGTTAGCTTCTTTGTTATAATCAGGAAAGTTGTTTTTCTTTCTCTATTAGTTGATTTAATTGTAGTTTGTATGAAAGACTAAACATCTCTAATGAAATCATCCAGTTTCTAGATTAAATCAAAATATCAGGTTCCTTAAATTGCTTCTTGTAATTTCTGGTAAAAGAAAAGAAATTGGAATCTCTTTCTCTATGTTTGTTTCTAAGTCTCTCTTCTCTTGAATACTCTCTATCTCTCTATCTCTGTCTCTCCTTCTCTCTCTCTCTCTCTCTCTCTCTCTCACACACACACACACACACACACACACACACACACACACACACACACACACACACACAAACACTCACACATACACACACGTCAATATTCTAATGGGATATTTTGTCTTTACTATTGCACTCAAACTTTTCCTTTTTCCCCCTAGTTTTGATCACCATTCTCCCCAGGACATTCAAAAAGGAAAAGAAGACAATAAGAATGTTGGTTAGGTATTTCTGATGGAGGACAATCAATGCACACTGTAAACATTTCTGGCAGAGAGGAACTTCTTTTTGTTAACAAATAATGCTTATAGGCCTTGAGAAGTGTGTGCTCACACTCCTTCCACTGTGTCCCCTACCTACTGAACTCCCTTGGCAGAGAAAGACTGGCTCCATGTGCATACGACTGTGCATATTTCAGGCTTCTCAGTTGACATGAGTCCAATTTAGAAATCTTATCTCATTTTTTTTATTTGCTGGAATGATGAACGTCCAGAATTCTTGTAACTTATTTCCTTTAGTGAAAATCAAATAACCTTTCAATACAGAAAAGTATAACTCCATCACTTTTTTTCCCATGGCAGTAAATTATAATCAATCAAACTAGCTATATTCAATGGAAAACCATTTGATTAGAGCCCACGAATTTTTATCTGCCAGTGGTTTTTTTTTTTTTTTTTTTACAAGTTCTAAGGGTTTTATTTCTTGGAAGGGTTAAAAGAGTCAAATGTCTTGGAAGTCAAATAATTTTAACTTCTAATTTTGCTGTGCTATAAATAATGATTGTGTTATTTAGGTAACAATTTCAGCAGTTGGAGCCAAGTAGAATATAGATGAAGAAGGATGTAAATACAGCATCGATGAGGAGTAGCAATTTTGCAAATGTATCCTGAAATTAGGCTTTAAATAGTAATTGATGATGCAGTTATACAACGTACTTAGCAATAAGGACCTTTCCATTTTGGACTAACAGGATGAATTTTGCTGTGTGGAGTCTTTCTAAAGATTATGCATTGAAAGATATGAACAGTTTATAGACCTATTCTAGTTTCAATGTGTCTAGAGGCACCTACCTGATTCTCTCAAACTACCATACTATAGTAACATATTATTGCATTTTTCCACAGATGGTATGGAGTGAACTGTAAAAACAAGCATGCAATCACATCAATGCAGACTTATTTCCTTAAAATGTCATACTGTATATGATTTATTATGTTAACACTCAACCACATCATATTATTTATGTTCTGTATATTTTGAAAAAGTGCTGCTTGACTGACATCGTCCTTTTTCTTTGTACGAAATCAACAAGATAAATGCTACACAATTAAAAAAAACTTAAAAATTCTAACATTTTCCTTAAAAGTTTGATACTTTTCTGATAAATAATCTAGTATACAGAACCCTTGTCTTCCATTTGATATTAGCATGGGATTTGTATTCAGTCATTCTTGTTCCCCCCAAATAAATTCCAAGGTATCATTAAAACTCTAGGCCATCATGCTGTCAGACATCACAAATACAGCTACCATATTGTAATGTTTTCTTCTTAAAGGTGCAATGCTTGCAAATGGGAAAATAATTTTTAATCTAACTAGATTTTATTCTTTAGTTGCTTATAAATTTAATGAAAACTAGTCTAGCAATATTATATCTCACCCAAAGAAATAAGATTTTATATTGACTCTGTATCATATTTAAGAAGACAGAATTTTGTAATATTTCAATACACCAAAATTTCAAAATAATCTAAAGAGACTTTCACCTTGGAGTTAAGAGCATGGCAGGGATTTTCTATCGCTCACTGTTTCATAAGTTTGTACCTCACAGAATGCATAGACAGGAATTTAATATAAAGAATTAGTTCATTTATACAGAAAACATATCCTAAACGCTTCCTTTTTTGGCAAATCAACATAGTTAAGCAGCCCTGAAACTGCCAAATTAAAACATGTAAGTTTTTTTTTTTTATCAAACTAAGAGTTTGTTTTTAGGTTATTATTTAACTGTGGTTGTGATTTAAAACCTGAGGCTGTGCACTGGTTGTTAGCTTAAAATTACCTTTCCTTGTAACATTGTGCTTCCATTGTATAACAAATAAAAATTAACAAGAACTAGAAAAATTTGTTGTTGACAGTGCTAGGACATACAGACAAAAATACTAATACATGTTATCTACTTATAATATCAGTTTAAGTAATATCTAAAGGGATATAATGGACATTAGAAAATGTGTACTTATGACTGAATAACCTACAGCCAAAAAAGTTAAATATGTATCAAATAATGTTTAATTGGATTTATTATATGCACTATATACAGATACTAAAATGTCTCAAAATTGTGCCCTACTTCAGTTTTGTTTACAGGTGAATCCTCATGGAGTAAATAAATTATAGAATCAAATAGAGAAATGAATGAAATCTTTATGATTCCCGAAGCAGTTAAATGTTTGTAATAATTTATTGGTAAATGAAGCTACAATAACCTAATGGTAGGATCTATATAATAATATAAGGTGTCATGTCATGATTATAATCCATACACATGGCGCCTGTATCAAACACTAAATTTTAAAATAGCAACTTGATACAGTATTACCAGTATAATCTCAAACATTCCAGAAACTACACTACACTGTTTTCAGTTTGTGTTTTCTAGGGCATATGTTTCCACAACATGTTATCTTGGAAGATAGACAGGTAGAAAACATAGTTTGTAAACCTCTAATCTTTGATTAAACGTAAGCACATTAGGCCAATACCTAATCCTGTGACTTGTGAAAACTGTCCAATGGCAAACCAATAAAGTCTATGACTTAAAGGAAAACAAATGTAGGGGTGGGGCTCTGCATACATTTCATCAATGTATAAACACAACTCAATATCATGATCCAGTGAGATGATTAACATTGTTAAGGCTGTATATTCAAGCACTGTATGTTAAAAGAGCAATGGTGTCAAATTTAGGCAATAAGAAATGTCCTGCATTATGGATGGTACAGTAATTAAAGGGTGATGCTTTCAACCGCTGAGTGTTGGTATACACTGGCTACTGAGAGCAGTACAGTATGGGTGTTAATAAAAGTAGTAGAAGATGGTTGGAATGGTTTCTGAAAGATGATTGCCAGTTTTCTCCAGCAGTCAGCCTGGTAGGTAAAACTCAGAGCGTGTGGCCCGAATTTTAAATGAAATACTCTTTTTTCTCTTCAGCGTTGACTTGGCTGCCTTCAGCATTGATAATGGCCGTGTCAGCATCTGGGGCATCTTCAGCGCCTTTAGCTTCATTTGTTAGGTATGTTCCTGTAGAAATGGGAAGAAAATGATGATAGTTCCTGGGGCATTATAAAATAACCTTCATTGAGGATATATTTACTTAGAAATAAAAAGCCATACAATCCCAACTTTTAAAATTCTAACTTGTTTTTTTCCCCACATTTTTAAGAGATGTATTTCAAGTGAAGCTGTGACACAATTATTTATTTAAAGGCAAGAGTGTGACTGAAAAGATTAATATGTGATTTTGACTTCCTTCTTTAAAGATTGATAAAGAAAATTCACCTAAAACAATCAGTGCCCCTTATTAAGATGCTTGCAGCTAACTACCATCCTAAATGTTTACCATGATTTTTCTGATTTATTCAAAACCAAGCTACCAAAAACAAACTAAAGATGAACATAAAACCCAAAGGACAAAAAAAAAAATACCAAAAACAAAACAAACAAAAAAGCTCAGAAAAATAACGGAGTCTATTTTGTATTGTCCAAATACTCCTGGGCATGAAAAATCATACTGAGCTGTGTCAACAAATTCTTAGATTGGATTATTATAAAGATAAAAAAGATAAAAAAGATTATTATAAAGATAAAAAACTATTTTAATTAAAATAGTTTTACTAAAAAGAGTTTATTGACTAATAGGGCTAAACGTATTCCAATAGTGCATAAACAAAACTTTAAACCAAATTGAATTTTATCTCTACAAATATATAACTTTCCTTCCACTTTTGTTCTCATTCATTTTTTTTTTTTTACTCAGAATTAAACTGGTGTAGTAAAATCACATTTAGACAATGGCCAAAGTTCCCAGAGTGAGCCAGTGGTTTGGGGAGGGGGGGACATAAAGTGCATACTTTTCTCTCTCAGTAAAATCTGACTACAAATGTCTGGTAGGTGGTGCATGGTTTCTGTTTATACAAATATGGAAACTGGTTTTCTACTGTTAATGGTAGCACTGAATTTACTACTAATAAAATTCTGGTTAACAAAATTAATGTTAAATCATTTGAAATAGCAATTATCATCGATTGCCTGAAATAATTTAAATTTTTGACCTCCAAATCTCTCTTTCTTTCTGTACTTCTGCATCTGCTCACTGGAGAAACATCTATGCCTATAAGATTTCAGAATGAAATTAGTGTTTCCGAGGCTTTTTTAAAAATAAAAATTAAGAGACCTTTCTCTTTTTTTCCCCATTTTTTAAATTTGAATTAGAAACAAGATTGTTTTACATGTCAATCCCAGTTCCCATTCCCTCCCTTCCTCCCCTACCACCCTCCCCTGAAACTAACACCCTACCTATCACATATCCTTTCTGCTCCCCAGGGAGGGTAAGGCCTTCCATAGGGGGGTCATCAGAGTCTATCATATCCTTTGGGATAGGGCCTAGGCCCACCCCAGTGTGTAAGAGACCTTTCTTTAGCTATTACTCACCTTTATGTCTTGCCAGGTATCGGCCAAGCAGAAATATGGAGCACAGTGTGACAAATACAACCACAGCCACTATTCCTCCTATGAGAGCGTGATCGGGGCCATTCTGGCCAGCCAGAGAATTGGGATCTAGAAGACAGTAAGGAACGCTGTTTTAGTCAGTCTGTTATGTTCTCCTTGTGTACAGATCTTTAAGTAGAATGAGTCCTTTTGAAATAGTGTACTTATATTAAAATGAAATTGCATTCATGTATATTATTTCAATCACTCAATCAACAAATTCTGGTTGTGTGGCTACAGCACATGATACAGCTGGGGAGAGAAGACTTCCCACATGAGCATCTTTTACCACTGAGCTTGTATTTGCAGGAAAAGACAGCATGAATCAAAAAAGCATCTATAAGCTTCTGCATTATATACTTTTACTTGATATTCACATCTGAAAGTAAGTGCGTGTGTGTGTGTGTGTGTGTGTGTGTGTGTGTGTGTGTGTGTGTGAATCCAAATGTACCATGTTCATAGAAGATTATGGTAATGCATAATATGGGGTTTAATAACTTGATATTTATCATTCTAAAAGTAATACTTAAAGCTCTAAAAATTGATCCCTTCTCTGAAAAAGTCTTCAAAGAAATCTTACAATAATACTTTGGGGAACTCAATTTTCAAAATCTAGACAGTCATTGCAAATAATTTCATCAGAGGAGAGAAAAGAATGATTTGGCAGAAGACACTGTGTGTTTGATGAAAGAGAGTAATATATTTTGGTGACAGGGTTACAGTCCTGTGAAATGTTGACAGAAGGTGAAAGATGAATAAACACCATTGAGAATTACATGTTCATTGGATTTGTGGTTTCCCCAAAAAGTGACTAGAAAAAGAAAGTATCAAGAACCTTTTACATTCTGCTGTTAATAAGGCTTTATTAGAAAGAGATGAACCAATAAAGGATAAAAAGATTTTTTTAAAAAATTCGAGATGTTTGGACACCCAAATATTTACAAATTACCAGTTATGAAATCCACATGACAAGGAACAAAGCTGGATGAGACTTTGAGTAAGAAAATGCATTGAGGCTCTGGTCAATGGCTAAGATGAACTAAGTATATGATCGTCCTTCCCGGACAGTCTTCTTGCAAAGATCCTAATGTGATTTCTTATACGTTAGAGGCGGGATCCCGAGGAAGGAGAAAAGCAACAAATAAGTTATGACTGGCACTAAGGCTTTAACAAAACAAAACAAAACAAAACAAAAAAACCCTCAAAGGGTGGTTGTAGAAACGTGTGTCTGACAAATAGATTTAGGAGTGTGATATTTAATGGAACCAGTGTCCTGCCAAAGAATCATAACCAGACAAAAATAACAACCTGTGTTTAAACTTCAAACAACCGACAGACCCCTAAACCCTGTGAAAGGAATGAATGGAATACAAAAGCTGGGTGACTCTGATGGAGGTCATATTTCCCAGTACCTACTTCAAATGCCATCAAGGAATAGGAACTTACAGGGTGAAAGCAAAGAGGAAACATTATCATCAAAGCTGAAGGATGTTCTCATACTAGTCTGGCATGCTTTCACATGTAGTTTTCCATTTACCTCATCTTTTCCAGTGGGGGTAGTGATAATTAATGAGTGGATAGCACTCCTGTACACGGAGAGCAAAAGCATGTTTACGCAGCCTTGTGCATGGAATGTCAGAGTATTCATGCATAGCTTCTGATATTCATGCCCCCAGCCCCCAGCATGACAAAACTGTGAACACTCAAATATCTTAGAGTCTTAGCTGAGAATATTGACTTTAATAGGCTTTTATGTTGTCTCTGTGAACAGTTAGCAGTTTTTTGTTTGTTTGTTTTTGGTAAGAAAACAAAAGTTAACAGTATATTGGTAATCAGAAGGCCACACTCAGTCAGAGATTTCTGACAACATACGTTTCCTTTGTTTTTACTGCACAGAGCTAAATGTTGTCCAGGCTCTCATGATGTTGGGCAGAATCATGTGTTATATGTTTTAAATAAAGAATAAAACCCCAGACAATAGATGGTTCCCCCAGTAATCCACCCAAGTGGACTAATGAGGTACATTTAATTTGAGAAATCCACTGGCATGAGTAAAGTTATCAGTCACTTAAAGAATGGAAAAAAAACAGTAGCCATGATAAAAACATCTTTTTACACACACTGGGGTGGGCCTAGGCCCTATCCCAAAGTATATGATAGACTCTTATGTCCCCCCCCCATGGAAGGCCTCCCCCTCCCTGGAGAGCAGAAAGGATATGATAGGTAGGGTGTTAGTTGGGGGAGGGTAGTAGGGAAGGAGGGGAGGGAGAGGAAACTGGGGTTGACATGTAAAACAATATTATTTCTAATTCAAATAAAAAAATAAAAAACCCATCTTCTTATAAACTGCAGCTATTTCATCAAAATAAAAATGTAAATACATAAATGGATCAATATCACTAAAAAACATACATGCCTTGAATTGTTTGAGAGGATATAGATTCAAGCTTTTTTAAAACACAGGAAATTAAAAGTCTGCTATAGCAGCTACCTTAACATTTGATATGAATTTGAATATCTGTATATTTATAGCAAAGTTCATTGACCTCAAATGAAAAGGAAAGGCAAGAGAGAGCAAAGATGCTTTCTCTCTTGTCTTCTCTCATGTAAAAGTTCACAAAGTTGTATTCTGTATTTCACTGTTAGAACATTTTAACTTCAAGATGTCTCATGAGATTTCTTTTTATGTTTTCTTTCTTGGATTTTTCCTTTATGTCATGAATTGCCTTTTCTCACTTTATTGTATGGCCTTGCACTTTGTCTTACAGCCTCGAGATACTTACCAATCAGTCTTTGAAATCTGTTCAGGCATGTCATTTATTACCTTAAGATTTTTTACACTTTACTGTCTTTCCCTTGAAAGTGTATCTCATCCTTCACTTCTTGTATTTCTTATTGTTATAATGGAAGCTCCACCCCAGCCCCTTCTCCTATCTCTCTGCAAACCTGGCTACATCTCAGAAAGTCCACCAAATGATGACCCACCCCACAGATGCTCATGACCATTCCCACAGGGTATTTAAATGGCCCCCCAGAAAACAGACTCATGGTTTTTCAGGCCTTCCTTTCCCCTCTCCTCTCTGGGGGTCTGAAAAGCCACCTGGGAGCACTGGATCCATTAAATGTGGGCTTTTTCTAATTCGGTTGGATTTGGTCTGATTTGGATTGCTGCATTGGCAGAGAAGCTTATCTGGGTATAGAAACTTTTCACTTATGTCACTTTGTAGACATTTGCATAGCTTACATTAGTGGGTGATTACTCCTATTTTATGAAGTATCTCTCAGTGGAGCATTTCTAGCTTTTCATTTAGAGGACTTGTAAGGTATCTCAGGGGCAGCTGCTTGGCTGTGATGAGCTCAAAATTGAAGACACTACTCTCTTTGCAGGCAAGGCTTTCACATGCAGACTTTTTGTTTTGAAAGCTCATTTTACAACCCCAGAGAAGCTAGGAAACAAGGAGGACCCTAAGAGAGACATACATGGACACCCTCCACCACTGCCACCAAGGGGAAAGGGACAAGATCTCCTGAGTAAATTGGGAGCATGGAGGGGGAGGGAGAAGAGAGAGAAGGGGAGAAGGGAGGGAGAACATGAGGGATCAGGAAGGTTGATTTGGGGTAAGAACAGAGAAGGAGAGCAAGGAAAGAGATAGATAGAGGGATTAATTAGAAACCTGGCACTAGGGAAATTCCAAGGAATCCACAAGGATTCCAACTAAGAATCTAAGCAATAGTGGAGAGGTTACCTGAAATACCCTTGCCCTAGAATGAGATTGATGACTACCTTAAATGACATCCTAGAGCCTTCATCCAGCAGCTGATGGAAGCAGAAGCAGAGATTCCCAGCTAAAGATGAAGCAAAACTCCTGGAATCCAGTAGCAGAGAGGGAGGAGTGATGAGCAAAAGGGTCAACAACATGCTGGGGAAACCCACAGAAACAGCTGACCTGAGCAAGTGGGAGCTCATGGATTCCAGTCTGACAGCTGGAGAACCAGCATAATATCAAACTAGGTCATCAGGGAAATGCAAATCAAAACAACTCTGAGATATCATCTTACTCCTGTCAGAATGGCTAAAATCAAAACCAACACTGACAGTTCATGCTGGAGAGGATGTGTGGAGAAAGGGAACCCTTCTCCACTGCTGGTGGGAGTGCCAACTTGTACAGCCACTTTGGAAATCAGTATGGTGACTCCTCAAGAAAATGGGAATCAGTCTACCACAAGATCCAGCAATTCCACTCTTAGGCATATACACAAAAGAAGCACATTCATACAACAAGGACATCTGTTCAACTATGTTCATAGCAACATTATTTGTAACAGTCAGAAACTGGAGGTAACCTAGATGCCCCTCAACTGAAGAATGGATAGAGAAAATGTGGTACATTTACACAGTGGAGTACTACTTGGTAGAAAAAAAACCAAAACCAAAATCAAAAAAATGATGGAATCCTGAAATTTGCAAGCAAATGGATGGAACTAGCAGAAACCATTCTGAGTGAGGTAACCCAGTCACAAAAAGACAAATTTGGTATGTACTCATTCATATATGGATTTTACACACAGAGCAATGGATTACCAGCCTACAATTCACACCACCAGAGAAGCTAGGAAACAAGGAGGGTCCTAAGAGAGACATACATGGTTCCCCCCGAGAAGGGGGAAAGGACAAGATCTCTTGAGCAAATTGGGAGCATGGGAGGATGGGAAAGGAAGCTAGGAAAATGAGAAGGGGAGAAGAGGGTGGGGGTAAGAAGGACATGAGGAACAGGAAGTTTGAGTAGGAGGAAGAATAGAGGAGAGCAAAATAAGAGATACCATAATAGAGGGAGCCATTACAGTTTTAAAGAGAAATCAGGCACTAGGGAAATGTCCAGAGATCTACAAGGATGACACCACCTAACAATCTAAGCAACAGTGGAGAGGCTACCTTAAATGCCCTCCCCTCATAATGAGATTGAGGACTAACATATGCCATCCTCATCCAGCAGCTGATGGAAAAAGAAACAGACACCCACAGCTAAACACTGAACTGAACTGGAATCCAGTTGCAGAGAGGGAAGAGTGATGAGCCAAGGAGTCAAGACCAGGATGGTGAAACCCACAGAAACAGCTGACTTGAACAAGGGGGAGCTCATGGTCCCCAGACTGATAGCTGGGAAACTAGCATGGGACTGATCTAGACCCCATGAACGTGTGTGTCAGGGAGGAGGCCTAGGAAATCTACGGGGCCTCTTGTAGTAGATCAATACTTTTCCCTAGCATAGGAATGGATATGGGAGCCCATTCCACATACAGGGATACTCCCTCAGCCTAGACACAGGCGGGGAGGGCCTAGGCCCTATCCCAAAGGACATGACAGATTATGAAGATCCTCATGGAAGCCCTCACCCTCCCTGGGGATCAAAAGGGTATGGGATACGTAGGGTGTTAGTGGGGGGCAGGGGAGTAGGGGAGGAAGAGGGAAGTGGATTTGACACGTAAAACAATCTTGCTTCTAATTTAAATAAAAAATGAAAACAAGCAAACAAACTAAAAAGAAACTCAGTGCTCAAGTAGACATAGACTTGGGAAATGTAGAAAATTCTGCTTCCCATCTGGAGTCTGGGTTAGACTCCATTGCAGAGGTTATTTTTTAGAATCTGAGAAATGGACCTCCTCTTTATGAGACACTGGGAATTTCTGTATGGTATTGGGAGAAACTGGTTGCTTCTATGCCCACCAGTTAAGAATAATTTGAGAAAGTTTGCCACGGTTGAAATAACCTCCAGGAAAGAGAACAGATATGTCAAGAATACAACAATCTTTGTTCTTCTGGTACCAATCTCTACACAATGACATGAATCAAATGGATTTGCTACAGTCAAAAAGAAAACTATAGATTTTCAGGTGTTGATTCTGGTGTCATCAAAATTAACATGGCATACATTGTCATTATTGTCTGTAGGCTAATTGGCTCATGAGCTTTGGGAATTTTCTTATTCTTACCTGTGGTATTCATTAGGGCGTTGCCATTGTGTCTAGATTTGCATGACCATGACGACTAAGAATAAGAAACCAGATATTCAGGATTGTACAGAAGGCCCTTACTGACTCAAACAAGTCCCTGCACTAATATATATTTATTTAACATATATTTAAAAATATATAAATATATACATATGTATATTTGTATTTCTTTTCTTAGATGCTAGGATTAATTCACAGTGCTGGTATATCCTAGGCCAACACTTAAATCTCAATTTCACCCTTAATCCATCAGACTCCAGATTTAGCACACTTCTGGGGTAATTTGTGGTCATTAAGAGAATAAAATTTAAGTACTTACTTTTTATTTTGTGTGTTGGGCATGTGTATATGACTGTGTTTTGTGTGTGTATAGATACACATGTGAGTTCATACTGACAGAGAAGCGAGAGGTTAACACTGCACATATTTCCTCCATTTCCATCCTCTTTGTGTTTTGAGACAGGGTCTTCCACTGTGATCTGGGACTCAGAAATTTATAGGGTTTTTCTCCAGTGAGCTGTGAGGATCTTCCTGTCTCCACTCCTTAGTTTCTGGGATCCGGCATGCACCACTATAGAGTAGCTTCTCTCCATGAGTTACAGTGATTTAACTCACTGTATGTCTCCATATTTGCCTGGCAGGCACCTCACTAGCTGATCTCTCTCTCAGCCACTCTATTATACAGTTTTACAGTTAGATTAAGTTCACAGTGTTCACTATTGCATTTATATGATCACAAGTTCCTGGTCAATTTATGGATAGCTTATAACTTTTGGGCAGTCTTTCATAGTACTAATGATTATTTTACCTTAATCATCTTTATGAATTTTGCAAAAACATTACAGCTTTCCTCTAATGAAGAAAATAAATACAGATGTAGCTTGATGCTTTTGAAATTTTAATGATAGTTTAGATACAGAGCTTCTTTATATCTCTACTGGTAAAAATATCTTTGGTAGCAATTGACATTCACTACGTATTGTTGGGTATGCTTTTTATTTCACTATCATCTGTCATAACCAAAAGTCTCTCTTTAATTTCTATTCTTAGCCACTAAAATAAGTGATGGAGGATCAGATAAGTACTGTCTGAACAATGCAGGGATAATGCATAATTTAAATGGCTAAGTCCTAGCAAGAGTGTCTTATATATAGCCTTCCATTCATCTCCTACTGTCAGAGAAATAAAAGATGAAGCGTGGCCTTCAGAATTTTTTTTTTACAGATAGCTAAATTTGCATTATTATTCAAATAAATACATCGCCTATCTGTAAAGATCATTATTTATTCTCAAGTGTTCACTCATGTTGCTCTGCAGTTAGCCCACGAGTACATGGATAAGTAAACTTTGCCATGTAGCACGATCAGTCTTTTCTACCTGTCAGGGCATAGATGAGAGGAAACTGGAAGCAATCAATTTCAACACTTTTGAACTTAACATCTTTTAGTTAAGTTTTTTTGATGCTCCAGAGAATATTCTTAAGAGAAACTTATGTCAGCTGATATTTAGGATTAGTAATTCCTGATATTTAGAATGTCAAAGTTAACATTATACTATAAATTTTATTTGAAATTACAGTATGGATAAGTCAGGGACTATGAAACCCTGTCTGGAAAATCACAGCTGAGCATGGTGTGCTAAGTTTCACATGTCCTTAAGGCAAATATAAATGATAATATAAACATATGTGTGTCTAAATCCACCACATGTATGAAAACATGTAGAAGAAATTAAAATGAAATGGCCGTGTGGGCTAAGGCAACTCTAAAGCATTAGGTCAGGAGGATGTGGGAGACCAGGCTTCATACTTCTCTGCTTCAGATAGGATTAGGTCTTGTGAAGAAACATTGAATTCTCACAGATCCTATGAGCTACTTTCTGTAGCTTATGGGCTGAAAGCCAGCATTCATTAAGGCAGATCATTTCAGGCATGAGGTCATCTACATAGAGGATGCTCTTTTCCCGACTGTAGTAAATTTTGAATATGTCTTTTCCCCCTGGCCCATTCTGAGAAAGGGTCTTTCTAAGATCTTATAGGAACTACTCTCTTCACTTAATTATAGGATATTTGCTGCCCTGCCTGTGTCAGTATAAATTCTTGACAAACAACCAATAAAATAATTCCTCTCTCTACTTGTGGTTTTCAAAACTTGTTTGAAATCTCTAATGTCTTACAGCTCGTATTCACATTCATGAACTATGTCAGCCATAGTTTCGGGGATGAAATTCTTCTATATAGCATAACTAAGTGATTTCTCTTAGTTTGTAATTAATTTTTCTCTCAGTTTCTCTTAATAGGAAAATATGAATAATACATAATTTAGCCATCAATTGTTACAATTACTTTACAAAAGGAATTTAATTGTATTTTATATATTTTCAGTCTCAAAAATACTAAGAATTAAAATTTTATGTCCTTATACAAAATGATTTAAAATTAGGCTACATTATTACTTGTATAAAAAATAAAGCATTATTTAAATTTAAAATATGTAACTTTTAAAGGGAAAATTTTGATTAGCAGAAGCTTAGTAAAATTTTAAATGGATGATGCTGCTAACCAAAGAAAAGAAGTAGAAATTATTTATTCTAATTATTAAGTCATTTACAATTCTCTTTGTGTCCTTGTAAAAGTTTCTAATAATTTTACAGAAAGAATTGTTATCATATTCATCCTTTTTTATCTCTTCATGGTATGTCAGTTGTAATGAAATTATTTAGTTCAAGAGCTTCTCCCCAGGGATTAATTCCCGTATTGAAGCATGATCATCCTTAAAGGTACACACTTTATGAATATAAAGGTTGTACTATACATTTGGAATACAAGCTCAACAGTCATACCCACTTTCAAAAACCAAGCAAATCCAGTAGATGGGGGAATGGTGTTAAATTCTTATATTCAATTCCAAATGGAGTTGTATGTACCAGTGTGCTATGCTGAACACTGGAGTATTGCCATTTCCAGATATTAAAACATAGTAAAACTGTTTCCATTTGAACTCGTTCAGAAATTATTGTTAAATAAACATGACTTATCTGACTTTTCATTTAATTACTGTTCATTATAGTTTGGTTTTATTATTAAATTTGCATTTTCCTATGAACTTACAAGCCTGTATTCTCCTCTCTAAAAAGAATAATGCTTCTCAGATGTTCATAATGTTATAAACAAGGAATAATTACATTTTTTAGATAAAATACATTGTTATTTGACAAGGTATGGAATTTGTAAAGTCCCTATATGAAACTTTTGCCAAAGGGTCATCTGTTATCTTCTAATTTAAGGTACAATTGTGCTTTTATACAAAGACTTCGTTGAGATCAAGGTCTAATGAATAATACATAAAATAATTTTTGCATATCTGTTTTACACTTATTTTCAGATACAGTGTATTTAAGAGGCAGGTGTGGTACAATATAGATATAATTCTAGCAGTTAGAAACTGGAGCATAATCCTGGAATCCAGTTGCAGAGAGGGAGGAGTGATGATCAAAGGGGTGAAGACCAGGCTGGAGAAACCAACAGAAATAGCTAACCTGAAAAAAGGGGCGCTCATGGATCCCAGACTGATAGCTGGGAAACCAGCATAGGACCAACACAGACCCCCTGAATGTGGGTGTCAGTTTGAAGGCCTGGACAATCTATGGGGCCTCTAGTAGTAGGTCAGTTTTTATCCCTAGTACAAGAATGGACTTTGGGAGCCCATTCCACATAGAGGGATAATCTCAGCCCAGACATACAGGGAGGGGGGTGTCTAGGCCCTGCTCCAAATGTCATGACAGACTGAAGATTCCCCAATGGAAGGCCTCACCCTCCCTGAGGAGCTGAAAGGGGATGGGATGGGGGTTAGGCTTGACATGTAAAACAAGGTTGTTTCTAATTTAAATTAAAAAAGAAAAAGAAACCTGCGTGTAAGGTTTTCCTGGGCTACAAAAGCAAGAGCCTGTTGTAAACAAGAGGGGAAAAGGAAGAGGAAGAGTAGCCTCAGGGGACAGGAGCAGCATAAAAGAGGAAAGAGAGGCAGAGAGATTAGTGGGGGTGAGAAACAGGAAGATGAAGGGAGCAGGAGGGAGTGAGCCTGATGAAAGGCAGGCGGGGCCATCTTAAAAGGGAACTAGGTGGAGAGCCACAGGCAGTGCTCTTAGTGGCCACATCCTAAGGCATCATCCTATCAGATCTCCAAAAGCAGGCCACTACAAATTCCTAAATACTAACACCTGTCTCAAAAATATTAAGACTATATAATGTAAGAGATTTTCAATAGTAAGCACAGTGCATCTTAGGAACAGAAACACTAGCCTTCACTTTCAAGAGCCCATTGTTACAAGTTTATTTCCACATTAAGCTAATACAAGTCAAATCTGCAGTGTTAGTATTCCATCACTGTTAGAAAATAGCTGAGTTAATTAGTTTATAAGAACAAAGGGTTAATTTTAGAGTATGGCTTTAAATGTATAGTCCAAGCTGGAGCAGAACCATTGCTCCAGTGCTGTGGTACCAGATGGCAATGGCAGAATACATGGGTGGCAAAAGAGCCCTTCACTGAAGGAAGTTTCACACTGGAAACGGTCCCGCCCTTCTGGGTAGTGCCCCCCTAAATACCAAGACATTTTCAGTCACTCAACACTGAAACTTTTTCATATCTATGCATTTCACTCTGTTGAACTTCCTATCCATAACGATTTTACCAGTTGCTATAAATTTACTGTTATAATAATAATCATTACTATTTTATTGGATTTTAGAGTGTTATACTGCCTAACTTGTATAAGCTACAGTTTTGTTTTTTTTTTAAGTGAATGAAATGCAGAAATGATGTTATTAGCATCTATACTATCATATACTTAGGTATCCGTTCCTGCTTCTAAGAATGGCACTTTCTTAACATTTTTCCTTTGAGTTATTATCTTAATTATATAACAATTGATTTGATTAATTTTCACTTATAAGGATCCAATAATATTCTGGGCATGAATAAATTATAGACTCTATTTGTCCATGACTATAAAAATTTAAATGCGACACGTTTCATCATCTAATATTTGCATATTTAGAAAATGAATGTTCCAGCATTGTTTCCTTAATTTCACTTTTTCTCTGGTGAACTTTAGCTAGCATTTCTTTTTCTTTTTTTCTTCTTCTTCTTCCTTTTTTTGTGACTCTTTTTAGGGAGGAAATACCTCAACTTTGAAGAACTGTACAGCTCCAGCAAGGACTCTCAACCTGCAGAGAGTAGTGCAGCCATTAGTGCCAAGAGCCCTTCACAGAATGGCTCACCTCCTTTAGCACTGTCATCAAGAAAGGGAGAGAACTTGCCAGAAGATTACCCGTGTGATAAGGGGAAGAGAGCAAAAGAAAGGAATGCATTTCAGGTTATCTAGGTGATCAAGGGAAAAGCCTTTGGCTGCTGGGAGAAGGCAGATAAACTACTCTTTAAGCACCTGACCCAAGTCTAATTTTCCTGAATTAAATACTAGTGCTCTTAAAAACCAATGAAGATCTGAAAGGACACCTCATTCAGAAGCTCCACCTTTCAGCTTAAATCTGACATTGCTTTCAGTTTCTCTACCTATAAATGAGGACATAACCGCTCTGCTTCTCTCAAAAGACTTTTGTTAACAATAGTTGACATGGAATCTGCTGTAGAATGAATGTTTATTTTCTCTTAAAACTCGTGAGCTGAAATTTTAAGCGTTGTTATGATGACATTGGAAGATGGAGAATTTTGGAGGTGGTTGTGTCACAAGGATTATTGCTTCATTAGTGGAATTAGAACCCTTATAAAAGTGACCCCACAGAAATCCCTGAACACTCCAGCTTGGGAATCGAATGAAAATGTCCCAGGTATGAAACAGTAAGGACACCAATTATTCCAGTTCCTTATTTCCAGCCATTTTATCAGGCTACAGAGCTGTAGGAATTGGTTTCCATTTTTAATAAGACAAAGTATTATATTCTGTTATTGGAATATGAATGGGCTTAGTATCTATGCATATGTCTTATCTCATAGATACTAAGTGTATAGCATGAATAAAATAATGATCTTCCTAAAACTAAACATTGTTGGCATACCTTTATTTAGTCACACTACCTGCTTTTTGAGAAATGGCAATATTTGAATTAATTTTCTACATTAATAATTTCTTTTACTTTCATGAGTTGTTTGACCATTTTTTCAAAAAAGCTTATTTACTGTTTTTCCTCCTCCTTCTTCCTAACTAGAAACTTTCCTGCCTTTGAAGTCAACAGAGCTTATCTTTTGTATAATATGAGGCTCAGCTTACAAACACACAGAATGAATAAATGCAAACAACCATTGAGAAACAAGACAAATGACAAATTAATGACATTGGCATATGTCTGTTTTGGCACGAATTCTATGCAAGTTTAAATAGATTAATGAATGTAGTTGTAAGCAAAGCAGTGGTTAAATAAATTGGACACAATAATTCTAAAGACCATAAAATGTAGGACAAAGTACTTTTCTGAAACAACAAAAAATACACAAAAGATACAGAAGTAATTATAATTAAACTAAGAAGGCTTTCCAAGTAAACAACAACAATAAGGCTGAAGTTAAAAGTGCTTATTAATGATGACAAGGATGTAAATGTCTAAGAATTAGAAAATTTGTTCACACCCCATATTACCACAAAGACTGGGTTTATGCCAGTGGATTTTCATATGTGTCCATTGGCATAAATGATTGTGTTTGAAAACTAAACCACAGAAAGGCAGAAAAGGTTACCTATTAGAAACATTCATCTTAATGGATGAATAAATTAGAAACAACCATTTAAACTAAAATGTATCTTTTTAATACCAATCATCTTTCAAATGAGTACTAATAGTAAATTAAATTACATGGTTTATTTGGATGACAAGTCATACAGTTATATATATTTGTAATCATAACACGGGTATATTTGCCTTATGTGCCATTATGGAGAGGTTACACCTCATCTTCGTATTTGGATTTTTAAATAATAAAGTCTTATTAATAAGAATCTCACATAATTTTTATATCTGCAGAAGAGAAATTAAATCTGTTTCATTCTGTCTCAACTGGTTTTCTTTATACTGGCTGTATATCCAATAATTTATGTAATCTCTTTATATTTCACTTTGTACATACATGAAATAGAATAATAGAATCATCACACAAAACTTATGTGTGAATCTTATGAGGGGTCAGATAAAGTACATCCCAAATATCACTCAACATGTATCCAATACAATTTTTAATGTACTTAATAGTAGTATTATCCTTATCAATTGAAGTTGCTCCATTTAGAATGCCCATGCTCAGTGCATGACTCTACACT
Organism: Cricetulus griseus; assembly: GCF_003668045.3. Classification (NCBI taxonomy): domain Eukaryota; kingdom Metazoa; phylum Chordata; class Mammalia; order Rodentia; family Cricetidae; genus Cricetulus; species Cricetulus griseus. The sequence goes on along the minus strand of NC_048597.1, from coordinate 27,127,145 downwards.
CAGGATCTAAAGGATAGCCCTGACTTGACTCAGTGTGTAATTAAAAGAGGACCTGGAATTGAGAACAGGGTGCTGCAAGTGAGCATCTTGGTGGTGAAGGACCAAGAAAAGGGAGTTAGGGGAAGATATGATCAAAATATATTCTCAAAAAATGAATGAAAATGTGTTAAAAATAGAAACTCACTGTATTCATCAATTAAACTATAGTTACTAAACTACATATTAATTAGTTTAACAACATATTTAGTAGATATATAAGTAAATAGCAAACTGTTCCATTATCGTACATTAGGGTACAATTTCTCATGGTTAAATTTGATGTTGGCTGGTGTGATAGCACACACCTTTATTTACAGCACTTAGAAGGCAGAGGCAGAGGCAGACAGATTGCTCTGAGGTTGAGGCCAAACGGGTCTGTCTTCGTAGTGAGTTCAAGGCCAGCCAGAGATATATAGGTGGACCATGTCTCAAAAACAAAACAAAACAATTTAAAAATCAAATATTACTCAAGCCAACTTAAACTGCAATAGGCATATTTTTCATGAGAGAAAATGTTATCAATGGGATATACAGTTCTTACTGTGCATTTAAATGTAACTGCTTGACTAATAGGTAACACAGAAGAAATATTTCAGAAAAGATTTCCCTCATAGAATTGTGAGCTCATATCTTCAGTGTGCTATCTTAGAAATTTCCTGAAGAAGTTATAACAGAGCACCAAATAGCAAATTTGTCTGAATTTCCCCATTTACTCAGAAATCCACCCTGAGTGTTGTCTTACAAGTTCTCCCAAAACATCTACAATTTAAAAAATTATTGGTATGGGTTGGGCATTGGTACTCACATTCTAGTTTGTTCCCTAAGGTCAGTTGTTAGTGAAGGATGGGAAATTCAATTTGGAAAGTGCTGAATTCTATGTAAGACACATAAAGAAGGATCTCTATGATTGGATACCAGTTACTTTGTAAGAAAAGAGACAGAGTCAGGCATTGGTGGTGCACGCCTTTAATCCCAGTACTTGAGAGGCAGAGGCATGTGGATCTCTGTGAGTTTGAGGTCTACGGAGCGAGTTCCCCCAGGACAGGCTCCAAAACAATACAGAGAAACCCTCTCTCAAAAAAAAAAGAATAAAAGAAGAAAGAAAGAAAGAGAGAGAGAGAGAGAGAGAGAGAGAGAGAGAGAGAGAGAGAGAAAGAAAGAAAGAGGACAGAGAACTGACACATTACATACCTATGTGAGCTCACAGTTTCCTGCCATTTGATACTCTGAGATAGCATGTGAATCTGTAGGCAGTAAAGTTATCCCAGATTGGGCTCCTAGAGCTTACACTTACAGGATTATGAACAAATCATAACCTTTTGTTATAATGCTAGTTAGTCTCAAGCATTTTCTTATGTAATGAAAATGGATTGATGTAATTTTATTAGTAAGAAGCCCAAGAAGTCTAGGTGTTCTTCAATCTGTGAGGCATATTAATTTATTTACTCAACCATGAGAATGATGGGGGAAGTCATAATTAGTGCAGTGATTTTTATAACATGAATTCTGAGGAAATTGAGTATAAAATTCAAATCAAGATAATGCTCAGAAATCTAACTTCATTTACATTATTTAGTTATTTACTATCATACATATTAATGTAAGAAGCTACAATGACTTTAACATTAAGAACTTAATAACTGGACAGTTATTCCAGTGACACAACTTATCACAACAATAGTTATAATACATTTATGAGAGTATATTACTCTCCATAACTGTCCAAACAAATGGAACTTCATAAGAAATAAATTATACTTAAATTATGGCAATGTTTTCTATTTAAGTATAAAATGAAAGTAATAGTCTGTGGCTCTACAAACATAACAAGTGAGAATGTGGAGCCTGAAGAGATGGCTAAGAGGTTAAGAGCATTGGCTACTCTTTGAGAGGATGCTAGTTCGGTTCCCAGCACCCACCTGGCATCTAAAATCATGTATAACTTCAGTTTCAGGGGAACTAACTCCTTCTCCTGGCCTCTCTGAGCACCAGGCAGCAGCTTTCTGTATGTGTGTACCCAGGAAGAACACTTATAGACCTTAAATGAAGACAAAGTATATTTTTAAAAGGAAACAATGCAAAATAGAGCTTGTAATGATAACGCTTTCTGCCACACACTTTGGCCCCCAAATATCAGACAGAGTCTTATGTTAGTTACAATGCTGCTGACCAGTGACTAGGATTTCTTTTTTGCCAGCTCCATCCTAAGAATCAACCATAACCATTAATCTATATATTTCATAAAGACTTATCTTACAGAGGACGCCTGAGGCAAGCATCCTCTCTTGCCGGGATCACATGGGACTCCTGTCTTTACTACATTTCCCAGAATCCTCCTCAACTCCTAGCTCCATCTATCTTGCTTCCCTATTGGACAACAGTGCTTTATTTATCAAGCAATAAGACAAACATATACACAGAAGGACTTTCCCATCAAGAGCTACTTAACTCTGTTACAAATTCTTCCTTAGTAGGAAATGACAGTAAATATTGATAATTCAGCCAAAAATTACTTCTGCCCTTGCAAGTAAATTAATACTATAAAGTATTAATATTTTGTCTTATATCACTATTAAACAGCAATAGCTCTAAATTCCTAATATACATGAAACTTAATAACTTAATATTTAACGTTTGTTGCATAGCATTTATAGACCAAACATCAAAATGGAAGGTCATAACTAAGTGAGACCATTTAAAATAAACCAATTGAAAATGTTCACTGACAACATCAAAATACCTCTACATAATATTCATAACTATTTTCTCAGTATGATATTAGGGCTGTAAAATCTTTTTAATGTCATACCTAATATCCAAGAACGCTGCAGAATTCTGATGATATACTCCATTATCTTTTATGTACTTAAGCCAAACAAATGCAGTTTAGAACAGGCAGCTTTGTACGAGATAAAGGTTATAAAATCTTTACCTTGGAACAACCCATTTGGTAGGGTCAAAAAGATGGTCTCAGATAAGTGAATGTGCTCACCAACAAGCCTGTTGATCTCAGTTTGGTAACCATTACTCAGAAAGAGAGGACAATGATTCCTGAAAGTTGTCCTCTTACCTCTGCATACATGCTTTAGAGTGCAGGATCCCCACCCCCCCAAAAAATAAGCTTAATAAAAACCTTTTCAAAATCATACAAAATTTGTGGCTGAACATCTTGTGTATTCATTTTCATCTTTTCACATTTAGCATGCTTATTTATTCCTATTTCTGTAAGAAGTATTTGTCATCCTTTCTATTTTTTCCTTACAATCATACATACGCAATCACTTTTAAATCTTCAAGTCGAACAAGGTTTCAGGAGAGAACTGACTATGAGAGCTGTCCTCTGACCTCTGGAGACACCTGGTTGCTTTTGTTTGCTTTCTTTTTCAAACACAGAAACACTAATATAAACAAAAACAAATGAATAAATGCTTCTTATTGGCAGAATACTTTTATACTCTTGAATTAGCATTTCAATTTTAATATAACTCAATTTAAGGGATATTACTTTAACCAATTAATTTATTATTTTAAGTAATAGAGTAAAGCCCTAAGTGATTCAATTAGGGCAATATTAACAGCTGCTAATACAATTTTAATCAAGTAATAACATTTGAAATCATTTCAGAATGTATTATTACTTGGCTATTTCTCATTAGTAAAATTATCTTGTATTTATTTTTTTAATTATGTAATTATGTGTGTAACCGTGTATGCCCTTGTGAGGGCTTTTGCCCATAAAGGCCATGTTAGGGGGTAACATGCTTTGGAGATAGAATTACAGGAGATTGTGAACACATCAGAACTGAGGATAAGTTGTGTCCTCTACAACAGCAGTATATTCTCTTAATCACTAAGTCATCTCTTGGGGCTCATAGAATTACTATTAAGTTCTATTAAGATATAGAAACCTGTTACATTTATTCTTTAGTAAGGCTAAGTTTCCCCTTGAATATGTCAACAATGTTCCAGAAAATGATTACATTCAGAAATATATATATATATATATATATATATATATATATATATGCTATATACTGATGTGTACACATATATGTGTATATCCTTTTGGCTATCTTTTATATAAATTATCACTAACATAATAGATAAATTTAGCAGTTATACATTCTATAACTGTGCACATGCATTAAAAGTTTCCTTCCATATCATCTCCAATAATCATTCATATACCTTTGCAATAGGCATATTATTTCAATATTTTATGTGTATTGATGTATTTCCATTTTGCTTACTGATCTTATAGTTTTATATAAAATGTGGTTGAGGAGCTGATATTTAAATATCTAATATTTTAAAAAAGCCTTTACTGTCTACTCTTTTCCTAGTATGAAAATTTTGAAGAACAGACTTCACAATAATCGCCCTCTTCCTATCACCGACACATGAATTGTACCCATTAATTTCCACTAATTTAAGTAGACCAGGTCAGAATGCCTTGTTGGAGGCCAGAAATTTCTGAGCATTTTGTTTGAGTAAGCCTTGATTTTGTCTATATTTACTTGTTGAGACATTGTGCATACAGGATCAAATTTACTCACCTTATTTGTCATGCTTGGGAATAGCATAAACACTATATTTGGTTCCTTCCCCTCTCATACAAGCTAACTAAGCTTCTATTTTACCCTCCATCCTGGAGGTACAAGTGATTTGCAGTAGCACTTTAGTCTAGTCAGTGATAGATGTAAATTCTACCCAGAGGGTCACAACTACAACAGCCTGCAACTGACAAACTCATTTTCTGACTTCTCCTGAGACACTAATAAGGCCTTGAATCAAAGGTCCACAGTAATTACCATGTGTATTTCAGATTAAATAAATGTGATAAAAGCTTCCATCTGGCTGTTGATCAAACATGTGGAGAGATGCTGATTTTCAGTGACATATTGCAATATGTCTATTCTAAGAGTCCCTGATGCCGTCTTGTAAATTACTTACATTTGGGATTTCTTGACTTAGGCAGACAGAAATATCACTCACTTCTTAAGTGCTGCCCAATGGGAATTAGGGAGATGTAGTCTAATCTTATTCTTGTTAAGGAAGACATTAAGAAATAATGGAGCCATGTTTATTTTACTAAACGACAATTGTGCTCAAACTATTTGAAGAAAGCAAACTCAATTTCATATCAGCCAGTGACTTGTTCTTGATGACAAAAAACTACATCTAAAGAGACTGGAAATTAAGACTCAGATAGAGGTTTTCTTACATTATATAATTATCAAACTTTGATAAATGACCTGGATACTTACTTTACAAAGAATGCCAATGATATAATGAGGACGTTGAGAACTAAGAAACATTTGGTTTAAAATTTCCCAAGTGTTTCTTCAGTCACTACCATTATCACATTTTTTTTTTTTTAGGATTTAAAGTATAAATAAACTTAATATATCAATTTCTAATTACAATGATAATGATTATAGCAGAAATTGGAAGGAGTATAATACAGCCAAAAGAAACCACTTTGCACTCCTGAAAAGTAAAACAATACAGCAGTCGTTTTCATGCTGGTGTAAAGTCACCTAAGGCTGCTGATCCTGGGAATTTTGTTCTCTTGGCATGACTAAAGCATCTTTAGGTGAGAAATGCTTTGTCCTGAGTGTTGCCCCATGCATGCCAGTGCTTTAATGGTGGTTTAATTTCTCCTCTGCTTCACTGGTGACCTGCCAGAAGACCATCTCTTTGATAGTGACTCATGAGAAAATACCTCCTTCAAGTACTAAATCCCTCAGGAATCCAAATCTTTATCTGCCCACTATCATTCATCCAAATAAATCTCCTCAATGACAGAGGATAAATTGTAGATAAGAACAAAACAGCTTGTATAACATGATGCATGTTAGATGCCTTTTGAATCAAAAGACAAATATTCTATGTGGTCTCCAATTTGATGGATCTAAAGTTATACTTATAAATGTGCATCTATTATAGGAAAGAAGGAAGGAGACTCTGAGGTCTAAAGAGAGGGGGAGCAGAGCAAGGGAGGAGAATGGAATGTGTGTGGCAAGAAATCATAAGGAGAGATGATTTAGAGGATAGGAAAGTACCAGAAAGAATGGGAGATATGGAAAAAGCAAAGTGAAGATGGAAAATCAAAACAACATTGGAAGGTGGTACATCTGTGTAAAAATGCAATGGTAAAATCCAATAGTGTTTATGATTACTAAAACAAATGATTACAGCCGAAAACCTTATTAAAATTTAGGAAAATACACTTAACAAATGTCAGATACAAAATCTTTTAAGTCCATGTCTGTAGGAGTTTAAAAGACAAAGGAACTATATTATCTTGACTAACTGGTTTGTAAAACACAGCTTATTATGCAATCAAATTGAAATCTTGAAAGTTTCTAACACAATGACCTGTAATAATTATTCTTAACCAAACTGTATTCATTTCAGTTTTGCTCAATTTCTGCTCAGTATTGAACTGAATTCCATCCTGTGTAACAAATTGGACTTTGAACAAGAAAATCAATTTGGAAAGAACCGTGTTGTTGAGAATATATTTGGACTTAGATTTTATTTGTGCTTATTTATTTATGTATTTATTTATTTATGTATTTATTTATTTATTTATTTATTTTATGTGTTGGCAGTATGATGAGCACCACGGTGTGCATATGGATGTCTGTGGACACCTCACAGAAATCATTTCTCTATGTAGACCATATAGGTTATGGGGATTGAATATAGTGTTAGGCTGCAGCCAGTGCCTTTACCTGCTGCTAAGCCATTTTGCCAGAACAGATTTTTTGTGTAACTGACAGCAAAGGTCATACTTTCTCTGAATAAAAGGAAAATAATAATAGTATTTACTCTACTTGCTTAATGAAAGAGTTTAAAGTGTTTAGCACAGGGAAATCACATTATAATAACAATATCTATGTATTGTTAATACTGTTGCTGTTGTTATTGGAAGAAAAAAATACTTGAAATCAAATATTGGCCGGAGCTAGTAAAAGCTTACATAGAGAAGAATTACACTGAGATAAAGCAAAAACAGAAGGCTAGAAACATTTATTTTCTGGAAGAATGGTATAGCTAAGAACAAGTTTTAATGATTGAAAGAGAAAAGTTTCATTTAAAGGTTTATTTTCCTTTGTTGTCCAATTTAACAGCATGCAGTGATATGTTCCAGAGGGCTTGGGATTGGTTTTGTAATGGGCAAGTGTTGAAGTAACTTAGTTGTAAAGAAGCAGGGGCAATGCTTGTCTCTAGGAAAAGTAAATAAATGGGATGATCTTAGAGACTACAGACCAATCAATATAATTACCTTCGGCTTCCAGGAAGACTGTTGGAACAAGTGCAATAAGCAATTTACAATACCAAGAACACAGCAAGTCTAACCAGCTACTCTCCTTACTCCCCATGCCGGTAATGTGGTTCCTAGAGAACCTAGTACATTTGCAGCAATTTACATCCTGTGTTGCTTATCTTAATACAATGATAGCCTTCAAACAGTTTGGAAATCATGGAAACAAACAGAAGGCTAATTCTATCATTCTGACTTCCAGATTCTTAGTCTAAATGCACTTTCCAGCACTGACTATCTGTTACCAGAGTTAGAAAACCAGAAAAAGATAATAAAACTGTGAATATTACCTACACAATTTACCAACTCTAAATCTGGAGTTCTGGGGGTCATTCATCCAGCTTTAGGAATTCATTTTAACTTCTTAGAGAGATAATTAGTCTCAATAGAAATTACTTATTTTTGATAGTCAAAACTAAATCTAAAAACAGAAAGGAAAAGACGTTCCACCAAAAGGATTAAGGGAAGGTGTGGTGATACGTTATTTATGATTTAATAAAGCTACTGGATCAACATGTAAAGCTAGCCTTAGTGACCGAGCCAGACAGTGGTGATACACACCTTTAATCCCAGCAACCACACTAGCTAGCCAGAGAGCCCAGACTATGGTGGCACACACCTTTAGTTCCAGGACTCGGGAGTCAAAGGCAGATGTCTGTGAGCCCAATACCACCCTGGGCTACACAAGAGTGAATCAGTCCAAAAAGAATAATGGAGCTCACACCTTTAAAACCCAGCACTAGGGGCTATTGGGTGGATTGGGTGGGGGGTAGGTTGGGGTGGGGGAGGAGGTGTGGGGGTGAGGGGAGGGAGAGGGAGAAGGGACTTACATGTGAAACAAGCCTGTTCCCTAACTTGAATTAATAAAAAAAAAAGAAAAAAGAAAAAAAAAGAAAAAAAAAAAACAGCACTAAGGTGGTATAAAAGGGAGAAACAAAGGGTCTCATTTGAGATTTACTTTCCAGACAGGGAGAGAATTGTACTCTGAGGATTCATGGAGACACAATTACCCATTTCAGTCTGAGGTAGAGAGAAGTGCTGCTAGCTGGCTGCTTAGGAGCACTAACACCCATGATGATGCTTAGAATGGTACAAAACAGAAATACTGTGAAAGAGTATGAAGGAATAGTGGATGCTGTGCAGAACTGTGGATGGGATGGGCTTTCTAGTGCATCACAGGCTTCAATTTCACAGTTAAGTGCATTGATCCTTTAGAGGCAGCTTGCTGGGAAACTTACCCAACCATATGTGACTTGGTCTCCTTTGCCTTCCTCTGAAATCTTAGTGGAAGTCTTTTTGCTCCTATGGCTCTTGAATTCTGTATGCCTCCAACACTGACATTATATATACAATACCGAAGTCGGCCATCAACTCAGGTACAGTCCATGTCCTGTCCCCAAGACATGTCCCATGTCCCCAAGGCTATACTTACAGCCTATGAAGCAGGGTGTCAGTGACTGAATCATGGAAACTATATTGTTATAGGCAACATGAGAGGAATCTTATACCCAAGCATTTCTGTCCTCTCAGCGGAAAATTCTTCAAACACAGAGCTTAAAATGAGTGAGATATAACAGGTTCTTCAAATGCACTCAAGACACCTTTCCTATTGTACCCTCTTTTAATTGTTCCACTTATTATTTTTACAACAATGCCTTCTTTGGAATTTTCAACTTGTGACTTTTGAAGCCGTACACCACACCACATGATTTGAACGATTTGAACCTCTCTTCTCTATGTCAACGATTTTCCTTTTTTTTTTTTTTTTCGTTTTTGAGACAGGGTTTCTCTGTGTAGCTTTGGAGCCTATCCTGGCACTCGCTCTGGAGACCAGGCTGGTCTCGAACTCACAGAGATCCGCCTGCCTCTGCCTCCCAAGTGCTGGAATTAAAGGCGTGCACCGCCAACGCCTGGCACTCTATGATCTTTTAAGTCTCCCTGTGAATCTGGTTAAATACACCCAGCACCAAACAAACCACAGCTCAGATGTTATGATGCTTTATAAATTTCTCCACAAAATATGTCTATCAACTTACAACTAAATATCATTCAAAATCTCACCACAGAGAGAAAGTATATAAATTATTTGGGAGAAGGGTATCAGGCATGGCATCTAGCTAGTCCATATCACATTTCTGTCACATAGAACCATCGTGATGACCCAATCAACAATCTAGTCTTCACACACACCCTCCAGAGTTATCTACAAGGCTATACTTACAGCATGCTTCTTAAGCCTGAACCTCCAAACATTTCTCAAATTCATGTTATTCCATTCTGAGCAATCACATGATCATATTTACTTAGTGCTTGTTGTCTACAATAGTCACGCTTTTGGATCACTCAGATAACAGCCATGGAAAGCACGTTAAAGGATAAAATATTTATTTCTTTTGACTTCGCTTTAGATATACAACCATTGTGATAAGGGGTGCATTCTGTAGTAGATATGTTCAGCCAATACCATCTTGGAAACATGAAAAGGTACATAAAAAATTGCAGGGATTGGGGGCTAGTGTAGTATATTATTTGAAGGTGTGCTACTTTTGTTTCTGCTCTAGCACATTAGTTTAATGATGTAAAGATGTGTTTGATTAAATAAAATTCACCTGCAGTCAGGAGGCTGGGTCGGCCACTAGCTGACAGGAAGTTGTAGGGAGGAGCCAGGTGGAGAAGGTTTATAAAGAGGAATGAGAAAAAGCACAAGGACTTCTTGGGAGATAGGAAGAGGTGAACTAGGTAAGCTGCTTGCTATTCAGTTCCTCTGCAAAGCAGAAGTCTACCTCAACCTTAGAGCCTTGAGTTCTTTAGCAGGACAGAGATTTAAATAATTTTCCTTAGTAGCTTTGAAAGTGTCAGTGCATGAGGTAATAGGATTCCCTCAGGCTTTGGAGGCTAAGCCACTGCTGGTAAGGGAGGAGTGGCCGTTGCTGAATAGGACAGCCTAGCTTTAAAGGCAGCAACAATTAAAAAAGAAAGATAATGTGGGGTTGGGGGTCAGTAATATGTCTCTCTCTGTGTTCTTTTTCCATCTGGTCCCAACTTCTTACCTTTCAGCACATGTCATTATATTCAGACTCTACTAAACCAGTCTTAAGGTCATAGTCTTCAAGTGCTGCTCATGACTGGAAATGTAACCTGGGATGCATTCAGAGTTGACATGTGCCATCTGTCCAGACATTTTACCTCAGACAAACTGACAATAAAAATAAGAAATTATTTCTAATATTGATGCTTATCAAGGACATGACAAATAGAGGAAATGTTACACACTGAATGTGCAAGCCTCACCCCCAGCTTTCTATGTTGAAATCCTAACTGACAATGCCATCATGTGCAGAAGTAATGATTTTAGTAGACAAGCAACTTTCTGATAGCGAAGTTGGAGGTACCAAAATGAGCTTATAACCCACGTTAGTAGGAGAATAGATAGCAATGTTTTCTCTCTTTGATATGTGAGGTTACAGAGAGAAGGTGACCTGATGCAATACAAAGGAGAGTGTTCACCAATAACTGAACCTATGAACATTTGTTCTTCTTGGACTTCTCATCCTCTATGACTACAAGAAATTATCTTTGTATATTAAGCAACTAGTGTATGGAATTTTAGTTCATTCACACAGGACACATTTTGAAGCAGGAGAAATCAGAGGACAATTTGAGCTTAACAGCAACTGGTCTAATCATTACGAAACCTGGAAGACCTAACAATAAAAAGGGTGGTTAATGTTTGCTTGTGTGAGCAAGAATTTTCAATGAGATGCCACAGGAGCAGAGAAGTCAGGTTTAAATGCTAGAAAAATATTTGTCAAACAATATGCATAATAGTCTACATGTTAATGGAATATGTATGCAAATATTTAGGCTTAGGAGGCAGGCGAGGAGGACACATTGGATCTTTAAAAAATATTTTAAAAGAGTCTAACAAGGTTTAGTATCTTTATTTCACAGATAAAACATTTGAACTCAAGGCTGATAACTCTACAAAAAGAGTAAAGTAACCAAGGAATGGCTGGGAAATGAGTAGAAGGAGAAGAATAAACACTAACATCAAGGCAAGTCCATCATATGTGAAGTGAAATTTTGAAGGAAAGGATGAAGGGAACACATGAAGTATTTAGGGTAGTAGGACCAGCATCAAAGATGATCATTTATGAAAAGCTCCTGGTTCAAGAGAATTCATGACCTCTCCTTGTGGAAGAAATCATGCAGCCTAAAATAGCTACAAGCACAAAAAAACCATGAATCTAGTTTCCCAAGAACTGAGAAGAGGACAGAGTGTGAATGTATTTATGTGTCAATCTAAAGTATTTGTGTTTTATTTCATGGCAATTAAATGTTCAGAATTGCAATTTGACCAGCATCTCTCTAAACTGAAAAAAATAAAATGACTTTCAGAAATCATCATTAGGGAAGGGAAGCCATTTAACACTCTCATAATTGAGGGGCAAAGAGTAGCAGGGCATATGGGGAGTTCAAAGACTGGCCAGATATCTAAAATAAAAGATAACAAGGAGAACTTTGGGAGATGAATCAGTGGTTAAATTATTTGCTCTGTGTGTGTGTGAAGATTGGAGTTCTGATCTTCAGAACCCTACAAAATGCCATTTAGGCAGGACAGTCAGCTTGTAATTCCAGACCCGAAAGACAAGAGACAGAGGGTCACTGTTGGTTAGGAAGACGAGCCATTTAAGTGACCTCTACACCTGATTGAGAGATGCTACTTCAGGGAATAGGTAGAAGTAAAATCAAGAAAGATTCTCACATCAACTTCTAGCCTCTACAGACACTCCTACACATGTGTACCTGCAGTCACATATCCACACATATACAGAGTATGTGCAGGTATCCATGTGTAGGACATATATATGGCATGTGTACGACAGTACACACTTCACTCTCTCCCCTCCCCACACTGGGCAAACACAAAGATGGTTAAAGTTTAGTGTGAGAGGAAAATAAAAAAGTTGTGTCACCATCCACTGATAGACATAATACCATGACCTTACCAACTTAGAAGTAACAAATATTCGTTTCTAAGAGTGTGGAGATTAGATACTCTGAGTTTAAGGCAGAGAAGATTCAGTGTCTGGCAAGTTTTTGAAAATGTATACATGTGAATGCAGTCATATTGGCTTAAGCTAGTCTCAGAAAGACAAATGGTGCCTGTTTTCAATCATTTGTGTTTCAAGACTTTCTCAAGATTCTTAAAACCAATTATCAATAGCATATATTACATTAAAGTTGAAGCTAAGGGAAATAAGGAAAAATAATAGAGAAGAGTGAAGGAGAGAAAGGACAGGACAGGAGATGTGGAATTTCCTCAACATATATACTTGAAAGAGAACATTTTTATAAAGCAGATCCCCATAAATAGGGAACACACACAATAGTAATGTAAATATTGTTGTTCTTGTAAGAGAAAATTTAACCTATATGTGAACTCAACAGAAGTTTGTACATTCCTAGAGAAGGTAAGGATCAGTAGTGTAAAGATCTTAACATTAGGTACCTTGGGTGACTTGGTGAATTTGATTAGTGAAGTGGCTTTCTGGTGTGGCATAGAAGCCTGGCATCATCTGATTTCAGGAACAAATGTACAGCAATGAGATGAAGTGAAATTGACTATGAATAAATACATAGGTAGCAGCATAATGCAGAACATGAGCAAATTAGAAATGACAATTGTGGAAGACATTAATATTCAAATAAAACATAAAGGCAAATAAATAGGAAGATTTTGACACAGAATGATTTAAAATAGAAGGAAACAGAAGGATAATTAAATTCATGGTATTTTCAGAAAATTAACGTAATCTGGAGAATATGAGAAAGACAGGGCTGGTTTTTAGGGAATTTGAGGGGAAAAAACTGTCTGTTGCTTTGAAAACAGGAAGCTCTGCACAAATGGAATTATCAAATATTTAAATAGCTTTAATTCCTCTGTTAGTTTCCTGTCAAGTTCTAAGTTGTAACTGTTTAAACCAAGTTGCACAGGGATTTCATTTCAAATTATAGACTCAAACAGTAATTAGTTACAATATAACTTTTTGATCACACCTGAATTATCTGATAATAAAAAATTGTCTTTTATATATACAAGTACAGAGTTGAGGCAATTGCACAAGGATATATGGATAATTTTTTAACTTTAATTTCTTCAAAGCTATTAATGTATGTTGTCCCATGAGCAATAATCCTGAAATCCATTAAAATGTGTCCTTTTAGCTACTGCTCTGGGATTTTTGTTATTGTAAGACAAAGAAACCTTTATCCTTTAAAAGTTTATTTTATATTTTGCAATATTTTTTTTACTAAATGTATAGTCTTTTCTAGCTCTATCACAAACATCTTTTAAAACAGCAGCTGTTTTTAATCTTTATATACCTGTGATAACTGGCAGAAGATTATATGTTTTATTTGGAAAAAATCTGGCCTGAGTGTCACAATTGGGTTATTTCAGCTTTTTTGGTGTGAGTCATGAGAACTGCAATGTAGTAAAAACAATAGAAGGGTAACCAGCCATTTGATAGAAGGCAGAAAAATCATTTGACTTAAGATTCATTATATTTCTTTTGTATCAGCTGAACACTACTATCTCTATGAGACAATTATTATTGACATATCTATCCTTTATGCATCGGGAAATAGTCCACAATACTTTTGTAACTTGGAATGATTAAAGCATTCTCCTAGTTCCAATCACATTTATCGTTGGTTTGATATTTGCATTCATAGTGTCTGCTATTGCATTTACACCCATAGTAGGGTTCTTTCTTGTGTTGACTCCAATACCTATTGATCAAATCACCAATTTATTTTTCTATTTACAAGTTTGAAATTCAATGTATTAGGAAGTTCATGTATTTCCCTCTGCCCTGATACCACACAAAACCACGACCACCACCACCAACAAAACCAACCAAACAACACATGGATGAACTACTTACACTAACACCTGTTTTAGGATAAGTAATGCCTAACTCTTATAAGACACATATGCATGCATGCCCCCCCACATACACTTTTCACATATTCAGTAATTGAAATGTGCTCTTTTAAATTGTTCATGCTTAATTTTCAATGGAAAGGATCAGCACAGAATTTATTGATAACATTTGAAACTTTGGTGGCTGAAAGTCAGGAAAATGAGAAGAGCTCCTCAAAGTCAGACTTATAGACTCCTGCCTTGGTGAAACTCCGATAATCACATTGTTTTGTTGTTTACATTAAGTAATGCTGGAGTTTGTTTCATAATCCTAATTAGTTGAGCAAGGAATTACTGTGGCCTTCCAGTGTCATTTTACCTGGTGGATCTCTTTAATGAGAGATGCATCAAGGCACTAGTATCTCTTTATCATAGGATTCAGAGCCCTAACATCCTGAATATACAGTATTTATATAAGGTAATTGATGATTTTTTTTGTTTATCAAAATGCCGGGCAGTGTCTCTCATGACTGTAATACTAGCTATGCTGGATATTGCCGAGGAATGTTACAAGTTCAAGACTAGCCTTGGCAAGTTACCAGAATTTTTCCTAAAGGCAAAGTAAACACACAAAACTGCTAGCTAGGTAACTCAGCAGTTAATCATTTCCACAGTCTCATCAAGGAATGGTTTCATTCCACATCTCAAATACCCAACCTCGCCAAAATTTAAACTAAGCCAACCCTAAAATAATTTGTAAATTATTAAATCACTTTGAGAAAATTTAAATCTACCTAAACTTAAGTTCACCATTTTGTACATTTTAACTATAGGGTTTGAGAAGACCAATGCATTTTTAAGAAAATGTTATTCCAACTAAAAAAAAAAAAAGAAGTTACTATCTTAATATAACTTGCCAGATAAAAATGAATTAATTTGGGATTAATAGTAACATCTAAAGATTATTGATTTATGTGTTAGGTTCTAAGTTAGCATATATTCATGCAACTAACTATTCAGTTTTTCACTCATAAATGCCCACTAATTTCAAGAACCTGTGCTGGCTTCTGTGTCAAAATTGTAAGTCATTGTTTATCATTTAAGTCATTTATTATTATTGTAAGATATTGTTTATCATGCATATTTCATTTCACTGTAGATGGGATAACATTGAGTTTTTGAGCTTACAAAAAAGAGTGATGGTGATGGTGATGGTGGCGCACACCTTTAATCCCAGCACTCAGGAGGCAGAGGCAGGCAGATCTCTGTGAGCTCGAGGTTAGCCTGGTCTGCAAAGCTACACAGAGAATCCCTGTGTCGGAAAACCAAAAAAGAAAGAAAGAGAGAGTTCAGTTTCTGAAATGACTCCTAATTATTTTTCTACATTCGTAGATCTGCCCGTTGCTTAACCACCATCAGAAACGCTTCCTCCTGCAGCAGGGGGAACAGATAGATACAGAGACCCACAGCGCACAATATGCAGAGTGGGAAACTTTGGACCACTAGGCCCTCACCAGGATGGCTCTATCCAATCCCTCTCCTCGGGGCTTAGGGAAGCTTGCAGAAGAGCAGGAAGAAGAACTGTAAAACCCGAGGTAATGGAGGATACCAAGGAATCAAGACCTTCGAATCATAATAGGACCGATGAATGTTCCACATCTCAGAGACTGAGTAGCATACAGAGGGCATGCCTGTACATGTCTGCACTAGGTGGGGGTCCTAGAGATGAAAGGAGAGTGGACACATGCCCCCATCCAGCTGATAACCACTTACAAGTGAAAATTTAGCTTTCCTCCGCGTAATCTCACCTCTTAAAGGCAGGGCGTCTTGCCCAGTAGTAGACAGACAGAAGAAAAGGAACTCAGCAGCGTCTGTGGAGATTCCTCATCTCGTTATTTCATGTCAGGGCTTTTAATTTCTTTCCCTTTTAAGCTTTATTTTCTTTTTATTTTAATTTTTCTCTCTTCTGTAAACGCAACAGGTCATTTGCATATGTATTATGGGTTGTGTTTTTGTGAGATTCATGAGTGTGTGAATGAGTCTATATCTATTCCTTGTGCCTTTTCTTGGGCTCATTTACTTTTGTTTGTTCTATGGTAATCTAATGTATTTGTTTTAGTTTATCTTAATATTATTATGCCCTAGTTTATTATTACCCATTAAAAACTTGGTAGTTTCCTGAGAGAAAAAAGGGGGTGGATCTGGATGGGAAGAGAGATAGAGAATTGAGATGAGGAGAGGGAGGGGAAACAATAATGACGATAAATTATTAAAAAGTCAAATCTATTTTCAATAAGAGAAAAAGAAGCATCCATTTACCTAAGTCTCAATATCCTTATGTGCCTCAGTCTGAGTGAGCTGATCAAGCTTTTAGCTATTGGTATCTAATGACCTCAGCACATGACAGGGACAGATGCATTATTGCCAGATGAATCAGAAGCTACTTGGTAGAAAAGTTCAATAAAGGTAAGTATTACAATACAAAAGAGAATTCACCCTGAGCCACAGAGCTAAAGCAATCTTTTAGTAGTCTCAGATGTTTGTCCATAGAGGACAAAAAAAGTGAGTCATCTTGGTTGGTGCCTTCCAGATTTTAGCAATATCACTTTTCTTTGCTTTTATTGTAAGACCACCCACATCCTGTCCTTCGTCATCAGGTCTCAGCTCTCTACAAAATGAGATAAATGTTCCTTTCATCTCTTATAGTTACAATGAAAGCATGACCTCAAAGGAATTCAGGAATTACCTGGTCAAAGTGAGGCAACTTTATTAGTAGGACTGCCTGTAACATGGTTTATTTTTTGTATGCTATTTTTCCTTTCCTTTTTCTTTTTCCGACACAGAGAAGAATGCTTTTAAACTGTCATTTGTCATTCAGTGTGAACCCCTTGCTTTTGTTTCTCCTCCTCCTCTTCTTCTTCCTCTTCCTTTTCTTCTTCTCCTACCCCCTCCACCCCCCCCTGTTTGAACTTCTAGAAGCACATATCTCTTCCTATAGAGTCCACCTTGAAATCACTTTCCTCTCAGTTCTTCCTTCTGTCACCACATATTCAAGATTGCTAATGTCATTTGATTTACGTCACCCAAGCCTCAACACTATTCTCCCTGGGATGCAGAAAGGAGAAGAGACAGGGGATCCATGTGAGGTAGGGGAGGAGGAGTGGGAGAGGGAACTGGGATTGACATGTAAAACAAGATTGTTTCTAATTTTTAAAAAAGGGAGGACAAGGAAAAAAATTAGTGAACCTGGACATTGTCCAAGTTCTTCCCCAAAACTTAAATATTCAATACAGTGTGGATAAGAAAATTGTAATCTGTGAGCAAAAAAAAAAAATTAAAATTATGTTCCTACTTGAAATAGCATGGGTAATATTTTTTAACCCCCATGAATTCATGATTGAATCATAAATTAATACAAGCAATATTTCCCAGTTTTCTTGCCAATGACCAGTAAATTAAACGAAAATGTTCAAAACATAAATTACTATTGCTATATATTGTTCACAACAAATTTTTGCCTAACACATATTCTTCTGGCAGTCACCTCTCTCCTCAAACCTGTATCTTTATCAAATCTATTCCTTCCCTTTGCATTCCACAAATGATAGCTTGTTGCATGCTTCTGACCTATTCCCACTTTTCCTCTTTCTCTCTCTGGAATTCCACAATCTACACAAAATTCTCATTATTTTTGACTTGGATGTCCATCAATTAAATTAAGACATGCTCAAGAGTCTCTTTACCATTTTTTATCCAATAACCCAGTATAATTTTAATATTTTAAAAGGACACTTATTCTCAAGGCACTATTCCATCCAAAATGTCTCCGAGTTCTCTGTGGCTCCAAAGACATCTTTTAATCATTTCTTAATGCATATCTCAGAATGTCCCAACGGCTGCTCACTGGCCATATTTTCCTCAATTATCACTGCTTTTGTCTTCATGTTAAACAATAGCATGAAGACTTTACTGCATCCTTTGTGCTCCTGGATGTTACATAAGCACTCACAATTCATTGTATCACTAAGCATCTATCTGTATCTAGGCTAGATGTACTTGTAAATATATCATTCTTCAATTCTTCATTTCTGCATATAAAAATGATGCTATGAAAGAGAACATGTTAACATGCTGGGATATTATGTTAGGATATAACTAGTCATTAGATAAGATCATCTGCAGTGAACCAAATATGATTATTTTTGAAAGATTATTTTACAGGTGTGATAACTGATGAGTATAAATTTGTATAACTGAATGATTCATCTTGATAATAAAACTGAAGACCCTATCTAGATATTCAAAGCTGATATGTGTATTATAATTCACTTAGAATGGCTATTTCTAAACTGTCCAAAATATTTTCTATCACAGGTGATTTAGGCCAAATAAAAAGATAGGACAAAAGTAAGTATACTGGTTGTAAATCTTATTCTCACAAATCCAAAGTGAAGCTGTTCTGAGAAAGAAAAGAGATTTAAAGGACGACACACTGGAACTACCTTACAAGAGAACTTAAAACTCTTCCATGGGTTGATGACACATTTTGTAAACACTTTTCTTGATACTAGGAGTAGTATCTGGTAATTTTTTATTCATCTTTTAGTAAACTAAAGGAAAACAATTAAAAAGGCTTACTAGATTTTATGCTTTTCAGAATACTGGCAAGTCAAATATTTGTTGCATGAATTTGCCTCTATATGTTAATATATAAAATTACATGAAGGGTATGTGTAAGCATGAGCAGAGTGTCCATTTATTTTTCACATGCAGTTCTGTAGTTTGCCTCTTAGCATGAAGTTACAATTCCATTCATAAAATATTACTGCTAAAACAGAGTTTAATACATACCCAACTGGAACAAAGACAGAGGCACATACTTCAAAACTCAGAACCAGAGTGTGGAAGTATACTTCAATTTGTCTATGTATTCCTAAAATATAGACCAATATTTAACTTAAGTAGGCCATCTTTTTGAAAATTTTGAAACTGACTACTTCTCATAAAGAAAAGTGATTTTAAAATTGAAATCTAATTAAATTTGTATATATATAAAAGCTGGCTTAAAATAACTTCCAAGGAACTGTGCTTTTATTCTAAATTTAATATGGCAAAATCACTCAAACATAGCTTTTATCCTTATGTTGCTCCCATAAACACAGGGAGTCATCTCAGTAGGCTATGCCTCATGGAACATTGCAAATAAACTTGAGACTCAATTATAAGGAAATGGGTGTTTTGTAGCTGGTGGCAACACTCCAAAGGGAAGCCAAACTTCCTGTGACTGTGTTGATCTAATTAACAGCAGCAATGCATTGAAAAAGTGTGTCCTACAACGATTTTGAATAAACTACACTAAAAAGATAGCTTTTTTTAATATGTCATCTTTTCGTCTATAGCATGCCTGGGAGTTTTGTTTGTTAACAGTTGCTCTATCATGGTTTGCAAAGATATTAAAACACTGTAAACATTATTGTGTTCTGATACATGGCATGTGGTTCTAGGAAGATACAAGGGTTTATCCAGTAAAGGTATATAATAAGTTTATTTTATTTTTTGATAAATGCCAATTTTATTTTTATACATAAAGGTAGATGAAAAACCATTACTACTTCTACTAAAACTGAACATTTCAATGAAAAAGCATAGTATGTATACTTTTTAAATACCATTTTCTAAAATATAGCTTTAAAACATCTAACATGCTTGTTTAATTTCAGTACAATGTGTAGGGGAAGCTGTAGCCACCCCTACTTAGGGGCTGGCTACAGGTGTGCCTGATTCAAGACCAAGTATACATGTTACAAGCATCCAGGATGGATTACAAATAAATACATTCTCTATTAGGAAAACCTTATAGACAAGAGCAGAATGTCAAAATGAGTACAAGATGGAAGGAATATACTGAAAAATTAAAAAGATATTTTCTTACATAACATGCTTTTAAATGAGTGGTTCAAAGTAGCTCTTATTAGTTGGGTCATATGCAGAATGCTTGGGCGAAATACACACCAAGTACATGGGATTGGATATGCTCTTCACAAAATACTTTCAATAATAAATTAGTCAACATATCATATATTGCAAAAGATCACAATGAGTAGATTCATCATCAGTATCCCACTCCTAGGAATCAACCTCAATTTGGCAAATTTTGGAATAACCTAGTCTGCAATTGGGCATGTACAGAAATTTTCTTTTCTCTTGAACTATGTAGAAATAATCTGCTTTGATGAAATTTACATTGTGTTATGTTGTTTGATTGTAAATAATCTAAAAAAAAGTTGTAGTTCTTTCTTTTAACAAGTACAACAAGAGAATACAAGATGATACTGCAGAAACATTGAACAGGATCTCTCAATTCTGAGGCTTTGAGGGGTATGCAGCAATAACAAGATATAAGAAAGTGTAGCAAGAATAGGATAGGATAAACTGTCACTGCCATATAACAGGGCACCACTGTAGGGAAGTCTAAAACCTTTATTCCCCAGCCCTCAGGCTTACACCACAACAAGAATAACTACTAGGCTCATCCTTACATACTTTCAATGCAGACACAAAAATTAATGTAGTGGGATGAAAGAAAATTCTGCAATGAAAGGTACCCAAGTTTTAATTGCAGTTTTGAACTTAGCGAATAGAATGTGAACAACTTACTGTATTTCCTATAAACTGAATCCATTTCCACACAGTAAATGTATGTCAGTGATAGCACATTCCCAAGTACACAGTAATTACTCTTTGAATGGGACTGTTGACATTTGATTAGAACCATGAATGTTATTTTTATTTTGACATGAACATATTCACATCACCCACTTAGTACATTTTCAGGATGGGCTTTTAAAAAATGAAATCTCCTTCAAACCATGTTAGTTTAGATTATAGGTAACTCAGGCTAATTCTCCCATTCTTCCATGAGTCCCTATTATCCTTGGAGGTAAATAATCATTCATTTCTGTGTTTTCTTGTAGTGTTTAATTTCCCAGGGTTGTTTCAAAGAGAAAAATATGTTTGAGAAGACTAAATGGTTATTACATGACAGTCATACACTATAAATCACAGGTGTTGGTAAAGCATAAAGAAAAGTAAGTTCTGCTTCTGGCCTAGTATGCTCATTATAATCCCATAATAGAATACGTGTCTCTGAAATTTGGAAAAGGTTAATAAAATAAAATTATCTGAAAAGAAGATAGGAGACAATCATTCAGCATATGCCAAGAGACTGTGATAAAATGTTCTGAACATCCCTGGAAAATATTTATTTTGATTTTAGTTACCATTTTGCATAAAATGGAAAGATGCATACACAAACTCCTAATGTAATTGTTCATTCTAGAACAAAATTAAGAAAGCTGACTGAAATAGAGCCCCTTCAAGTGTTTTTTTTTTTTTTTATTTTATTTTAACTTCGGCTCATGAAGCCAAATTACTTCACACTCCAAAGTAACTTTAATATGCTTTGCAGCAAAAAAATTCACAAATTCATCAAAAGTAATGAGATATTTTTTCCTGATATCCAATTTAAGCCATTAAACTATTTTATTGTTGTTATAGACTTACCATTCTATATCATGAATAACTGTGAAGTTGAAGCATTAAAGGCAATTCAAAACCTAACTGTCTCAAATTTTTCATATTGTCTAAATTTGTGTAGACCACAGACTTAAGGTGCAATATTTTTACTTGAAGAAATACCATATTTAGATACTATGAATCACATCTTTGTAAGATAGAAATGTTGCTTTGTTTTAATTACTGCTTACTTTAAGAATAAGAGTATATAAATAACAAAAAAGTAGAGATTTAAAGCAAGGATGCTCCAAGCCAGAAGTGAAAAATACGGTTTAGAATATGTGGGAGATATTGCTTGTTTGTTTTTAATGTTGAATGGTTTTGGTTATGTGGGGTTGTTTTTTGGAACATGTTTTTCTCTCTATATAGCACAGGCTAGCCTTCAGGTCATTACATAGCTCAGGATGATCTGAATTTGAAGCACCTATTCTGCCTTAGTTTCCATTGTTCTGGGATTACAGGTGTGAAACATAAGGCTTGGCTTTGAACATTCATGAGGTAGAAAAAGCAGATACAAGAGCAGGTACATTCTCTATCAAGGGAACACAGTTTAGAACTTGTGTAACTTATGGATCTTTCAAAAGGCCAATCTACCATGCTAATTTAAAACTACACAATGGAAAATGTCATTGCTTCCTGGAGGCTACTTCCACTGAAGCTGTTTGAAGAAAATGAGACCCCATACCATTCATAAATTTATTCAATTTATTTTCTCTAGCTATGTAAATTTTATCTTAGTACAATGTGGTGATAGCTCTCAGTGAGAAAGGAAAGTCAAATAAATTAGTAACTCAGTAAAACAGGAGTAGAACAATGGTGTCCTTTGGAATTCAGCTTTTAGTCCAAATCAAAGAGTTAGTAAGAATCCAAAGAAAGAATCAAACTAAACAAAACTCAAATGGTCCAGTGTTGCATAAACTATTGGCTCCAGTCATTATGATGGTGGAGCTGTAATGATATGAATTAACAGTTTTAAGTCCGCGGTGAGTCTAGACAGACATGTCTTCTCCGGTGAGGGACAGACCTTCAGAGCACATGAACATAGGTGTATCAGTTACTTTTCTATTGCTGTGATAAAATACTATCAAAAGCAACTTCTAGAAGAGTTAATTTGGCTTATGTACCAGTATATTATGGTCTACAATTGCAGACATGGCATGGTGATAGGAGGAGGAATATGTTTTATCCATACACAAGAAACAGAGAGAACAAACAGGAAGTGAGAAGAGGTCCTCTAGCAAGTTTACACCCTCAATGGTTCCATAGCATTGTGAAACAGGTCAACCATGTGTTCAAATACATGAACCCATGGGTGATATTTCTCATACAAACCACAACTAGAGGGAATGCATGTATTTTAGGAACTATGCAAATGTGAATCCTTTCACTCCATTCCTAAAATTCTCTGAAAACCTCACTCAGAATAATAGATTTCTGGAGTTAAACGAGTTATTGCTAGTGATTTTCTATGAGAGAATCAGCTACTGATGACTGTAGTCACTTCAGGGGCAGGTGCCCATAAACTTAGCTGTGTTAAAGTCATTACACACATTGGGGCTTGAATGGAAGAAAAAAGTCAAGTTTTCTCTAACTCCTATATGAAGTTTGCTGTGTAGAACATGTTCTATGCTTAACATTAGCACTTTTTCTGCTTTTATAGTGGGCAGAGGAAGAAAATCAAAGACAATATGTTTGAATAGTCAGGTATGAAAACCATGCACATCTCAGGAAGGAAAGCTTTTCTTGTTTATTGCCCAAATGTTTTCCTTCTTTAAAGGTTGGTCCCAGTTGTACATGTGTCTTAACCTAACTGAGAGATTTTCTTTTTGGTCCATAAAAATATTTTCCACATGCAACCCCTATAAATATGAAAAAGTGATGCCTCAAATTTAGTCTCGGTGGTTATTTAATCAAACTCTGCTTTATTTTCGATGTTATGCCCTTGCGATTGGATAGGAACGGAAATATTCCTCTGTGAAGAAAAGTTATTGAGTTGTTCTAAAGATTTAAACATAAATTCAAATAGATGGTTATAAGAGAAATGGTTTATAAAATGATGTAGAGTGCACATAAATTTGACAAAGCCAATTGTGATTTCAATACTAAAATGAGCAAACAGAATCTATACTTTCTTTTGTAACAGCAATTGAAGATTATTTTAGCACCAATTAAAATAGATTACAATATTTTTTCAGATATCCAAACAAAAGTTAGTCAGGTGAATAATTAGAAAATCATGCTTAACACTGGAGTATGCAAATAACTATCACTTGGTAAAATTATAGGAATGTTGGACTTTAAATCATAGATTTTGTAGATTGTGCTTCATGTTGTTATAACGGTTTGTGCTATAGGATGCCAGTCATCTATATTTGCCAATCTAAATTGAATACCGGGTCCTGTGAAGTTAAAAATCAACAAAGTGACTTCTCATTGCTTCTTGAGAGCATTGAAACCAACATTAGCTTCAGAGAACAGGGATAACCCACAGAGATACATATTAAGTCTGCATTCAAGGGCAGTGAAAGGTAAGTACGTTTTCCTCCAGCCGCACCTTTGCACTCTGGATGAGAAGGATGACTGACTAAGCTGTGCTTAACAAGACTCTGCCTAGTTTTCGTGCATGACGGGAAGAAGGTGCAGTTGTTGCAAAGGATGACTTAATTACTCTGCTATCATTTAGTTCTATTTCTTCCACTTGTGTTAGGATCCTCCCCACCTGCCATTAGCCTCTAAATGAAAATCTAGATGAGAATATAGATTATTTTCCTTTATTCATGTTTTGAAATCGTAGATAACATTATAGAAAATGTTAACAGTTAACCTTGAACCTCTTTACTTCTACTAATTATTTTTAATAATTGAATGTTAAAATAAAATGAGACATATTTCATAAATGTATGTAAGAAAAGAATTGCATAGTTCATATGTTATATCTGTGCTTCAATGTAATTTAAATTTTTAATTTAACTTAAGTAAGTTAAGAAGCAATGTTGCTTATATGGTGGCATGGTTTTTATAAAGTACTTCCACATTTCTTTTTATACTTAGACTAAAATGGTAAACTTTCTTAAAAATTGCAAAAGTACGTGTAACCATAGCAACACAAGAACACGAGCATGAACTAGAATTGAACTTTAGCATACATTTGTAATGACACTGAGAACATTTTCATATATATTATTCTATCATAACAGGTATTTATTTTCATTGGTGTAACAAGTCAACTATGTAAAACTACATTTATCATAATAATATACTCATATATATAAA
This sequence comes from Cricetulus griseus, assembly GCF_003668045.3. Classification (NCBI taxonomy): domain Eukaryota; kingdom Metazoa; phylum Chordata; class Mammalia; order Rodentia; family Cricetidae; genus Cricetulus; species Cricetulus griseus. The sequence goes on along the minus strand of NC_048597.1, from coordinate 27,101,997 downwards.
TGTTAAGGGAATATATATTGCTGTGAGACTGACTTGAAAGCATTGACTTCAGAAGATAAATTTTTGTACATGTTTATTCAATTTATATATTTAATAATAGGTAAATATTGTATTTTATTTGCTACTACAGTGTAATTCCTTATTTATTTATCTGCATATTTTGAATGATATTAATACTATACCATGTTTCCTTTAAAATGTTATAAATAGATCTTGTTACAAGTCAAATTGTAATGTTTTTATTGTCTTACAAAACTCTTAACTTTTGAATTTGTGGTTGTAATTTTCTAACATATGGAATTCTTTTTCTTTGGAAATTTAAGAAATTTTCTTTAGACATTGTGGTATGCAATCTTATCCAAAAAGAATTACCTCTTTTATAAGATTGGGTGTAATTTAGACCTCTGATCCTATTCATCCTTCTGTCTTCCCTTCTTAAACTCTCCCATTTCTTTTTTTCCTCTTTTTATTTTTTGGTCTGTACTTCTCTGCCCATCTCCAATAATTTTCATGTGAAGATTTCCAAAGTTTGTCACTAACCATGGGTAGTACCTCTACTTTATATATCCTTGCACAGTATTTATTTTCTTTTAAAATGTGAATGGAGGCTGTCCTTTTCAAATAAAAGCTTAATATCTTAAGGCATCCTATTTAAAAGTCAACAAACCTGTTAAAGTCATTAATTATATAGCTGGATTTTCACAGATAGGGATTTTTCATGCTAAATTACCAAGAAACAAATTTAGTGTTGCTGTGAACCCTCCTCAGAGAAGCTTCCTTTTTAAAAAAAAAACAAAAACAAAACAAAACAAAAAAACATATTTCACTTGAATTAGAAGCAAGAATGTTTTACATGACAATCCCAGGTCCATTCTCCCTCCGATCCTCCCCAACCACACCCCCAACTAAAACAATACCTATCAATACCCTTTCTTCTATTCTCATTAGTCTATTCTATGACTCAACCTTTCTGCTCCCTCATGACCTCTGTATCCTTCCTCTTCTTCCCTTCTCATTCTCCTAGCTCCCTCCCCACTCTTCCATGCTCTCAATTTGCTCAGGGGATCGTGTCCCTTTCCCCTTCTGCAGGGGACCATATATGTCTCTCTTAGAGTCCTCCTTGTTTCCTAGCTTCTCTGGCAGTGTGGATAGTAGGCTGGTAATCCCTTACTCCATGTCTAAAATCTGCATATGAGTGAGTACATATCATGTTTGTCTTTTTGTGATTGGGTTACCTTGCTCAGAATGGTTTCTTACAGTTCCATCCATATTCCTGCAAATTTCAAGATTCCATTGTTTTTTTTCTGCTGAGTAGTACTCCATTGTGTAAATGTACCACATTTTCTCTATTCATTCTTGGGTTGAGGGGCATCTAGGTTGCTTCCAGTTTCTGGCTATTACAAATAGTGCTGCTATGAACATCGTTGAACAGATGTCCATGTTGTGTGAATGTGCTTCTTTTGGGTTTATGCCTATAAGTGGAATTGCTGAATCTTGTGGTAGACTGATTCCCATTTTCTTGAGGAGTCACCATACTGATTTCCAAAGTGGCTGTATGAGTTGGCACTCCCATCAGCAGTGGGGGAAGTGTTCCTCTTTCTCCGTATCCTCTCCAGCATAAACTGTTATTGGTGTTTTTGATTTTGGACGTTCTGACAGGAGTAAGATCTTATCTCAGTGTTGTTTTGATTTGCATTTCCCTGATGACTAAGGATGTTGAACACTTTCTTATGTGACTTTCAGCCATTTTAGATTCCTCTATTGAAAACTGTCTATTTAGTTCTGTACCCCACTTTTTAATTGGATTGTTTGGAGACTAGCTTCTTGAGTTCTTTGTATATTTTGGAGATCGGCCCTCTGTCAGATGTGGGGTTGGCGAATATCTTCCCAATCTGTGGGCTGCCGTTTTGTCTTGCTGACTGTCTCCTTTGCCTTGCTTCTCAGTTTCAGCAGGTCCCATTAATCAATTGTTGATCTCAGTGTCTGTGCTTCTGGTGTAATGGAGAAGCTTCTCTTTGCAGTGGGAAGTTTCCAGTGTAGAGACTCATATTTGGTCAAAGTAGATATAATAGCTGCATGTAGTTCTTTGTCTAGGGATGGAACCCCAGAAAAGTTTCTCCCTTTCATGTTAACATGTGCATTGGTTTTGCTATTGCTTTTGTTTGGTTTATGAAACTTTTTCTCAGAGAAATTACATGTCTCTTGGGAGGGTGAATTGTATGACTTGGCATTGAACCAAACACTGGGTCCCAACACAGGACCCAAATTATTAAAGGCATATCTCCCAAGGATGAGTTCCTTTACTCATTGTCCAATGACGTGTGGTCAGCCCTGAAACCATCTACACACCACCAACAAAAATGGATTCAGTATATTTATATGCATTTGTAAATAAATACAAACTCACACATATAGGCAACAATAATGACAAAGTAAAAGAGGCTATTAACTGGAGACTGTGGTGTGGAATGAGAGGGGTTTGAGGGATGGTAGCTAGATGGTGCTGGAGGGAAAAGAGAGACAGAGAGAGAGGGGGAAAATGAAGTAGTTCTATTTCATTCAAAAGCATATTTAATTTTAAAAAAGGTATAGAGAACTAGTGACTGGTGAGTGTTCATCCCTAAATGGAACTTTTATATCAACTCTCCCATTCAGCCACTGGAAACATCAGAAAAGAAAGGACAGAAGACTGTTGGAGCTGCAGCAATCTGGTGTCTTCTGGATGTTGTATTCATGAATTTACACCTGCTATGGTTAACTACATAAGATCAAGACAGCCATTATTCACAATGGAGAAAGGAGAGGTTTATGAGGCTCAACCATTAACTGAAGAAATGCTGACAATGATGGATAGTTGCTGGATGAGAGAGGGTTATTTTTATTCAGGTATGTGTGGCTGCTGTTAGAGTACCCACTGTGTAGTTTGAATGATAAATGCTTTCCATAGGCTCATGTATTTGAATATTTGATGCTCAGATGGCAATACTGTTTGGGCTGGTTGTGGGATCTTTGGGAAGTGTGGCTTTGTCAGAGAAAGTATATCACAGAGTGCTGACTTTGAGAGTCCATAGCCTTACTTCCTTTTCTGTTACTCCTGCTTCTTGTGTGTGGGTGTGTTGTTGAAGATGTGATGTTTCAGCTTCCTGATCAGGTTGCCTGCTATCATATCTCCCCCACCATTATGGGGAGATTAAGTATTACCCACTTGGGTAATAAATCCAAATAAACTCTTCCTTAGGTCATTTGGTCATCTCATTTCATCATCAACAATAGCAACAGAAAAGCAACTGGTGTAGAAGTTGCTACTGGAAAGTGCAGTATTTCTGTGAAGAATCTGACCATGGTTTTTTGGTGGTCATGTGTTATGTTCTCACACATTGAAGTTAGAACATTAAAATCAACTCTTGAAGGAATCAAAAATGTCATATAGCAATTAGTATTTCATCTTGTTTAGGATTGTGGAAAGGACAGAAAAATCAAACATGTTACCTAAACAGTTTTTTCATCTTTAAATCTTTCAGTTGCTCATTCAAGAACTTTCCCATTGCTTCTTAACTCCGATTTGTTAAGCAAAAGACTAGCATGGGTTGAAAAATATTGTAGTCTTGTCAGTACACAGTTTGATGTGCCAGAAAAATTTTGCCAGAACAATTCTACGGATAATATTTTTATTGTGATGTGTGACTAATGCTCAGTTAAAATATAAAGTACATGACTCGTGGCTCACTACATCTTGGAGCACAGAAAATTCTATTAACTCTTCACAATATTTTCTTCTTCTAGTGCTTTCTCTTGCCCAAGAGAAGCCTACTATGTTGATTTGTTTTATCTTCATTCTGAATTGTCTTATTATGCTGTGAAGATTTGGCAATTCTAGGATAATCCATTTTTAATATAGGCAGAGTTAAACACCAACTAATTTGGTTGCTGAAATAGGGATGTTATGAAGTTAGGCGGGATGATGGGTTGTCGAGGTAGGCGGAGTGCAGCAGACCAAAGAGAGGGACACCTAGAAGAGCTTTTTGGTTTACATTATCAAATTCGGAAGGTCTCAAAGATAGTTCCAAAGATATTTCTGGAGCACAGTGGTCCTCAGCAGGTGACAGTAGCAGCTAGGCATGAGACACATGAATCCTTAGTGAATTTTTACTTCTTACATGGGAAAAATCAAGAACAAAAAAACACCCTCAGATATTTCAAACTCCTTACTCTTTTCTCATTCATTTTTCCAGCATAGGACAAGTTCAGTCTCTCAGTCAGATGCTAAACCACACTTCATCAGAGCTTCCCGGACAGTGAAGGACTGAATTGTTATTAACACATGGGATATGTACACTTCCACAATCATCTGCCTCCCGATGGGTGCCACCCTGATAACATTTCTTTCATCAGAAAACAGTCCTCTCATTGTCAGACCATAAAATTTTGGATGGTCTCTGATAGGGAAATCATAGACAGAGTACCACCCCATAATAATTCCTAATATTATGTTAGTTTTACATAAAAAGAGTTGTTTTAAGAAACTTTACATTAGGTGTGGTGGCCGATGCCTTTAATACCAGCCCACGGGAGGCTGAGGCATGAGGATCTCTGTCAGTTTGATGCCATCTTGGTCTACAAATACAGTTCCAGGACAGTCAGCACTGTTAGACAGAGAAATCATGACTGGACAAAGCAACCATCTAACAAACAAATCAAAACATTGATTATTAAAATATTCCTTAAGGAATTGCCTAACTTGGTATCAAACCAAACATCTGATCTTGAGCCAAGATGGACCCTTGAGTTATTAAACACTTAGTTACTAGTATAAATTCATGATGAATGCTAAACAAGAATTCTCACAGAGGGAGGATGGGGAATCAGGAAGAAGGTTGTAAGAGAGGGAGGAGGAAAAGTTTTACATTTGACAACTAGCTGAATTCAATGGGAGGGGAAGTTGGTAAGACTATTTGACTGTAAAACTTTTTGTTTTTAAATAACACTTGTTTTGTTACAATCAATATAAATTCTATGAAAATGTTAATTGAAAGGCTGTTTGTGAGCAATTTATAAAAATATAGTAAGCTATGATATAGTGTGAACATTTTAACCTCAAGGATGGAATAGAAGGTAGTGAGATGCAGTGCTACACTACTTGCCAACTTAGAGCACAAGGTTTGCAAGCCTTTCTGTTTCAGAGAGCTTGGGAGCTCCGGCATTTAAGGGCAGTATGCCTTAGAGTAATTATACACGCATGTGAAAGTAGCATCCATTTTAAGGAAACTTATTTTTTAATAACTTAGGTTACATTTATTTTGTGCATGTGTGTGTATGTGTGTGCATGTATCTGTGTATGTGTATGTGTGTGGCAGGGGGAATAGGTATATGACCTGCAGGAATGAGTTTTGTCTGTCTACCATGTGTATCCCAAGGGCTGAATTTAGGTTATCAGTCTTGGAGACAGGCAATTTACCTCCTGAAGCCCTTTGCCATTGAAGAATGTTAGATTGTTCCCAGTGACTCTGATGATCTTATATGGTGTAAACAACATAGAGATCACATATCTGAGAAGGGTGTTCAAGTAGGTAGGAAATTATTTTCTCAGTGACTAGACTTAAATCAAAGAGCTTGTATAACACCTCTGGGGGGTACAAAAGAATTGTCATTGTAATTAAGGACGCATGAATTTAGTACGGCTTTCTAACCTATAAATATAGTATGTTAACAAATCCTGGGATGCTAAACAGGCATCAATGACAGGGAGGCCAAAGAATGAGAAGCTTGTACATTAATTAAGAACCTAACAAACAGTAACATTGATTCTATGGATTCACAGGTTTGCCCATTTGAAAGACATAAAAATGTGATTAACTTGGAAGGCATACACTCTTCTAGGCAAACACAGGCTAAGTGAGACATATTTAACTTGCATTTGTATATTCTCTCCCTTTTTAAACAGATCTTTTAATTAAGAATTGCTATTGCAGCTATTTTCAAGATCCTGAAGGAAGTGTCTTCGGTTGAATTAGGAAATCAAGGTAGATGGATATTTGTGATTATTTTTCTAAGCTTTATTGGTGCTCGTTATTGCCGACTCATTTTTTTTCCAGTCTATTTGCTATCAGGTTCATCAATTCCTGTATTGACCCTTGGAAATTCCAGTATTTACAGGAAAGATTATAAGGATATCTATAGCCATACACCAATGGCATCCAACATCACATATCTGGGCTTCTATATCCCAAATACTACATGCTGTTCATTATTGAACTCTAGACTAAGCATTGTTTGGTCACTTTAAAATCTTTCCCATTCTGACTTGGATCAAATAAGTTGATCGTAAGTCCTTCCTCTCAATCACTGGAAGATCTCTGACTTGAACGTTCCCAATATTCCTTTATTTGGCAAGCTCAATTGTCTTACATCTCTCTTCTGTCACTCCCTTTTCTTGTAAGCATGCTTCCTCTATTGCTTTCCATAACTCTTGTATATAGATCCCCACTCACTAGAGCTTTTTACTTTTTTATCTCTATAGAGTACCATTTCTTTTCAAACAAATATATGTCCCTATATATCTGTATATTATATTTCATATATCATATATATAGCATAACTTCTAGAAATCTTTGAAACATTCACATAAAAATGTAAATTCACATTTTTTATAGTTTCCTTTCTCCAAATTCAGATAACATGGGATTTTCTGGGTTCTAACAATTCTGCACATGGATAACTGGGATGAATGCTAGATATATATCTTTAGCAATAAATATCTTCTATTTCATAACAAATGCTCAAGAAATATAATATCACAAAGGCATTGCCATATTTTCCCAAAATGTTTAACTCCCTCTTTTTAAATGTTATCATCTACTAAATTGGTTTAAAGTGGGGTATGTAATGCCAGTTTGTTCCTTAGTCCATTCTAATGCATAAAACAAGTGATAGGGTTTTGCATGACAGGACTAAGTATTTCATGTTATGCAGAGTTTCCACCCCCTACTCAAAAGCAGTATCATCTATCACCAAGATTTCATCAGTAAATTTTTAAAATATCTCTTCTTAACCTGCCACATTTGTCCTTATCTTGCACATTTGTTGTCACGTAGCTCAAAAGACTCTTTAGGTGTAACATATTACTTTTAATGCCACACTTAATTACTTTTGTGATCAGAGCACCAGTTCTTAAGTTAATAAGAGTTCTGAAGTAGGAACTCCAATGCCTTCCACACACTCATGCTGTTTTCGTGAAATGGCATTTTTAGCCTCAATCATACTCTTTGGGGGATTTGAGCTAGTTAATCTTTCCCTGTGCATTTTTCCTTGCCTCGTGGTGGAAGCTCCATCTTCTCCCACATCCCTCCACTTCCTCAAATCTTTCAACCTGTAAAGTACTTCCTGAGGGAGGTGTGTTAACATGACCTCTGATAAAAAATATGGTAACCCACTTATAACTTCTGCTCCCCTGAAGTCATTGACTACACCCATGTGCTGCTCAGTCATTTGACACCATTTACCACAGTGCCTGATGAAAATAGATAATTATTCATAAAATGAAAAAGGAAATTTTCTTTAAGAAATGCAAGTTTGTACCCAAGTTTATATTCCTGTTGCATAGCAGTATATAAAACCATCATAACTTTTTTTTTTTACAAATACATTCCATTACATTGTTCCATCCATCCAGGCAAGGTACTTCCATTTACTTCACAGAGCAAATGTAAGCTGCCTAGTCAAAGCTCAGCTAATCCTTCATTTAATCTCTAATATTGTTTTTCTATTCCCACAGTCTATTTTCTTTCACAGAATGTAAGACTAAAGCTAATACATGCATAGAACAGGGTCTAAGAATGTATCTCAGTTGGTAGAGGTATTGAATACCATTAATGAAGATCTGTGTTCAATACCACACACTGATGAAACTGGGAAGTCTAATGCAGACTTGGAATACTAGCAATCAGTATGTAGAAGAGGGAGGAGCATTGATCAGGAACTATAGATGCAAGCATAACCAACAGAATATAAGGGATAGAAGAGAGAATCTCAGGAGTTGAAGATACACTAGGAGAAATAGATTCGTCAACCAAAGAAAATATTAAGTTCAACAAATCCCTATCACAAAATATCTGGGACATATGGGACATTGTGAAAAGACCAAACCTAAGAATAATAGGTATAGAAGAATGTGAAGAAACTTAACTCAAAGGTGCAGAAAACATATTCAACAAAATCATAGAAAAATAAACCTTTCCCAACATAAAGAAAGACATGCCAATGAAAGTATAAGAAGCCTACAGAACACCAAATAGAGTAGACCACAAAAAGTCCCCTCATCACATAATAATTAAACACCAAACATACAGAATAAAAAAAGAATACTAAGAATAGCAAAAGAAAAAGTCCAAGTAACACATAAAGGCAAACCTACCAGAATTACACCTGATTTCCCCATGGAAACTCTGAAAGCCGGAAGGCACTGGAAAAATATTCTACAAAGAGTAAGAGACCACAGATGCCAGCCCAGACTACTCTACCCAGTAAAGCTTTCAATCGCTATAGATGGAGAAAACAAGATACTCCAGGACAAAACCAGATTTAATGGGAGTGTAGCTCAGGGGTAGAGCATTTGACTGCGTATTTAAACAATACATAGCCACTAATCCACCCCTAAAGAAAGTACTGGAAGACTGAGTAGTGGGAAGAATAGAGAAGAGAAAGAAAAGAGATACCATATTAGAGGGAGCCATTATAGGTTTAAAGAGAAATCTGGCACTAGGGAAATGTTCAGGGAACTACAAGGATAATACCAATTAATAATCTAAGCAACAGAGGAGAGGACACCTTAAATGCCCTCCCCTGATAATGAGATTGATGACTGACTTATATGCCATCCTTGAGCCTTCATCCAGCAGCTGATGGAAGTAGAAGCAGACATCCACAGATAAACACGGAACTGAAATGGAATCCAGTTGCAGAGAAGGAGGAGTGATGAGCAAAGATTGTCAAGACCAGGATGATGAAACCCACAGAAACAGCTGACCTGAACAAGGGGATGCTCTTGGTCCCCAGACTGATAGCTGGGAAACCAGCATGGGACTAATCTAGACCCCATGAATGTGGGTATTAGTGAGGATGTCTAGGAAATCTATGGGGCCTCTTGTAGTAGATCACTACTTATCCCTAGCATAGGAATGCATTTTGGGAGCCCATTCCACATAGAGGGATACATCCTGAGCCTCCACATATGGGGGAGGTTCTAGGCCCTATCCCAAAGGATTTGACAGACTCCATGGAAGGCCTCACCCTCCCTGGGGAGTAGAAAGGGTATGGGATATTTAAGGGTGTTAGTTGGGGGCAGGGGAGGAGGGAAGGGAGAGGAAACTGGGATTGAAATATAAAACAATCATGTTTATAATTTAAATAAAAAATGAAAAAAAATAAAATAAAAAAACATAGTTAATGGCAAAATAAAAAAGAAGAGGGAGAAGTAGAAGTTAAAGTTCATCTTTGACTGCATAGCAAGTGCCAGTCCTGCCTAAACATCATGAGACTGTCAAGTCAGGTCAAGAAATTTAGAGACTATTCTGGAGACTTGTCTTTATGAAGATTGTGTTTTCATGTTATCTTACTTTCTTGGATGGTATGCTCATATCATCTACTAATTGAAAACATACTTCATAGAAAATTTGCACAGAAGACAAAAATTCAATAAATACACAGAAAAAATGTAACAGCTTCACTTCTACATTGAACATTATTAAACCCAGTTACACAAACAATTTCTGGTATTAATTAGATTTATGCACAGTAAAAACTCAACTGACTAAATTTTAAAATACAGTTTCTCATAAATTGATCATTTTCATTTTGCTAATTTTATAAATTTGGGTGTTCTTCATTTCAAACATTGAAAATAATCAGAGACTCCCACGTTAAGGAAGTTTAAAATAAGACCTCAAGGAGAGAAGAATTTTTATAATTTATTACATGTTCTCACCAATTCTCACATGTTTCTATTTCTCTATTTACAGATTACCTACAAATGATGAAGGGAATGATGCTAAACTTCTTGTTTCTTTTAACATAATTATGTTATTGTTATGCAAATGATTTGAAGATACTGAGACATCATTCTGGAGGTTTACATTACTACTATGATCAGGTAATAGACTTGATGTTGCTCAATATGTTTAGATTCAGTGTTTATGAACTCATATGGATTCTGAATTTCTGAAGACCTAATACTCCAGCTATCTTGAACACGAATTGTTTCACTATAAAGTCATTTTGCATGAAAAGATGAAAGTGATGACTTTTGACCTTGAATCAACTCAGAGAAGCAATTTATAGAGGTCAAAACCGTCAAAACTTGATACTGGCCATGCATCATGCAGCATTTCTGGTTATGTGAATAGTCTCTAGCATTGGGTATATGGAGTGAAGACAAAATTACTAGATAAGGAAGCATCATAGACACACATAATAGGATTTCAAAGATGCAGAATTAGGAAATCATTGGCTTTATGACTAGGCTAATGAATTAATAAAATCAGATATGCAGGAAAAGCCATAAGAATTACTAATCAATAGTTGTCCAATAGATTTAAAAATATTGCTGAAAGCCTGTAATCCCTTCCAGCACTTGGCAGGCTGATTTAATACAACCACAAATTTGAAGCCAACTTTCTTGCTTGCATAAGGAAACTTTTGTTGTCTCTATTATTGTTTCTGAATCAGGTAGTTTTAATTAGTACAAAATTAGCACCTACAAGCTGATTTTTTTGTTTGTTTTTTTTGCTTTTTTTCCAGTGGAGAAGAACACCTGCCATGGATTTTGCAGAGGAAAGCATGATAACAGGGTGTTTTTTTTCAGTTCTTAGTGCACAACTATGCACAGTCACAGGCATGCCAGGTCTTTCCTCTAGAATCCCTTATTCTCACATTGGACACAAATTAGGTCACACTTCATCCTTGTACTTTACTGTTATTTTAAAATTCCAAATAAATGTTAAACCAGGGATATTGCAGTAAATGAAAATAGTGTTTGATTGATGCATCAGCACACTTTGAAGTGTAACCGGATCCGGAAGAGCATTTGGTGAAAAGGGAGAACCAAATTCCAGTAGAAGGACACAAGAGTCATGAAAGAGCATGGGAAGCTATTTTAGTTTAAAAGTCATAATAGTTTATTTTGTACTATTTTATGTGATCGATTAGTGAATAAAAATGATATTTATAGTGAAGGTCTAAAACTCTTGGTGATGTCCATGGAGTCAGGACACCAACTCCAGCTGTATAGCAATCCACTGAGGTGTGAACTCTGGGCACTGGCAAGCATTTAAGTGTGTTCCTGAAGCCAACTGTGTGATAATATTTTTATTAGGACATTCATTAGAATGTAGTGAATTTAAATAAATAAATAAATAAATAAATAAATAAATAAATAAATAAGATGAGAACTGTAAATTTGTGTAGTTTATTTACCCTATTTTCCTGACTCAGAATTGTTATGCAGGCTTACTTAACTTTAATACAACAGTGAAAAGACTTTAACAACTATAGTTATACTTTGTCACACTAAAAATACATTAGTAAGTATTCATAATTTTAAGCATGAAATTTTGGTTAAATTCACTAAGTATGCCACCATTATATAGTTGGATTTCTCTTCAGAAAAATATGTATGTTCAAGGCTGAGGCAGGAGGATTATCCTGAGTTGCAAAAAATCTGGGTTAGAGTGACTTCCAGGCCAGATTAGGTGACAGAAAGACATCTTATCGCAATAAGCCACCATCAACAAATTTCTTCTGCCCTCTGTCTGTATTTTAAATACACAATTAGAAACATAAATGAGGTATACTGTGCCACTATAAAATAAAGAGTATGGAAATTGTATTCTTATAAATTTTGGGAAGCCTATTCATGTTTTCAGGAAGATTACTTAAACTCAAGAGAAATCTAAAGGAGATGTGCACTTGTGACTATTGGGATAATGAGACATGATAATGAATGTTTATCTTATCTTGAATGTGTTAAGGAAATATATCAAATGTATCACACAGCTGTTTAATTTACCAGATGATTTTAAATCTATTTTAATCAAGTGAATTTTATGATCATTAAGCAGATTCACAGGTGAGTGTATCAAACATGAATATAGAATTGTACTTTGGGATAATGAAAATCATTAAATATGTTTAATGTAAAAATGAGGTCAAGTCACTTGTTTTAAAAGCCTTAATTGTCAAAAGTAAATGAAGATCAAGCATTAATATACAACAAGAACTTCATATTTTTGCAAAATCACTCAAATTATTAAAACTACAGAAATGGTCTTAGCCATTTTAAAATTAGCATACAATGTGTTAGATAACATTATGGGTTTTTTCAAATTATTATATTTTAGTAAATATTTTCTTTTCTTATCCCATGTATCCGTTTACCTGCCCATTTCAAGTTGTACCCTTTCTCTCAGTGTGTTTTCCTTTCCATATCACATGTATTATTTTGTCTTTTCCCTGATATTAGTAGATACTTATTTTGTTGTTTTTAACTTTTAACCATATTTATATGCATTATCCAAATGATTCAGGATAGAAATGAATTTGTTTATATTTACATTCATTTACACACACACAAACCACACACAAATACTCCCACACAGACACATGCACACACTGACCCTATAGGCTAGGGTCAAAAATGTGACATAGATAACATGCAGTCATTGTATTTATAAGTTTGGGTCATCTGCGTTAACACTAACTTTGTAGATCTATCCATTTGTATCTGAAAATTTCTTAATTTCCTGCTTCTTTTCAGGTAAATAAAAGTGCATGTGGACATGCACCACACATTATCTATTCATATGTTGATTTATATGCATTTATTGACATCAAGGCTAGTTTCAATTGGATTTTGAACAGACAAGGATTGAAAATAGATATGCAAATATCTGTGGTAGAATATGGCTTCTTTGGGGATTGTATTTAGGATTGTTGTAGCTAGGTCATTGTAAAGCTTTAGTTATTTACCAAAAGAAGATGGTCAAGCTGCTAAACAGTCAGGTTCATACTAACAACTGCTGGCTAGCTCACAAGTAGCACAAAAGAACAACGTAATTTCTATCATGTATCATTTGGATAATTCTAACATTTTTGTAAGAGTTATTAAAAAGCTAAACCTCTTGTGAGTATGACATTAATTTAAGTAAGTTAGAAGTATTACCACATCTAATTTTAATAGTTATATGGTTGGTTATTATATTATATTATATATGGTTATTACTTCTTACTCAATTGAAACAAAACTTTGGATATTGTGGTACAACAGTGTCATTTACAAATTTTGTGGGAGAACTGACAAAATAAGGCACACAAAACAAAATCTCATAATATTAAAGTAAATTTACAATTTTGTGTTGGGTCACATTTGTAGATATTCTTGTGTTTAGATGAGATCTATTGCCATAAATGGAAAAATAACTATAGTCCCAGATATTAGGTGTTCAGCAGTCATGCTCCCAAGCATTTAATTTTTCTCTAGGCACTTTTTATCAAGTCAAAAAGATATGTTCCATGAGATGGAAACTTCTTTCCTGTTGACTACCTTTCATAGTGCCGGAAGGATCCATGGAGGTCATTGAGGAAAAAAAGTCATCATGCGGCTTACTCAGCAGTTTATTATACATGTTGGAAAACTAACTTGTCAGTAAAAACATTCCAAATTGTATAAAAGTGGCATGTTTGTTATGGGTATGTGTATGTGACTGCTTCCTGATTGTATTTGAGGTTTGCTCCACTTAAGGCATTTCATGCCCGGTAATGCAACCCTGATCAAAAGCCCATTACTGAAAAAGAAACAATAGATATATATATCCAAAGGGAATCTAAATCCATTGCTAAATGCACGTATCAAACTGCCTACAAATATTTATTTTCATATCAATAGATTACTACAGCTTTCAACATAGTCAAAGGAGATTGTGTCTGCAGTGGTCAGTGTTTAATACAGAGACTCACAACTAGTCAAGGTGCTGAGAATAAGTCATTTTGAGTGATCATCCGCAAATGAGATACATACATTAACCCAACTTTCCTGCCTAGTCTCAAGAAACGTCTTAGAAGAGAAGCAGAAAATTTAAGAGCTCAACAATGAGAAAGAACACAGTGACGTGTCGTCTTCTGGACCTGCTATGGCTACGGAATTCATGAATTCGCTGAAGCTTTGTTAAGGAAGATAAAAGGCCTGTATAAGCTCAGGTCAGTCAGCATTACAGTATGAGTGTCAGATATGCTTATGTGGCTTCACTCATTGTCAGGCACTATTATCAACTGATGCCTTCATGAGAAGGGGTTGCTTACAATATGGCTCCTGATAGGCTGTCCACATCAAAATGTTCCCCACCCATCTCCATGTAGGCAGCATGAATTGGACTCTGTGGAATACAGTAAAAAAGAAGGAAGGAAAGGATGTGATGATTGGAGAGGGAAATATTAGAGAGGGCAAAAAGAGTAAATGGGGGTAGGACTGGATATGTACAAGATACATTGTATATGTGCACAAAATTATTAAAAAACAAATTAAAAACGTTCTGTAATAAAGGATCAGTGCTGAACTTTAACAATTCTGAATGATGTCTGTTGAAGATGTGACGTTGATTTTGCCATGGTGAAACCACTGTTCATTTGTAAGGCCAGAACTCAGGAAGAAATCTGAGAGTGGTCTGTATGAACTTTGTCATGGGCATCGCATCAGAAACTTAATATTTGTATTTCCGGTGAATGGAGTTTAACAGATTGTTTAGGTGCATACATTTGTGAGAAGAAACACATGAGATAATGAGTAACAAATGGTAGCAACAGGAAAAACAACAGTGAGATAGTGACACAAAAGAAAATGCGACAAAAAATAAGCGAGCAATCAAAAATTACCATACATTGAAGTTAGCTTAAAATAATAATACATTTTTTGCCCATTTAAATGGATTTCAAGTTTACAATGGTGTTATAGAAATTCTTCAAATCCCTTCAAGCAGCAGAAAGAGCATATCCCAGATTACCAATTGAAACACTCCACTGGAATATTCTGGTCCCTGGAATGGAAGAAAACTCTGGTTATCAGAATGAGCATTTCAAAGAATTCAAGAGTCGATGGCTATCAGCGGAGGGCCAACAGAGCTGCATACCTCAGGAGGAAAGAGAGACCCCAAAGGTTCCTGACAAGATCCCACGTGCTGAGGTCCAAGGTTAGATTAACAGGAAGGTGGGGGGGGTAAGATGAGGACACACAGCCACCTCTCTGCATCCTGAGTGAGAAGTGTTGTAACCAGCTGACTCTTACTTCTGCTGTCACAGCTGGAGCATATCTTACTACCACAGGATCCTCACTCCAATGGTCTATTTCAGCCTGCTTTCCTACAGATTTCAGGATCACCAGCCCAGTGATGATACCACCTACAATAGGTCTGGTGCCTCTCCCATTAATCACTAATTAAGAAAATGTGTTATAGACTTGCTTACAGCCTGATCTTCTAGAGGCATTTTCTTAATTGAGGTTCCCGATGACTCTAGCTTGTCTCAAGTTGACAAAAAAATCAAAAACAAACAAACAAACAAACAAACAAAAAACCCAAAAAACAACTATCCAGCACAGTTCCCTAAAATGGTATATTGAGAATATAGTGCTCAGGTCCAGGTAAACTTAAGTATCAGAAGCCCAAAAACATTAGAGAATTAGAATTCATTCTCATTCTTTAAAAAAAAAAATTCTATTACGACCGGACAGTGGGGGCACATGCCTTTACTCCCAGCACTTGTGAGAAGGAGGCAGGCAGATTTCCAAATTCAAGGCCAGCCTGTTGTACAGAGATCCTTCCAGGACAGGCTCCCAAGCTACAGAGAAACCCTGTCTAGAAAAACAACAACAAAACTAAACAAAAAAAAAAGAAAGAAAGAAAAAAGAAAACAAAAAACAACAAAAACTAAACAAAAAAAAATTCCTAGAAGTTCTACTGTGGGTAAAACCATTTTTGCTTTTCAAAGTAAAAAGCCACAGAAAATTTATAGCAAAAGGTAAACTGCAGAGGGGAATCAAACAGAACTGTATTTATGTGGTTCTTACTGGGCAACATGACTGAATGAATACTAAGTGTATACTTTAACAATATCAAAGAAAATCACATTGTGCACTAAGAGCTATGATTGCATTTTCTGAAAAGCTAATATCTCAGAACTGAACATTATTTTTCTATGAGATGTTAATGGAAAGAAAGTCAATAAGACATATTTGTGTACATTTGTATTATTTTACTTATAATTAATTTTCAGATCCCTTCTCTCTACATAGCCAAGATTTAGTAACCATTTAGCCTGCAAGGGTTAAAAAAAAAAAACAAAAACAAAACACCAACAACAAAAAAAAAACAAACAAAATAGGAAACAGAGGTTTTCCACTCATACAGGTAGATTTGGGGACGTTTTAATCCAGTGTTCTCTCTACTCATGTATGCAACAAAGAATCAAGTTATTTATTCTCAGAAAGTGAACTATTAAGATGACAAAAGATAGTATTTTAAAGATGTCTTTCGTTTAACAACAAAGACAGTCCTGTCAATTTTCACAAATAGGGCATAAAGGGAAACAAGATACTTAGATGAATTATGAACACAGTTATTTACTGCTATTATTAGCTAATTACTAGTTTTCTATTACATACTTGTGTGATTTGGAGTGAAATAAAACACGGAATAAAGACTGGCATTTTACTGCTTGACAAACAGGTACATAACTCCAGAACATGCCTTTGTTTTATAATCCCAGTGGAATGTGCTAATCCACACTGCATCAAGTATTCCTCATGATATCTCTATATTGCTCCACGTAGACTCCTCTGATATTCACAGAACTCCATTAAGTGTAAAGTCATTAGAAGGCAGAGCAAAAGGTCTTACTTGGATCTCATGTCTTTCAAAGTCCTCATCATGTTAAGATTCTGACACTGCCTCTAGACTCTGGTAACTACTGTGCTGTTCAAATTGGAACTCTTCTGCCTCCAGTCCTCTCACAGCAACCAGAGCCACTTCCTTAGGCCACGTTAACCTAGTTATCAAAGTGTTTCACTGTTGGAATGTTCTTGAACTTGCCCAATCTGTACTATGTTTCCAAACTAGATATACACTTCTGCTAAAACAACTTTTTTTTTTCCAAGCTGAATGTTTGGCACTGGACAATCAATTGTTGTGCTTTTCCCTGGAGAAGACCACCTGTGATGCTCTCAGCTCTCCTCAGTCGTCTATAGTTCTCTTTGTAGGGTTGAACCTTGAAAATGCACATATAAGTAACATTATATGTACTGATCAGGTTATGACTAATAATATTTATGTATGTACATATATACCTACACAAACTTATATGCATGCAGTAACAGTATAGAGCTAATGAATTTGAATGAGTGTGGAAATAGTATGCAGGAGGGTTTGGAGGGAGAAAAGGGACGAGAGAAACGTAATTAAGTTACATTCTCACAAATTAAAAAATAATTTATTAAGTATTTTAGTTACTTCCTTTTGAGTTTCCTTTCTGCTTTCTCCATATATATTTAGTAAACTATCTTAACCATTTTATAGGGGTATTTATGTAGGCAAGAATCAGCATTTTCAAAATTTCTACATTACTATTGATGGGACTAAAATTGCATCAACTTTATTTCCATATTTTAGAAGTCAGAAGAATCTGTTCTCTCACCCTGTAATCACCTTACACACACTTCACATCAACTAGCTCAAGAAGCCTTTAATTTCCTGGCCGCAGACTAACTTAAATGAATACTGAAAGCTAATAGGAGCTTATTTGAAATCTAGAGAAATAGGAAACTACTGTATTATTGAAGCAAAAGGAGTTTAAAGTACTATAATTATCCGAGCACTTATTGCAATTCCACAAACTCCCCGAAGTTAATAGATTTTATTAGACCCTTTTCAGAAGTCAGACTTCGTGCCATTTGGATTTATTTGTTGTCCTGGCTAAAAGTTCCAGCTGAAGTCAAGGTCATCTTCTACCCTAAAGTTGGTGTAATTAGTATCAATCCAGTGTTTCACTGAGCTTACATTGAGGTTATTAACTGTGTTTCATGCAGAGTGTCAAAGCAACAAGGGCAAGGCTGGCAATCTCTCCTGCTTCAAAGGCAAAACCCCTAATTTAATTCATCCATTAGGAAGAAATATGCAGCCTGTTTAGTTTATTAATGACTTTAAAAGTAATTTCAGAGATGTTCTAGAAATATTTATTCCTGTATGAGTCATGCATTTGAAATATGAAACAGAGGATCACATGTAACTCTTTTTTTATACCCAGTTCTTTAAAGCAATGTGCTTTCTGAAATAATTGTGGCATTATTTTAATATATATATGAACAAGCATATACATAAACAGACATGAGAAAATTGATTAAGGTATCTTTTGTTTTTCAGAGGTTGTATTGCAAGACATTCTTGTATAATTCTGGACTGTATTAAATTAAGGATTTTTTTCTGTATAATCACTCAAGAGAATCTTAAATGCATGTATGAAAACAACAGATAGTCCTAATAGCTTAAAAAATATAAACTAGTATAACAAGAATCAGTTTAAGTGGATGTAAGTTAAATTGAGAGGCAAGTTTAAAATAAAATTAGGCAGCCCATAAAAATTTCAGGAGAAAAAAACCTAATATAACCTTTTGTATTTTACCACTGTCTTTATGGAATGCTAATTAGATAATTAAAAACACAGATTTTCCTGATACATGTCTTATATGTTGTAAAAGCCTATAAAGATTTAAAGTCTTTCAAACTCTGTCAGAAGACAAGTTCACATGAATCAGAAGTAAATTCATTTCATTTTGGAAATGACTATGTATACACACACACACACACACACACACACACACACACACACACACACACACACACACAGTGGTATGCTTTCTTTCCCCTTCCAAATGAGATTTGCTACAAAGCTGCATTTATGCCAGCCCATCACGAATTACCTGACTCATTGCCCTGATTCCAAAATTTGGTTACTACCTGATTTTACCACCTGAACTCTCAGCCAGCAATCTTACTCAGCCATGTATTAGTTGAAGTGGCAATGTGGTTTCTAGAGAAACTGGAAGTACCTCCAACCACAGAACAAGTCCACTGTTTGTTCATTGTGAGAGAGAAATATATCTGCTATCTTGTTTCCACTATTTACTGTGTTTCATATACTTACTTATAAAAAGACGCAACTTCATGATATACAGGTTTTCCAAATACTGTAAGACAGATATGATCTTTCATATTAGACTAAACATTAAAACCTGTCTTTTTACCAATAAATAAGTTTTTGTATACAGACTGTCTGAATTGAAAATTATTAATTTTATCAAGTGAAAATATTAATGACAACATGACACTTAATTTTTAAAAGAGCACAACAACATGCAAATTGTGTTTGATTACTATCATAAAACCAGAAACATAGCTAAATAGCTAAGCACTCATAATAAAAGCTCACAAACAATGTCTTGGTTTGCACACTTTGGGACTTAAATGTGTCAAAATGATACACTCTTGACATAATTAATGCTCCATTTGAGTGACTTTATTCTGACTGATTTAGAACACTCATGGTTATACTACAATCATTCTTTGTTACGGCTCAATCTTTTTTCTCTTGTTCTGGCAGATGGTTATTCTGTGTTATTCTACTTAAAGTCATCTTTTTAGGAAAGAGCAGAAATACTTATAAGAACAAACAAAAATTGATGAAAGGTATATAGGATTTGTGAAACCTCCCACACTCATACAATCTGGACAAAAATAGAAAAACACAATTTAAATCATTATTTTTTAGCCTGTCTGAATTGAATAAATGCTTTGGGCACTAATTTCAAGTGCACACATCATTTTCTGTTTAGCAGACTTGAACTTTTTTATGTTAAAACAATTGAAATAATATGTAGACAGGTGATACTCTTTTAGGATATATATTTTAGACAATTTATGATTATTAAAAGAATGTATGTCATTGATTCTCAACCTTGTGAATGCTGAATACTTTAATACAATTCCTCACTTTCTGGTGACCCCTAATTATAAAATTATTTTTATTGATATTTCATAAGTGTAATTTTGATACTGTTATGAATTGTACTGCAAATATCTGCAAATTCAAATGGAGTTCAGTGACCCCTCTAACAGGGTCTTTTGGCTCCTAAAGGGGTTGCAACCCACAGGTTGAAAACCACTGGTCTATATTAATATTGGTATAATTTTATAATTCATATCAAATTCTCTAAGCTGGCATAAAACAAATGTTGAGGTAAATTTTAACTTCAAATTACACAGCTCACATGTGTTAAAGTGAACTTTCATTATTATTGCTTCAGTTCTTTGGAAAGGAAATCAGTAATTTATTAACATCCTTTAAAATTAATATTTGAAGATTATGTTCACATACTGTTTTCTATATTGAGCCATATTTAATAAATTCAGTTTTCATTTGTTTGGATTCTAAACTACAATGTTAGCATTGGGGTGTAAAATGTCTATACTGAAGATATGTGAATTGAATTTTAGATGCCTGCTAAAGCTTCCTTGACTGTAAGGTCGACATATACATACATACATACATACATACATACATACATACATACATACATATATACATGTTGCAAACCTAACTATTAACATGGTAGATCTAGAGATAGAAGTTTGAAATAGATGCCTAGGTTGATGATATGACTCCTTTACTGGAATGTAGGTTCTCATCTTTCTACCATGTGGTGACAGAAGTAGAGACCACTAGATAAGGAGAAGACCCTCACTTGTACCAAACCTATGCCTTTGATATGGAGTTATCTTGAGAAATATAAGGAACAAACGTTGATCATGAAGCATCTGATTTATTCAACTACGCACATTGCTAAATATATAAATACAACCTCTTTGGTGTGTATATTACTTGCACTGGATAACCAGTCAGTGAATTCTTTGTGTAAGAATATTTTTCTGGATCTCCATATTCCTCAGTTGCCTTTAGCTTTATAGATTTGAGACCTGTTAGCATGTCACTTGTGTGTTTAGTAGTCACAGTGGTGCGGTTTTATCGTAGCTTTTTACAGCATAAGAGAAATTATGCCTAATACCAGATACCTAGGTTATTACCCAGAGCTATATAGAGATGGTTCTAGGAGGGTGATAGAATTTTGTTGAAAGTTACTTCCAGAGTAAAATAAGTGTACTAGAACTTATGTTAGTATAAAAAGAAAGTGGTAACTTGAATATATCTACTAACAGAAAACAGCATGAGCTAATACAAGAATTACACTCCGTCCAAGCAAGGATGCCAAGTGACCAGAATAGAATCCAAATGTGACTTCACATCACATCCATATAATGTAAATGGTGCTTTGCCCATCTGATTGTTTCTGAATGTCACTCGTCCCTTTGGTTGTAAGTATAACCAGGACATACGGTAGAGTGAGTCACTTTCAATTTCTTTTCTGGATATAGGCCACTATTTAGTATTTTCTTCTGAAAAAAATTGTTATGTTAATTCATTAGAAATATTTCTTTAATTTGCATCAAAAACTCAAATGTGGTTGGCAGTGTGCAAGTACTCAATATCACAAAACTTACTGAGTAAAATTATCTGAACATTTCTCCCCAAACATGGACTAGAATATCAATGATGTAGGTGACCTTGGTTACTACTCTGGTGTTCAATGGACAGAAACGAGAAAAAAATGGGGATTAGGCTGACATTCAGTGTCTTCTACTAATTTTACTACATGTGTAAAGACATGACATTCTCAGGAAAATATTCTAATTCTTTACATCTCATTGGATTCTAAATGTTTTTTTCTATCTTTGAATAAGAAACTGAAAGAAGAGACCTATTTTATGTGTTTGTATGAACACATGTTTTAAACTTTAATAATGTTTTTACCTCCGGGCGTTGGTGGCTCACGCCTTTAATCCCAGCACTTGGGAGTCAGAGGCACACAGATCTCTGTGAGTTTGAGGCCAGCCTGGTCTACAAGGGCTAGTTCCAGGATAGGCTCCAAATCTACACAGAGAAACTCTGTCTTGAAAAACCAAAAAATAAAAAAAAATGTTTTTATCATAACATTTCTTCCATGTTTTCTTCATCCAAATTCTTGCCTATACTCCCACACCACTCTTCTTCAAATTTATAACTCCATTTTGCATTAACTGTTACTGCATATAAATAAAAATTTGTATATGCATACATTCCCAAGTATAATCTATTCAGTCCATATGATGTCACTTGTATGTATGTTTTCAGGGCTAGTTGTTTGGTATTGAACAAGCAATCGACATGACCTTCTTTGGGTCTGTGGAGGGCTACCTCTCTGACTCCTAGTTTCCTCAGTTACAGGGATTTCTTTGTAAAGGTTTGAGATTAGGTGGGCTTTTTCCCATGTAATTTGGCATGTCCATTTTTGTCATTGTGGTTCACATTTGGGTAGTCATGTTGCTAGACTCCTAAAGTGTTACCAGCATGAAAAGATATGCATGCCTTTTAATGTTTACTGGAATGCTTTACTAGAATAGGATTTTTCTCTCACTACTAGTATCATAAAATTTACAAAACATCATAGGATAATATAAATATATAAGGCACAATGTGTAATCATTTAAAAGGGTACTCAAAATAAAGTAAAGGAGACATTTATGTTTGTTATTCATATGCCTTAAGTACTTTTTACTTTGCCTCATAGTTTTCTGTGTTTTTTCTCTTAATACAATACTATGTAAGAAAAATCCTTAAAAGCTGCTATCATAAATTCACATACAGTTGAAAATATGCTCATTAAGTAAAACATAATTAACCAAAATATTTCTAAGAAACTCTTATTGCTGCTGATATCAAATTATTTTGTCACAGCTCATTTACATGTTATAATGTAGCTGACCATGACTGCTAATAATTAACAGTTACCAGACATGTTTTTCTTTCTGCAATAAGAGGAAAGCAGGTTTTAAAACTCTTGTGAAAGGCTTCAATCCAATTTCTTATCAAGACTGAATAAAATCCAAGAAAAAACATATATTGTACCAGAAAAGCCATGTAAGGCAAGATATAAAAATGATAAGACATTCTTGTTATTACTCAATTACCTGTAGGAACATAGAGTCTCCATAAACATTCAGTTAAATTGTTACACTAAATATGTTAGTTTAGCTTTAAGACACAAAAAAATGCGTGTAAGTAGGGAAAGGCAAGGATTAAATGAGAAATTCTTTCTGCACATTGTTGTGAATATATTAAATATGAAGCATGATTTCTTTCTATAATTTCTGTATTTTTTGCATGTGGGATTATTTCTATTCCTTTAAGTAAGGCTGCTGTCTTTGGTTTGGAATAAAAAATACTTATTTGTATACTAATTTCAGAGTATTCGTAGAGCCAGGTATAAATTCACATTAGTTCAGAAAAATCTAGAATATTCCATTGTAGAATATTCTGCTAGTAGAGTCACTTTATGGTGATATATATTTTTTGAATATTTACCTGAAAGTTCCAAGTGGTGAATTACACATGACTGTTCATTTTAGAAAAATTTCAACACCATGAAAACTTCAATTTGTAGAAGAATAACAAGTCAGTAACATTAATGCAGGATATTTACAGCCAAATGCTATCTCCGCATCACTGGGCATGTTATTTTTTTACATTTAAAGGAAAATCAAATTCTGTGTCCTGTCTTCACATTTCAAGTTTGCTTAAGGTATTGGAGATATTATTCTTTTTCTAAATAGCATTGCATAATATTTTGATATCATTCATAAGTGGCAGTAAAAATAAAATATACAATTTGACTCATATTCTACTTTAGTAATTCCACTTTAATACTAATCTTGTTGACCTAATTACATTTTATAATTAAGATAACATAAATATGTAAATTGGCTCTCACTTATTCTATTCTGCACAAGATCCTTTTACACAGCTCCCTAGCTGGGCTTCTGAGGCTAAAACAAAGAAGCATACTGTACCTCTTCTGCTGCTGCTTGATGCAGATGTGCTTGGGCTGGTTGTTATGGCTACAGTGGTTGTTACTGGTGCAGTGGTAAGGGAGGGGATGATAGTAGTGGGAAGCAAAGTGGTAGGAACATCTGGTGAGTGGAAAGAAACAAAATATAAAATAAAATCATATCATGCAAACAAAAGAGAAACACAAATGATTCAAATTATAAATACACACATCTTATTTAGGCTTCATTTTATAAGTTGAAACAGAATAACAGGTACAAAACAACCATAGCACACAGGTTCTGTCATTTTTCTTTCACTTCTCTCTTATGCTCCTCAAAAAGAAAGATTAGGAGCTATTTTGGAAAGTAAGCAAATCCTTTGCAATGTTTAAAGTGAAATTTAAAATGACAAGAATTCACTTATTCTTTGAGTCATTTGAAAATCTCTCATGCAGTAGCAAAATACACATATGTGACATAAAAATGACATGCTTTGTCAAGGAAGTAAACAAAGAAACAACACATATAGAAATAAACACAAATACCACCATACAAGATTAAAAAGTGTTAACGATGAGTATGTATATGCATGTTAAATAATGCCTTTCTTTTTCCTTATAGGAAAAATGATAGGAAATAGGATGAGAGCATTCTTTAGAAACGAACAAACAAAGGAAGCAAATTGTTATTATAATTGTTATTTTGCTCCTCCTGTTTTCACAGACGATGTTAATGTACAGTTTAAAGGCTGGCAAGTCTTACCGTAATTAGCTGGTAACACCTTCTAACATATTTGCAGTACCTAGGAATCTTTTACAAGTATTGAGTCAACTAGCATGGAACGCGATGCGATGTTCAGACAAGCTTATGACTTATTTGAACACAGGACACAAAAAGAAGTTACTGAATAAGGGTTTGAACTATACCAGTCAGTCTCCAATCCACAATTAGTCGAGTTGTCATAAGTTAAAATTTGATTCAATTCCAGGGATAACAATGAACAGAAAGAACAGCTTAGTGTGCCATGCCCAGATCTTCCTTCGTTTCATTAAACCAGGCTCAAGTATCTAGAGTAGGAAAGAGAGGCCTCCAGTAATGCTGCCAGTGTCAAGCTAGGAAAACCCTCAGGAAAATCCTTGGAGAGAAATTTTGTTCCCAGCAGATAGGCATATAATTTACACAGCAAGGAAATTAGAAACACTTCCGCAATTACCTGTAATTACTGTACTGGGGTTTGATTTCGTATGTTTGTCATGAAACCCCGATATATTCACAGTCCTTGGCAGATTATTTTTCTGTTGAAAGATTTCTTGTCATTCTTTGAGGAAAAGTCTTTGAGTCACTCCAAACATTTTTCTAGTTCTTTACTCTGATAAATAGCTCTACTCGATCTGCCTGACTCTACCCGCTGAATCCTGCACATTGGAGACACTGAAACCAGCATGAGACCACTCTCTTACCTTGAGTATTGATGTTTACACCTGTTTTTCAACAGGGAAAATGCTTCCTGGCCAGTCAAATTAAGAAAACAACCTCTAGAAGCTCAATGGTATTACATTAATCACTAGGGAAAATGGGCATTGCCTGGAGAGTAATTTATCATGATCATAAGGTGGCATTGGATTTACAAAGAGCATTGTGAATGAGCAAGAACTGTGTTATTTTTGCCCATGGCATATTATCTGTTGCTTTTTTATCATACATTCTTATTGCTTAATAAGATTTTAAACAGAATAGAAGGAGATAGAAACATACTCGATAAAAATAGTCATTTTTATGTCTACCTAAAATAGAAAATAGTACATTTTTATTAGAAATATTATTGGCTCATTTGGGGTCTGAAATGTATTTAGGCAAAAACAACATCTAGTTTTACAATATTTAAGAGCAAACAATATACTTAGAAGTACATATATGGAGTTTGATGAAATTCATCATAGATTATAAAATTATTTTTGTTATCAAATAGTAAACTAAAATAACATCATCTTAACCACTATGTGGGAAACAAAACAGCCTTTCAAATTTTCTTTATTAATTAATTATAATAGCTGGCCCCAAATAACTGGCTTATATTCATTTGCTTGGTCTGGTTTATTCTAAACAAAATATTAATTTGATTTTTTTTACCTTTTCCTATCTCAGCAATGATAGAAATTCTGGATTATTTGGGAGCGTATATATGTTCATGGTTTTTAAGCATTGTTAAATGAACCAATCTAATCTTATAAGTGTCAAATACAATAAATGTAGATTCTTTTATCATTTTCTAGTATTTAGTGAATTAGTAATTTCAGTACTTACTAATAAAGTTAAAAAAAAAAAAAAAAAAACGGATAAAGCCCTGTAAAATACATAGATAGATGAGAAAGTATGGCACTCTCTACCACCTAGGCTGGCTCCCAAGTATATCCCCTCATATTTTCCACACTTCCTAGAAGATTCATGTATTATTGATAACAATTTAAGGACAACTGTGTAAAAATGGCATGCCAATAAGAAATCTTTCTCAATCAGCATTACATGTTTTTAATTGTTACTAGCCAAACGCTATGTAGTTTATAATATGTTTATTTTCCATGAGTTTTCATTCTGGTCTTTTATTGGTCATTCAAATTTGTTTTAAATTATTTCAACTCAGTGGTGAAACAGTAAAGTTAAAACAACCTAAAATAGTCACTTCTAGAATACAATTAGAAACAAGTATAATTCAATAATGTAAGATAAACTAGAATTAGTTAGAAATGTCAGAAAGATATCAAGAAATTACATGAAACTTCTGTCTCATAGTTAAACTTTCTATTGGATCTGATTTTATTCTGGTCTTTCTGCATGTAATTAACCCTGGAAGGAAGAGCTTTTAGTTAATGCACAGGTTTATGCTCTATAAATATATGACTAAAAGAACCAGAAAAAAACCTTATGTGACAGAAAGAATTGATTATAATAGAATTCAAAGGGTAAATTAAGTTTCTCATAAACACCCTCTGTATCTTCAAACAGGAAAAATATATTGTTAGTTTTTGAAGAATACATTTTAGAACCACAATGTACTTTTTATTTTCAGTTAAAAAGAAAATAATAAATGCAACATCAGCCACAAATATTTACTAATTTATTAGTGACTTATTATAGATTATGCATATATGAATTATATGACTTAAAGGTAGCATATTTATGGGACATGAACTGATTTGAGAGTTTTCCTGCTGACAGCTCAAAGATCTTTAATCCTGAGTGGCTTGATTAGGACCTGAAAAGTCAGACATTAACAAATGATTCTGAGAATTCTTCCTAAGTCCAAATATCCTTTCCCTCTTTTTATAAAATTCAAGTTTGCTTTTGGAAAGTCTTGCATCTATAAATTAGAAGCAATATTTGAGAAAACTTAAAAAATATCTCAGTAATGAATGCTTGAAATGTTAATTTTGGCCTTTTGGAAAATGATTTTAAAACCAGGCTTACATTTTCTTATGGAAATATGAGATATAAAGCTACTATTCACCTGCCTTCTATTTTTTAAAACAAGTTCTTATCATGTAGCCCTGGCTAGCCTGAACCTCCCTCTGGAGACCAGTCTGTCTCTGAAGTGTCAACATGCCTGGACCTCATATTTTTGATGTATCTAGAATCAGAGAAAATTTTAAAACCATTATACCATTATTATAAGAAATAATTAGATAAATCAACAAGATATAAAACATGGCTATATTTCTCTTTTAGTATTTATCTTTTCAGTTTTTCAAAGAAGAAAACATTGTTATTTATATTCAATGTATTCACATGCACATACAACAAAATACTCAACATTGGTTCAGCTGTAATTAATGTCCTATATTTGAACTTAGTCAAAATAATTGTGAGAAACAAAAATCATGGAACCACATGCGTCATCCAGTGAAGATACCTGATGCCAACACTAAGGATCTGAGTTCAATACCCAGAAAACACATGGTGAAAGGAAAGGAACAACTCTGATAAATTATTTTCTGACTTTTGCATATGTGTGATGGTATAGCTACACACATAACATATAAATAAATAAATTATAATACTAAGTTCATTGTAATTATGTTTTTTTCAGACCTATTCATAAAAATAGTAATTTTTAGAGAAATTATTGAGATCCACTTTTCATTCAAATGGTCTCAATAACCTTACAATTTTAAAAGGTGCTAGTTTTGATTGTAACATATATATAGGATATATATGTATATATATATATATATATGTGTGTGTGTGTGTGTGTGTGTGTTGATATATATATATATATATATATATATATATATATATATACCAATTTCTCTGAAAACATGATTGACTTTTAAATTTTTTTTCCTAAAAGACTGTCATTGTATGGAAAATACTATACATACGCATATTCTAAAGTGAAGAAAGCTTGCTGGACAAATTTTGATTATTTGTTAAATAAATTCATTGAATTCTATGAATTCCTTAGAATTTAAATACAAACACAAGTCATTAAATACAAACCCAATTTGCTGAATAATAGTATCCATTATTTCATCACTATACAATATGTGTTATATACTATGTACATAAAAATTTAAATTTTAAACAATCAAGTAAGGATTTCTATAATTATACATACATACATATGTATGTATAATATATATATATATATATATATGTATATCATTAAATGCAGAGGTTCCCTTTAAAGGAAAATTGTAACATTTTTATTGGCAGGAAACTGTGAAAAATTTTAAGTCATAAAAGTTGGGTTATAAGTTTGTGTACACATAAGTTATGCATTGTAAGTAATTTTAAATAATCATGTTGCATAAAAATTTCCTAAAGCATTTTAAGAATTTCAGACAAAACCTCTCCATCTGAGCTACTGAACGGTAGTGCAGACATTATTGAAGTAAGCACCAAGTGTTACTCAAGAAGCCAGTGTTGAATTACAGATAAGTGTACTCTATATCATAATAATTCTATGATAACCTACTCCCTTGAAGAACCATTTCAGCTTAGGCTTAAAGATATTGAACAAATGAATTAATATCAGTGTGGAAGGGCATTCATTGTTAAGCTTGTTTCATGGTAAAGCATCAGTCCATTGCCCCTCCTTCTTGGCCACTGTGACCGTGTCCCCCATTGTACTGAGGCAGCCAAGGTGTGTAGACACCTTCTCTCAGGAAGAAGATGGCCTCAGGACATGCATGCTTGGTGACTTTACATCATTTTTCTTTATTCCAGTTTCAGGACAAGAAAACCTTTGAGCTGGGCACGCAAAAGTACATGTAGCCCTGCCTTGGGGGCTTTCATCAAGTTCTCTCTCCACTCTCTCCACTCTCTCCACTCTGTGCTGCCATCTCACAGACACATCCTGCTGCATGACATCACCTCCTTCCAGTCTGTCTTTCGAGGCCTTGTCAGGATTTCATTTGTGGGGCATCCTCTCATCTGAAACTAGTCCTGTTTTCCTTCTCTGTATCTGCAAATGCTTTGTTTACCACATGTTGCCATCCATCTTTTATTCTACCTCACGCAATAGACTACCAGGTTAACATTACATTAAAACATGCCTTCATTATATACAGATACCGATTTTTTCCTGAGACAGTTACACTCGACCCACTCTACCTCTGAACAGTATCAAGAAATATATTTGACTATTTAGAAAAATTCTACTTTCTCGTGTAGAGAGTATCCAGTATTCACCTGGCATTTACCATTCAATATACTTATTATATATTTATATTGAATGGTAAATATATAGTGAATACTACATATATTATATATGTTCTTTATAATATATACATATATATTAATGGAACAAAAATTAAGAAAACAATCTACTTATATATTTTTTTAGATCCTTCCTTGTTATATATGCTTAAGGTGCTTTGAAAACACTCTATGGATGATAAAATGTTGATAAATAAGTAATATATCACTTCTAAGAGCATAAATATGTAACCAATATTTACATAATATTAATATGTAGGAATGGTGTAGTTTTTGCACAAAATAGTGTCAAATTCCTGCTAAAAGTCTACACATGTGAAAAAAATGGTCTAAAATTTGAAAATACAACACTGGAAGGAGCTTCACATCTGAATGAGTGTGTCAGCATTTTAAATTTGTTAGAATTGTAACTAATAAATGCCAATTAAAACAATGATGAAGTGTCCCTCTATTCACTTGCTAACAATGGAATTAGAAAACTCCAAACCCTATCTTCTTCTGGAGATCATTAGAGCACACAGATCCCATAGAGCCCTGTCAGAATGAAGTCACTTCCAACAGGAACCGTGTACAATAAACTACAGAGCAGTGCAACGATGCTTTTTTTTTTTTTAATAACAAGTTTTTCAGGTTAAAGGTATGTCCTGTTTTCTGTAAATGTGGTGTATAATTTCTAACTTGTCAACTTGTTTTCTTTTGTGACAGTTTCTCTTTTTAAAAATGGCATTCAGAATGGATTTTCGAAACAAAATTAAGTCTAAAGAGCCCCAGAAGTCCAAGCTGCTTGTTTGTTTCCAAAGACTGTAGCCCAAATCAGGAGAAAAAAATGCTACTATTTAGTCTGGAATGCATACATCTACATTCTTCCTGTTGATGGTACTGAGCTTCCCATTCTAAATGGGTCAGTGTAATCAGTTCATGTCAAGAACAATTATGGATATTCACACAAAGGGTCGGGATTCTGAAGAGAACAGAATTAAGGTAAGAATTACTATTGTGCTAAATAGAGTTCAAATTTCTCTAACTTAGACATAACATTGGATCTTTAATATTGTATTGCTTCATCTACTGCCACTGGGAACAATGGCAAGAGGCATGCTTACTGGTTTTGTTTTTTGTAAAGATGGGCATTTATCTGTCCACATTATATTCAGCCCACATGTAGCAGCCTATTTAAGTCATAGCATAAAGTGATGACAACTCCAGAGCGCTCGCTGAATTGGTAAACATCAGGCTGACAGGACTTCAACTTACCAATATGACCCTGCTCTTTGGGAGAGCTACCATAAGCCCTTCTGTTTCAAAAAAGGGACCCTTCTCAACATTTGATTGGAATGAATTTCTTAACATTTCCCTGGTAACTTCCACCGGCTTCTCATGATAAGTGGAATCTTTATACAAAGATGATAACAAAATGGCACTCTTGAAATTGAAAAGATCTGCAATTTTAAGCTGTAGGTGGTAGCCAAGGGTTCTAAGTAATTACAAGAAAAGTTTATGAATAAAATTGATGTCTTATTTGAAGAGAAAAAATTTACACATTTCCCCTTTAAAACACCTTTGTTGAATTCTATAGGGACAGAGTAATGTGGAACTTAAAGAGGGGTCAACAATGCCTGAAACATGGGTGACCCTGTATTGTTTAAATTCACTGACCTCACTGTATAATTTCTCTCCTGGAAGGATCTTACCCTGAGTGAGTCATGTGATTTTAGAGGAGGACATCACTTCCCTTCTTACACAGAAAGTAAAGGAACTAAGAGACATAAGGATGAAGTGTGAAAAATATTGAGAAGTTCGAATCTGGTTTTCCAGGTAAGCTCTGACATAAAGAAAGAAGGGAATGCTATGACTACTATTTAATTTAACCACATTAGAAACAGGGAGTTTGGGCCGGGCATTGGTGGCGCATGCCTTAAGTCTCCAGCACTCGGGAGGCAGAGGCAGGTGGATTTCTGTGAGTTCGAGACCAGCCTTGTCTACAAGAGCTAGTTCCAGGACAGGCTCCAAAGCCACAGAGAAACCCTGTCTGGGAAAAAAAAAAGAAACAGGCAATTTGGTATGGTAATTTCTATAATTCTTTTTAAACCTGATCCTTGATTTTGGTAAGTCAAAACTTATCTAAAAGAAGGGTGTTCTGACAACTATGAATTTAACTGTTTTGCATGTAATTTTAAGAGGTAACATCTCTACAGGTGTTGGTCTGATTTTTAAGTGCAATGCAATAAATTCACCTGCTGCTTTATACTGCAAATCACATAACTCTTGAGATCTTCAAGAAAATGTTTTGGGTACATAAAAAAATATTGTGATGAAATGTTAGCATCTATTGATACTTTTAGGGTAGAAAAGTTACTGTCTTATTAATACACCCATGTTTCCATACAACAAGCCTGGGTTTAAAACCTCTCCTTAAATCTCTTGAATGAATGGAATTTTCCACTGCTCTTTTTATTATTTTTTTTTCATTTCACAATCAGTTGCTCATCTCCTGACAAATGGTAAATCTATGTCACTGGATAAATTTCTTACAATGAATTCTCTAGAAAAGTTTCCTTAGTTAATTTGGAATCTAGAGTTAAGGGTTTGTTTTTTTGGTTTGGTTTGGTTTTAATGGTCATTGTTTATTGTTTTTGCTATTTGTTTTAGTTTTTGTCTATTTTTCTTTCTTTCTGAAACAAGGTTTTATACAGTTCAGGCTGACCTGGAATTCACATGTAACAGCAGATGGCCATGGACTGCAGTTGTACTTGTGTATGTCTTAGGTACTTCTACCATAGGTATATCACACCAATTTTTACATTTGTTATTTACTTATTTCTTTTATTATTTATTTATGATGCTAAGTATTAATCCAGGGTTTGTGAATACCAGGATCACATTCAACTTACTGAGATATTTTGTGTTTTTTTTTTTTAAATCTAGTTCAACCTTTTTCTTTTCTTTTGTTTTGTTCCTTGCAGCACTAGGATTGCATCCAGTCTTGTATATGCTTGGCAAATGTCCTGTCAGTGAACCATATGGAAATTGGCCTAAAAATAGACATCTTTAAAAATGTTTTGAGATTATAATAACTTCACCCTCCATCCGTTCTCCCTTCGGAAACACCCCATGTCATTCCCATCTTGCTCTTTTGCAAATTAATTGCCTCTTATCCTTTAACTTTTTCTACACATGTGTGTGTAAATATCTATAGATAAAATATATAAATATGCCCTACTCAGTCTCTATAATACTACATGCATGTCCATTTTCAGATTTGACCTTTTGGTATTAAAGATCTAATGGAATGTTCTTCATTGGGAGGACTGTTTCTCCTGAACTCAGCTTTCCTCAACTGCTTTAGTTCTTGTTTTTTATTTATTAAAATCTTCTAAGAGTAACAGTGCCCCTCCCCGCAGATTATTGACTGCTAAGTAAACTATGCTACCTGCATTGAGTGTGGAGAAAGAACTGTGTCACCAACAAAAATCCAAGAAAATATTGAATCTTGCAATTATAAATGCTTGACATTGGCAAAGTGAACCTTTCTCACAAAAGACCATATGTTAAAGCTGGGCAGTGGTGGCTACGGCTTTAATCCCAGCACTCAGGAGGCAGAGGCAGGAAGATCTCTGTGAGTTCAAGACCAATTTGGTCTACAAGAGCTACTTCCAGGACAGCCTCCAAAGCCAAAGAGAACCCCCCCAAATAAGACCACATGTTACACAAAATTAGCTGGATAGGTTATCAATTTTGTCATCACACTACATGTGGGATTTTATTTATTGGGTAACTGTTTATGAATTTAAGAATAATTGAGTTTTCAAAAAAGTTGAAAATCTATAATTAAATTGAACATTCAGTTTGTTAAGGAGAAGTAATGTGAGTGTATTCCTCTTTTTCCATACACGATGTTGGGTGCCCATTTGAAAATGCCTCACTGCCTAGTCCAGAGAGGTCAGTGAAAGACAAGAACAGATTGGAAGCCTCACTTGCAAGTAATGGTCACAGGGCACTGGTGGGAGAAGAGCAGAGATGACACAAATATTATTTTTACATTCTAAATATTATGTGATACATATCACATTTGGGGAAACTATGAAGCATGAAGTTGCAAAGCATATTTCATATAAAATCTATAGTTTCTGAAATCCACAACCCAATTTCTCCCCACAAGGATATGATGTAAGGCTTGAATTGTCTGACAAATGAACTACAAAAATCCATGTGTTTGGGTAAAATAACTCTATAAGTATTTGGGAAATTATAGCATAACTAGACGTATACACAAATACACCAAGAAGAATTGAGTGCAAATTATTCCATCCTTGTGTTTACCATTTTATAGACTGAAAATGGGAAAAGGGTTATATAGAAATAGTGCAGGATATATTAATAACATTGAAAATTTGCAACAATAAATTCTGAATTAAGATTTTTCCTTTGACATTTGGGTAGTTGTCCATCTAGAGCTGGAAGATCATTTTCATTAGTGGTCAATTTATCCACTAAATTTTCACCTTAAAGAGATGAAATTTGGTTCAACTTTGTTGAGTGATCTAGCCAACACACACACACACACACACACACACACACACACACACACACACACAAACTTTTAAATGAGTTATAAAACAAACACAGTGCTCTCATCTCTACTTTTCTCTGTAGAGTTTGGCAGCTTATTAAAACAGTCAGAGGCATGCCTTTCCTACAGGCATCAGAGCTCTGTCTACTTTTTCATGTCTAGAGTGATGTGTTATCTCAAAGATTAAAGAGACGGTGTTAAAGAATCATGCAACCAGTGGCTGTGTAGTACGATCTCAGCCAGCATTGCTGAGATCAGCAGCCAAGAGGCTTTGCATTATTTGCAGAGTTCATTGTTGCATAGGTATGGATTTTCTATCATTTTCATTCTGTATCATGTATTTTCCATTTATGTTTCCAAGGAAAGCTTCTTCAGGGAAAAAATGCTCATTATTAGCACACACAATTAATTTACCAGCTGGTTAGGTCTGTTTATATATGAGGGAACAGATTTTGGTTGAATCCCTCTTTAATTTTTGCTAGGCTTTGCATCTGTTCACAGTCCAGTCTTCTCTTTCCTACTCTACACATGATTTATTATCTCAGTGCCAGCATGATCTATAAGAGACCTGTTACCTAGGAGTACAACTGAGTTTGTAAATAAATGAATACATAATCTTCCAACGTCTCTAAATATTATCTTTCTGGTAATTGCAACTATGTGTCAAAAGAGACTACAAGCCTTTGGCCTAGATACTATGATGGCCGATGGCCAGAAGTCCCTTATTCATCTTATTGTACTAATTTACCTACAAATTGCTGATATTTTGGTAAGAAATGTAAACTTTAAACTTCTATAGTACTTATATACATATGATAAAGATATTTGTTTAGCTGTATGGCAAGAGTTTAATAGGAAAGTTAAGATACAAAGTTCTGAGGTGAACAACCTGTTTGTAAGTAACTTACATCATTTAACCACACATGTATTATATTGTTAAATCTGTCATGTAATAACAAACCTAAAATTTGTATTTATTAGGTAAATATTTGAAAGCAGTGATAAACCAGAATGTTTCTTGCAGTGAAAACCATTCATTTCCCTGTCTCCATGTGCTTTTCTGCCACAGTGAGCTGGTCATTTGCTTTCAGTATCCGGCATCCAGGTAGAAAACAGCTGCTTCCCCTGGAGTGTGAACACTACAGTGAGCTACACAGCCCAGAGTTGGGCTTTGAGGTGATGTTCTGTAATATATTTATACCGCATTTTGCCTTGCGTCACTATTGACATTTATTTTTAACAATAAAAATGAATAAAAGTAGTAATTGTAACTGACTCTTAAAACTGGAAAAGCATATTTAATAGCTTGATACATTTCATTAGACTAAAACTCATAGACATTTATAGTAGAAATATTCTCTTACTATTAATTTTGTAAAATATTAAACTATTTTTATAATGGCTCTTTCCAACTAACAATAAAATGTGACACATTGCATATTATATGTATGCGTGTTATTTAAATGGATTATTACTAAAGTAATTATCTTACAAACAAACAATGGCAGTGCCGTTTTTATCAGTAGTTATTTCAATAAACACCTGAAGAAACAAATATACTAAAATTGCACAGTGATATTTTAGAGCTATTGAATCAACAACTATGATACTTGATTGGGAGAAAAAAATAGAAGCAAACTGAAATTCTATTTTAATCCATGTTATCAAAATAATAGTTATAGAAAATTTTCCTATTTTATATTGTTGTAAGTTTAAATAGCATAGGAAAGAATATATATTTATGTATTTGTATTTAAGATAAAATGTGGAAAAGTGTATAATTTGTAATTACATTTAAAAAAGTGTAGTGTAAGTTAAGATAGTGAGGTAGTCCAAATTTTTAAAATTTTATTTATAAAAAAATAAGGACATAGTAGAATAAGTTAGATAATAGTAAAATAACTTTAACTTACATGAGTGTTGCTGTGATACAAAGGGTAATGTTTGATAAGCAATGGGAACTTTGTGTAATATGTGTGTCCATTACCATGGCCTGCTTTCTCCAAAATTTTGATATCAATGCCCACAATGTTGGCTTTCAATGTGTTCTTGCCCAAATTCTACAGCTATAGGCAGGAGAAACAGCTGATCATTTTCTCTGCAAGATTTCCTCACAAATCTCTGGAAGGGTTATGATGCTCAAATTTTATTGCTCTTTAGGAATGTCTGCTGAGCTAATATTTTGTACACCATATTTTAGAGAGTTGAAAGAAAACATTCCTATTTTATTGTTTAGTAAGTTCAATTTTTCTGCCCTCTCTCTCTCTCTCTCTCTCTCTCTCTCTCTCACACACACACACACACACACACACACACACACACACACACACACCTACATGTGTGTATGTTGTGTATAATTTGTGTACTCTCAAGTACCAAATGTGTGTGTTTCTACATTTGGTGCAGAGTTATATGAGTTGATTAAATTTTTAAATTTAAGAGGGAACTAAGTTAAGTTTTAGGAATTTTGGACTTATCACTGTTCACATATTTCTCAAAACCTTCATATTTCATATAGTTGTGAGGTTTCCAAGAATATATACTTCCAAATTTCTGTTGTTTTGTTATTTTTAAGGGACAGGCATGTGCTAGGACCAGGGGTAGAGATAAGAGGGGAACTATTGGGAATAGGTTTTCTCCTACCATGTAAATCCCAATAACAAACTGAAATATTCAGGCTGGGCAACAAGTTCTGTTATTCACTGAGCCATCTCACACTCCATCTTCCCCCAAAAGAGTAAAATTTTAATCAGGTGATGAAAAATAAATATGAAATATTTTAAATACTTTCAACCATTAAATGAATTGGATTGAGTTCATCAGCAGTACTCTGTAACCATGGCTATCTGCTTTGATGCCTTCAGTAGTTGGATGTTGATCTAGGTACTCACTGCTTGGGAAGAATAATTTATGTAGTTTCTTAAAAAATGGATGTTTTCTTAGAGAAACAATGCTGTCCATTGAACTTAGCCTGCTCAGTGTGTCATGAGCTTTTACACTGTGGGATGTTGAAAGAATTTTCCTATGACTAACTTTTAACAAACTATTAACAATTTTTCTTATTATATAAGAATGTTTGCTGAATTAATATTCTGTATACTGGGTTTTAGAAGGAATCTGAAGAAAAACATTATCATGTGATTGTTCATTGCACATTGGTGTTGAATCTGCCCTCATCTAATCAGGCTAATATTGATATTCAAGAATGCTGGTCCAATTCAGGGCATATCTGTATAACTGATAGTATACTAAATATTTCTGGTTTAGATGTATGTCATTTTTAAATACTATTTAATTATTTTGAAGCCTAGTGTTGCATTTTTTTACAGTGTTGATAGTTGCTCTTCACCTTCACAGACTGTGCTTATCTTAACTATTTTGTATTAAGTATTTGTTATCATTTCTTGTCCCTCTTATACTTATACTTATATTATTTATTTTAGTTTCCTATTATAGTCAGAAGACACATAGCAAATTATTTATGAATAAATGAATTGTTATTTTGGTCAAATACAAAGAGATGAATGGAACAGAATACTACAATCTGTTAAATTTACATATACTGGTTTCTGAAAAATAGCATGACAATGGTAAAAGAGATTCTTTTACATTTTTTATAAAGAAGTTAAACTGAAGGATCATGGATGCTCACAGAAATCCAATAGAACCATGAATTCTAGCCATTAACTTAACAGACATATTTTTTCATTACTGTGCTTATTAATGAAAAGTGCTAGTGTCTCCCTCATCGTATTCTTAACAGTACTCAGGTTTCATATGTGCAATGCCTCTTCTTACAGTCCCTTGTACATTGACTTTCAGTAAAGCTTTCATTGAAGTTAAGTTTTAAACCAGCAGTTTAAGCCACTATTTGTAATTTTAAAGCTGAAAATTTCAAAGTCAAAATGCAGAGGAGTTGAAGAATAGATGCAGTGTGCATAACCCAACACACCAGAGCTTATAACAATTAAAAGGCATAAAATTCCAACATGTACTACCATTGGCACCCATAGGATAAAATCTAACCAGCGCCTGGCATCTGTGTTGTTGTTGATTTTACAGGAAAGTGTTTCAGCCTTCATCATGTTGGGAATCATGCAGGCAAACAGTGGTAGATTCTACACATCAGTCCTGAGTCATAAAAACCCTTCTGGACGAGAGCTATGTTAAATCATCACAGCTGAGGTTAAAAATCAACCTTGGTGTAAAATATAAAGGGATAAAGTTATCACAAATTATCACATGTGGCACTCATTGTAGATCAAAATGCCACTCAAATTTTATCACTTAGTAGGATTTGAAAACAGCTGAACCATTAATGGAAGAGGGGAGCTTTTACATTTATACAACCAGTGACTAGTGAAACATTATACCTTGTGTGCAAAGGGGAAAATGGACCCTTTATTTTGTAATGAAGCCAATTGAAGCCCCCTTTAAACACAGTGTAATATAGTTTCACTGTTTTGCAGAGCCTCTCATTACTTGTGTCAATAACACTAGGTAAACTA
The DNA here is from genome assembly GCF_003668045.3 of Cricetulus griseus. NCBI lineage: Eukaryota > Metazoa > Chordata > Mammalia > Rodentia > Cricetidae > Cricetulus > Cricetulus griseus. Next base: position 27,063,196 of record NC_048597.1, on the reverse strand, counting down.
CTGTTGAACTTCACAGCATTTATCTAGCAGCGTGAAAAGCATTAATCTATGGGGTGCTTTTGATGAATTGGAGTTCAAAAGCAAAGCCAAAAATGACTTCTTAAAAGTGCTTAAAAACGTATTTATTAGAAATGTGTCAACTGCCAACAACCTAAATGTAGCTTTGCTATTGCCAACATCATATTGTTGCCACCTTGTAAACATTGAGTTAGTATGAATTTTCCTGTGCTTGAACTCATTAAAAGAAAAAAGAGACATATCTGGGTATGTTATTTCTCAGTTCCTTCCCTTTGCATTCTCCATAGTCTTACGGTTCATTGCTGCCAATGCAATGTGTCATGCTATACAGCATGCAGGAATGTGTCCCACTTACTGGATAGTGGCACTTAGAAAAATTAAAATGCATCAGACATACCAGACTTAAGGTGAGAGCACATAGTTATGTAGGCTTGGATCCTGCTCTTAAGTTCTGAGGAGATTTTGTGATTAAAGCCACAGTTTATACAGGATGCCCGGTAGTGAAGTTGGCATGTTCACCTATGTGAGTTTCCGACGTTTCATTCCAGTCTAATTATCCCAATGATATGAGTGATCTTTCCTAAAGTCGATTTTTTAACCTTTCACAACATATTAGATCACAGAATTGTTTAATTCCTGGTGTGTTATTTGTGAAAATCTGTACAGTATATCTCGCCATTGTTTACTATAGCAAGATAATGTTAGGAAGAGAGATTTTTGACTATAACAAATTTGAAAATAGAACTGTATTCTATATTATTTTCTTCATTCTTATTGTATTATAACAAATAAATAATTGGAAATATAGCAAAGCAAGGTTTTTGTATTCCCAGAAAATTAAATCTCTCTCAAATAATTGGACTTAAACTTTCAAATATTCTTTTATTGAAAGCTGTTTGACTCATCCACATTTCTAGCAGTATTTTGTACTTGGATTCAGATGAAAGACAGTAAACACATTCTTTCCAGGATACGCAAAGTCCACAGAATTTATTACTGTAATTTGTTTGATGCAATAGTAGCTCATTATTTTGTAATATTATGTTGGATAAAATGGTATGCTCATAAAAATTGTCCTGGTGAAATATCTGAGGCAAAAATCACACCTGCGGATAATTCTTTTTCTTGGAGACTCACAATGCCTTCTGGTATATATAAGAAACCACCAGAAGCAGCTATATCAAGGAAGCTAATTGTATTTATTACAGTATTTATGCATAAGAAGGTGTTTCTTTCTAGTCATACATTAAAGCTACCTTATGAAAAAGCCATCATGTTTGGAACTTGTTTAAAACAGTTATTTTCTTTACTCATGTCCATTTTAGTTCTTTTTGCATTCGAACTAATTTTGAATTAAATGCAGTCAAGAAAAATTAATTTCAAATTATCATTCATAAAAAATAAACATTATAATTGCAAACTTTTGCCTTTAGTATACTCCAATGGCATATTGTTATCTTTTGTATTGTGCAGTTCAGTGTTTAGAAAGCATATTTTAATGATAATACAATGAAGTTAGCTTAAGAGAAATGTTTTCCAGTGCTCTGGATTATAACTAGAAATAATTTATGATAAATTTAAAGATAACCACTAGTATAATTTATAAGTCATTACTAAATAGCAAATTAAATTACTTATAATAATGTTTTTCATGAAATAATTTTATTTTTCATAAATGCTTTAATTTTTCTTATTAGTCAAACCTGAAACATATTAAATGTCTATCTTGAAGGTAGTTATACTCATGAGGAGCCCTTCTGAAAGAAAAAAAAAGACCTATATAACATTTTTCTAACCATTTTGACAGATTTTAACAGGGCTCCATGGTGTTTCTCCTTTCACATGTAATGTTTCCAAAAAGAACTCACCATGTACAATGAGGACATACTCTGCGCTGCTTTGGCCAATGGTGTTGGTGGCTTCGCATCTATACGTGCCATTGTCCGTTTTGTTCAGGAAAAGAATGTTGAGTTCCCTACCACTCACGACCATTCGATCAGGATCTGGTAATTCTGCACCATCCTTTGTCCACAAAACAGGTTCTGGCCTATTGGATAAAGCATGAATGTAGAGAGACAAAACAAGAAATACTGAGTGTTCTGTGAAAGAAATCAAACCATTTATATAGAAACCTTTTTATTCCTTTGTGCTAGCTTTTATCTATCTATCTATCTATCTATCTATCTATTTATTTAATTTTGGTTTTTCGAGACAGGGTTTCTCTGTGTAGCTTTGGAGCCTATCCTGGCACTCACTCTGGAGACCAGGCTGGCCTTGAACTCACAGAAATCCACCTGCCTCTGCCTCCCGAGTGCTGGGATTAAATGCATGCACCACCATCACCCAGCTGTGCTAGCTTTTATAAGGTACCAATGAACCATCAAGCATTAACTCAGAAAACGTAGAAGCATGATAAATGTAACTTAATTCTGTTCTACTTAATTATTAGATATGTATTAAGGAACAAATTTATTGAGTTGCTATAGCTGTCACTTCTGATGTCCTGCTTAGGTCAGTTCTGAGTCCAGCCAGATGCTGCTGTCAATGAATACCATCTCATAATGAACTAATTTCTTTGGACTTTTGAGACAATTATTCCTTGGCTTTACCTTGCATTTTATAACATAGGCCCACCCCATGACATGGTTCTGCTTATCTCTACCCCTCATCTCTACCCTTATCTCTACCCCTTCTTATACTATCTTAAAGAATTTTTTCCAAAATTATTTCTTTAGGAAAATGGATTGAGAGGAGAAGACATATGTTAGAGCATGTGCCATACAATGATGACAATCCAAGTTTAATGCCTGAAAAGTATGGTAGAAAGAGTGCAAGTCTTAAAAGTTGTCTCTCTACTCACTGTTGTGGGAAACACACACACACACACACACACACACACACACACACACACACACACACACGCACGCACAAACATATACACACATGTGCACACATATATATAATATTTTATTTTTTACAAAATAGAGTCAGACACCATATGACATCTGGTCATCACTGAACCCTATGACTATGATATCCACTTTACAAGAAATTATAGATACTCTTCAGTTTTATCAAAATTGATACAATATGAAACATATATTTCTTTCTGCCCAAGTTCCTGACTTGGCCTTCTTGAAGACTTTTTACTTGGGAAAACTGCTCAAGTATTTTGACTTTGACACCAGTTTCTGATAACGACACCAGTTTCTAAATCCATTGTGACTATTTTTGTAGCAAAAATATCTCTGGTTCTAATGAGGTAAAGCTATGAGATGCTATAAAGAGATACCCGTCATGGGCTCCTGGAGAGCATCAGAAAGGGCTACTTAGATACAGAGCTAAGACCATCTATCTTAGTTTTGAACTTCTATGATGAGACAGATGATGAAGGTTGAGTAGGCAAACAATGTCCAGTGATGTTAACAGACAGGCCTATGTAATGGAGTTTTCATGGAAATTCAAATACCTGGTTGGTGTCTTGTGGAAAATTCATGGGTGAAAAAACTGCTCATAGAAGCCATGAGTTAGCAATTAACAACCATATTACCATGAGCAGGATACCTCCTTTTGAATTGTTTATCTGGTAACATCAAGAGACCTCTACAAAACAATGGAGGGCTTTGGCATTGTTCTTCTACTTGGTTGTTTTCCAGAATTAGTTGCTAAGACTGTTTGCTGAAGCCGCACACACCTTGATTCTATGCTATGGAGATAACAATCCAAAACTTACCTAGAAGTGTCCTCCCTGACATCTAATCTTCAAAGCCTCAAAAGGTGTATGCAGGCTGCTGGGCAGAAAAGTCATCTGCAATCTCACCCAGATAATAATCCTATAAACTATGAGACAAACCTGCCAGGTAATATTGTTTGGCATTGTGGCACAACATACATAATCTTAGGTATGTAAAAATCACTCTTGGATAGATTTTAAGGTCTGCTCTATAGGAAGGAACCCATGCCTTACAGTGTAAATATGGTCATAACCACATATGCCAGATGGGTATCCTAGGCTCTAGAACAGTGGTTCTCTGCCTTCCTAATGCTAAGACCCTTTAATACAAATTCCTCCTCTTGTGGTATACTCCAACTGTACAACTATTTTATTGCTACTTAATAGCTTAATAGAAATGGGAGGGAGATAAAGAGTTAAGAATAGACAATAGCATGGTAGAATATGTTATATACATTGTGAAATTGTAGGGCTAATAATTAGTGATAAATAAACAAACAGGAAACATTTCCCCCAGATTGAGGCATTTCAGTTTGTCCTTCCCTTCTATGCCTTCCTGTGGGAATCTCATTTATTTGTTCATCTGTATTCTTTGCAATAACCTTTGTAACAAAGAGAGGAGTAGAGTACTTCTCTGAGGCATTGTAGCAAATTAATTGAACCCAGGGAGGGAGTCATGGCAATTCTGCTTTATAGTGTGTTGATCAAAAGGATGGTTTACAGTCTGCTATGTGTAATTGGCCTAAGACATAGTAGCAGTTTTCTGGGATTGAACCTCCCTACTGTGGGATTTGACACTATCTGCAGCTGCATGGAGTCAGAATTGAAGTGAGTTATAGGTTTCTTTGTTGATGCCCCTGGAAGGACTTATGGCTGATAAAGATAAACTGGCTGGCACATATATTTTAGTGACCAGGGTGAATAATTGCAGTGCATTAGTGGAGAATAGTAAGTGCTTTGTTTTTTATTTTCCTATACCTTCCAAAAAAGAAAGCAAAGAAATTAAGGCAATTTTATCAGAATTGTACTCATGAGATTTCTGAGAGAATATCTTTACATGAGAAAAATGAGGAAACTAAGTATATTAAATTATTGGATAACAGTATTTCCCTCATCCAATTATATAGGAAATTTTGTTAATATCTCTACCAAAAGAAAATCAAATGCTAGTAAATCTATTCTTGCTGCATGTATCTGCCTTAGCTACTTGCTATTAGAATTTAATTATTGGAATTTTGCATAATCTTATGCATGCATATCCTTAGCATCCTTGAAAATGGTAAAAATATGTCAAACGAAACTAGTACTTTTGTCAGAACAAAAATAGTAAAGATTTTAGACTTTTCACAAAGCCATATAAAAGTATTTATTTTTATAAATAAGACAAATAATAAAAATAACATATATAATTATTATTTGAAGACACTAACTTTTACTGTTCTCAAAGGAAGCACTTATAATAGCAAGGCCATGGTTTCTTAATGTGTCAATTGAGACTGGTGAACACAGAGGTATAACTGTCCATACATCCAAAATTAATACCTCAAATAGAAATTGTGATAATGGTATTCTAATTAGTTACTATGCTTTCAATTTCCTCTTAAGCACATGGTTCTATAAATCCATAAATCAATTTAATTATGTATTTCAAAATTGTATAGAAACAAAAATCTAAAGAATGTATTGCAATTTAAGCGCTCCTTCTATATTTAAATTTTATTTTCTTAAACAAAACACCTTCTTTCTGGTGAATGAATTAAAAATAAAATGGCAAAAGAAGAACAAAGAAATGAAAAACAAAATAAAACAACTTTTGCACCTGTGTGACAGGATAAGTCTGCGACTGAAGTTAGTACTCCATTAAACTAAATACTTCAGGCATACAGTATCCCACTCAGGGAGTTAAGTCTTCAAGGTGATAAAGGTGTGCACATCACTGGATGCAACTTTAATGAGACGGAGGTTAGAGTTCATGTACAGATTATAAATAGCTTACACTTGTTGCTAACTAAGTTTAAAATGTTTGACCTAATGTTGAGTGGTTTAGCATGCCTTGATGCAGTTTGTGTTTCATCTTAATATAGAGGCTTTTTCTAGTTGGAACCTACAAATGATTGAGATTCTTGCTTCAAATGAATGACAATCTTCCCTCCGCTCAGGCATCCAAAGAAAGGGGATCATTTTAAAAGAAGTTCCAGCTTATAGTTTTTATGCAATGAGGCTACAAAAGAGTAGGGGTCAGACAACAGGAGTAACAAGAGAGAGAAGAGCAGCAGAGATGTCCGGGACATGGTCAGTACTGAATGTCCCCCTTTGTATTACAAGATTACAAGACATGTGAGACTATTGGTATGAGCTAAAACTTCATTTTGTTTTGTCTGTCAAATCTACAAACTTATAAATACATTTTTACAAGGGAGTATACCTAAGCCATTTTGTAACAGGTTCTTCTAGGACAGTAAATCATGGAAATGAGAGTAGAAACCAAATATCATCATGAATTCTTTATATTTTAAGGACTTAGGGGAAAAGATTATAACGTGCAAATTTTTTTTCAAATTAGCTCACAGTTGTCTTTATAAAAGTATTTCTTTTGAGATTATACCTTTCCTTTCTTCCCTCCAAACCATTCTATACACCCTTCCTCACTATCCTTCAAATTGATGGCCTTTTCTACCACTAATAATTAGTTATGGTATACATTGGCATCTATAAACATATGTGTTTCTAAATTCATCCTGTTCAGTCTGTATAACATTGCTGGTAAACAGATTTTCAAGGCACATGGTTTGACATTGGACAATTGACTGTTGTGCCCTTTCTTGGCAGAAGACTGTCTCTCCCACTCCTGGTTTTTCTTAGTTCCTGTGATTTTTGTGTTGGAATGAGGCCTTGGGGAATTTTCCCTGTCCAGTTTGGCATGTCCACTGGTACCCTCCTCATGCAACTCACATTTTGGCATCCCTCATGGTGAGGCTTTATGGTTGTACCATCTCCACTGTACAAATCTGACTAGAGATTTCTAGTGTCATTCACAAATTATTATTTAGAAATTAATGTTAGTAGGAATTGTTATCACTATCTTTAACTGCCAATTTATTGGGTATATTATCACATATTAGAATTCATATTAGATTGCTAAGTTATATTCAGTTTAGTCTGTCGCTTGCTCTGGAAAATTTGAGTTGTAGCAATTCTTCTAATCCTTCCATCTATGTATGATGTCTTTTCGGTTGTACTCTGTATGTATTATAGGCAGGAAACTTTTCTTGAACTTCACCATTATTTGCCTCTTCTTTATACATATGTTTTAGGAAAAGAATAAAAAATCGATAATTAATTTAGCTACACAATAGTGAGTCCAATGATTCAGGTCTCTTCTGCTGTTTTTATAATTGGGTAAGAACAAAAGAACTTCCAAAATTTGGAACACTCTGCAGGTTGAGGTTCTTCCCAAGATCTTAAATCCTTCCCTGGATTCTATAATTTTTCTGTCATAAAAACATATATGTTGAGATCTAACACTAAAATTCTTATGAAATTTAAAATTTTTGTAGGTGAAAAGTATTCACTGTAACAGCATTCAAGTAAGCATCATATTCTAGCTCAAAAGAAAGAAGAAATGAATTTTTGAATATTTATGCTCAGTATTTCCTTGATGGCAAATCAAAACTTTCAATTATCTTCTGCTTTATGTATCATGTCGCATGCCCAATGGCTTCATTTCTGTTCAGAAATCCCATAGTTAGTCAATAGATTTGATTGACTATTTTAATTATCAAAGAGGTGTTTTAAGATACAATTCCTCCTTATTATCTGTAATATTCCCATGGGATATTTTAAAAGTTAGTATGATTTTCAGAAACATTTACTTTCATTTTATGAATTAAGCAAAGCCTTTTAGATTATGAAATTATTTTCCATAGTTGTGGGAAAATATCTTCACTTATGTTGTTAAGTTTTTGAGAGACTCTAATGCATATGAAAAGTAAATGAATTGTAAATCAGTTTGAAATTGGTAAATGTAGAAAAAATTAATTTTACTGTATTCAAAAGAGAAAGATCCCAGAAGACTATTAGCCAAGCATTTTTCTACTGCCTAGCTGAGACTGCTTCTCAAACTAAAGTCCAAATTTGAATTGACAGGGACCAAATGGAGTTAGGGAGAAGAGGGAAAGAGGGAGAAGGACACACAGAGAAATAATAAAAGATGAGGTTGCTTCATATTTCAAAATTTTAAAATCAAATAAGGAAAATATTCAAGAAGAAAGGTGTCCTTTATATTCTGAAACTCCTTTAAAGAATTGTTTTGTTATTTTTGTTTGTTGGAAATTAAAGATGTTGTGAAGCAGGAATAAACAAAATTGATTCCGCCAAGACTATTTCTCCCACTGATCATCTTATATGAAAAACATACACAGCCACTTGTTATTGATGTTCAAAGGATATGTTTCCCATTCAATTTATAATTTTATTCTACATATATGCAAATTATTATAAAATATTGTTCTATATCTTTGGAATAAAAATCAAGCTGCAATTTTCAGATTTAACTGCTGTCTTATTTAAAGGTAAAACAATGCTTTCCATGTCATTTTTTATTTATTGTGTTAATCAATATTTATGTTTGTAGGGGAACATGTTTACAAATGGGTGTACACATGTGTGCAAATGCTTGTAAGAACCTGTGATCAACTTCAGATCAACCTCTCTGGAGCCGGGCAGATTTTAAAAACCTTTAATTATGCCTGCTCTTGTTGCTGCTTATGTTGGCGATGATGATGGTGGTATTGATCTTATGTGTTCGTGATGTGGACAGCACAAGCAGGGTATTTTGAGTGCCATGGCAAGCATGTCAACATCAGAGAACAGCTTCCTGAAGCCAGTCCTAATTTTCTACTTTTGCGTGGATTCCAGACGTAAGTGGCAAGCACCTTTATCCACAAAGACATCACATAAAAAAATAAGGTTGTGTTTTTCAAACAGGTTCTCTCACTAACCAGGAATTTGCCAATTACCTAGGTTAGGAATCTAGCAAGCCCCAAAATCTTTATGTCTCTACTTCCCAAGCCTTGAGAAGCTATACACACATAAGTGGATTTTCCTCTGCCCTCTAGACATATGTTCAAGCCATCCTGCACCATCAAAATTCTCTTTAAGATGCACAGAAATCTCTGAGAGTAGGAAGTAACAAAGTCTGACTCCCATTATTATATGTGTGTCAAGTGCTTTCAAAGTCTAACAGCTCTGTTCATGTATTTTGGCTTTTCAGTGTGAATGAAAAGAAAAAACCAACTTGAAAGAAGCAGACAGGTATAGATCATACTTAAGTAATATTGCCTCTAATAATGCATTTTCCATTGCATTCCTAACTTATTATAATTAAGTAGGAACAGGCTACATTGTGAGACAATGCCACAAAACTGAATTGATAAAATAAAATAAAAGGTTGGTTGTGTGGCCCAAAAGGTCTAATGGTTCTTTTTGTTTGTTTGTTTGTTTTGAAAACCATTCTTCTATTTTAACCACTCCTGAATAATAGTCACTTCTGCTCCTATAGCACAAACCTCTTACACATTCATGTTAGCTTCAGTAAGACCATATCACTCTTCTGTCCTTGGTGACCATGGTGTAATTTGGAATTTTTTATATCTGAACCACTATTTTATGAAAGTGACACTTTATTTGCTCTGTCTATAGTTGATATCCTCACTATAGACAGCTTCCTATTGAAAAGCTCAACAATGAAGGCTCCCAGTTAAAAGTCACCATTTGTACTGGTATGTGATAGAGTTAAAAGACATGATAAATCAGTTACAAAGTCAACTTGAAGTGCAAAGTTCAAGCCTGTGTACCCCCTTAATTTTTCATTTCTTCACTCTCATATAGACATATTCCAAAAGACATATTGAATTTTATAGCATGAACTAAAAGGAATTCCATTACAATAATGCTCATGTTTAGTTGAGGTAATAAAATCAACCTTAGGCTTATTATATTGAAAACTTAAATAGTAAATAGGATACATATTTATTTTCTGATCAACCTTGTCATATGCTACATGAGTCTTATCTTTTAACACACTTCTTGCCTCTGATCTAATGGCTTATGTTGAAATGTGAGATAACCTATATACGAGAGGCAAGTATACCTTAGAAGGCTTGATCATGATGCCATTATTTTAGAGTGACTGAGAAATTCTAGAAGACTTTTCACTGATAATGTGGTATTTACTAGTGGTTATTTTCAATTACTGAGATATAAAGCAATCATGCTTCACACTCTATAATTCCAATAAATTTATGCCCCAACAAACAGAAGATTATCCCTAGAAAAGATAAGTGTCTATGTTCTTGAAGGAGAAACATAATGTGCTGAAGTTGAAAATATTCAATTTGGGGGAAAATGCCTAAACTAATCCTTTAGAAGTTTCTGATGAAGGGAAAAACAATTACATTACCCAGGCCTTATGTACAATTAACATTTCTTTTACTTGGTATGCATAGAATATTAATTTCTAATTAAAAAGTCAACAAATCATGAGTAAATATTCATCCTTTCATACAACAGTATAATCATCTATGTGCTTATATTAAATATAAAACCTTGGATATGCTTCACAATGATCATTCTTACAGGAGTTTTATTATTATTTTTTAAAAATCATAAACTCCTGAAGTTTTCCTCTCGAATATTTTCCAATGTTATTTTATGGATAATAATTTATTTACATGAATTTCTCAGACTATGCCAGATTCTCAAGCAGTGTAGAGTGTAAGGTCAATCTGATACCAAAGAAGGTACTTCAACCATCAGAATTGACCCCGAGTTTAAAAGCCATTCAGTTAACAGTAAGGTTAAAATGATATGGTTGTTTCCCTTAAAGAGTTAGGTCCATTGTTTCACCTACTACAAAATAGAGCTAATTAAATTTGTCCATCTGCATTCATGCTAATCATTGCCCATTATAAAACTTATTTTCTTCCATGGCTTGCTTCTTGTCTAATATTAAAAAGGATGGTCTTGAAGAAATAATTAGGTATAACTCATTTGTATTGTAACTAGGAATTAAATGTTTTATGTAAGGCTGAAGATAACTGAATCTGAAACTTAAACTTTCAAAGTATATTTTAATCATTTCAATGAAATTCTTCTCAAAGGATTATACTTTTCCTGCATTATTAAACAGAATATTCTTAATGGCACTCTTTTTTTCCCTAGAGCTAAAAAGTTAGAATATTTTTATAATGCATTAAAATGACTAAAATTTAACATGTTCATTCACAGAGTGACCCATCACTGTGATTGATTGTATATATAATGTTTAATACACTGATCTTCAAATCCTCTAAGTAATGTTTTGCAATGAAAACATACTGCACAACACATTTCCCTAAGAAAAACTAGCTCTACTACTGCATTTATGTTTTCATTACATAACCTCCCAGCCCCTCCCATATTTACAATGTCTTTCCTTTTCTATTATTTTCTGGTTTGGGTTTATAGATAATAATTGAGTAAGTTGATTTGATGATATAGTAATGAGCCACAAAAGGCAAATTGAAAATCCTTTCTAATATATAGTAGAGTTCCTGATTCATCAGACAGCGCTGTCCCTTCATTGAAAACCAGCTGTCTTCTGTGAGATCATGCCACTCTTCAGCCCTTGCTTGCACTTTGCAGTGGCATGATCATGAGTTGAGGTCATTTCTGCTCTAGTCTCCTGTCTTTAAAAATATTCTGTCTTCCTCTTTTCTTTCTTTTGTCCTTCAAGCATCTCAGATATCTCTGGCACTCTGAATTTGGAAGAGTTGCTTGCTTAGGCACTCATAAATCATTAAGTGATTCTACCTATTATATTGGAACCATTTGTAAATGCTCATATTTCTGACACTTGAAAAATGATTTACCATTTAATTGTTTTCTTGACTTTAAACATTAAAATTGCTGTCTTTTGGAATCAAGCTTATGTGTGACATGTAAATACATACAAAAATCCAGATTCATGCCAGGAATTTTGTTTTACATGTTTTTATTAAATATAGTTCTTTCTAGAATTAAAAAAGTATTCTTTTACATCATTGACTAAAATACCTAATCTCTATAGAGATTCTGAATTAATTATGTTTTCATATTTTGTTCCCTCCATATACTTATGGATATGTAATAGTTAAAATATATAACAGATAGTGAATTATAAACTTATTTGGCAATTATACTGGTGAGCACTAAAGGGATATTAGCTCCAAATGTCTGACACAGATTATAGGAAAAAGGCTAAGTCTAAAATATACTATTGAGTAGAACTTTTTAAAGAACAAATGCAGACATTCTTTAGTGGATAGTTGTAATGATTCTTGTTTTCTTAATTGTGCTAGTAAGAGTAAGAATAAGTGATTTTCGTTTCTTATATCTTCTTAAATTGCCACAAGTATGATGCTATTAATACATATCAGAATTTCTATAACAATGTTAAGGTAAAGATTAAAGTTTATGTAATCTACAGTTAATATATTCACACATGACAGATACTTTAAATATATGAGACAAAGGTACACTTCCTGAAAATCTCACTCATGAATATGAGGGTACGTTTTCCAGCGTCTTAAATATTGAGATACATTCTGAGTTGGATTTCCAGTGAAGCGTTTACATGATCTCTCAAAATAATTCGCTGTTTTTTTTTTTTTTGCAAGAAAATTGCCTTTCTGGAAAATATTCAAGAAGTACATATTCTTTGTGGATCTATAACTGTGGTTCTGCATACTGTGATGGGACTTTCACAAGACACTGGGACATTTAACTAAAAATGATTGAGTGCCCAGGACAGCACAGATGCCCAGCCTAAACAACAGCCGTGGAGATTACCAAGAGTCAGCTTCCTGTTTTACAAACAAAACCAAAATATTCAGTCTCATTTCCAAGATAACCACTTGTATGCTTCCAGAGCGTGAATGTGTGATTAAATTTTGAAACCATAAGATGGGAGCAAAGGACCATATGGGCTTCCACAAAGCAAGGACAGAATGTGGCTATATCTTTATTATGGAATTTGAAACCAATTTCCTAGTTATTATACCTTTGAAAGCACCTTAGGAATAAAGTGACTGTTTGGCTTTTGAATTTGAGTTAATTATGACAATTTCATAATACTCTAGATTCCAAATCAATGGTAAATATCTAAGCATCATGTGATTTTTATTATTCAAAAATTTTCCTATGGGAATTTCAATATTATAGACACACCTATTTTATATTTTATCTTCCATTTACTTCAGAATTATATTATACATACTATTTGTGACAAAATATCGACTCATGATTAATGCTTAAACTTCCTGCTTTTTTCTCTAGGCTTTTTGGCATTCCATTGTTTTATATTGTATTGGTATTAACAGCTAGGTCTATGTACATGTTGCATATATATCTATACATCTCTATATCTATGGATCTCTACATAATCATATCTTCCGTCTATCTATATTTATATATCTTAGATATCAAACAGGATTGGGTTTACATTACTGATTTAAAACTATTTATACTTGGGTTGACAATTTATAAATAGTCTCTAACTCCTGCCAATTTTCTTCGAGAGAATTGAGAACTTTAAGTGAACAAGACAATACAGACCTCAATATTGTTAACTACAGATTGAAATCTCAATTCTACTGTTAACTAGAGCTGGCCATGTAACCTCTACAATACAAACCCTTTTGACCTACAAAACAGGACCTATAGAGTGTGGACCCCCTTATCACAAGGTAGTTGTATAATTTACCTATGACAACTAAGCATAAGAAAGTTGGTAGTGATGTCTTAGCAGTTAAGAGCATGTAATGCCATTCATTGATCTTTTAGCACCTAACTCCAGCATTTAAAGCTACCTCTAACTCCAGATCCAGGGAGACCCAAAACCTCTGAACTCCATACATGCCAGCACTCATGTTCATATACCACACAATATGTATAATACAGATGTTTTAAAATTAATGAATTATAAAACAAGTGAGAAAAATTTGATAATTAGGGACAAAACAACTTTTTATATTTCACAGACCTTGGATTTTTAACAACCTATTGGACATGCCTTAATGTTAGTTTGGGTTGTATAAAACCATACAAAGGTTTTTTTTATTGTTTTTTTTTTCACTTGCTTTCTGTGCAAACTTGTTAACTGATAACTTTTCATTCATTCCTAGTAATAGTGCCTGTAAGTGCACTTGTGGAATGAGAATTAATTCTTTTCTCTTCACAGTTCTTTCAAGTATTTTTTATTTTTGTTTGTGTTTTATAATTGTAATTAGACATTTTAAATTATAATCAAGCTTCTTATACATGTCTATGCCATTTCCCTCTCCCTCCCCTCCTCCTCTGCTCTCCCTACCCCCCCCATCCCAACCCCTTTCTGCTCCCATAGAAGGGTGAGGCCTTCCATGGAGGATCTTCAAAGTCTGTCATATCATTTGGAGCAGGGCCTAGACCCTTCCCCGTGTGTCTAGGATGAGAGAGTATCCCTCTATGTGGAGTGGGCTCCCCAAATCCATTCCTGTACTAGGGGTAAATACTGATCCACTACCAGAGGTCCCATAGATTGCCCAGAGCTCCTAACTTACATCCTCCTTCAGGGGGTCTGGAACAGTCCTATGTTGGTTTCCCAGCTATCAGTCTGGGGGTCCATGAGCAATCCCTTATTCAGGTCAGCTGTTTCTGTGGTTTTCTCCAGCTTGGTCTTGAGCACTTTGCTCATCACTCCTCCAAAAAATATTTTTTTGTATAACTGCTTGGCTATTAGTGAAGGAGATATTTCCATGGATCCAAGTTTGCCAGTCATCAGTTTCTCATTATTTTTATTTTACATTTTACCTTAAAAAATCTCTTGCCTTTGCATTCTCTGTATATGAATATAATTTATTAGTAGTCCTATTTATTATTATTTATTATTATTATTATTATTATTATTGTTACAGCCCTAATAATCTCCAGTACCCTAACAGTTTTTATGTGACTTTATTATTGGTTCATTTCGAACTTGATTTATTTTTCTCAGAGATACTTTTTAAAATTCATGAACCACTATCCTAGAGTGTGTTTTTTCTGGCCAAAATCTTGCATCTGAGAATCTATAATCTTAACACATTTTCTGAACTTACTAGAGCAGCTTATTAAAATTCAATGCTAAATATGTTTTATACTTCTGAGTTCAAATCTTGGTGAGATACTTTGCACTTATTCCCTTTACCAAATGAAACTCTGTAATCATACTGGTCATTATTTGTAAAGACATTACTTGGTGGGAAGGATTGCATATATATATTATCTTCAATCCTTACACAATGTGTCTATTAGATATGTATTACATAATTTTAGAGGTAAAAAAGTCCTCAAGAGTGAGAGAGAACCTTGTGTCGAAGGGCAGACTGTACTGCCTCATTGTTTGGCCAGTATGGCTCAGTTAGTTACTGATGTCGGCCCTGGATAATGCTGGGTTTCTCACCCTGTGGGATCACAGTAGCATATAGGAATTTTCTGTACCTTCTGTTCAACGTATCTGTGAATCTAAAATTGTTCTAAAATCAAAGTTTATTAACTCATAAAACAAACTAATCCAAGTGGCAAAGAATCTGACTCAAAACAACTACCTCTATGGATATCCATAGATGACATAAACTCAGGTCCAAGCCTCATCTTCTACTTCCTCACCACCACAAAAACTGTACCCCAGAGCACTGTACCACCGACATCCAACTTCCATACTAAAATTGATCTGGTGGTTAACTAGAAATATTTCTGATTAGCAGGAGAAATACAAATATTGGCTAATTACATCTCATGCATTAGATAGAATGATTTGAAATTGCTGGGATAATAGACTCATACTGCTACATCAATATCATATCTTCCCTATTTCCGTGAACAGTATTTCACTCTGGATGATAACTTGCCTTCATTAACTCCTGGTTTATTTTGCAATTTAGTTTCACTAACTAGATTGTGTAACAATTGGCAAATGACTTGTGATTTGTGCATTGTAAGAAGAGTCTGCCTTCTAAGCTGAAGAAACTGACTGGTACAAAGCTGTTCTGCCTTAACTTTTGTGTCTTTTGAAGAAACAATTTTTTTCTGTCCATGAGGAAACCCAAGTGTTCTTCCCTATGTTTTTGATCAGATCCAAAATGTGTATCTAATTGTTCCTTTCTGACACCTCACTAGTTTCTCAGAGGCATGTGATCTGTCTTTCTAAACGTTAAACTCTTTCTTCTTACACAGAATAGGATGTTTGTCTCTGCAATTATGCATGCTAGATTTCTGCCAGGAACAAAAGAAAAATCATAATTATTAGAAGGTAAAACAGCAGTTACAATACAAACATTGTGCTATATATACAGGGGAAATTCATCAGATCCTGTAATTATTTTCTTCTTATAGAATAAATGCCAAACGCACACTTAATCCACTAGAAAATGTTATCGGTGCTTTCTTTATTTAAAGAGGGGAATTCACAATGTGCTAAACATTGGGTTAAAATGAACTCTGATTCACCTGTCACAGCATGCAAGGGCGACCCTGCATCTTCTAGGGTCATGACTTTAATGTAATATAAAGGGTATTTTCTTCTCCCACTTTTATAAACGGAGAATGTGTTGCCTAAAAGCTGTCTGGGAATTCAGCCAAAGACAGAAGAGGGTTGTAGAAACTCTGGGGACTTGAAAGAAAAAGTAGCTGGCATTATCTTGGCCCTCACTTTAGACAAAAATTAAAACAATAGACATGTACAGTAATCTCTCTTTTAAGCAAAGAATAGAATGCCTCCGTAGTAATGTCAAGTGGAACAATTTGGTACTGGCCCAAGTTATGCAGCTGTTCTACAGGAAAATGGCAAAAGGCTCCTGTCCAAAGCAGGCAAATAAGGCATGATTGTTCATAAACAGTCACTGGGGTCCTCACATTTAGAACAAGGAAAACAACATTAGCATTCTGGAGGGCAGGTTACAAACAGGAGTCTCACTGCAACTTGAGCCATGCAATGGTTTCATGATTTATACCAAAGATAGGGATGTGATTTTAACAGAAACAAAGCACCTAATAATGATGAATTGCTCATTCTCTGAGACAGCATATGTTGGTCAAACTTGCGTTTTAAAGGAACAAGCAAAGATTTGCACATGATTTAAGAGTGCTGTTCAGGTCACTTATAAGATGAAAATACACTTACTATTTGTTATATGTTTCTGATCCCCACTGGCTCATTAGAAGTGGATCAGGTGAAAAAGAAAGATAATGGAAACTAACTGTCTTGGGAAACAATTGAAAGCTATGCCAATAGTGTTGCCTTTCAGTGATGCCAAAATAACAAAGTGGGGAATCAGGTGCAATAGCGGCAAAGTAATGGAGCAGAACTTTGTTAGTGATTACCAGAATAAATGACACAATTTCAGACTGCCCAGTGGGTCCATGAGATGCCATACTCCTTATTTGGGCTCCCACTCTTTGAAATAAGCCTTGAAATATGGGCAGTCTCTTTATCATGCTTTAATTTATTCTTTATTATGAAATTGTTTTGAATGTTTTTGTTATCTCTTTTCTGCTTTTTATGTTTCTTCCTCTCAAAGTGACTGATCCTCCCATTAGTGATTCTATTATTTCTCCAGAGATGAATTTCCTGATTAATCCTCTTCCATTTACTCTCTGGTCTCTCTGATCTAGTAAAACCATTGTCTTCAAGAACATGAAGATTTCCTTCTGGGAAAAAAACCAAATGGTTTCCTGTCAGTCTCATCCTGTCTGCTTCATCTGATTTTGTTGCCGTTATAGTATGAGCTACAGAGGGCTGCATGTTCAATTCTCTTTAAAGAAGTTAACACCTTCATTTACTGGAAATGATACTTTAAAATGGGGAGGAGTGGGTGGATTTTGAGAAGACTAGAAGAAGAAAGAAAGAAGTCTAAACCAAAGAATGAATCATGGAAAGCTGACTCTAGCTTTATGGCTAATGTCCTGGGTCTTAATAGAACAAAGAAACACTGGTGATAAGGCTCTAATACAGGAGATTAAATCAAAACAAGTTATTTGTAAAATGATAATATTATATTCATTATAACATCTGGACCAGTAAGGATAAATGCAAAATATGACTGTTTGAAGCCATTACTGATCTATTTTCAAAGATACTACATGATATTGGGGTATTTAAATCTATATCGACATGAATTCTTGCTGCAAATGCCAATTAAGTAGGATTTTGGCAAGTAAGTATTAAAAAAACCTTCACTAGAGAAGCAAGCCTGACAAGGATGACAACTGTCTCTTATCCAGAGTTGGGTCATTTCTCTCCCTGAAAAACTAGGGCTTCCACTCCAATTTTGAAATCACCATGAGCCTCATTCTTGAAAGTACACAGCAAATCTAGCTAGCAGAAGCAGAAATTTAGTTTCAGCAGCTGAAATAACAGACAGTAGGTGAAAGACTCTAAGCTTTGGAGAGAACTGAAGTGTGAGTAAGTCCTGCCTCACCAATCTTAAACCTTTGTGAGTAAGAAAATAAAATTGGTTCAGATTTCTTAGATTAATTTTTCTTTCTTGTAACATAAATATTCTTTTCCCCTTTTCTGTTTGCAAGGTGCCATTCATCAGCATCCCTGGAGAACAATTAGTCAGGATCTTCCAAGAAAGATGGAGTTTTCTCTTTGTTAAACATCCAAGACTTTGTGTTGTTTCATAAAACAAGAGATTATAGTTCTTTGGAGTCATCTTTAATGCAAGCATGGATATTACGCATTCAAGCTTATTTCTACATAATTGAATCCCAGAGCTTCATTGAGGTTGACTTGCTGAATCATACCTAAAGGAAATGATGCATAGTTCTTAAAATAACAATCCTGGAATTTTCAAAATGTATTATTTCTCTAAATAAAAGATATCAACTATTGGAAGGGAGAGATGGCATAGTGTATGATATCTGACAGACTATTGCATTCCATTTGAGCAAAGTTGCCTTTATTCATCAGGACATTTGATCATGTACCTTGTATTTGTATTCTAAATTCAAACACATTCATTTTGGAGAAATCTAACGGAGAAAAAATAAACAAAAAAATCCTCTTCTATTGTTTGACAAGAAGAGTTTAAAATGCAGATGTTCTACAGTTACCTTGCCATCAAACACTGAGATAAGAAAGAGTGAAAAGTTTCTCATTCACTAAATCACTTACAGTGGTTTTCCTTTAGATTCACAGGTCAAGGTTAATGACTGTCCTTCCTGTGGAAAGGGAGTCGATGGTATAATCTTAACTGATGGTGTATCTAGAAACAAAAGAATAGAAAGGTCATTAATGACACATAAGGATACACTGTTAAATTATAACACCTATGCTCACCATCTCTTTTGTTTCATATACATATATATGTATGAATGTATGTACGTATGTATGTATGTGTGTGTATGAGACTGCAACTTTCCTATTTTGCAATTTAACAAAAACTATCTGAGTATCTTGGGAGTACCTCTGAAATTTGAATTTAAATGTGACATTGCAAAAAATAGTGGTGCAGATGAATATCAAGTATTTCACACAATTGTTTCTTCAACTATTTATAGATTGCTATGAATACTATTATTGTAGACTGAATGCATTCATGTGCATTTGAATAACAACACTTTCATTGTCACAGGACTACCATGGACTCACAATAAAGAACCCCCAATGAACTCCCGATAAACTACAGTCTCAGAAGCATTATGCAGAATGCTTTTGAAGAGGCAGCCCTGCAGCTCTGAGCACATGCTGCTTTCTTAAAAGTACAGTGGACAAAACACATTAAATAGCTATTTATAATAGTCCTGGAAGGTAACATTTGGTTTCCTATGCAAAGTTATAATTTTTTTAAAAAAATAGTAATTGTTTCTGTTTAATAAAATCAAACCTTGTGGAAATAGATTCAAGAAAATTCTAGGACACCCACATGTATAAATCCCATGGCATGTGATATCATCTAATCAACAGGAAAGTACATATTTCATAGAGGAAATGGAAAATAATGTGTAAAGAATAGAGGGACAGTATAAGCACAATGATTTCTTTATAGTATGTATAGAACTATGTGACCTAGTTCTTTCCCTCTTATCTCTATATACTGTGCAATAAACACAATAGCTCTGACCTCTCAGACTGTCATTTTCTTCCTCCCCTTAGGCTTAATGGAAGAATGGAACTCATCTGACATCATATTAGTGCACTGGTTTGGAAACCAGCTCAAGCAGCGTTAATCAATGCTGAAATGTTTAAGTTAGTTATCTTCCTTAAAGACGCAGTATTGAAATTTCTCTAAATTAAGACATCAAACTATAATTATGCACCTGATCTTCTGCGTTGACATTGTTTATGTTCCAAATAAATTCTTTCTCAAGCCTGTAGACAGGACAATATATGTGAAAAAGCCAAAAATAGAAGACAGGATTAGGTGAAGATAGATACTGATAATCTCAGTATATGAGAGGCAAAGACAAGTGTAGAGCTGGTTCAAGCCCAGCCTGAGATATAAAGTAAGCTCAGGGCTGGGAAGGTATATCAGTATCAGATCAATTGACTAGCAGATTACAAGACCATGGATTTGGTTCCTGACATCATGCAAAAAGTATATATGATAAAAATAATACTTGGTTACAAATATACTTCCCATGTGCATAGTAGTAAATTATAATACTATAAAATGACCCTGAAAAAATCATTAATTTGAAAAATATGAAAAATTCATTATACTTGTTAAATAATGTAAGAAATTTAAACATAATTTATTAATTTTTCATTAAATACATTTATGGAATAATTGGTTGACTGAGATTATAATGTAACTTAGTCAACAAGAAGAGAAATGTTGATAATTATGTAGGATCTTATGTGTGAACTAGGATTATTCTAGTCAAATTGAAGCTGATCCTCTTTGACCTTCAGTCTATACATGCAATATCATCTTTATAAGAGAAAAACTCATTTCTAATGGAAAGGATGGAGAAAAGTATGATTTTGGGAAGTAAATTTCATTTGTCTGTCTGTGACAGGAATTTGTGTTTCAGTTTGAGTGTACCCTAAGGTGTCTATTGAATTTGGTCTAGGAGTATTCTAGAAATATCTGTGGCAATGATTTAGTATTAGCTTAATATTAACATTGGAAGATTTTGAAGTAGAGCAAAAAAGGAATGTTAGTCCTCAGAGGATTACACCCCGTCTGAAGACTGACTAGTCAAGGATTCTCTAGTGGGTAAATTGTTGACTCACTCTGTGTATTCTTGGACGTATCAAGTTCAACAATTTCAGGAACAATTCTCTAAAATGAGTCTCCTTTTACATTTATATAACTAATTCTGATTTTCCATGTGGCTCAAATTTGTATAGTGAGTCAGGAAGACCTGCTGGTTGACTCAAGTTTCCAAGCCAGTTTATCTGGATGTTTATAAGATCCAGGTTTGCTGGCATTACATTTTGTTTAGTTGTTACTCCTGCAGTCTATACTGGATGCTGTCACCTCATTCTCTGATGATGATCTCTGTCTGCTGCTTTTATTTTTTAACTGTTATGTGCTCTGGGCTCTTATTTTTGTTTGTTATGCGCGTACAGAAACATACTCATTCAAACTGAAAGTACAGAGATCAAGGGTCATTCTCAGAGCCACAGTAACAACAATGGGTACAGCCTAACATGTTTGTGGGGTATCTGACAATTCATTTAAAAGTTTGGTTGAATCAAGTGGAAAGGTAGGGGTACCATTTTCCTGAGATTTCTATCCTATTCAGACTGCAATATTATATATATATATATATATATATATATATATATATATATATATATATTAAAAGCAATATTCCTTTGAATATAACTGAAACTGTGTGAATAGGTTGGGAAACTTTCCCCCTTATATATTATTTCTATTTTTATTTGAAAAATTCCGAGGTTCATTCATGAAGAAAATCATTGCAGTGTTAAAATGGAATAACACAAAGGTCATTCGTTTTAAAATAAAAAAAAATAAAGTTGTGTTAACTTGTGAAGTCAGGATACATTCTGTTCTATTTAATCTATGGTTAAAACCAAAGTGAAACACTGATCTAATGGGATGGATTTTCTGTATTTGTAACAAAGATTTTACAGAATAGCTGTTATGAAATTACTATGAAACCACATAATGGGAAACCTCAAAGCACAACCTTTGAAACATTTAATGTCAGTAGTTCAACAACATCTGCCCATTACTGACAGTTTTACAGGTTAACAAGTGGACCCTTTGAATAAAATGCTTTGCCTGTGAATTCCTACCTTATTCTGTCTGTAGTTAAAAAAATAAAAACTTGATTTTACATACCAATAAGCTTTTCCTATTAGGGATATTGGCTAAAACACCAATCCATTCCATATACTATATTGAATGAACAAAGATAATGTATAATTTAGAGCTGGAACAAATTGTATTATTCAAGGTTGTCCATGGTTTTCAGGTCTTTCATTAAAATATAATTTTTGATGATGTTATTTGTTGACAAAAATATTTCCTTTTAATGCTCACAATTATTTATTTGAATAATAAAAATTTACATAGTTCCTAAAACTTACGGGACACATTGTTATCAAAATTTACCAGTCATTTTAAAGGAGTTATAACAATGTAACATGGTATCATAATGCATTGTAATATCCCGTTTTCAATTTCAGCCCTAGGTTTTAGAATTGATGCTACAGAATGCTTAGCATAACTTTCAGAAAACATGCCAATAATATCAGAAATCATTTCTTTCTTATGCAAAGTTGTATATGATCAGGGTAAATGTAACTACTGGACCTCCATTAAATGTCTTCTTGGTTAATTAACAAGTTTTTGTAATGATCCTTCTTCACTTAATGTTTGAGAATATTACTGTGTTAGAAAATCAAACTTTCTTCTAATAATAACAAATATACATCAAATACTTGGTACATAATTCTCCTTGATTTACACATTCCATATCCAATGTATCTTTTGAATCTTTCCAAAGCACAGATTTCCATAATAAGCTCCGTGTCTCTCTACTTAATCTCAAAACAAACACTGTAATAACGTGGTTTTTCTTATGGTGTCATACTGTTCTATGAAATTAACTGGTTATCCTTTCAGTTCAGTTCTTAACTGAGATTAAAGTGTGCTTTGGCACTCTTGTTATTGGCAAGCCTACCTGTTGATGTTGATGGATTGTGCACAAATGTTCTGTGTCTCTCACTTTTCTAATTTCTCATTGGTTGCTTTCATATTATTATTTTTGACAGATTAAAATAGCCTTTTAAACTATCCTCACTTTTGCATTTATTACAAAAGATCTTCCTCTAAGACTTTAATTGAAAGGTTTATTTATCGTTATTTTATGTGTGTGTGTGTTTCATATGAATGTATGCATGTGCAGCACGTGTGTGTGACATGAGTCTTGAGCCAGAAGGAGGCATTGGAACCTCTGGAACTGGTAAAGACTACCATGAGCCACTGTATGAAAAAAAGAGAAGTAGATTTGATAATATGACTGAGGCAACTGGAAATCATTGAACAAACATTTTCTGAAAAAACAATAATAAAAGGATACTCAGAATAGCATTCTAGGATGCTATGTACCCAAAGCATTTGTCAGTCTGGAGAACTGGGATAAATTTCAAGATACAGTAAGAAATGACCTTACATTTTAAAGTGAGTATTAGGTCCTGACCAAGATTCAGAATGCATGTTTGTAATTTGGCAAAAATAAGTGGACTACGGAGACCTTAGCAGCAACATGCTTTTACCATGGAGCTGAGTCAAGAGGAAGGCATGAAGGAGAAGCAAAAGAAATCAATTAAAGCAGAGGACAATGAGTGCACCAATATCTTATGCCTTATAATTCAAACTTTTTACAATTATAAACTCTGCAGCACATGATTTTAAGTACATTGCTCAAAGTACTGTTTTTTTTTTTTTTTAAAGAACAATATTTCATGGCTTGAATGCTTTCTATTTTACTAGAAGGTCTTGCCAAATAACAAAGCAAATTTTAATTTTAAAAATAGATTTTAAGCTGTACTATCTTGCACTTACACAAACATTAAACCCTTTTAAAAGTCTATTATGCATTACAATATTACAATATTACATATGCTTTTGCTATGCTTTCTATAGTATGTAAAATGCTGTTGCATCAGCACCCTAAGATTTACTCACCATTAACTTATCAATTATGTACCCTGCCATGATTAAAAGAACTAATAACAGAATTAGAAGAGGAAAGTACTAGACATCATCAAGAGATGTGCTGGCCAATAAATATGTGGTTATTTAAATTTAATGTAAATCGCTTAAAATTACATTCTAAGGGCACAGCTATTACTCTCACTTGATCCTGACTTGTTCGGAGTGTGGATGTGTTTTTGTGATGGTTTGGAGACATCTATAAACAGGGGCACCATCTTTGCAGTTGTTTGCTTTCATATTGTTTTAGCTTATATGACATACTTTGAGGGTTCAGAAATGTTTTATGGTTGCTCATAAGATGACAGCAGTGAGGAAAACTACAGAGGGATACAAATGGCAGAAATGCAGAATCAGTTACAGAGGAAACCAGAAAATAAAGGGGAGACTGTCATAGGGAGGCTAATGTCACACAACCCAAAATAAGAACAAAAGTAAAGTGATTGTGGACCATGCATAAAAAGAAAGAGAGAAATTACAGAGAGTCAAAGGACTAATCAGGGCTCTGGAAGGTGTCTTGGTTGATTGATGGTATACAGGTTAACCAAAACTAGTTTTCTAAATCCTTATAGAAACCCAGTAGGTAGAAAGTTATCTGCAAAATAAAATTTAAAATAATGTTTTTTTGTGTGTGTTTGTTTTTTGAGACATGGTTTCACTGTGTACCTCTGGTTGTCCTCAAACTCAGTTTGTAGAAGAAGCCTGACTCAAACTCACGGAGATCAGCCTGCCTCTGCCTCCCAAGTCATGGGTGTAAAGGTGCCTGCCCCCACGGCCAGGATCATCCCAGATTTTTAGTCACTTTTAATTCATTATTACAGTTATTCATTAACATTTTTAATTCACATAAAAATACATTATTTTCTGTGTCTTCTATAATATGCATGCATTCTAAAATTTTGATATTAATTTTCTTCATTATGTGTTCAATTTCTTTTTTTCAACTTTTTTTATTTGAATTAGAAACAGGATTATTTTACATGACAATCCCAGTTCCCTTCTCCCTCCAGTCCTCCTCTACTACCCCCCCCCAACTAAAACCCTATCTATCACATATCCTTTCTGCTCCCCCTGGATCGTGAGGCCTTCCACAGGGTGTCATCAGAGTCTATCGTATTCTTTGGGATAGGGCCTAGGCCCACCACCGTGTGTCTTGGCTCAGGGAGTATTCCTCTATGTGGAATGGGCTCCCAAAGTCCACACCTATGCTAGGGATAAGTACTGCACTTCTACAGGAGATCCCATTGATTTCCCAGGTTTCCTCACAGAAACCCATGTTCCAGGGGTCTGGATCAGTCCCATTCTGGTATTCCAGCTATCAGTCTGGGGAGCAAGAGTTCCCCGATGTTCAGGTCAGCTCTTTCTGTGTGTTTCTGGAGCCCTTTGCTCTTAACTGGTCCTTCTCTGCATCTGGGTTCCAGTTCAGTGCAGTGATTAGTTGTGGGTGTCTGCTTCTACTTCCACCAGCTGCTTGATGAAGGTTATAGGATGGCATATAAGTCAGTCATCAATCTCATTATCAGGGGAGGACAATTAAGGTAGCCTCTCCTCTGTTGCTTAGATTTTTAGCTGGTGTCATCTTAGTAGATCTCCAGACATTTCCCTAGTGCCTGATTTCTCTGTAAACCAAAAATGTCTGCCTCTATTATGGTTTTTCCATTCCTGTTATCATCTATTCTTCCCCTGACTCAACCTTTCTGCTCCCTCATGTCCTCTGCATCCCTCCTCTTCTCCCATTCTCATTCTCCTAGCTCTCTGCTCCCTCTTCCTGTGCTCCCAATTTGCTCAGGGATCTTGAACCTTTTCCCTTCTCCAGGGTACCATGTATGTCTCTCTTAGGGTCTTCCTTGTTTACTAGCTTGTTTACTACATGTGGGATTGGTGAATATCTTTTCCCAGTCTGTGGACTGTGGTTTGTCTTGCTGACTGTCTCCTTTGCTTTACAGAAGGTTCTCAGTTTCAGGAGGTCCCATTTATCAATTGTTGACCTCAGTGTCTTTGGTGTAATGTTCATGAAGTGGTCTCTATACCAATTAATTCAAGGGTATTTTCCACTTTGTCTTCTAATAGGTTCAGTGTAGTTGGATTTATGTGGAGGTGTTTTATCCATTTTGACTAAGTTTTGTGCATGGCGATAGGCTTGGGTCTAACTGGAGTCTTCTATATGTCCGCAACCAGTTATGTCAGCACCACTTGTTGAAGATGTCTCTTTGTTCCATCTTATAAATTTGGATTGTTTATCAAAAATCAGCTGTTCATAGGCTTTCAACTCTATTCGTCTACCTGTCTATTTTTTGTGCCAATAGCAAGCCGTGCTTATAATAATTTTAAATTTTTTGAGCAACCTGCAATGTAAGCATCTGTTATTTTAAGTCTCAATGAAATCCTTCCTTTTTTGTCCTTCAAAATAACCATTTGGAAGTGGTAACACTTTAGGGCTGGGCTTGAAACCCTTTTGTAGAATACTTGCTTCTCATGTTCTGGGTTCTAATTAAGTAAAACTGAATACATTAAGCTTTGTTTAGAATAAAACATTACAAAGGGTATCATTTTACTTGTAAAGAATAATTTCTAATTTTTGAAACTTAGAATTCACACAGATAGTTGGACAGACATATATATTGACAACAAAAAATAAATTATGATCAATAGCACAAAATTTAATGATAATTTGAACCATCATATTTAGAAAGAGTAAAATACTTCATAATTCAATCACTTTGAATAAGTTGATATTAAAAATACTATATGGAGTAGGTCTGTCATTTATATGGGAAAAAACACTTACCTAATGAACAAAATATATTTGTAATACTTCAGGTATTATTCCTGGAAAGTATTTAGAAATCTATGGGTTTCTGAATAGAGGTATTGCTGCATTAGCGGCCTTTAGTAACCAACTCTTCCAAAGGAGAAGTCAGTTAGTGAGATAGATGTTTTTAAATGCATATGGCACATAGACATGCATGCCTTATACACTAATAAAGTTGGAACATATTCCTTGGGCTTCAGAAACACATGGGTGCTGGGCAAGGTGAACTGGCATGGTCAGATTTCCACTATTTTTATTAACACTTATTTTGTATTGACATATGTGACTCTGTATTATGTGTGGGTGCTCACAGAGACATAAGAAAGCATTGGGTCCCTGGAGATATAAGGAGCTTGAGTTGACCACTATGGGTGCTTGATACTGAACTCAGGTCCTGTACAAGAGTATCAAGTGCTCTTAAGCACTGATGCCTGTCTACAGCCTACAGATTTCCAATGCTTAACTGTCAGAAAGAAGAGCCAGGGGAAAAACACATCAAATGAAAAAAATCTCAATTTCCATTTAGACATAGCTTTGTTCTGATTATGTCAAACACCCACAAGAAAAAGAGCACATAAACAACCAAGCTGGTAGTCCCAAGCACATAAGCACTGAATCTCTTCTATAATCATCAGAATTGTATTTTTAATCAATTCATGAAAATAAGAGCTGCAATACATTACATGGTTGAGAAATGTAGCAAAAATTTACAACAGTGAGCTTTGTTTCTCTAGCCCAAGGTAATTCTCTAAATGAGATTTAACAACAGAATCACTATAGAAACACTATGGTGCGTTTTACAATGTACTAGGCTAAGGGGAAATGAAATACCTTTATTATCCATTGTTCTGCTAACTAGACTGGAAACATAATTATCAAAATGTATAGAACAGGGATTGTAATTGGCCATTAATTCCTTATAGACATATTATTTCATTTAAGAATGATAACATGTGCTTTGTTATTTTAAATATATTTAATGCATATATTTTCATTTATTGTTAATGTAACTGATCTCATTTAAGCACAATGTTATCACTAAATCTAAAGTTCCTTCCCTCCCCTTCTCCACTTTTCCAAAGCCCTTCCCTTCCTTCCCAATGCCTCATATCTTCTTCTAGTTTCTTCTCTTCCCTTGTTTTTGCTTACCACTTTCCATTGTCACTCAGAAACAATGTTTGGGCTCAAATGGAGGAGATAATACATGAGCCATTTTAATTGCTTTATTTACTGTTTAAATGTCAATGATCTACATTTTAAACAGTTACTTACTCATTTTTATAGGTGATACATCACCCTCGAATACAAAACAAATTTTAACAATTAACTATAAGATCATATGTTTTGATGGGGAAAGTGTTAATGCATTTTAAAATCATGCATAAGTGTAAGAAACTGAGACTAATTTTTGTCTCACTCTGGAGTGTTATAGTGATTTCTCATACAAATAGCATTCTCCTGACATTGTACTATTATTTTCTTGTGTTTTTCATGTTCAGTAAGAGTAACACTTTAGTGTAACTATGCCAATGCAATATCATGTGCAGAAAATAACTTGTTTTTTTTCTTCTATGCTGTGTAGTCTTCTGCTGGTGCAAATAAATTATTTCTACTTAGCATTGAATAAAATCTGACTCAAAGGATCTGTTTCCTAGATATTAAATCAGACAAATAAAAAGTTTTGTTTCAGTGATATGGACAAATCGAGAAAGATAATAAATAAGAGATTTCATGTATAAAAAATGAGTGGCTTTTCATGTTGTTCAGTTGGGAAGTATTCTCTTACCTAATACGTGAAATTTGAAAGCATTTTGTGTTTGACAGGGAAAAAAGAAATCTGTTCTCCACTTTCTTGAATTCCAATTTAAAATGAGTCCCTTTCATCAAAGTAGAAGTATTTAAATAAATGATTAATACTTTGTATATTGTAAATTCTGCCTAACAAGGGTACAGAGTTGAAACACCCTTTTATAATTAATCTTACCATGTATTTTCATTATGTTCCTTGGTGTTCTGTGTTCAACTCTTAATTCCAATTTCTTACAATCTGGCAATAGGATTTCTGTGTCTTGTGCAGTTATTATAGTCTGCATTGTTAAAGAAATGCATATGTTCTCTTTTCATGCACTAGTGAAAACACAGGTATTTCTTCTAAGTGTTTCTCCATTTGGGACCATGTCCTTAGTCATCCACAGTGAGAGTATTATTATACCACAGGGAAATCCTGAATTTATTAATTGCTCCATTTTACCACTGTTTCCAAAGCTCCATTTTATCTTCCTCTAATTGTATTGATAGCAACTTGTTCATCATATGTATTACACATGTATTCATGCCTATGTGGTGTGATACTCTTCTTTTTCTAGGTGGAAAATATAGACATTTTGGCATTTCCCTTAGGTGATTATGAATACTGCACCATTTGATGTATTTGTTCTAATTTTTAATACTAACTGTTGCTCTCTCAAATCACTATACTTGTTTCATCTCTGGGGAATGTTCTGTATCCTTAAAGGGACATTTAGCATTACCATCAGTTGCTTTTTAATTAGTTTCATGCACTTGAATGATGGTATGTTAGTGTCTAAGAAAAATAATTTAATTTGATCTAGTTTCTGCCCTCTGGTCACTTACATATTAATCCATGATAGAAGAAAATGGTTATTTTAATTCATCATTCAGCATGAATGTGGAATCTTTAATATGAAGCTTTGTAAAGGTAAAGAATTCAGTTACTGTCCTCTGTGAAACTTGGCAAATCAATACACATAAAATATTATAAATATAAGAAAATATACAACAAATAGGTGACTAGGGATTTTATAACACCAATCTAAATTTCCAAGGAAGTAAAAGTGAACTTGTCAGTAGATGTTTAGAATTAACAGCTAAACTGAAATATAATGACCACAGTCATTCTTTATAATATGGGCAGTAAAGTTATTCTGTGACTATCAGATGGAGGAAGACATGGCCAAGGCCAATGAAAATCCAAGGTGACATCAGAGGCTTAGTCTGGTTAGTGTGTCTTATATTAAGAAATTTAGATTTGCTTTAAAATTTCTGTTTTCCAAATCAAGTCACAAAATTCC
This sequence comes from Cricetulus griseus, assembly GCF_003668045.3. Classification (NCBI taxonomy): domain Eukaryota; kingdom Metazoa; phylum Chordata; class Mammalia; order Rodentia; family Cricetidae; genus Cricetulus; species Cricetulus griseus. The sequence continues at coordinate 27,033,307 of NC_048597.1, read as the reverse complement.
TACCACTGAAATCATTCAATTCTTTTTTTTCAAGACAGGGTTTCTATGTATTGCTTTGGAAGTTGTCCTGGAACTCACTATGTAGACCAGGCTGGCCTCAAACTCCTAGAGATCTACCTGCCTCTACCTCCTGAGTGCTGGGATTAAAGGTGTACACCACCAACACCTGGTGAATAATTTAGTTTTATTTATGTGCATTGGTGTTTTGCCTGCAGATATGTCTGTATGAGGGCATCAGATCCCCTAGAACAGGACTTAGAGGGAGCTATGAGCTGCTGTGTGGGCCCTGGAAATTGAACTCAGGACCTCTTAATCCCTGAGCCATCTCTCCAGTCCCAATTCTATTCTTGATAGCACCAAATCCTGAACGTTCTCCCAAAATCCTGCCTTCATTTTTTAAAGTATTGTGTTTCTCTGAGATGTATGTATTTGTGTGTCTCTATGTGTAAAGGATTTCTCACTTGTGCATGCTCATGGAATGGCTACAATAGAGGTAGACTTCAGCATTTTACTACTGATTTTACTCTATCACTATCCAACTTGTTTTTTGAGATGAAGTCTCCGTTGAAGTTGAAAGTTCTTTCATTACACATTCTTAGCTAGGCAGCCACTGTCCACTGCCTTTGTATTCTCAGGAGCAGTGGCAAGTGTATTCTTCTATGCTTGCCTTTCTTGTAGATACTGAAGATTCAAGCTCAAGTCTTCAAGCTTCTGCATAAAACACCACTGAGGCAAATACTCATACCCACAAGTCTAATTTCAGTCAAAACATTCTGCCTCTTAGTAACAAAACTCAACAGCTCATCTGCTGTGTCTTCATCAACACATATAAAACTAAAGAAATTGTCATCTGCTTCAGTATCTGAAGGACCATGCCATGATGGTATTTGTCAAAAATTATTATGACTTGATTTCTATTAATTTTATACATTAGATATTTGAACTATAGTTAAATAAATGAAAATTATTGTCTCAAATACTATTACCTCTCACAGTATATGTATAATTAAACATTCAAACTATTATGATGGCAATACAGGTTTTCTGAAAGTATCAATATACTCTATTTCTTGTACCCTGAAGATTCATTGACCAAACAAACAATGCAAAGGGATGGTCATGAAAATCCATTTGAATCTTTTAAATGTCTCATACTTGACTTAAATTGTCTGTAGCTCATGGGAATTAATTATCTAGCTTATAATCAAATCTAAGCAGAAATTGATTCTCTATAATCAGTCTAAGCTCTTTTAGCAACCTTCACAAAGTCATTTTATATAAACGTTGAAATAAGAAATAATATTCATGTGAAATCCATGTGTGCTTGTGTTAGAATCTGCTTCAAGGACAGCAGGAGAAAAATCTAATCTAATGCAATGCAAATTGCTTTTCAATTTCAATAGTTTCAGACATGTCTCTGGAATTTTCTCCTAATGCTGTTTATTCTGTCATAGTGGGTTCTACCATAGTCTTTTTGATTGCCTTGTTATTTCTAGAAATAAATGTGACAGGTGTGATCCTAATTCAGGGATTTGTATCATCTATTTCTCAGCATTACATGTGGATAAGTTCATCAAGGCAATGATTTTACCCCATGTTTTCATCTTCCTACCATCTCATTTAGCTTATTTTTCTTGCATAGTAATTGTCCCTTGATCCTATGTTGCATGCAGAGATAATTTACCTTTACTATGTTTCTTTATACCTAGTTTTGATATGGGATGCTTTCTGTATGCTGTGAATATGTAATATGTTTATTGGTTGATGAATAAAGTTGTTTTGGCCTATGGAAGCACAGAATACAACAGGACAGGAAATTCAATCAGAGACGAGGGAACAAGAAGACAGAGTACAGAAGATGTGAGCAGCCACTAAGGAAACAAAACATGTAAAAAATGAGGTAACACCATGGCTATGTGGCAATACATAGATTAATAAAAATGGGTTAATTTAAATGTAAGAGCTAGGTAGTAATAAGCCTGAGCCATTGGCCAAACATTTGTAATCAATATTAGGCCTCTTAATGGTTATTGGGGAACTGGAAAGCAGGAGAGAAACCTCCAGTTACAAGTCTAGTAAAAGAAACATTTTTATTATTGTGATGGTGCTGACAACTGGAGACAGTTTACTCAGCTTTACTTTAGTAAATATGTATCCCCTTCTCTAAGTAACAGATTACAAGTCTACCATTTACTAGCAGTTGACTTGTATCTCCTGATCCTAACAGCTACCTGTGCACCTTGTAACTCACAACACTGGCTGCACATCAGGCTGTGTGAGACAATGGCCAAAGCTTCAGCACTGGCCTTCATATGAACAACACTCAATTAACATTTTGACTGCAATTGTAAATGATAATTATAGATGTAGTAGAGGTGCCCCTGCATTCAAAAAGATGAAATATAGCATATAGAAGGCTAGAAACAAGGGAAAACAAAGTGTAAGTAACTAAGATAGTTTGATATGACCCCACCGTTGTCACCCACCCTCTTCCACACATGTCAACTTCAACCCAGAACTACACATAATTAAGAGCAGTGATGTCTGAGGTGTTCTTTATTGTCCATCGTTGTTAAGACCTACGCTCAGATAAAGGACTCTTACCTTTTAACATGACTGAGACTCATGAGGATAGGTAGATTTTGGGCAGATTTGCTGTAACTTCAGGTAATTTAATGCTTGTTTTCAGTGCAAATAAAGAAAATACATTGTAGACATAAAGGCAATGGGGTGTGTTTACTTACAGTGTATTTCTAGCACCTGCATGGCTACCTGAGGGGTGGCATTGAGGGACTCATGGTCTACTCTGCAGATGACAGCCACTCCATCATCACTACGGTCCACTCGGAAATCCAGTGTGCTGCTGACAGTGAAGGTCTTTCGGTTAGCATCTTCTTCTTTCAAATACTTAACATCTGAAAATTCAAGTTGAGGAAAATCTCTGAGACATTGTCCATAACCATTAGACTTCTCTCACAAGTAAATTAAAACAATCTTCTATTGTTACCAGTTTTTTAAAAGACTTATTTATTTATTATATAGACTACATTCTACTCCAAGTATTCCTGTATGCCAAAGAGGTCACCTGATCTCACTATAGATGATTGTGAGCCACCATGTTGTGGGTGCTGTGAATTGAACTCAGGACCTCTGCAGAGCATCTGGTGCTCTTAACCTCTGAGCCATCTCTCCAGCCCAGTTGCCAGTTTTTAAGAGCAAACCTTTTCAATATATAGGAGTAACACTAGAAGAATGTTATTCATATTGTTCTTGAAAATATATGTGAATGTGCTAATAATTTGAGACCTATATACAATTGTATTACAAGTTGAAAGAAAACAACAAAAATAAATTTAAAGAGTTAAATTTAGAAGTAACAATAAAAGTGTCTTTGTTGGATGCTGCATTTTATCTGTTTTCATTTAGGGGTCAGGGGAAGAGGGGAGGGAAAGGTAATTGGAATTGACATGTAAAACAATTTTGTTTCTAATTCAAATAAAAAATTCAAAAAAAATCAACCTGATATAGATTATAATCAAATCCAAGTTTTTCTGCCCTCAACATACAAAGCACTGCTTTGGTGGTTCATGCCTTTAATCCCAGAACTCAGGAGGCAGAGGCAGGAGGATCTCTGTGAGTTCGAGACCATCCTGGTCTACAGAGTGAGTTCCAGGACAAAAGCATTCCCTTCTGCAGCCTATGTTTACATAAGAGTTCATGTAATGCCTATGAACTGGAAGCACATCTGGAAAGAGTAGGATCATCACTATCTGCTTATGACTCAGTGTGTGAAATGTGTACATGCTCTAATTTCCACTTGAACAACACAGGGTAAATTAAAAAATGATACAAAATATTTAACAGAGAAAAGTGGACACCTTGGATAAATAGAAATATTTGAATACTGAAAATACTTTACATAATTTTGCTTTAGAACTAATGTAGAGAAAATATTCTTTCCTTGGTTGAAGAATTCATTTTTTTCACCATAAATGATGATAGTATTTTTCTGAATATGTGAATTCATTTATTGGTGTTCAATCTTAGTTTTAGTTTGTTTGTTTGTTTTGTTTTTTTGGTTTTTTTGGTTTTTCAAGACAGGGTTTCTCTGTGTAGCTTTGGAGCCTGTCCTGATACTCCCTCTGGAGACCAGGCTGGCCTGGAACTCACAGAGATCTGCCTGCCTGCCCCTGCCTCCCGAGTTCTGGAATTAAAGGCATGTGCCACAAACGCCCAGCACAAGCTTAGTTTTATATTAAGGCTGATGCACTGTTAAATGGTGTGGTAATTTGAATGTAACTGGCCATCATAAACTCACAAGAAGTGGCACTATTAGGAGGCGTGGGTTTGTTGGATTGAGTATGGCCTTGGAGGAAGTGCATTATTGTGTGGGCTGGTTTTAAGGTTTTCTATACCAAGGATACTGCTGTCTCAGTAGACTTCCTGCTGTCTGCCAATCAAGATGTAAGGACTCTAAACTCCAGTACCAAGTCTGCCTGTTTGCTATCATGCTCCCTGCCATGATGATAATGGACTGAACTAGTGAAACTTCCAGACACCCCAATTAAACATTTTCTTTATAAGAATTTTCATGGTCATGGTGTCTGTTCACAGCAATGAAAACCCTAACTAAGTCAAATGGTCATTTTTGGATTATTTGTTCTGTTTTAAAACAAAGCTTATTTGTGCATTCCTTAATTTGTAAATGCTCAAGTTTGAAGGAGTTAAGAAGAACAGGATAATTTTAACACATTAGAAATCATACAATATGCTAAAGTTAATATACTCTATTGTAGCAAGATCTTATATGTAGTTGAGAAGATAATTTGATAAGCATTTGTCATACATTCTCTATTTTCCTATTTCTCAGCATCACATAAACAATGATATTTATGGAAGCAAGTATGTCATCACTAAATATGTGTCAGGTACAGTAACATAGAAAAAGCTTTTTAAGGGAAAGCTGTTGCCTCCTAGCCAAAACAATGACATTGATGTCTGGTGGAGAAATGTCATTGCCTACCCCCTTATGAGATAATCCATTTGGATTATCTGGCCAAGGGACCACTCTCACCAATACAGGTTCACCCCAAGTCATGCTAAAGACATAGGTGAAATAATGATTCTTTCCCTGAGTGTCAGCTCCCCAGCACATCCTCTAGGAGCTGCTCTAATTTCTACTGTATCTGGCCACCATTCTGAGTCTTCACTCATAATCATTTCCCTTTTTCTTGTCAGTCTCCTTGTTTTTGATACTGACTGGAGCTTAAGTCAGAAGCTCTAGACCTTTGGGGTTTTTCATTCTTTCTCTGATGCTTCCCTTCCCAGCCTTGGGCTGTTGGCCCACCTCAGGGCAGACCTGTAGGTCTGATTAACTCAAATATCATTGATCTCCATCTCTCTTACGATCCTCCCTAGGAATCTATAATAAATATAATCTAAAATGCACCCTCTCTGGTGTTGCAATCTGCAAATTTCATTCTTTTAACTCATGAGACAGCAATCTGAAAGGCACTAATGCAGGTGTTTTTATTGGCTTTCTCTTCTAGTTTCAAGGACTTCTAGTTCCTCAGAAAGACTCCCTTCTTCACAAATAGCCTCAGGTAGAATATCTGTTACTATCTATTCAAAAACTAATTTTAACAATAGGAAAGCAATGAGCAACAGATTTAATTCTGCTTGTTTTCAACTTTCTGAAAAGCATTTACTTGTAAAAAGTATCATATTGGACATTTATGCTCATTATTCTTTGAGTTTTATTTATTTCTGGGAAAACAGAAATTTATTTTGTTGCTTATTTTTTTTAAAACCATATGTTAGTAATGATACAGGTATGTAACTGTTAAATATTTTGTTGCTAAAGTTATAGTTTTATATGAAAAACCTCCAAAGTTTTACCACATCACACATACAAACACACAAACATACAAACCTACACACAGCCACACACAAACACACACAGACAAATGCATACACACATGTATACACACATACATATACACACACATACATACACACTCACACACACATACACACACTGAATTATTATAGCTCTTAGAAATGTGTGGAGAATAAAACCAGTTTGAAGTGGTACAACTCTGTCTTTTAATTATAAATTCTAGGATACCATGTCACGTGAATAACTTTTCATAAATGCATCTCATAAATATAATTTATGTTTCTATTGAAGTCATTAGTTGATATTTTTACATGTAACACTAATACAATTTCAGTTAAATATGAATTAAAACTGAAATGACCACTTTTAAATCATTTTATGTGGATAATACAGATGTGTATAGATATGCTTATGGCTACTTTCTACCATAAGGATTTATGATACACATTTAGATTACCCTGTTAATCTATGACCAGTGGTTACTTATTCCTTGTTCTAATAGTAAAAAAGTAAGACAGTTTAGACTTGACAATTTTTATGACTACATTATATTACATTTGAAAAATTGTTCTTATGCACTGTTAATTGTTTTATTTGAATAACACCTGTATTTAAAAATGTACACATCTGCTCCATTCAGTTGCTTCCTTTACAAAATGTCATTAATAAAGTACTTACTTTGTAATAAAATTTGAAGGTAACTATAAGTAGCTTAAACTTAATGAGAATTATACAAATGAAATACATACTAGAATAATTTATGGAGTTCATAATTTTTATGTTGATTTCTAGGGTCAACCTAGGTCACAATGTGAATAGATATACCCACAGCAGTAACTCAAGTGTACCTTCCTCCTCATTACATAAATCTTTATCTTTCCCAAACAAAGAGGAATTGGAAATGTAGAATATATTTTGATTTTTCTTTTCCTCTCTCTCTTTCTCTGTGGGTGGGTGAGTGGGTAGGTGGGTGTGTTGTATGCACATGAATGCATTGGTGCAAAGGCCTGCAGAGCTCATACCAGGACATCTGCTGTCTTCCTCTGTAACTCTCATGTCATAGCCTTAAATAGGATCTATCATACTTCTGAAAACTTGCTGCTTAGTCCATGTAAATTGGCCAGTAAGCTCCCATGATCCAGTGGTCTACACCCCTCAGTGTTTCAGTTACAGGTCATAGTGCCTGACATTTTAAATGGATACTGAGAATTTGAACTTGATTCCTAATGCTTGCAGGTCTTATGACTCCAGTATACACGGAGCCATCTCCCTAACCCCTCATATTATTATTTTAAAATATGTGATAATATACAGAGGTATAGAGCCAATGTGAATTTTCTTCCCACTGTGCAACTTATTTATAGTTTCTAAGTGCCATTTTGTTGCATATTCTACTTTAGGGTTCCCATACCCTTGTCTTAAAATGGAATGTGCACAGCAATCACCTTTCCACTGTATTCATAGGAGATAGTATGGAGGCTAAAGGTTGTCTGATGGGTCAGAGACAACCCTTTTGAAGAGTAAGGAGAGTGGACACATTGGCATTAAGTATTGTAACAGTGCCTTTAGACCATTGACTGTAGAATAATAATATCCATATATTCAAACAATAGGATATTTTGAAGAAGAGTGAAACTAGGAATTACCACCATCAAGAGTCACTTAGGGAGTATGAGCCCAAATAAATGCATTTTATATCTTGAGTTATATTAACTAAGGAGCAAAGCAAGGAACCACTTGGTCTTTTAAACATTGATCCCCACACCCAAGAAAAAAGCAGTTTTCAAGAGATACCTACTTAGCCATCTTTTCTTGGCTTGTAGTATTAGGCTACCTACCTCTCTGACTTTATTCTGATAATGAACATTGGAGTTTCAGGGAAGGAACTTTGTCTCAGGAGTGGTTGAAACATACCCTAAGCAGTTCTGTCTGAACTGTTTTGACCCATTTGTTCTCTTCCTTTTTGTGATTTTGACACCTGTCAGATACACTTGAAAAGGAGTTACTTCTACTTTTTTCAAAAAAGATAATTCATTTTCCTGAATTCTGAAGTAGACTACCATACCACATGGTTAGGCATGTAGGTAGGACAAGTCACTTTTCCATCCATTACAAAGCTAATAGGTGATGCTGAAGACATGGCAGGTCTTACATATCTTCTCCACATGACAAGTGATATCTTTTCTACCTTTTGGCAATCTCAGGTAGGAATTATGTACAATAAGAGACATGATCTCATATTGTGCCATATATTCTGTAGTGATAACTGGATCATTAGGGAATTAGTGCGAATCTCAGGCATTAATACATTCTATACATGAATCCTAAGCTATAGGATTTGTAAATGTATTTTTTTTGATGGATCAGGTGATAACCTCAGTAGAAAAAAAAATCCAGGGATACAATCTGAATTTTTCTCATGGTACAAATACTGCTAAGTACATTCTCTTTTGCTGTGCAAAAGGAGAAGTTACAAATTGCCTGAGACATGGCTTTAGTGTCAGAAGCTAGAAGTCAACATTCTGGAGAGCTTGATAAGTATGACTACTGCTCAATATAAATTCTATTGATTCTAGTTTCTAAGACTAATTGCTTTACTTTTGGAGTAACAAGCTCTCATTTGTTTTTAATTTTTGAAAAGTGCATACCTGCATATAATGAATATTATACTTTTTAATCCCAATTCCCCTCTCTCATTCTCTTCTCTCTCCTCCTGAAATTCCTGTACTTCCCAATAAGTCTATCTCATACTTTTACACTTTTTTGTGACCCACTGAGTTTAATTAGACTTTCTTGCCTATGCATGGGTGAGAGATTATTTACTGTAGCATGGGCAACTTAACTTATCAGTGAATACACAACTAAAGAAAGTGACACCTTTCTTCCTGCAGTCATTAATTGTTAACAGAACTTTGAGGAAAAAAATATAACTGACTTGTTTGAGTCACTTAAAAACATAAAGTTTAAAATTTGAAACCAGGAATATCAAAAAATTGGTTACTTCTTATATTAAAGTTGAGTAGTCAAAATACTTTAATATTTTTAATGTTCAAGAGGAGCTTTTCATTTTTAACTCACTTCAAACCTTTTCCAAGCCAACACAATGAGAACACGTCACACAAAGTACAATTTCAAAATTAGAGCTTTTTCCAATGTACCTGAAAAGATATTGAAATTGAATTATGCAGAAAAAGCACAATAGCAATATTTCATATGTCCCCATTCTAAAAGGAGTAGTGATGGGGAAGTCCTTCTGTGTATATGTTTGTCCTATTGGTTGATAAATAAAGCACTGTTGGTCAAAAGGAAAGCAAGATAGGTGGAACCGGGAGTCGAGGAGATTTCTGGGAAATGTTGGAAAGTGACAGAGTCACCATGTGATCCCAGCAAGAGAGGACACAGCACTGTCGTCCTCAATAAAATAAGTCTTTATAAAATGTACAGCTTAATGGTTATGGTTGATACTTAAGACAGTGCTATCAAATAGGAGATACTAGTCATTGGCCAGCAGCATTGTAAATAATATTAATCTCTGTGTGTTATTTGAGTGCCCTAACATGGTAGCGGGGCTCCGGTGGCTGGTGCCTGGAGGGAAGTGTTATCATTACAGAGTAGAGTTTAAATCCCTCATCATATTCAACTTCTATGATGGGTCAATAATAATCCTGATTTTGGACACAGTCATCAATGGTTGATACTAGCATTAGTTGACACCTAAGACTAAATATTCCCTTGAGCAAGCTGTACTCCTGAAGCTCAAATATTATTAAAATATCTCAAAACATCAGGGTAGTTCCATAGAGGGTTATGGATAAGTCATCTTTACCTACTTATATTGAATGCTCAATTTTATTTTATCTTCACCCATAGAAGGTTAATTTTTTTTCTACAATTTCTCCTGGTTTCTTGTAGCAAATGAAGATTACTGCCAAGACCCTTGTGGGTACATAGGCTGAGAATAAAAATGATTCAGTACAGGACTCAGGGAACCTTGCAGAATATGGTAGAGAATTTTTCAAGAGACAGAAGGTAGGGAGGAGGGCTGAGAAATGCCATCTTCTAAGCATGATATCTCCATGGCAATTGTGAGCTCACAAAAGCTGTCCCTACTGGCATGAAGCTCCAGTTGGACTTCCTAACAGCAAGCTATGGAGGGAGAAGGGACACATGTGACTTTCCCACTTGCAATTGCTCTTTTGGCAACTAACGTATTCCTAGTGAGATGGACACATAATATCTATTTGTACAGCCCCGGTGAATTCACCAGCCTCTCTGATGGTTATTCCAAATTCTTGATCACACAGATGGCCCCAGATAAACTCTGGAAAACACTAAGCAAAACAAAAACTATCCAATGCCAGAAAGAGAATTATAAGGAAGAAAGGAGTAGTTGCCTGGATATGAGGAAAATAAGGTTATAGATGTGGTTAATAACCAGAATACATAACTGTAATATGAAATTTTTATAGAACCAAGTGCATTAGTGTTAGGAGTGGTACATGTACCAGCTACACGAATTTGGGTTTTGAAACCAGGGATATCTTCATTCATTTTAAAGGGTGTACTCGGAAACCCTTTTGCCTCTGTGTCAGGAAATATTAAATCTGAAAACGCTATTGTTTTATGCACATGTTAATTTACTGATAATAGCTCCTTTGATGTCATAGGTAAAAGCACCTCCAACAACTATTGTTGCTGTTGATTTGCCATAGGTAAATGTGAACTTATTTATATAAGCAATCTACTAGTAATCTCACTTTAGAGTCCATCTTGTTTTTCTACACTAAATTGGTTACTGCTATATTTTCAATACCATTACAATTTGTGTTAGTTTACCTGATATTTTTGAACTTGTGCAAATTCTTTGAGAAGAAAAAAAAAACAGCTATAAATCAGGCTCCCTCAAAAATCTCACAGCCAGCTTGATTGCTGGCTAGTGTGCAAAGAGTGACATTTAAATAACTGCAGAGGTTTATGATTCTAGGCAACCACTGAGAACTGTGTGGCTCAGTTTAAAAGACACGATCAGCATTGAAGTCATCTTCAAAATTTACCAGTTCAGTTCTAGTCACTGTCTGTATGTAAATGACAAGGTTGAGAGACATGAATTGGGTAGGTAATTTAGGGCCAGGTACTCTAAAAGCAGCTGTTTTTGAATGTCTGTGCTGCAGTTCAGGAAAGCTAGGAGAAAGCTTTACTTTTTGTTTGTTTGTTTGTATTTATCATCTCTTAAATGGGTATCATAATCTGGAGACTGAATTTGAGGATATGACAAACTCCAGTGTAGTCACTAATGTTTTCTTGTTAACTGTTTAAAATTCTCTGCGTTTTCATGGTACAAATTAGATGTTTATTAATCAGTTTCATCCCATCTTCTAAGAAGTAATGATTATATATTTGGTAGTAGGGTGGCATCCAAGAGGAAATCTGAGTCTTGTTGAAATCCTATGAAGAAAAGTTCTTCCTCTCTAGTCAACAAAATGTAATTTAAATTGTCTCTGGCCTGGGTTGAGACCCAACACTCCATGCTACTCAAACAGGTGATTTGATCCAGCTAAACCTGTCAAAATTTAGGGATTAATCCTCTGAAAGGTTCAATGAGTTAAAGTCACAGTAAAGACATATGAGTATTTAATCCCTCCATTGAGCTAATGTATATTTCCTTCACAAAATTCAACTTTCCTTTACTTAGAGAAGAATAACTCTCCTTCTTATTATTTCTTTTTCTTTCTGCCAGATGTTTGCTAAAACTCAAAAATACTTCTCTGTTACACTTTGGACTTTCTGCCTTTTTCTCTTGGATACATCTATCTATCCACTTTCGGCCATGTGACTATAGAAATGACATTGTTTCACTTTTCCTTTCCCCCATCTTATTCCACTGGTTATCTGTCTATATTTATATCTTGCCTGCCCCTTTGTTTCAAATTCTAGTCAGATAGGTTTGCCTTTGTATGTTACTTTGTAGGGGATGCTGTAGCCATGCCTGCTTAGGGGCTGGCTAGAGGTGTGCCTGACCATGCCTGAGAGGGCGTAGTCAGGGTGACATAGGTAGAGTGAGGGATGTTCAGGTGGTGGGTTTTTGCTTTCGGCTTCACTTTCAGCTTGCTGTACAGACTGCTGCCCAATCCCTTGTATTTTTTACCTGACTCTGTATTGGTAATTTTCCACATTATTACTTGGCCTTCCTAAAGCTTCCTTAAGACTACAAAATATATTTTGTTTTATTTGTTTATCTTTCTTTTAATGTAATTATATACTGACTTTTTAAATGAAGTTTCAAGGTATGGCCCCAGGTTGTCCTGGAACTTGCCCTGTAGACCAGCCTCACGTTGAAATCAGAGGTTTCCCCCTGCTGCTGCCTTTCAAGTGGTAGGATTAAAGGCATGTGCCACTATGCCCAGCAACATGTTTGTTCTTAAATTATTTTGTTAATGAGACTAAGAACCAAAATAAGGAAGCTCAATTCCCCATATAACAATGTCATATTTCAATGTCTTTAATCCATACTGAGTTTTCAGTTCCTTAGGAGATTATAAAATGGATTGCTCAGTCTACAAGAGTATCCAGTAAGCAATTAATTAAAAAATACTATACAAGCAATGCTTCAGACCAGTGTTAACTAAGAAGTTCATTATGAACATGTGAAAAATCTTTCAAGGGATTATGAAAAATAGATAATGTGTGAGAACATGCTAATTTAGAAATTCCTTAAAAATTAGCTAGGATTATCTAGGAGACAGGTTAGCATTTTGTCAGGATAATCTATTTTTTAATATACCCCTTTCTTTAAAGAACACAAAGAAACATTGGCAATATGTATGTGTATATTTATGTTTGTATAATTAGCTAAAAATGTTACTTGTCGCTTTATTCCCATTCTTTATTTCAATTTAACTGGATTTTTAAAATCTAAGTTTTATCCTGCTCAGTTAATTTTATAACAATGATTTGTAAATACAAAGGTTCAAAAGTGGAGATAAAGATCGCAAGTTTTTCTTGTTTTCTTTTAAGACAGGATTTCTTTGTATAGCTTTGTAGACCAGGCTGGCCTCAAACTCACAGAGATCCACCTGCCTCTGTCTCCTAAGTGCTGAGATTAATGGTGATGCACCACCGCCACCTGGAAAAAATGGCAACAAATTTTAAGAATAACATATTTTATTGAGGACTCCGTAATCTCTTATATCTAAAAGAATGGTAGTCATAACACTAAAAGTTGTTCTCAAGTATAAAACTTCTTTTTGTGCTACCATGTGTACACTGAATGAATTTAAATTTGTAATGCTTGACATGCATAGGAGGACTCTTCTCTAATAGTTTTTCTTTGTTGTCTCTGCCCACAGCTTGTCACCTTCCACTGTGTTTCACTGTAAGTGATTAGGATTTCTCCTGTAGAGACATATGATGAAGAAAACCCAATCTTGCCAGCAAGTATAAAGTGTTAACTAATTATATTGTGTCCAATTCTCTATCATCTTACACCTTAATGATTATTGAGGAACTTGAAGAATTCAAAGAAACTAAAACATGCTTGAACCCACATGCATATCCATCCATCCCAGAATGGGTTCTGTTAATGCCGTTTTGGGGCAATGTAATGAAAAGACATGATACAGCAAGTAAAGAACCAATGATTAAAATAGGAGAAACCACCAGCTAATTGTTGCAGGCATTGAAAGGATTGAAATGACTATAGGTGTCTCAAGGAGATGAATCAATATAATGAAGAGATGATCTTTGTGGTTGTAATTAGGTTCCCTTTGCTCCACGCACTCTAAATGACCACTTGAACGTCACAGTCACTTTTAAACCATTAACCAAGAAGCAGAACATGAAGCACTAGCTTTCAACTGCCACCTTTTCCGAGAAAGGATTCTAGATTTTCTGTGCTAACTTTTTACTGATGCCTCAGGGTAGACATCGTTTGTCTATATTAGGATATTCTGACTTTTCCACTATATTGAAAATAATATATAACAAGTTCCCAACAGGATAAATATGATAGGAAGTATAATAGTTAATTCCTTGGGATATATTTTGCAAGTAAATAGAGAAGACTATGATGCAAGCAACAGATTTGTGAAACTTATTTGAAGTCCATGACAATAATACCCCCCCACGGTGTAAGATATTTTAATAAGATGCATTGTTAAGCATATATGAGAATAATCAACCTACATCTTATTCATTTAATTCAAAAGTGAGTCACTTCAATCCATAAGACATCTGAAGTGAAAAATCAGCTCTCTGAATATGTATAATGTTTAGACATGGACATGTGTTACTAGAAGATTTTTTTAAAATTTGGTCTCATTTAGTTTGATCATTTTCCAACAAGTTATAATATTTTAACTATGTATTATTTTAATATTGTAATTAGCTCCAGGACTATTGAAAATTTTAAGGTAATTACAAATCCTAGATTCACATACTAAGTTTATATCAAAATTTGAATTTTGCTTCCCTCTTCATCTTTTAATGTTTCATCTATTTCTTTCACATTTTCTTCTCCCTTCTGATCTACCTTTGTTTGTTTTTGAGCATGACTAGTTTCCAGGCTCCCATATAATTTGCATATTGAGAATTGAGGACACTGTCCAGAATAGCACAGATGCTTAATAAGTATCTTTTGAATTAATTAAAATAATGAGAATACTTGGCCAGGTAAATCATCTCCTTTCCTGTGGTAAGTGGCTCACTCAGAGTCTGTGAGTGATTTAGAAGCTTTTTCTGACATTTTTTTCTTTATAGTAGATCTCTATTAAATCTAATTATCATTCTCCTAAAAAACTGAAGATGTCATTAGTATCAATTCTGAATATATGATCATATTTTATTTTATCAGCATACAATACCTGGTGATGATTGAAGGTTGGGGTATCTGTAGATCAAATGTGTGCAGGTATTATGTAACACAGCTCTATTTTCTTATATTTTCATTCTCTTAATTCTTATTATACTCCTTTTATTTCAGCCAACATTTGGGCCATCTTTTATTTTAGTTTCCCTTCAATTTTATCCAATAATTATTGTCAGGATAACTTCTTTGGATAAGAGCCTCATGACTAATTTGAAGGTTCATTTTGTTTTGCTTGTGTGTGCCTGCATAGGGTGTAGGTACATTGTCATTACAGAAATCAGTGAAGTCAGAGCTAATTTCAGAGTCCAGGGAAGTCGCACTTAATTCAAGAGCACACCTTTTTGCACTCCTAACTTAAGAGACTGTTGCTGTAATGATAGGCTAGCAGTCTGTTGAGTGAACTCCTGGGAGATTTTTCTGACTTCACCTCCCAATTTACCCAGGATACTGAGATCCAGCAGCAAGCTCTTCATTCACTGAGCCTTCTCCCTAGCTTCTGTTGTTCCTTCTATTGTCCTTTCATCTCTTCAAATTTAAATGTTCAATACCTTCAGTAGGTAATTGTAAATTACCTCTTAGTTGATCCTTACTTTAAAAATTAGTCAATACTTTGTGTGTGGTATTTGTTTTAAATGTTTTATTTGTATTTTATGCTATGTATATGGATGTTTTTTCCTGCATGTTACTTCTATACACCACACCTGCTTGGTGCAAAGCAGGCCAGAAGATATGTCATATACCCTGGAGATAGTGCTAGTTGGATTCCCTGGAAGAGCTGACATGTTTAATTACTGAGCCACCTCTCAAGCCCTGAGGCATTTGATTATTAAGAAAATTCACATTAGCAGGAAGCAAAAGATGAGAAGTCTAATATATTTATGATAGATTAAGAAAGGGGAAAAATGAAATTGCCAATAGAATTGAGGAGGAATAAGCATGTAAAAGTAAACTAAAAATATACCAAATTTAAAGTCTATTAAACTATTGAATATCTAAAATTCAAACACTATTTTTTCTCTGCAAAACTCATGAAAAAGTAGTATCTAAAAATTACATATAATTATAGGAAGAAATGTGAAATAGTTTCAACCTTTCTTGAAGCAGAATAATAGTTATTAAATTTTAAGAAGAGAAATATGTTTCTTCTATAAGATAGCAAAAATTAGAAATAGAAGAATTAGTAAGGATAAAGAGATGAACAGATTTACAGTAAGATAAATTAGTAGAAGTCACTAGATGACACTGTAAAAATGTATAACTTAAAAATAAATACCTGAGAATGCCTATCAGAATGGCAGGCACCTCTCTCTAGAACAAAGATCATTGCTAGTATAAATTATTCATATTTGCACACAAATACTTGCACACTTATAGAACACAAGATTGCTATAGTCAAATACCAAATCACTAAAGCCATTGTTTGAGAAAATATATGAAATCTTAGAAAGGACTTTTGTCACTTTGCCTCCTTCCTGTTGCCAACTCAGGTGTCTGGATGGATTACAGCCTACAGAACTGAAATTATTGTTTGCCTCTTGAAGCTAATGTGTAATCTGACTTTCATGACTTTGACAAAATAGCTAGTAGAATATTTCTTCAGTGAGGGAGGTGTTGTCATAGATGATGGTTTTATAGCATTCTGTCCATGGTCCCAAGACTTCTGTTGGTCCTGAAGCAAGTCAAGACTGTCATGGCAACAATACCACTTGACATATCCCCATATCTCAGAAAACAGATAGAGCCAGGGATAATAGACAAGGCTATCCCTTCCTGAGCATGGTGCACATAACCTATTTTGAGATACAAGTAACATCATACAGACTGAGCCCCTGAATTTATGTATTAATAAATATATATGTACACACATATATGTATGTATGTAACAATGTAATGACAATGAAAAAGAGGTCATGAATATGGAAGAGCAAATAAGGGAGGTTTGAAGGAAAGAAAAGGAAGGGGGAAATTATGCAGTTGCAATCTCAAAAAAATAAAAGAATCTATTATTTAAGGATGCTTAGCACTTCCTTAAACGTCTTTTGGCCATTTGAGATTCTTTTGGGGAAAATTCTCTTGTTAGCTTTGTACCTTATTTTTTGATTGCATTATCTTGTATTTTAATGTCTAGTTTCTTGAGTTCTTTATAAATTTTTGAGGTCAGCCCTCTGTCAGATGTGGCATTGGTGAAGATCTTTTCCCATTCTATAGGCTAGTTCATCAGAGTAAGTAGAAATAATGTACACAGATATATTTCATTTGCATTCATTTTCCTCCTCTTTATTATATGTCTTGGAAGGAAGAAAACAGATAAAATTTAAAGACAGTACTGCTTTATTAAAAGCACTATTATTCTACATTTCGCCAAAGAAGATGAGAACATCTGCCTCTAGTCTAGAGTTGAGGTGAAAGGTCTGGATTTTCTCTCATTGGAAACAGTATTTAAGACAATGGGTACCAGAAGATTAAAAACAACTGAGTTGAGCACTGTTATGTTTGTGAGGTGAAACTGTGTCAGGATATCTGGAATGGAAGGGGTCTATGTTGAACTAGCTGGGCTCTGAGCTAATGATTCCAAGCTGCTGGGGGTGTCAAATGACATTTGCAGTTAAGGGATCATTGAAGAGAGCTGTGCAGAGAGCACACATACTTTTGAGACCTCCCTTTAACAACAAAGTAAGTACTAATAATTGTAACCGAAGAAGAAACTGAGCCTGGGGCAAAGGCTATCTGGAAGATGAGAAGAATATCCTGTGGGTTTAGACACCAGCTGCTAGTGAAGTGTTCCACCAAACAAGATGCAAAACTTATATGTGACTACTGGGTTCTCAGCAATATTTTATATTAGGTAATGTGAAAGGGCCCATTGAAGGACTTTTTATGTGTTTAGTGCCAGAAGAAAGCTTAGGATATTTTTCTTTAAATAATAAAATGTATTTTAAATAGTAAAATACAAGTGTTTATAGTCTTCACTAGTAATAGGTAAAACTAGAAGAAACAATATTTGGAATATAGTCAAAAGTGATCCACAAAAAGTGTCTGTAGTCCACTGAGGAAATATATGCACCTTAAAGAAAGAGGGGACTCCATCTGTTGAAACGGAGCCTGAAACAATCCAGGTGACGGAGAATAAAGGCATTAACACACATATAACTGCTTGGTCGTTTTGCCCAGCCTTAATATATGGGGAGGTGGTTAGGCTTACTACAAATTGATATGTCATGCTTGATTGATACTCATAGAAGACCTTCACTTTTCTGCATGGAGATGGAAAGGAAGATGGTTGGAGGTGGCAGCAGGGCTGCTGGAGGGACTGGAGGAGACGGTAGGGGGAGGCTGCAGTCAGGATGTAAAATGAAAAAACAACAACAAAACCAGACAAAAGTAATTCAGTATTGAAATAAAACTTAAATTTAAGTTATATAATTTATTGGGATCATTTAGATAATATAAATGTCCTGAAAACCTCCAAACTTAGGAAAAATGAAAATAATAGTAATTACATAATTTGGAGTTCAGAAATTAGAGCAGTCACTTCTGTAAATACCTAATTATCTTCCCAAAACTTTTGAATGCATACTTGTCAAAAGCATAGCAGGAGGAGGGGAGGGAGTAGGAACTTGGATTGGTATGTAAAATGAGAAAAGATTGTTTTAAAATAAAAAGATAAAAAAGAATAGAAGAATTGGAGGGAGAAATGTTGAAGGGACTTATATAAGAGAACTATATGCTTATCTTTTTCTGTAAATCTGAATTTGCTCAAAATAAAATGCTATGCTAGAAAAAAACATAAAGCTAACAAAGTATGATGTAGTCTGAAAATTAAAATGATGATACTTTAAATTAATTTTCACATATTTAATGCAAGTAATAGAGAGACACTTATTTATTTTCTTCTGTGTTCTGTGTGAAGTCACAATCTCTGGCTCACAACTTACTGTTGTATTCAAATGAAGAGGGTTAGGGTAATGAATCATTATCTGAAGACTGCCATGTGAAATCTATGAATGCATAATCCACCATTTCCCAAAGTTGATCTTGTGCATATGTTTGATTGAAAAATGAAGAAAAATGAGAAAGGGAAAGTCATTACATGGTCAGAGAATATTGCTAAGGTGTAGGCTAAAGCAAAATTCTCAGAAACACTAAAATATCGAAGTGCACTTAGATTTAATTTTAGATACTAACTCTTTAAGAACAGACTAAAAAAGGTTCATAGAAGAGCAGAGACATTTAAATTGAAGGAGTTAGATACATGCCCTTCCACGTTATTAAACACCTGTTAAGACAGTTTGTTTATTTAGTCTAAGCCTTTGGATTTGGTAAATGTATTTTAAGAATCATAAAAAATAGTGAAACTTGAAAAATTGCAATAATTTGGTTTAGTGTAACTGTTCTGAGGCAAGAAATCTCGAGGAGTTTTCAAAAAAAAACTGCCACCTGGGTTTATGTTAGTCAAAATTTTCACCTTTAGAGAAACAAACCAATAAGGGATCCATTGCTACTGTTCTAACCAATGACAAGTAAGATACAAAGAAGTGTAAGATTAGGTTGCATTTAGCCAACTAAAAATTGACTGCTGCACTATCTTTGATTTACATTAAAATAGATGTCAAAATTTGTTTTATAAAAAAAATTGTAGCAGCCGGGCGTTGTTGGCGCACGCATTTAATCCCAGCACTCGGGAGCAGAGGCAGGCAGACCTCTGTGAGTTCGATGAGGCCAGCCTGGTCTCCAGAGTGAGTGCCAGCATAGGCTCCAAAGCTACACAGAGAAACCCTGTCTCGAAAAACGAAAAGTAAATAAATAAATAAATAAATAAATAAATAAATAAATAAATTGTAGCTAAAATCACTTCAAGGTTTTGGATGAATATCTGAAAATGCATACTGGGTAATGGAATAGTGACATTTGTACTGTAATGGATGCAATTAGGGATTGGTGGAGTTCAAGAATATTCAACAAAGTCATGCACTTCAATTAATTCAACCTCAGATTCAAAATAAATAAAATATAACTAATCACTGAACTAATTCAGTGATTTTACTTCTTTTAATATTTTAGGGGTAAATGTTTATTGTCCAAGAAATTCAGGAACTTGTAGTTTATAACCCTTACCCTCAGATTTCTTGCTGAAGATCCTTTTAAATATGTCTCATCCTTTGAATCTATTCCTATCAAAATTAGTCCATTCTTCTCTCATTAGGATGTTGTTAGCTTATGCTTGTCATACTTCTTTCTCTTCAAGCTTTCATATTGCTGCCCCCAATCCCAAAATCGAGTGCTAAATCAGAATAGCTGCTTTTGCAGAGGAGTAAAATGGCAAACATATCCCTGCCTGGTAGATCTGTTTCCTCTACTGCAGTGCTGTAAATTACACAAGCTCAATGAATGAAAACAAAGCACCTTGGCTATCCTGTAGGATATAAAGCTTACTCTGGTTTTCCCACCACTAAGTCAAGACCTTAGCTGAAGACTAAAGTTCCCATGTAAGCCTTACAGACATTTTTCAAATTCACTGGTGGTCAGCAGTTCATTTTTCCAGTTCTGTGTGTCTGAGGTTTCATTTTTCTTATTCCTGAAAGGACACATCTATGCTACCAAAGTTCACTCACCATTCTCTGGAACATGGCTCCCACAAACTGTTTAAACAACTATTGATCGTTCTCAAGACAAGAAGAGGAATATGTTCCTGACTCTTTTTCTCTGAAAGGCCTTAGCTCAGTATGTCAGATTCATTTTTGATAATTTCCATGAGTGCAGAAAGTTCCTGTGGCTATGGATGCAAGGCTCCTTTTACCATATAAGGTAAACTAATTCCAGTTCAATTCATATTCAGGATTTCCTCCCACACTTAAGTAAAGGGGGTTATGTAAGGATATAGGATCCTTGAGGGTAATCACAAATTTTGCTTAATACATTAAAGTAAAAGCTAGTTATCCAGAAAAGAAAATCTCAAGATTCGGTAATAAGACATGCTCTAACTGCAAATTACCAAGCATTAAAATAGAATGAAAACTTTAATGCAGCTGCCAGTTCTCAGGGTGCTGAATGATTTAGGAAGGCAATGTACATCTTTTTTTTTTTTTCACAGTAAATGCCAGATACCCAGACTTCCTTTTTCCCTGAAGATTAAAGGCTGCAGTGAAACACCTGTGGTTTGGATGTAGAGCTGTCCAGAGGCACCAAAGGGATGTCTGGGACAATGCATGGAGGGGCAGGAAACCCAGAGTTAGATGGGATTGTGATGGTCTTATTAAAAGCTTTTAGCAAAAAATAAGTCTTACTCTTGCTCAGACAATGTATCCTAACCACTTAGTCAGGGGTAGATGGCTTCTCACCACATATTTGAACTCTATCTACTTGCTTGCATCCTAAGCACACCATATAGATAATTCACCTTTATTCCAAACTCTTGCCTGAAATAAACAGATAAATGCAATCCCTTTCTCTAGACTGTCCTATAACATAATCCTAGCTACATTCCAATGATAGATTCAAAAAGACATTTATTCAGTTATTATTATTTATTAGATGCTTGCTTATGAATGAACACTTGAAGGTGTTTGGATTTTCCTAAACGTAGGACTACACAAAGACTTCAGATAGTTTTTGTATTTGTGCCTGGGACACACCAGTTGTATACAAGCATCTCTTGTTTGTGAATGAATTAACAGAGCACCGTTCTTTTTTATTCACAATTTGAATTTAGAGAGACACACACACTTCAACAATCATTATTTGTTGAATATAATAATAATAACAAGAAGGATAAAATATCTAAAATGTACTTAGTGAGTCTTTGTGTATGGCAGCAATTTCTATGCATTCATCCATGTATGTTACTTGCAGCAACAGTATCAGGAAGACATGATTACACTAGTTCAGCAGATGAGAAGAAAAATCTCAGAAATGAAGGATATTTATATAGACAATTTACATTTATTCTGTTCTCTAGATGAATACAGTCTTCTAAGAGGAGTAAATGTGCTCTTCAAATATGTGACAGGTTATGAACATACATACTCTTAGGTTCTACCTGGTACTCAACCAGAACATCAATGGCTGGAGCACTGGAGTCTGAGCTGCAACAAGCCATGAATGCAATTATGAAATTGACCAACATTCAAGAACACAAAACCCCTGCTCCCTTTTTATATAGATGTTATCAAGTAGTACTTTCAAGAAAAATAAAATCCACACGATTGGTAATCCTAAAGAAAGATGCTTACTTTTACAGACATTGCTCTCCATAGAAAATTATTCTAAAAATAATTATTTTAGTAACTGTTGTCACCTTAAACATCTGCAGAATTATTCAGATGCTACTTCTTTCATATGCCCTGATACACTACGAAGCTGAGATACTTTAGAAAACTGACTAAACTGGAGTGGATTGGATTCTAGTAGCCTCACTTTAACTTACATGTGTTCAAAGTTGCAAGTCATACTATAATAAATTTAGCCAGTCAGTAATAGAAGCCATCTCTGGAAAGACAAGGCAGTTGAGATGATGATGGCCCACACTTTGCAGTGTGTAGGGTTGGCTAAAGTAACTATTCTGTAAAATAGCATTTAGCAAATTCGGAGGACAGCAAACAAAATGAGTGTTCACTTTGTGCAGTGTACTGCACTTAATTACATGTGCACCAATCAAAGTGAAGTTTTGAATTCTGAGGAAGCTCACCATCTGGTTGGGAGAAAAACAAACTACACATCCAGAAGTTATAAACAAACAAGATGATATATAGATGCCTTTAAGTACGGGGTTCATACCAGCTCCATAAACTGTTATTGCATTAGAGAACATTAGGAAAGGAGGCTTCATAACTTCAGAATGCAGACGAGACTCATATGCTGATTCTGCATATGGTTTTGTCACAGTGTTTGTGCAGATCTTGATCTAGATGTCACTGAAAATCAGTGTTTTATAACATCAAACTTTCCATATTTTTAGAGATCAACAGAGCATTACCATCTCCCTCCTTATATCTTCAGTTTTCTTGATATTCAAAGGTAGGCCAGCATTGCTAAAAGTTAATTTCTTATATAAAATATTAATATAATACAGGTTTTCCATGAGATTACAATGCTAAGTACAGTCAATCAACATTAGTGAACTGTCTAATGTGTTAGCCTTTTTAACTACCCTGGAAGACAGGAAAGAATAGCCCTTGGAACATCAAGAAAATGGTAAGAACGTGCATTCAACAAACCCATTCACTATGTCAGAGTTAATGAAGGGATGCAGATCATAAAACAATTCACTGGAATGGAGAGATGGTTCACTGTTTAAGAGCACTTTCTCCTCTTCCAGAGGATCTAGCTTCAATTTCCATCATACACAGCAGGCAATCACAACTCTACCTGTAACTCTGACACACTCTTCTTGTTTCCACAGTCATCCTAATATGTGTGCCCTACACCTCACAAAAAAACATATATATGCATGTACTAGCACATACACATGGACATGTACATACACATAAATATGAAGTCTTTAAAATCATTGAAATGCATCTAAGAAGTTCTTGCAAGACTGAACATAGTCTTTCAAAGAAAAAGAAATGTGGTTCATAAGAATTTGCTGCCTAGTGTATTCCAGTAAGCTGCAGAAGAAATTTGACATTCTATAGTATAAGGGCTTTCCATTAGAAGTGCTTAACAGAAAAGTGTCTGGAACAAATGCTTGTCACAGTTGGGAAACTAGGGAAGCAGAAAGAGGGATTAGCTTAGAAAAGATCTCACTAGGTTCAGAGAAATCTTCCAAATATATCCTAGAGTCAATATTAGGGCAGTGTTATTGAACCTGTCAAAATACAAGATTCAGGGTACATAGCAACATGAACATTTACCTAGAAGGTAAAATGTCGAATTTCAGTTTTGTGTCTTACATTTCTCTTATAACATTTTAAGTAAGATATATCAAGTAGTTAGGCAAAGGTAGTGCTTAAAGTTAAAATTATTGACAAGACACTATTAGGAGGGTTTATCTGTGGGAAGTAAGGAAGAAAACATATGGTAATGTTGTATATTACAATCTTGGTTTTATAAGCAAACATCATGCTGGTACTAAGAATCAAATAATTGGATACAAGATATGAATTGCATGTAAAAGTAACTAGAATGATTGGCATAGCATGTCTTACATAAGATTAGGTCAAGAATTCTACTATTATCACATCATAGGTAACTTGTTTGAACAATACCATCAACAACTAGCATAGTGTTGTTATTAATGTGTACATGTTATCAGGACTAACACCTTCATATGCAATTAAAGACACAGTGGTTTTATTAGTATGAACTACTTAATTCAATCATATATTAGTCATTTTCTATTTAAACTTCTTTGCAAACCTCAACTATGCATGTATTGCTTTCGTCAGAGAAAGCTTGGTTTCTGTACAGAACTTCTAAATTACTATGAATTTTTTTTACGAATACAAACCAATTCTTTTACATTTTGAGAATCACTAGAAATCACATTCATTGAGGTTCAGTTTTTCCTTTCAAATATTTATAAATCCAGAAGGGCACAAGATGAAGAAATAACTCATACCATCTTCCTGGCTATAATATATGTCATGTCTGTGGGCTTTCTGCTCTGTTTTCAAGTAAAATACTCCTCTTCTTAACCTTACATTAACTTATTTTCTAACCTTGTCTCCAGTGAAGTATATATTAGTTCTATACTTGTGTGTTTCTAAGCAGAAAACAAAGTACACAGTGATTCTATCAAAGATTACTATTTACTTATTTCATGTGTGTGTTAGGATGGGGCACATATGTGTGCATATGTAGCTCAGAGGGTGTTCTCATTCCATCATGTGGTTCCCTGGGATAGAACTCCAATCAGCAGGCTTGCCTTTGGACCTTTATCCTCACTGAGCCTTCTTGCTGCCAAGTAGTGATGATATTAATACACTTTGTGAAGCTACCTAACAAGAATTTGCTGAATCTCATTTGAATTATATTTAGTCAGTAAGAAAGTGTGGTCTGAAAAATATAGAAAATTCTATGTTATAACACAGCCTTCTTGTTTCCATATATTAATGTTGACTTAAGGCCTTCCCCTATGATTTACCTTTAATTTCTTTGTCATTTTTGAACCATCTTATGTCAGCTGCAGGTTTACTGCCGGATGTCTTACAAGTCAGCTGCATCAGGTCTCCTTCCATGACTGGTGAAGAAAACCCGCTAATCTGTGGCTTTTCTGGAACACCTGAAATTTAATCAGATAAGGAAAGTGAGTGTCGATCTCCAGGGATGATCTAAACTCCTGTATGATAAAAATAAACTTTTTCAGATATAGTGCATATGCATTCACAGCACCCAGAAAGAATTTTGTTTGTTTGTTTGTTTTTGAGACAGGGTTTCTCTGCAGCTTTGGAGGCTGTCCTGGAACTTGCTCTGTAGACCTAGCCTTGAACTCACAGAGATCCACTTGTCTCTGCCTCCCGAGTGCTGGGAGTAAAGCTGTGTGCCACCACCACCTGGCTAGAAAGAACTTTAAAATGTGTGCACTTCAAAATAGTTTTTAAACACAAATTGCAAAATTTCACCTCCAAAACAGCCTTTGTAAGCTTTAAAATGTAATCAATCAAGTACCTTGTGCTTACCCCTGTGGCAGTCTAAGAAGATAGACTGACTTGTGTGATTTGAGAATAGAATATCATATATTTAAAAGTACATTTTGTACTTATGTATGTTAGTGAATGTGTACATGTTCAGGCAACATTCTGCACAAGTGCCACTCTGGTGTGTGGGAGACACAGGAAAACTCAGGTGCTTGTTTGAGGCAGGTTCTTTCCTGCTGTTAAACACTGTGATGGCTGCTCCAGAGTAGCTGATCCAAAGAGTTCCTGAGAATTCTCCATTGTTTCCTCCTATTTGGCTACAGGAATGCTGGGTATTCAGACCCATGCTACCTCACTAGGCTTTTAAAGGGTTCCTAAGGATCTGAAGGTATATGATCACGCTTCTGCAAGAAGTATTTTTTACAGGCAAAATTGTCTCTACAGCCTGAATATCATACATTTTATGTGCTACGTTACTGAATTATTTTCTGGGAGGTCTATTAAAATATCACATAGCATTATTCTATAATAAAGGTGCAGGGAAGTTGCCCTCATTGTACTACTCTAACTTAATTTTGAGAATAACTAAAACATAAGGCTATCAGAAAGCTCTGATATGGGAAATAGAAAGTTAACGAACAACAAAGATAGAAGAGAAATAAGCCTACTTCTCTTAACTAGCTAGTTGGTCTGTGTGTACTCACCTTTATACCCTTAAGAAAATCAATTTCATCCTGGCATTTAATAAACTGCACTCTACAGTCATTTATTCTTTGAGTCTTGAGTTGGCGCTACAGAACAATGCATTAACCTTAGGCAATTGTTATCTCGGAACACTCCACTTTAGTGGATGTATCTTGTCCTCAATGGCAAACTTGTGAAGATTTTTATGAAATAGTTCCAGTGGGACTTGCAATGAAACATATTTCATATCCCAAGCACAGAACCAATTTGCTAGCTGGATTAACTTTAATATTCCTATCCAAAAGGATGTTATGCATTGGCTATTTCAAATGCAACACTGTGTCTTTATCTAAAAAGGAAGGCAAGCTAGGGGCAAAAAGGGAAAAAAATCAATCTTTAAATTTCTCCAACTTGTTCAGTACACAGGTGTGTGTCAATGAACTGCAGCAATTTCAGCTGACTGGGGCACTGTGGAGTCGATGAGCTGGGAACTGCAGCTCTATTTCCTCTGAATCTCTATGAATGCATTGCTTTTTCATGTCACTTTAACCTTTGGGAAAATGGCCTGATACTTAGGGAATAAAAGCACAAGGAAGCTACAAGCTGCATGCACAAGTGACATTACGTACTTCATTTACGAATCTAGAAAATACACATTTTTCTTTTTGCTAAATAGAGACACATGAAAATGTCAGGGCCATTTAAATGCACCACAGTACAAAAAGAGGTCACTTTTTGAAAGGCACGGGTTATTAGGGGTCCATCAGGTGACTCAGACAATAAAATGACGAACACACTTTGCATGCAAGTTAGAGTCATTGTCTCAGTACTCTATCGTTTTTTTTTTTAATGGCTTGAAATCACACAGCAGATGCATAATTTTTATATAAAATTAATTCGAAGAGATATAAAAACAAAATAAAAAATGAAACAAATAAGCTAACAAACACGACAAAAGAGTTACTACCTAAGGCACAAAATGGCATTATGTTTTATGGCGTTCACTTTAACCTTTGTATCTCCATTTGTCCATTTCTAAAATTAAAGCAACGAAGTGATTCCTAAATGTCTTTTTGCTGTGAGGCAACAATATATTAAATTATGCCTATTGATTTGATGTTAAATAAATATTTTCTGATTGAACTGTGTTGTAGCAGTGCACATCTTTCTGGGTGTGTGATTCATGGAGTTAGTCTCTAGCACTTACCCAAAACAGTGAGATAGGCCTTGGAAGTTTTGACAGGCATTGTAAATAAGGAGCAGGTGTACTGTCCTTCATCAGAGAGAGACACATCACTGACACTGATGCTCAATTCATGCCAGGAAGCGCGAACCAGCTCGATCCGATTGTCCCTTAAAGCTGGAAAGAGAAAAATATTGAAAATATAAATAACACATAGTAAGCATATTTAAAAGATAGCTTTTAAAGACAATATAATGGATATTTTATTTAACCATTCATTACATACAACACACACACACACACACACACACACACACACACACACATATATATCCAAAATTAAGAGCTCCTTAACCATTGGAGGAATAACTGTTTAATTACATGCTAAAATCCAGTATAATACTTTGAGTGAAAAAGAGGTTGATGACAATAAAAATTGTTTCTTTCACTTTTTTTATTTCTTTTTTTTTATTTTTAAATTTTTTATTCAAGTTAGAAACTATCTTATCTTACATATCAATCCCAGTCATTGTCCCCCTCTCCCTGGCCCACTCCCCATCCACTCCTCTTCCATGGAGGAATCATCAAAGTCTGTCACATCATTAGGGGCAGGGCCTAGGCTGTCCCCCCATGTATATAGGCTGAGAAACTATCACTCCCTGGGGGAACGGATGCCCAAAGTCCATTCATGAACTAGGAATAAATACTGGTTCCACCACAAGAGGCCCCATAGGTTTCCTAGGCCTCCTAGATGACCCCCATGTTCAGCGGGCCTGGTTCAGTCCTATGTTTGTTCCCCAGGTGTCTGACTGTGGTCCATGAGCTCACACTTGCTCAGGTCAGCAGTTACTGTGGGTTTCCCCACCATGGTCTTCATCCCTTTGCTCATCACTCCTCCCTCTTGGGGAAGTGGAATTGCTAACGGTCTTTCAAAACACTAAAAAAATAATTTTTGCATATTAAAAAACAGTTCCTTGTTCAGGTATGGGCCTCGGCCCTCCCCTAAATGATGTGATAGACTTGATGATCGCCCATGGAAGGTCTCACCCTCCCTGGGGAATGGGAGAGGGATGAGATGGGGGATTGGTGGGTGGGGCCTTGGGAGGATGGAGGGAGAGGGAACTGAGACTGATATGTAAAATAAGATTGTTTCTAATTTTAAATAAATCTGGAAAAAAACAAAAAAATCAGAAAACAGTTCCTGTCTTGGAGACACCAAATGAATACTTTTTATACACCAGAACTGACATTTAGCTGAAACGTGCCTGTGACTTACATGTTGCCTACACTTGTACTGATTGGGTAGTGTATCATGATAATATATTTTTAGGTAAAAATCACTTTTCTACTACAGCTACTTCTACAGTGTCTGCTGGAGTCTTACAGAATTTTGCACCTTTTCACTCAGTCTCATGGTGCAGGGCATGAGGAACAAAGCATCATGACACATGTATACAAAGATGCTGTAAACCAAAATTCACACACACACACACACACAAAATACTCCAACTATACAGAACATGCTACAAGCCTGATTAATGATTAGATCTCAGGGCTTATGGATGGGATGTTACAGGTCCAGAGCCAGATAATCTTCAGCTACCATTAGCCCCTGACTAGTCTTGTGTTACCTGTCTCTGTGTGAGCTAACTGTGTGGCTGTAAGGAAAAACTTTGGGGCTCTATAAATTGAATAAACACTCTCTTATCTCCTTTGAGGTAAGAGCTGATGTTCGTTGTTGTTGATGTCATCAATGATATGAAGAAACCCACTACTCTTTATGGTAACCTATACAATACAATAAACATTTCAAACAGAATATAAAATAAATCACAGCAAAAATCATTTTTTTTTTGTTTTTTTTTTTGAGACAGGGTTACTCTGTAGCTTTGCAGGCTGTCCTGGAACTAGCTCTGTAGACCAGGCTGGTCTTGAATTCACAGAGATCCCCCTGCCTCTGCCTCCCAAGTGCTGGGATTAAAGGCATTTGCACCACTTCCCAGCCATATGCAGTACGTTCAAGAGACAGTAGACTTAAGGTTAATCAGATTTCATCCAATCAGAACAACCAAGAGAGCATAGATGGGAAGATATAAGGAAAGAAAAGAGCTGAGTCTTAGTGACAGTGAGAAATCAAAATTAGGTGCCACTAGCTATCTGGAGAGAAGAGAGAAAACAAGCAAGAAAAACTGGTTAAAAAAATAAACCTTTCCCAAATTGGCAAAACACATACATGCACAGAATCAAGACACTGAGAGCCATGAAATAGGAAAAAAAAAATCTAAAATCCAGGTCAATAAACAAATTAAATATCAATTAAATTTAAAATATTGAGAGGAAAATGGCAGCACTAAGTTGTTCCATGCATACAAATATAATCCTCCATATTGAAATTATGTGCTTGGGCAAAACCCAGAACAACTGGGCCACACTTGGCTGAAACCTGCATGGCCACAAGTTCCTAGAGCAGTGGCTTCCAATTTTTATTTCTGTCCCTCATATTGTGGTGACCCCCCCGAACCACAAAATAATATAATTTCTTCTTCATAACTGTAATTTTGCCACTGTGAAATGTAATGCAAATATCAGATATGCGACTGCAAGGGGTTGCACCCCTCATCTTGAGTATGACTGTCCAAGAGGATAATAGCTAGTTTGCTTTCATCTTGTATCATCATAGGGAATCAATGGTATCAGGCGGTTTTTATATTGTTTTAAAATAAGTTTACAGTGACAATTTGAAAATATTTTGAGTTTGGAATCTTGGTGATAAACTGAATATTTTAATTTCCAAAATACTTTATTCAGTTCATTTACTGAGTATGTTTAGCAAATTAATGCTTTGGTCATATTTGCTATACAAGATTTTACCTTTTCTGACAACCAGCACTAAGATCCAAAACAAAAAGCAACAGAAATTTCCTGTCAGTTTTGCTATTTGCCAGTGAACTCCAACAATTAATTCTTTACCATATTGTCTGCCTGTCTGCTTTGTACTTAGTAAAGCTAATAACGGCAGTGTGACACGGAAGAGAAAAAAGGAAATCTGGTTTAGGACTGCAAAACTGACAAATATAAATGATGATGAAGATAAATGTACAATTGCTCAGAGCTAAGATATCACAATGATCTGCACCAGCATCCCAACACCACCCCAATTTTGAAGGGACACTGTAGATCAGCCTGGCCCCAGCATGTACCAATGCTCCAGGTGCTCCTTTCGGGAATGATGCTCACCGTCAGCCCCCTCCCCTTCCAGTCCTGCAAATTTCTCTGTGAGTTCATTTGTTAAATAATAAAGCTGACTAATGTGAGTTTCATTATAATAAATGTTTTCAGCAAACCCTGTCTCCCCCATGCTAATTTTTTCAAGTCCACACATTCTATGATGTCATCTGCAGCTTAGTGTCAAACAGTATTTCAAGTGAGAGAGAATAAAGAAAAGCCCACAGTAGTCCAAAGAGGGAGGCACTGCCACTGAATGGGTTCCCTGTGTGCAAGGCGCTTGTCTCACTATCTTAGCACCCTGAGTCAGAGCTATCTGCACAGTCGGCGTTCAGTGAGTGGCTATTCAATTGACACTGAGAACTAAACTCTGCCTATATGTGATAAGGGCAGAGTGAAAAAGAACTGAACTATGAAGTCCTCTTCGGTATCTCTCCACAGGATCCCCATGGGAATGAAGCTAAAATAAAATTTCCATTTTCCCTTTAGACACTGATGAACATAAAAAGCTAGAAGCACCATGCTAAGTAAATTCTTAACAAGGTTATAGTTTTCTGGAAAGTACTTGTAATGTCAAATAAATGATCTTTTAAAATACTGCCATTTTTACCAGTTTCCAAGTGAATACAATCCGTGGTAATGAATCCAATACCATAATAATTATTTAAACTTTAGGAATAGGAATTTCCAAACACTTCATGATAAAATAATTGTGATATTGGTTGAAATGAATCCAGTCTTTTAAAAAAATCCCTTTGAAAACAATTTCAACCATTCCCTAAAGTGGTTGTTTGTTTGTTTAGAACTAAAATAGTTTGATCAAGATGTCTTAAAATATCCCCAGGGAGCTCCTTTATTGACCAGAGTTCTTTTGACTATCCAGTGTCTTTTGTTTTTCCGATATAAAGTTGAGTATTATTCTTTCAAAATCTGTGAAGAATTGTGCTGGATTTTGTTGGGGATTGCATTGTTATCTGTAGATCAATTTTGGCAAGATTGCCATTTTTACTTTGTTGATCCTACCTATCCAAGAGTATGGGATATCTTTCCATTTTCTGGTATCTTCTTTAATTTCTTTCTTTAAAGACTCAAAGTTCTTGCTATACAGGTTTTTCACTTGTTTGGTTAGCATTGCCCCAAGATATTTATGTAGTTTGTGGCTAATGTAAAGGGTGATGTTTCTCTGATTTCTTTCTCAGTCCATTTGTCATCTGTATATAGTAGGGCTATGGAACTTCCATGGGTGTCACCATCCCTGACTTCAAGCTCTATTATAGGGCTACAGTACTGAAAACAGCTTGGTATTGGCACAAAAATAGACAGGCAGACCAATGGAATCAAATTGAAAACCCTAATATTAACCCACACACCTATGAATGCCTGATTTTTGACAAAAGCCAAAATTAGACAATGAGGGAAAAAGCATCTTCAACAAATGGTGCTTGCATAACTGGTTGCTGGTGTGTAGAAGACTGCAGATCACCCCATATCTATCACCATGCACAAAACTTAAGTCCAAATAGATCAAAGACCTCAACATAAATCCAGCCACACTGAACCTCTTAGAAGTGAAAGTGGAAAGTACCCTTGAACGAATTGGTACAGGAAACTGCTTCCTGAACATAACATCAATAGCACAGACACTGAGATCAACAATTAATAAATGGGACCTCCTGAAACTGAGAAGCTTTTGTAAGGCAAAGGACACAGTCAACAAGACAAAACAGCAGTCCACAGAATGGAAATAGATCTTCACTAAGCCCACATCTGACAGAGGGATGATTTCCAAAATATACAAAGAACTCACGAATATAGTCACCAAAACACCAAACAATCCAATTTAAAAAGTGGAGTACAGAACTAAATACAGAATTCTCAATAGAGGAATTAAAAATGGCTGAAAGACACTTAAGAAAGTGTCCAACATCCTTTGCCATCAGGAAAATGCAAATCAAAGCAAATCTGAGATAATATCTTACTCCTGTCAGAATGGCTAAAATAAAAAATACCAATGACACTTCATGCTGGAGAGGATGTAGAGAAAGGGGAACACTCCTCCACTGCTGGTTGGAGTGCCAACTTGTACAGCCACTTTGTAAATCAGTATGGTGCATCCTTGGGAAAATGGAAATCAGTCTACCACAAGATCCAGCAATTCCACTCTTAGGCATGTACCCAAAGATGCACATTCATAAAACCTGGAAGCAACCTTGATGCCCCTCAACTGAAGAATGGTTAAAGAAAATGCAGTACATTTACACAATGGAATACTACTCATTGGGGAAAAAAAAAAAAAACAATGGAATCTTGAATTTTGCAGGCAAATGGATGGGACCAGAAGAAACCATCCTGAGTGAGGTAACCTAGTCACAAAAAGACAAACATGGTATGTACTCACTCATATATGGAGTTTAGACCAAGAGCACAGGATTACCAGCCTACAATCTACACTGCCAGAGAAGCTAGGAAACAAGAAGGACCCTAAGAGAGACATACATGGTCCCCTGGAGAAGGAGAAAGGGACAAGATCTCCTGAGCTAATTGGGAGCATGGAGTAGGGGAGAGTGAGTAAAGAGAAAGAGAAGGGCAGAAGAGGATGGGAGAGGAAACAGGAGGGAGCAGGAAGTTTGAGTCAGGGGAAGAATAGAGCACAGCAAGAAAAGAGATACCATCATAGAGCGAAGCATTATAGGTTTAAAGAGAAATCTGGCACCGGGAAATGTCCAGAGATTTGCAAGAATGATACCAACTATCAATCTAAGCAATAATGGAGAGGCTACCTTAAATGCCCTTCCCACATAATGAGATTTATGACTATCTTATATGCCATCCTAGAGCCTTCATCTAGTAACTGATGGAAGCAGAAGCAGACACCCATTGCTAAACACTGAGCTGAACTCCTGGAATCCAGTTGCAGAGAGGGAAGAGTGATGAGCAAAGGGGTCAATATCAGGCTGGAGAAACCCACAGATACAGCTGAGCTGAACAAGGAGGAGCTCATGGACTTCATACTGATTATCTGGGAAATCAGCATAAAAATGACACAGATGCCATGAATATGGGTGTCAGTTAGGAGTCCTGAGCAATCTATGGGGCCTCTGGTAGTAGATCACTATTTATCCCTAGTATAGGAATGGACTTTGGGAGCCTATTTCACATAGAGAATACTCTGTCAGCCTAGACACAGGGAGGAGGGTCTAAGCCCTGCTTCAAATGATATAACAGACTTTGAAGATCCCCCATGGAAGGCCTCACCCTCCCTGGGGAGCAGAAAGAGGATGAGAGATGGTGTTGGTGGGGGCAGGGGAGGAGGGGAGGGAGAGGGAACTGGCATTGACATGTAAAACAAGCTTGCTCTATTTTAAATTAAAAAAAAATCCTCAAGGAACAATTAAATGAGAAGTAGAAAGGAATGTTTGCAATAAAATAACACTTCTCTGAAATTTAAAAAATGAACTAATAGGTTAAGTAAGGAATTCTCAGGTCACACCTCATCAACCTTTAGGTGTCTGCCACCCAGTAGGAATGTGATTAAAAGCTCCATGTTCGGGAGAATTTAATCATAGCTGCAAATAAGCACTGACCAATGAGTAAGAATCTATTAAATCTTGACTGTGGATAAAATTATTTCCCCAATACACCATTAGTCTAAATGGTTCATCAGTTATACAAATGCATATTTAGGTTTTGTGCTTGGTAAAATAAAATTTCTAAGAGATTTTGAATTAGGGAATTTCATTCTTTTTCTTTCTTTCTTTTTCTCTTTCTTTCTTTTTGTCCCCATTGGTAAGAATGTTACTGGCATATTTACCAATTTATAATTTATATACTAATTAATTTTAAACCAAATGTATTAACAGAGATACTGTTTAATTTACCTGCCATTGTCCAATCAAGAACTTGCCAAAGGAACTCAGCAGTAAAGGACCTGCTTAGTAAGCATGAGATACTAGCTTGAATCCCCAGCACTTGCACTCAAATAGAAAACCCAGCAAAGAAGAAACAGCTAACAATTTGCACATTCTGTACTGTTTTCCTTGTCTTAATGTGTTTAATATAAGTGATCACATAGCTTTTAAAAAATGTGTTGAGGATGTAATTATATAATTCCCCTTCACTTTTCCTCCTCCCTATTCCTTCCAAATACCCTTCCTTAATGCCTTTCAACTTCATGGCCTCTTCAATGGCCTCTTCATTGCCTTCTCAAAATGTGTAATGTCCCTCATATGTACATTTTTAGGGCTGACTACTTGATACTGGATAACCAAAAGGTGTGCTCTTCCCGGGCTAAGGCTATTTCTCCCATTCTCAATATCCGTTGGTTACATTTACTTCTTTGTATAGAATTGAGACCTCATAATCTTTTACCCCATCCCCTTTAACATGTCTAGTAATATTGTCCTTGCCAAAATGCAGAGGACTGAAGCCCATTCCCTTGTAATGCACAACAAGTCTTGCACCTATGGCTGAGGGATCATTGTGGAGAATGAGGATGAGGAAAGTTAGTGGGATTGTGTTTCCTAGTGATACAAGGAAATTTTATTCCTCACTCATGTTAAATAAATCACCCATATTTCTCACCAACATGACTGTCTAAGCATGAGCAGAAGAACAATACCAATGAAAGACAGCCATACTAAAGTGGAGTTGGAGCCATGAAGGTGGGGGTTTAGGTAGCTGCTGAGTGTTATGAATAAGAGGAGTCCTACATTTTATAAAAAAATAACTACAGAAAGTTAAGAAGTCCTGAGAGCTAGAGAAATAGTCTTTCTATGGAAAAGCACACCAATTGATTATCTAATTCCAAATGATCAGCCCTGAAAACATACATACAATTAAAATTATGTAACCTATGTGTGCGCATATATATATATATATATATATATATATATATATATATCAACAATTAATGGACAAGCAAATGCCATGAGTTTGAAAGAGAGCAAGGAGGAGTGTATGGAAGTATTTGGAGGGAAATAAAAGGGAAAGGGGATGATATAATTAATTATATTATGTCTCAAAACAAAATGAAGCAAAAACAGTGATGTAAAGGAAGAAAATCTACTGAGAGTATTATTGGTGTTTTTATTTGTTTATATCTCAACAATCTTGTTTGATTCATTAAAATGTTTTGTACTTTTTAGTACGACCATGGTGTTTCTTCTAAAGCACACAGATGAAAGATCAAGCCTGTGATTCCTTTCTTGTTTTGTTCTCTTGCAGTCAGAGAACATAAAAGAATCTAAATCAATCTTCTGGAAAATTGGTAAAAACAACCATTGCTTCAGAACTACTATTTGGTATATGACATTTTAGGCTGTGCTGAATCCTTACTGAAACCATAGTAAATGAAGTTTTGAGTAGAAATGTGAGCCAAGTCTCAGCAATAAATCTGGGCAGTATGTAGCTATTTGAAAGAGGGTTTTCTGCAATAGAACCTGAGATTTTAAACATTAGCCTTTCACTGCAGGTGTGAAATCAGAAGGCAGTACAAACTCCAATACTTATAATATCTTATTACAAAACATTTATAAAAGCAAAATGTTGTCAAACACAAAACGTACCAGATACAACTAAACCTGTGATGAAAAAGGTAGTGTGTTTGAAGAAGGACTATAAAACTCCATGCTTTCTGTTGTCTGAGCTTCTTTCCTTTGCTAAAAGCCTGTTGTTCTGTCCCTGTCTTCAGGACTAGTCATAAGGAAACCCCTTGTCTTGCAGACTCAAATTCATAACCCTGTAAACACAAACAGCTGCTTTATCACAGCTGTATTCTCGCAGTAATATCTGTCTGCAAAAAATCATCTTTAAGATGTTTGTAATATATCATGAAGTCCTAGATTTCTGAGCAATGTCCACTTACCCTTGTGATGCTTTCTCATTCACCTTTAAAGTAACCTAGAAAAATCCAGGGGCATTTGTTCCAGTATGGACAAAATGCTCCTTTGAAAAGACACACATTATCTTTTTGATGGCCTCAACACACACATATCTTTCAACTTAATCAATGTCATCTTTTTTCTGATGAAACCTTTTTTTCCTGTCGACTTCAAAGCATATATTGGTCTTCTGTTAGGTCCCTGGAGTTATGACAGTGAGAAGTTCAAGGTCAGCCTTCTCTGGGTCATTATTTGCAGGCTTACCTACATCTTTTAATGCTTTATGGCATGATAAACTTTGAGTATCTTCGCTGTGTGGGAGAAATTTCCAACTGCCTAGAGCAATTTACACACTGCACTAAATACAATTCCCATTCTCTCTATTTAATAAGTGAATGCATAAACAAGTGATAGTACAGATATTAATAAATAAGATGGCAGGTTCATATACTAAATCACCTCATAGTGTAAGACAGCAGGAATGAATGGCATATTTGCAAATGTCAGTGACTTGCAAATTTTGTTTGTAATGGATCTTACTTACTATATTTTAATTTTATGAATTTAGAATTAAAGGATGTTTCAATTTTTGTTTTAAATCTTTTAACTATTTTTACTTACACAATACCAAATACACTTAGTAGAGATGAAATTAAATATAAGCTATGTTTCTAGAATGTATCTTCTTATAACCCAGTTTCATTAGATTATATTATAAATGTCTCTGAATATCTAAAGTTATTTTTATTTAGCTGAAAATAGAAAAGATCCTTAAATGCCCTTTCATTTTATAGTGACTTATGCTTATAAATTTTCAAATATATGTATGTATCTAAACTTTACAAACTTACTTTCCAAAAAGAAATAAGTAGGGTGGTTTTATAATCTTTTCATATTGGAAAAGAACTTGCAAAGCAAATTTCAATCTTCATTAGCATCTTGACTTAACCATCTAGATCAGAGCTACTTAAAGGTGTCATAGTCATGATTCCTTATTCCCTCTTCTTATTTTTATGACAATAGATTCTTCCCTCCTTCAATACACTCTGGTCACATTTATCCTTCCCTCATCTCTTCAGAGCACACCCTCCAACATCTCCAAAATTCACTGCCTATTTTTCTTCAGAAAAGAGCATGGCTCTAAGAGATGGCAGTCAAACAGGACAAAGCAAGCTACAAGAATAAAAGGCAAAAACCTCATCTCAAGGCTAGACAAGGCAATCTAATAGGAGGAAAAGAGTCCCAAGAGCAGGGAAAAGAGTCAGAGACACACTCACTTCCACTTTTTGGAGTCCCTCAAAAACATCAAGATAACACACAAAACACCAATACAGAGGACCTGGCAGGCCCATGAAGTCCCTGTGCTTGAAACTTCAATATCTGTGAACCAATAATTGCTCTGTTTAGTTGTTTTGTTGGGTCACGTTCTCCTGGCATTCTCTCCTTGGCACAAGTAATTACATATAATTCAGGCTATGGAACAAGAAATTTGGACACTAACCCAGACACAAAACCCTTCACCTACAAACCGTTCCACCAGCAAAATATGCTTGGGCAATGGTGACCCCAAATTTGTGAGTTGACCAACTAATGCTTCATTTAACTGGAGGCTCATGCCACAAAAAGGAATCCATGTCATCAATTGGCAGTAGGAAAAAAAAATCAATGAAATGATTCTTAAGTATATTCTACTACACTCATAGATTGGTGTGTTTTCCAGGCATTATCAGACATGCTTCTTCTGGGAACAAATGCAGAGATCCACAGTCAGATCAGGTCCCACCCTTGAGAGATCAGAGAATCCAACACAAGAGAGGGAAATGAGATTATAGGAAGCAGATGGGTCATGATTCCTTTTTGTTCAACAAGTTTTTATTTAAAATTTTTTTTTTATTTTACATACCAAGCCTAGTTCCCCCTCCCTCTCCTTCTCCCTTCATTTTCCTCCCCTCTTTCTCACCCCCATCCGCTCCTCAGAAGGGGTAAGACCTTTCTTGGGGAGTAAAAAAAATCTACCATAGCACGTTGAGGCAGGACCAAGCCCCTCTGACCATGTGTCAAGGCTGAGCAAGGTATCCCACCATAGGCAATGAAGACTGATGGAAGCAGATACAGTGACCCACAGCCAAATACTGAGCTGAGCTTGTATTGTTAAACTGAAGAGAGGGAAGAGAGCTCATAAGAATGGGATTGGGGGTGGGATGTTCAAGAGCATGATAGGGAAAAGCCACAAAGACGGCTGACTCGAGATGTTGAGAGTTCAAGGACTATGGACTGACAATGGGGGAACATGCATGGGACCGAAGTAGACCCTCTGAATTTGGGTGACAGTTATGTTACTTATCTGTTGTGGGGGAACCCTGGCAATGGCACCAGGACCTATTCCAGGGGCATGAACTGGCTTTTTCAAGCCAAGAAATTTTAATGTAAGTCTAAGTATATAGAACTATGTAAAATGTATACACATCAAATATCTACCAATAATAGTTGATAAAGATACATGTTAGATCCAGACCCCTGAACATGGATGTTAATAAGGAGGCCTCTGCACTCCAGGGAGCCTCTGGTGGTGGATTAGTATTTTTCCCTGGTACAAGAAGGGACTTGGAGAGCCCATTCCAGGTGAAGCATTACACTCTGGCCCTGGACACATGAGGGCCCAGGACCAGCACAGGAGGATTTAGTGGACTTTGTAGAGCCCTGGTTGAGAGCCCTGCCCTGCCTGGGGAGTGGTGGGTGGATGGGGTGGGGGTGGGCTGGGGTGGGGGAGAAGGGATGGAGTGGGTGTGGGAGAGGGAGAAGGGACTTACATGTGAAACAAGCTTGTTCCCTAACTGGATCTAATAAATAAATTTTTTAAAAAAAGAAAAAAAAAGATACATTTTAAAACATTGTCTTACATATAATATCACTATTTAAAAAGATGATACTACACTCTCAGTTTTACATTATGAATTATAATTTTTCTAAATATTTCATATGATAGAATACAAAGAATTTTCAAAATTGGCCAGACTTCACCTATACTTTGATTTAATAATTGTGAAGAGAATGTTGTTCTGTATAAATCAGTAGTATAACACAGGAAAAGTATATTTAAGGCCATTTTACAATTTTTTGAAAAAAACTATTCTAATCATAGTCTAAAATACATTTAATGTCTTTTTGAATGAAACTCAAGTCAGCAACTCAAACATCAATTTTTGAAATCTCAAACATTTGAATAATACAATCCATTTAATGCTTAGATACCAAGGAAGGATGGTAGGACAATATTGGAAATATTTGACTTCAGTAATGAAATCATCATATTTTCATATGAGCACAAAGCCTTCCTTGTATAGTAAAGCCCAAAATTCACAATAACACCAAATCAGAGCTAAGATGTTTTAGGGAGAATCCAGTAGCCTTGCTCAGTCTGTGAACATGAGAACTTCAAACAGGGCCTGTGGGTACAAATCAAGGTTGCAGTGATGTCTTGCAAGTCAGCCAGGGAAACTGCCATGAACACGCTCTGTATTGTATATTAACTTTCTAATTACTGTGAAGTGAAGAATGAGTCAGAATGTCAGGTGACAAAATCAATTTTGAACAAGTTGGAGAAAAAAAGGTCATACATTTCTCAATATTTAGCTCTATCAGGCATAGCAATAGAGACATGCATATATGCACATAGAGCTTTAAAGCATAAACAAATTTTTAAACCAGATGATTGCTTTCTTCAATATTATCTTTTCATGGGGAATATAAGATGAACTTCATTTGTACTAATTGTGTATTTGTGTTGTGTAAACATATTTGTGTCAAGAAGAAAAGGATAATACCATTTGACAAATGATATGAAAATACAACAGACAAATTTATGAAACATTCAGTTATCTACTGATTTCAAAAAGTGTGCATTTGAAATGAGGAGGAGTCTATACTAATAGCAATTGGCATCAATAACAATAAGCACCACGACAAATGTAGAGAACTACAAGTTTGGCATCCTTAGACTTTAGGATATTTTTTAAGCCTTGAAGTTTAAATAACTCATGAGGATAAAATGTCAATTATGGTTTATTACATATGCCAAACACCCAAATGCTTTGATATGGGCAACAATAGTCACACTGGCTGAATAAAGACAGTGTTTACATAAAGCTTTCCCTTGAGATGACTGCCTCACTGTGGTATTCACCATATATCTTTGTTATACTTAGTGTGAGTCATTTTATTAGGGAAGACTGGTGATAGAAAAATCACCAAAGTTAAGTGCAAAGTTTTATACATTTTTCAGACTGAATGAAAACGTGACATTTTCTTCTATTCCTCACAACTGATCATACATATTTTGTTTGATATCTCAGAACAGATTTTTCCTAGGCATTTGTCATATTCTGATTTTTCTTTAATAAAACATTTTTTTCTACATGTGACACACTTTGGATTTGATATATTGCTCTGTGAGTCTAAATTCATAGAATAAATAAAATGATATGATATCTGAAGTGAACAGCTTGTAAGTGCTTATTCTTTCCAATACCCTACAATCTAATGCTATTCTCATACACATAAGAAATTGATATACTACATCTACCTATATAACTACCATATGCATCCATGAAGTAGAACTTTCATAGAGCATTTATATCAAAGGGACAAGAAGATTATATGCCATACTAAAGTAGAAATGCATATAAAATGGTATTTTGAAAAGAAATCCATCTGCTTGCATTGAACAAGAAAATCAAGTAGTAGAATGTGTGATCCTGAAACTCTGTGGCAGTCACATTCTGTGTAAGTCTTCAGCTGGTGTTCACAACCTCAGAAGGAAACTTTACTTTCCATTGATGTCCTGTCAGATCCCAAGGATCCCCAACTCTGACATCATAGGACTTCAGTTTTCTTCTAAATGTTTTATTTCTGTACTCATTAAGGGGAAATCATTATTATGAGTTGAATGAAACTTTTCAGTTCACACATACTTATAAGAATATTGGGGATTTAGGAACATGTTATATAGTTAAAGTAGTATTTCCTATTTTTACTTTTTTGAAATTTAGGCAAATTATAATTATTGTGCTTTCTTCTTTAAAATTTTCTGTTACTTTATATTTTATCTATTATGATAAAGAGAAGGAAAAAATTTCACAAAGAAAACTTTCTGAGAAAAATTGATACCTGATTATTATGACTACTCTTTCTAAACTATATACTTAAATTCCAAGAGAAAATGATGAATGCCAGAAGAAGTTTTGAAATTCATAATTTACTAGATAGAATTTTAAGGGTGATGATGTGCTTTCTATAAGTCATTTGAACCATTTCCTAAACATACTTGAATTTTCTTTTTATAATGTTAAGTATGATGATTTTTATTTTGCTTCAGTAAGCTTAATTGTTTTATAAATTTCTAATATACTAAATTCTATGCTAGTGTTTGAAATTTCTTACTGAATAAAATGTCTATAGCTTTCAAACTGTAATTATAAAAATTAAGGAAAATGAAAATATATTCAGTTGATAAACAGAAGAGGAGGAATTCTTCAAATATACCATTATATTTTTGATGACCTAAACATTATTATCTTATTTTAAATCTGTATGTTGTATATTATTACTTAAATTACATACTTACATTTGTATTATATTTTAAGGTAAGTAATTACATGAAATTAAAATATCACCTATAGAAATAAAAAATAATACAATGGGATTTAAAAGTGTACAAAGGTCAGGTTTGTAACCCAGTTAATTGATGTAAGTTAAGAACTCATGTAGGTCTTTCTATTGAAACTAATTTTATAATTTTTTTTAAGTTTCAAGGTTGATTTTATATTCTACCTTAGTTTCTAATTTTTCAGAAGTCCACACAGAACTTCATAGATGGATGCCTCATCCAGTCATCATCAGAGAGACTTCTTCTAGCAGCAGATTGGAGTGAGTGCAGATACCCACAGCCAGACATTATGTGGAGAAAGAGTCTAAATTGGAGGTTTCTATCAAGTCCCTCCCCCTGGAGCTTAATAAATCCCATGGAATTGAGATCGTACTAGTCAGAGGAGTAGAGGACACCAGGATAACATGGCACACTGACTGCTACTAAGCAGGACTCATATGAGCTCACAGAGACTGAAGTAGCAAGCACAGGACCCTCATGGTACAAGTTCCTCTGCAGTATGTTATGGTTGTTGCCCTGGTGTTTTTGAGGGACCATTAACAGTGGGAGTGGAAGTATCGTTGACGTTGTGCCTGCTCTTGGGGATGTTTCCTCCTATTGGGTTGCCTTGTCCAATCTTGCTATGAGAGCTTTTGCATTGCCCTATTGTATCTTATTTGTCCTGTTTGACTGCTGCATCCTGGAGGCTGCACTTTAGTCTAAAGAGGAGATGGAGGGGGAGTGGATCTGGGGATAGAAGAGAGGGAAGGGGATGGAAGGAGGAGAAACTGTGGTGGGAATTATATTGCATGAGAGAAGAATCTATTTTCAATAAAAAAGAAAAAAGGAAAAGATGAAAAATATACATCAAATTAGTTATAGACATGAAATATAACATACAAGGGTACATTATGTTTTACTGAATTAAGTATAACATTTCAGCAGCTACCTTGACATTCAACTTTGTATTTAGGTTGAAGTGAGACATCCTGAGGAGAGCACTTATGAAACTCAGAGGGAGCGCTCTGAAAGCACACTTCTCTTACTAATTCTCAAGAGGGAAATTCATACTGTGGTGTCTGTACTGCTTCAAAGGCTCTTGTACATGCTGACTCCATAGCTGTCACATGGCACTTTGAGATTGGACTTACAGGCTTTGAGCCTAGCTGGCTTGCCTTTAGATACATAGGCAGCGTGGCAGTCATCCTACACTGTGGAATAGATCCTAGCTCTCCCTTTGAGTGTTTTCACAAGATAATAAGGCCACATGAAAGGGAAGGGAATGTAAGATATCCTTCCAATTCAGAGAAGAGTGAGACAAATGCATGTCTTAATGTTTCTTTGTGCATTCCAAAGCATGCCAAGATCATCAAGCAGATGCTTTCTAGGATCTCTTAACTAGACAAAGAATAAAACAATATTCACATCAAGTCAGTGGAATCAAATCAAGAGTTTCTTAGAGAGCAAGATAACCTACCAATGACATCTTCAATGGAGGAGGAGGAGATACACCTTATCAAAGTTGGTTATGCTAGTAAGCTCTCAGATAACAAAATTACATCACAATGAAGATAATGATGGTGATGGTGATGATGATGATGACAGTGCATTAGTTGTTAGATAACTGCTTACATAGTTACTCTGCTTACTTTAACGGTAGCTTTTGCAGGCACATACCAGCTATGATTTTGTTTTCTTTTTAATTTTTCTATGTTGAACAAGGTGTCCTCGAACTCTTAACTCAGTTACTAGGACTAAAGAGATATTATAACATACCAACATTTGGATGATAGTATTATTTTCCTCTCAAAGATAAAATTTCTAAACAGACAAGTTAGGTAAAATCACAAAAGTCATATGTCCATTACATAACAGGGCACAGACAGGTATTCAGGTAGGCTGATTATAGAACCGATAGCCTCTTAACCATTCACATTTGTGTGCCTTCCTAATTAATAAATGCTAATACTCATAATCAATTTCTGCAGGAAATATTTGAGTGTTTCTCATTACTGTAAGAAAAAAAGATACTATTAGTTTTATAAATCAAGCAGGCCATCCACAAGCAAGATTATGCTGGTTTGTGGATCTCACTAATGTTTATCCAGAGAAGTCCAAGTTAGAGCTGTTTGGGGAAACAGCTGGAATTCTGTCACCCAGTCAGCCCCACAGTGCTTATGTTGTAGTAAGAAAGTTGCAACACAAAGGCAATCCTAG
This sequence comes from Cricetulus griseus, assembly GCF_003668045.3. NCBI lineage: Eukaryota > Metazoa > Chordata > Mammalia > Rodentia > Cricetidae > Cricetulus > Cricetulus griseus. The sequence continues at coordinate 26,989,136 of NC_048597.1, read as the reverse complement.
CATCTGCATTGCATTTTAGACTGACACATTGCCATGTATACAAGGGAGTTCAGTATTTTCGACTATAATTTAGGCAGATGTGGGGAAAGGAAATCATTTGAAAATAATAGACCAAGATACAGAACATGAGTTATGTAGAACTCTGAGTTACCAGAAATATCAGGAGGGTTGAGACCCTACTGGAAATGTACAGAACATACGTATTAAATTGGGTATTGTATGGGTAACTATCATGAATATGCTCTTAAATTGTACAATATGACTAGATAAAGGTAGTAGACATGTTTCATATTATTGCCCATTGATTGTGGGGATATGTATCCCTTTTAAACTCTGATAGTTACAGGAGGTAGAATTTGGATATTCAGCATTTTAATGAATTTCCTTGGTCTGAAACAGGAATGCAAGGGAACTCTGCTTCCTTATCTCCTTCTAAATGAACCCTCTTGCCTAGAGGATCTGCACTCTAGTCCAGACACTGATCTCTTCTAGTGACCTTTTTGGACTTAGATCACCATTTCTTGGTGTAAATGGATTGAATTTATTTCTCACTGTCAGCCTGCTTTTTAAATGATTTTGGAGTTCCATCATAAAAGAGGGGAATGTCACAGTAACTTTCACAAGGGCTCTGTTGAGGATTTTTAGGAGAAAGCTATTTCTGCCTGGTCAAGAGCATGTAATTTGCCTTTGGTCTGGGTGAGGATCTATCATTCCAAGCTATCCAAAACATAAAATAGCTAAATCAAGTTGGACCAGTCAGTCACCTGGCAAGAGAACATAGTGCAGGAAGATACATTCAATGAGCCACAGGCTAAATGGATATAGAGGATCATTTTACCCTTTAATGACATAATTTATACATAGAAATCTATCTGTAAACAGATAGAAATTTATAGCTGTGTATGTTTATAAACATACACACATGTATAGAGAATGAACACAGGCACACACACACAAAAAAAACAAACAAACAAACAAACAAAAAACCAGAAAAACAGAGAGACCAAAACCATTTCACATCTTAACTCAGCAGGGTTTTGTTGTGAGTGTTTGTCAAGGGCCAACTAGAGGGGTTATTTAATTTGTTTTATGGTTGTGTTTTAAAGCTTTCTAGGCTGTTTCTACTTCCACTGCCTTATATTTGGAAGTAGAGCATACTACAGACTTATGTGATATAAATTTCCATGTACTAAAAGCCAGTCATATTGCAATAAACAAACACTACTTGTAAGAGGATTAACAAACTTTTGTCTAAAGTTCAGTATTTAGGAATTTAGTGATGAAGGTAGTGTTCAAAAATTGGAATGTGTTGATAGCAAAATATGTCTTCTGGAAAAGTACATTTTTGGAAAAGGCCATGATGCTAACAAATTATAGGAAATGCTTTAGGAACAAAAATACCATCTCAAAACTTTTAAAATTCAGTATATAGATTAGCATATAGTAAAATGGGTCCTTTGGAAAATACTAGTTTTCAAAATAAAGACTTATAGGTCTTATAGGTCTTATTATAATTCTAAAGAATTATAATAAATGCTATAGGAACAGGAAGAACACCTCAAATGTTTAAAATTCAATATATTGCAAAAAGATATAAAGTTTACTTTATATAAATAGCATGAAATCAAAGAAAATGTAACATTGATATAAAAATAAGCATTAAAATGCTATGAAAACAGATTTAAACTACGAAAAAAATAATTGAACTCCAAACTGAAAGAATTCAAAGCCATAAAAATATTGTATTAAATGAAAGCAATGGTACAGTTGACCAGATTGAAACCTCTATAAAAGATGAAGAAAAGGCAGGAGGAACTAGAGAAATGAATGATTACATAACCACAAAGAGAAATTACTGAGAAAAATACTAGGATGATAACTGCAATTGAAGGCAGAAAAGTAGCATAATTTGAACAGCTGTAATTAACCTCTATTTCTATCCTGAAAGTTATTAAGCCTCCAAAATGAAGGAGAAATTTAGTAACTAGTTTGAAAAGTAAGGTTATAAGGGGGGAAGAAGGAACAACCAATTTCTTTTTATCATGATATTGCCAGAAAAAGAAATTGTGTAGTATATGCAGCCTCCGGGGCAGGGGAGGGGGGAAGGGTTACATATACTTTTCTTGAGAAAATCATTTTAAAATACTGCAGCATAGAAGAAAATAAAAACAATTAGACTCATAATTACAAGAAAATATTGGCACAGTTGCTCTAGTCTAATGGAAGACATTTCAAGTTTTACCAGGAATTTCAGGCAAATATAATAACCACAGTGTTACTTATTTATAAGTAAAAAATGCAAATACATTCAATAATGCTCTCAGAAACTATTTCTGATGTCATAGAAGAAACACTTCATGAACAAGCATACACTTTATTACATGGAGGAAATATAACCCTACCTGAAAACAAATATAAGATATTTAATAACCTAATCTTTGTATATAAGCAATCTCATAGATTTCAGAATTAAGAATTTTACAGTCAGGTCTTTATTTTCTTCCAAGCTCTCTAATTCTTATGAATTAAATTACATCCTATCTACTTTCAAGTGTTACTTTAGAATGCAAAGACTAAACATGGATTGTTAGCCTGTTGATGTTTTATACAGATATCAATAGTTCTGACTGCAGTTGAGTACAGAACTATTCTACTTGTTTAGGATGAATTTTATCAATACACATATCAGTATTCACAAATAACATTTTAAAAATGAGAAATTTAGACAGTAGGAAAAGAGATGAAATTCTAAGAGATTGAGTATCAAACATAGCAAGATAAGAAATTTTAATTAAAATACTCTCCATGTTATAGTATTCTTATGCTTGCTACTTCATTTTCTATCAAGACTAAAGCTCAGATTTCAGTTTTCTGAACTAATTTGCCACATTTCTGGAGAATTATCACATATAAAGTAAACACAATTACATCTAGAAGTATCTCTTTTGTAGCACTAAAACCTTCAAGTATTTAAATAAAAAATACTGTTACTGAAAACTAAATATATCTTTTGATTTATATGCTACTTACATGAAGAGATTCTTCTTTTGCTTTTGAAAAAGAACTGACATATTATATTTACCATTCATCTTAAAAGAGCTCTTCTATGAAACAATGACCCTCAATATTCTGCACGTTTTGATGGCCGTACAAATGAACTTATATACAGTGCACGACATTATAGAATGGGAACATATTTTGATAATAAAATAATGTGTAATCAATGTATTGTTCTTATATTTATTTATGGGGATTGGAAGTAAAAGTGACTTTAAGACACGTAGGCACATACAGTCAATGTGACAGCCATGAGTAATGACATAATACTCTCTTGTCTGTGATGGTCACATGCAATGGCAAAGGACACAAAACTGTCAGTCTTCTTGTTTATCTTCTATCTGAGACTAATGAAAGAAAGAATGTGATTGACAGCACATCGACTCTGACACTGTTTTAGACATATAGTTGCTACCTTCTATACATATATAAATGGATTGCAGTGATGGACTGAATTGTGTCTTCTAGGCATTTGTAAGATGCTGTTATTATTCAGAAAAAGAAAAGAAATAAGGTTTTTATTGAATAATATATATTATGCATTTTGAAAAACTATTTGTAATGTAATATTTTATGGTATTAATGTGTTTTTATATGCTAAATCTGGATTTTTTAATGTGTAAATGCATATTCTCAGAGAGAACGGAAAAGAATTCTGGTGAAATTAGGCAGAGGAAAACAAGGAAAATTTGAGAAGAAAAGACGGAAAAAACAATACCTAAACTAAGAATTCTTTTTCTTAGAATATATTACTTCCAGGCACATAAATAATTAATATTAATTCAAAACACTAAGCTTGAAAGTTATTTGTCTGTACTGATTCCAATGAGTTTCAAATTCATCCCAAGGAGATTATTTGTAGAGATATACAATATGTAGGCTATACCTGCAGAGCCACATGAGAACAAGTGATTGATAATTAAGTATAAAAGTTCTAAATCAGCAGTGATGATAGAAAGTAATTAAAACAGGATCTGATGAGGTCATTGATTGAATGAGAAAATTGAACAGATATTAAAAGTCAGATAGTTAGCCAAAGCAGAAGAAAAGGTAGACTTGATAACAATGGGTAAACCAGGAAGAGTTAGACATTCCCATGTTCACATTTCTAGGTCTCTTCCAGCCCTTTCTCAGTTTACCTTGTATACAGGAAAATACAAGCCATTGTGGTATTTCTGAGAAATCCTCCCACCTTTGAGCCTCTATGATGATCTTTTTAGAAATCCACCATTTCCTAAACCAATTAATCTCCATCCCTCATTATCATTTGCACAGAAATGATGCCTCATTAAAATGTTCCATTTGCTATAGTTTTCAATTGCAATTTGTCAATCACTATGACTCATGTTTCATTTTTCACATGATTAATATGATTTATATTTTGCATTTCCTAGTAGTGGCATTACAGATATATTTGAGTACATCTCAGCTAGGAGGTGGTGGCACACACCTTTAATCTTAGGACTCAGGATTAAGAGGTAGACAAATCTCTCTGAGTTCAAGGCCAACCAGAGATAAAGAAGATTGAATCAATCTAAAAGAATAACGGAGCTCACACCTTTAAACCCAGAACTAGAGGTGGATAAAGATTAGAAGCAGGGTCTTCAGCAGTCAGTAGGAGGCATTCATTCTCCAACTACACTGAAGGTAGGAACATTCAGTTTTCATCCACATTAAGGATTCCCCAGCTAAACTGAAGAGACTCAGCAGGATTGGCTCATTGAGTCTGAGGTATTGGTCAGAGCTAGTGACCCCCTACTTTGCTTTTCTGTTCTTCAGCTTGATGTTTGAACCCTAACTTCAGTTGCTGGGTCCTTTTATTTTTCATGTTACAAGATATAACAGATGTTTCAAAAAAGTGGTACATTGATATTCTGACTCTAAACATTTACAAACACATAGTAAAACAAAAATAAATATTACAAACCCACACACACACACACACACACACACACACACACACAGATACACACACACACATACACACAGACAGACAAGCTGATCTCCATAATAAAAAGAAACAGAGAAGATTCCAATGATGATATGGAGGGATACACAGCACAGACCTTCCTAGCCTCACATCTGAACTTGGCTAGGACAAAGTAAAAGGGACTGAAATGCTGTTAGACAAAAAGCAGGAACAGAATTACAAAGTTCTTGAAGTCAGTGCTGGCAGTACCGTTTTCTGACTCTTTGAAGAAAGCTAAAAATAAAACTCCTCCATGTGTGCTGTGGTTTCAGATAGATTTCAGGGAGACCACACTGGAGATGCCTAACAAGGGGTAGGGAGAGGGTTCAGTCAGTAAAGTGAGGGCCACACCCATTGGACTGGAGTGGGAACAGCACCTTCTATGCATCTACGTTAAAAGCTAGTCCTACAGGAATTTCTATAACCCTAGGATATTCCTAGTGTTGGAGAGGTAGGGACAGTAAGACCCTAGGGGCTCAATAGCCACCAGGTCTTATTCAAAGTGCAATCTCTGGACTAAGTAAGAACCTCTGTTTCCAAATGGAATGGGGAGAAAGTGCTCATTGGTTAAAAGCATACATTGCTCATACAGAGCACTTGAATTTGGTTTCCCAAACCCATGCTCAGAGCTACCTGGAAGTTCAGCTCCAGGAGATCCAGGGGCTCTGACCTTAGTGGGCACTGGACTCACATGTGCACAAAACCAGAAATAGAAATATGCATATGTAATTATAATTTAAAAGTATAAGTTAGTGAATAAAGAAGACATTGAATGCCCACCTCTCACTTCTACGCGAGCGCGCGCGTGCGCACACACACACACACACACACACACACACACACACACACACACACACAGAAAAAAAGAAACAAGAGAGGGGGGGAGGCAGAGGCAGAGACAGAGATAGAGACAGAGTCAGAGTCAGAGGTGTATACAAGGAAAAGAACTGGCAGAAACCATCTCTAATTGGATGGCCATTCCTTTGAAACTTTTCCCCATGAAGGAGAATTTTCTGGGCTGAGAAGCAGCAAAGTGAAGCGACAGTGACCAGAAGAGCATTCACAGGCAAGGTGCCAGTGATCATAAGTGTGTGGAAGCAGTAGGGGGATAAAAAGGTAACGAAAGCTGTTAAACCGATACAAGTACTACCCACATCCAAATCTTATTAAACATTAAAATATATATAAAAAGTATTACCATGTGTCAACTGAAGAAAGAATATAAGGCAAATGTATCTGTTTATCTACACTTATGCATATAGAGATATAGATGGACACATTTTACATTTTAAAGAACAGCAATATCTGAGCAAGGTATAAATTCATGAAGTATCTAGCAAACAAAACAAGGACTAATTTGAAGAATTGTTAAAGGGAACCAAATTGTAAAGAGAATCAAATTCAGTATTGAACTGAAGAACTGAATTCATCAGTATTTATAAGGGCTGATATAAGCATATCTAGGTTTATTAATTTAAAAAACCTAGCGTGTTTATAATTACATAGAAAATCAATCCATATGTTTTGTAATCAAAGATGGAAATTCTGTAATTCTTTTTTTAAATGCACATGGGTATTTTTTTAACTTACCTGCTAAATGATAAATAGCCCAGCAAACTTGCAAAAGAAGACTAACTGGTGACTCTCTCATACATTGCTCCTAGCTTTCTTTCCGAAGAGTTGACTTTCCACTCTCTTCTGATTCTTCATGAGGGCTGAGGTGCTCTTTATCATCACCAGCACTTATTAGCCCTCTGTAGTCTACAGCCTTTCTGATCACCAACACACATCTTACTCCACTCTCTCTGGGACTCCTTTAATCTAACCACAACTATTATGCTTTGATGCTTCTGTGTTTTCATTGGAATCTAAGTACCACACATCATTGCCCAAATTATTACTCAGCTTGAGTTTTGTGGCCAGTTTGGGAAGGCCATTCAGGCATGAAATACATGTAACCAAGAACTTTTGGCAGATCTGTGAAGGTGCTAATTTTCATATATTCACACTTTTTTGTAAATTTTTATTTTTTTCTCCATTTTTTATTTAAATTAGAAACAAGATTGTTTTACTTGTCAATCCAAGTTCCCTCTTCCTCCCCTCCTTCCCTACCCCCAATAACACCCACCCTATCCTATACCCTTTCTGCTCCCCTGGAAGGGAGAGACCTTCCATAGGGGGTCATCAGAGTCTGTCAAATCATTTGGAATAGGGCCTAAGCCCACCTCCTTGTGTCTAGGCTCAGGGAGTATCCCTCCATGTGGGATGGGCTCCCAAAGTCCATTCCTATGCTAGGTATAAGTACTGATGAACTGCAAGAGGCCCCATAGATTTCTGAGGCCTCCACACTGACACCTGCATTCATATGGTCTGGATCAGTTCCATGCTGGTTTCATAGTGATCAGTATGGGGGCCAAGAGCTCCCCCTTGTTCAGTTCAGCTGTTTCTGTGGGTTTCACCAGCCTGGTCTGGACCCCTTTGCTCATCACTCCTCCTTCTCTGCAACTGGATTCCAGTTCAGTTCAGTATTTAGCTGTGGGTGTCTGCTTCTACTTCTAGCAGCTGTTGGATGAAGGCTCTAGGATGGCATATAAGTTAGTTGTCAATCTCATTGTCAGGGGAGGGCATTTAGGGTAGCCTCTCCACTGTCACTTAGATGGTTAGTTGGTGTCATCCTTGTAGATCTCTGGACATTCCCCTAGTGCCAGATTTCTCTTTAAACCTATACCCTCTCAGATGGTATCTCTCATTCTGCTCTCCTCTATTCTTCCTCCCACACAAACTTCCTGCTCCCTTATGTCCTCCTCACCCCTCCTCTTCTCTCCTTCTCATTCTCCTAGATCCTTCACCCCTCCCTCCATGCTCCCAATTTGCTCAGGAGATCTTATCCCTTTCCCTTCCACAGGGGACCATGTCTATCGCCATGCACAAAACTTAAGTTCAAATGGATGAAAGACCTCAACATAAATCCAGCCACACTGAACTTAGAAGAGAAATTGGGAAGTACCGTTGAAAGAATTGGCACAGGAGACAGCTTCCTGAACATTGCACCTGTAGCACAGACACAGAAATCGACAGCTAATAAATGGGACCTCCTGAAACTGAGGAGCTACTGTAAGGCAAAAGACACAGTCAACAAGACAAAACGGCAGCCCACAGAATGGGAAAACATATTCACCAACCCCATATCTGACAGAGGGCTGATCTCTAAAATTTACAAAGAACTCAAGAAGCTAGTTTCCAAAACACTAAATAATCCAATTTAAAAGAGGGGTACAGAACTAAATAGAGAATTCTCAATAGAGGAATCTAAAATATCTGAAAAACACGTAAGAAAGTGCTCAACATCCTTAGCCATCAGGGAAGTGCAAATTAAAACAACTCTGAGATACCATCTTACTCCTACCAGAATGGCTAAAATAAAAAAAAAAAAACACTAATGAGAACTTATGCTGGAAAGGATGTGGAGAAAGGGGAACACTCTTCCACTGATGGTAGGAGTGCAAATTTGTACAGCCACTTTGGAAATCAGAATGGCGATTCCTCAGGAAAATGGGAATCAGTCTACCACGAGATCCAGCAATTCCACTCTTAGGCATATACCCAAAAGAAGCACATTCATACAACAAAGACATCTGTTAAATTATGTTTATAGCAGCATTATTTGTAATTGCCAGAACCTGGAAGCAACCTAGATGCTCCTCAACTGAAGAATGAATAGAGAAAATGTGGTACATTTACACAATGGAGTACTACTCAGCAGAGTACTACTCAAAAAAAAAAATGGAATCTTGATATTTGCAGGCAAATGGATGGTACTAGAGGAAACCATCTTGAGCCAGGTAACCCAGTCAGAAAAAGACAAAGATGGTATGCACTCACTCATATATGGATTTTACATATAGAGCAAAGCATTACCAGTCTACAATCCACACCACTAGAGAAGTTAGGCAACAAGGAGGACTCTAAGAGAGACATACATGATCATATATTCACTCTTAAGTTCCTTACCTCTAATTATGCCAATATATACATTGTAAAATCATCCCTTGAGTTAAACTTATTTTAAAGCCCGTTCCTGTTTTGTCTAGAAAGTGCATAGTAACCCATTGCATCCCACCACATAGATTTAATGCCGTTAACGTGCTGACAATTTTCATATCCATTTCCATAACCTTAGGCACTTTTGGGAGCCATGAGTCACGTGACTAACTTGCCTCAACCGTTGATTGTCTGAAAGGTACCTGTCTTAGTCAGTGTTCTATTGCTGTGAAGAGGTACCATGACCACAGCAACTCTTTCAGAGGAAAGCATTTAACTGGAGCTGGCTTACAATTACAGAGGTTTAGCCCATTATCAGCATGGGAGGAAGCATGACAATACCTAGTGCAGAAAAAGTGGATGGGAGGAGGAGCTGAGAGTTCCAGATCAGGATCTACAGGCAGCAGGGAGAGAGAGTCACTTGTCCTGCATTGGACTTTTGAAATCTCAAAATAACAAAATTGCTCCCACAAGGTCACACCTTCTAATCCTTTCAAATAGTGCCACTCCCTTAGCATTTAACTATATGAACCTATGTGGACCATTCTTATCCAAACCAACATATACCTCATAATAGTATTGTTAAAGCAGCATTCTTGGTAGCATATCCCCCCAAACTGCTCATCTTTGTCACTTTAGAAGAAAAATTCTGATTTTTTCTCACTTTTCTCACTTTTTCCCATTTACTGATCATGCAGAAATCAACAAAATCATGCAGACATCAACAGAAGTTAGCCCCTGCCTACATAAAATATTTTCCATTGTCAACTCATCCCTTCCTCCACTGTTTCCACTTATAAACCAGTCTGTCTCACTTATAAACCTCCTGTCTCACTGTGTTTATTGAGCATGTGTTCTTTAGCTTCATGTTCCATGTTTCCTCTGAACATTGCATGCAGTAGAAATTTGGCATCACTTTTATGCAGTAATAAATTAGTTGAAGATAATCAGCTAACACAAAAATAATGTTTGGTAAATATTAATATAAATTTATCTTGCTTTCTTCTTGGAGACTAATATTGTCATGGTTAGCAAAGATTGGGAATATTTCCGCAATATACTTCAATAAACAGTGACTCAAAAACTATTTTTAAGATTTAGCTTCAATGTAAACTGAGTAGTATACTGATTGTATAAAATTTTATATGATTACATTTATTAGCACTGAGAAATAAATAGTAGTGAGGTGATTTAAAGAGAATAAGGAAAGTTCATTGAAATTACAGAAGAAGACATCAGCTACAAGAAGTTTTAAGAATAAGATACTCAGGATAATGAGGATAGTTATTTGTCCCAATTAAAAACAAATTTGACAGCCCGGCCTTGGTGGTGCATGCCTTTAATCCCAGCACTCGGGAGGCAGAGGCAGGTGAATCTCTGTGAGTTTGAGGCCAGCCTGGTCTCCAGAGCGAGTGCAAGGATAGGCTCCAAAGCTACACAGAGAAATTCTGTCTCGAAAAACCAAAAAAAAAAAAAAAATCCAGATCTGACAAACAATATTATATTGTTTATGCTAGTGAAAATTACTATAGTAGTGCAGTATGTAGTCTATTGAATGGACAGATCAAATCAATGTAAAATGGTGTAAAAGATAAAGTTGAATGTGAATATTTTTTGCTTATATGGGTATTATACATTACTTTTTCTTTCCAGTCATTTTGAGTTATTATGATACTGTCAGATTTAAGTTACTCTCATTTACTTAAGGACACACGAATTGGAGCAAATATGACTATTCTATGTAACTCAATATGTTTAAAGTTGGAATAGGTAAGAAACCAAATATATCTTAGCAATGCGTGCATATCTACAACAGATGAAAAATACCCATTAATTGAATTTTTCATTATTATTGTCATAGATAAATATGTTAAATCTACAGGTAATATATTCAGAATATGTAACCATTTGCAAATGATTTTGTTAGCCTGTACATAGCTCCTGTTCCACTGTGATGTTTACACAATTCGTGCCACAGAGCTTCATTTTAATGCATACTAGGAAACTCTAACCTAACATGTTCAAAATAAAATTCCTGATCATTCCCAACAAATATCTCCCCCAGAAAATTTCCCTTCTCATTTCATGTCAAATCTTTCTGCTCTCTAGTCTTACACCATAGACTGTATTTGTAACTGGTACAAAACATTCAGCAAATACTTTTAGCACTGTTTCCTGTTATATGTTTGTAAGTAATTCCTATGTATGTTGGTGCTCAAGGAGACCAGAAGAGTACATACCATCTTGTGAAGCTACAGTTAATTGCTTTCAATTTGCCAGGCATAGGTGCTGGGAACAAAACTTGAATCTCTAGAAGATGAGCAAGTGCTCTTAAGCCCTGGGCTATCTCTCCAGTTCCATGACTTGTTTTTTATTCCCTTGGTTACCACTGAAATTAGAATATGCAGGGTGTATATAAGATATTACTAATAATTTCAGAATGGTTCAATTTATTTAATTTCTTTTTAATGGCATTTTATATTTTTAGACTTGATTTTTATTTTAAAACAAGTTTTTAACACTTTACATACCAATTCCAGTTCCCACTCCCTCCCTTCTCCAGCTCTCCCCACTTTCTCCCCATCCACTCCATCCACTCCTCAGAGAAGGTAAGGCTTTCTAATTCTTGGGAATCCACAAAGATGACCCCAAATAATATCCTAAGCATTATTGGATGGAATTTGTTTTTAAGTTACATTAGTGTTATTAGAAACTCTAAATTTATATTGCCTTCAGCTACTTTTGTACACTGAAACAATATATTTGGATGGTTATAAATTCACTGTATAACAATCTCAACCATATCAAAATATACTATGTAAGGGACTTACCATGTTATTATTTAAAAATCTGTTAATACTAATGCGTTTAAAATTTTTAATGAGTGTAAGTATTAAATGCAAATGAAATTTAGTGGAAAATTAATTTTCTAATAGACACAATGAATATTAGAAACTGCCAAGACTCCTAGAAATAGTGGATGTATTACCTGAACTGGCCATGTGCTGTAATCAGGCAAGACTTCCAGTGGAGAGACTGGGACACTGACCCAATCACACAAATTTTGACCTACAATTTTCTCCTGCCAAAAGAATGTGCTAGAATAATGGAGGCACAGAGATGGTGGGAGTGGCCAACTAATGACTTGTCCATCCTGATAGTCATGTCATGAGAATGAGTCCACCACTAGCATTGCCTGGAGTGCAAGGACCCAGAGCCTGGGTGGCCCAGAGACCTGGCATAGAACTGAACATCATTGTAGAAAGAAAAACATAATGATGCCTAATAAAATTTTGCTATACCCATAGATTAGTGACTCCCAATTATTATAGGAGAGTCTTCTTCCAGTAACTGATGGAAACAGGTGCAGAGAGCCACAGGCAAACATTTAGGCCAAATTCGGTGAATCCTGCTGAAGAAAGGAAGAATTGTACAAGCAAGAGGGTTGAATGATATCCCAAGAGAACCCACAGAAACAACTAATCTGGGATCTAGGGGTTCACAGAGACTGGACCCCTACATATATGTGATAGTCATGCATATTGATCTACTTGTGGCATCCCTAAAGAGTGGAACCAGAGGTTGTCCCCTAGGCTTTAGCTGGGCTTTGGGACCTTATTCCTTATACTGGGTTTCTTTGCCCAGCCCTAATGTAAGGGATGTGCTTAGTCTTCCTGCAATTTGATATGCCAGTGCTTTGTTGATATCCATGATTTCCCTTTCTGAACAGATTCAGAGGAAGAGTGGATGGCGTGGGGCAGAGGATTGGTGGAGTGACGTGAGGGAATGGGTGGTGAGGAGGATGGGGAAACTGTGGGTAGAATGTAAATTTAATTGAAAAAAAGAAACATGACAGTGCTATCTGAATAAATTTGTATGTTTAATGCAACTCCAGAAAAAGTAGAGTTGATTGAGTTCTAAGATTAATGTAAATAAGACCACCAACAGCAGGCATATACAATGTAAAAGCTCTACAATGGAAATGTCTGCGGTGCTATGAGGACATTTAATCAAAGGAGCTTCCCCAGCAAGGGAAGTGGGGAATCGCTCTCCTGAGACTGTGATATTGCAATTGGAAGAAGGAAGATTAAGAGCCGAAAGGGTGAAACTCTTTGGGAATTGGATTAATTACTTCTCCATTGCCGTGATAAAACATCGTGACCAAAGCAACTTCCTGAAAAGTTTATTTTGGGATTATGTTTCCAGAGGGATGAGAGTCTATCACCCATCATGACAGGAGGAAATCATGACAGCAGGCAGGCACAGAGGCAGAAATAGCTGAGAGCTTCCATCTCTAACACAGAGAGCAAACTGCAGATGGGGTACAGCCTTGGAAACATCAAATCCTACCTCCAGTGACACTCTTCACATGGAAAGGCCACATTTCCTAAGCCTCCTCAGTTTCACCAAGTGGGGAAACAGTATTCAAGGCCCATAAATTCAAATTGACAGGGATACCTGATTTAGACCGTCAGAGATGTGAAGGATGGGTATTAAGTTGGAAGAGTTAGCAGACATTTAACAACCTACATTAAGTATGTCAGTCAAAACATCTGTGTGTGTCAATTAAGTCCACACGTAGCAAAAACACTATACTGAATGCAAAGCTTGAGTGAGTATTGCTACTGTAATTGATGCTTCCTTGTCCCTTATTTCAAGATCTATAAACTATGTAACACAAAGAGTTTGTTCTTAATTTTTGCATTACAAAGTGTGATACTATAGAAAGATTTTTCCTGAGTCCTTCAAATATATCCTTATTTGTTTCTCCATATTCAGAGACTTTTAACTGAAAAAAATATGTCTAACCCCTAGAGGAGTCACACACTTGGTATATTAGACTCCTCCATTTATTCATTAAACTATCAAGTTACATATATAATATATATATATATATATATATATATATATGTATTTACATATATATGTATATAGGTTTAATATGTATATACATATGTGTGTATGAATATACATAAATGTATGTGTTTACATTCACACATATAATGTGTGTATGTGATAATATATATAAACATAGGTATATTTTATTTCTCACAGCTACTCTGCCTTAGGCTTTGGCAAACAATATGTCAGGATGAGGAGGCTTCAGTGGCCTCTGGCGTTCTCTTGTTAAAGGTGAACTCTGCAGTATCTATTAGATGCATTTATCAATCCTAAAACCCACAATAAAAAATGAGCTCACCAGTGTGTTTAGCTTTGGATGGATTCAACTCACGTACCACAGGTAGTAACAGAACAGTTTATTATCATTGCAGGTGCAAAAACCTGCCAAGATCTCCACCATCTGGGCATCCTCAGGGCAGTATACAAGCAAATGAAATATATGAGTTGTTTAAGTTTTCTCCTCTTTTTCTGTTATGGGCTAAATCACATTCAGTTTACATGTTTAGGCAAAGTAATTCTACGTGTTAGTTGACCTTAGAGAGCTTTCAATTTTTCCTAGTTCACATACATTAGTAGTCATATTCAAATGGATATTCAGGTGTTATCTGATAATAAGGAATTCTAAAATGTGTACTATAACAAAATTTTTAGAAAGAAGTTAGAATCTTTCAAATGATAAGGGACAATCTGTATTTTAATGTGTAGTTCATGCAACTTGACACACTAGGCTCTATTAGCAGTTAAGTACTGGCTCTCAAACCTTAGGATAATTTCACCTTACCCTGTGATGATGAAAAATAGATGTGTTACAGGAGATTCTACATGACAATTTTACAGTTGAACAATGTTTATTTACAATGAATAAGCTCTCTTTTCTCCTGCTAACACCAAATTTGGCACAGCCATGAGGAAGAAGGTTCATAGTAAACCCACTATTTTCCTCACTTTGTAACACCTTACTTACAAATACCATAAAGACCATAAACACAGATTTGATTTTTCTTTGTTTTGTTAAAAAATATCAAATAACAGTAAACAATATTATCTATTTTACTTTTGGAATTATTTTAACTTGATGGCAATAAAATGAAACATAATTAAATTTAATGTATTTTCATGAAACATTTTCTTTTCTACAGATCCAAGTGTGACAATGTTGTTATAAGTATTTGTATTTTGCAAGTCTTATTTTGATTATTGTCTGCCTTTTAGTGAACTCAGCATCCCTACACAGTTACGTATACTGGGTACACAGGAATGAAGAAAAGGTGGCTCATAGTTGACACTGAGGTGCCTTGCTACAACATTTTGCAGAATTTTACTTATAAACCCTCCATGCTAACAGATTCTGCCTATTATGTGACCTCACAGTCATTTGACATTCTTATGAATTTATTTAGACCCACCCTGTAATTTGTTTTTTGCAAAGAACTGAATGTTTGCTGTCAGTCCTCTGTTTTGCATGCTGAAAAGTACACCTTTGATGATGTGAGACTAGGAGGGTCGTAAGGTCAGTGCTCCTGAAGGAGAAGCTTATCCATCTAAAGAAGACATTAGTGATCTCTTGCTTCTTTTGAGAGAAAAAAATAAGAAAATAGCAGTTTGCAAGAAGGAAGAAAACCAGCAGTATAACCTGACTTGCTTTTATTTTCCAAGAAACACACTAGCTTGTCCTACCATAGCACAAAAATGGCAAACTAACTTTTAATTTGTTTCCCAGCCATTAAGTCTTCACTTATCCTAAATGTTATATGCAGAGAAGCTTTCTTCTGTTCTGCTGAGAAAGTATCAGAATGACACTAGTGTTCAATTTGTGTCTGAGTTGTAGCAGTTAATTTCACTGTCAATGGTCAATGAATTACTGAGTAGCAAAATATTAATATTTTCATTAAAAAACTTATCTTCAAGCAGAAAATCTTGATGTCTGTTAACATTATTTATGCCTCTGATAATAATTTAAATTTAGAAATATAGAACAGAACATATAAAATATGTATCAGAGGGAGCCACTATAGGTCCAAGAAGAGATCTGGAACCAGGGAGATCTCTAGAGACCTACAAGGATGACACCATCTGACAATCCAGGCAATGGTGGAGAGGATAACCTAAAAACCTTCCCCTAAAATGAGATTGATGACTACTACTCTTTATGCCATCCTAGAGCCCTCATCCAGTGGCTGATTGAAGCAGAGACAGACATCCACAGATATACACTGAGCTGAAATCTGGAATTTAGTTTAAGAGAGGTGGGAATGAAGAGCGAAGGGGTCTGTACCAGGTTGGAGAAACCCACAGGAACAGTTGGCCTGAACAAGGGAGAGCACAACACTCCAGATGCTGTCTGGGAGGCCAGTACAAGACTGATCGAGACCCCTGAACATGGATGTCAATAACGAGGCCTTTGCACTCCAGGGAGCCTCTGGTGGTGGATTAGTATTTTTCCTTGATGCAAGAAGGGACTTTGAGAGCCCACCCCACATGAAGGGTTACACTCCGGCCCTGGACACATGCGGATGGGCCCAGGACCAGCACAGGAAGATTTGACGGACACTGCAGAGCCCCCATTGAGGGCCCTACCCTACCCTGTCTGGGGAGTGGTGGGTGGATGGGGTAGGGGGTAAGGTGGGGGTGGGGGAGAAGGGAGGAGGGGAGGGGAGGGAGAGGGAGAATGGACTTACATGTGAAACAAGCTTGTTCCCTAACTTGAACTAATAAAAAAATAAAAAATAAAAAATATGTTAAATATGTCATTATATTTTAGAAATGTGCATAGCATTTGGTTTGGAGAACTCTGACTTTGAGAAAGTATTAAACAATGTAGTCAAATATTTTTTTAAATTTTTGTCAGTATATGCAAATGTTCCAATCATATAAATTCTAAAAACAGTACAAATTTAAGTATAAAGTGAGGTTTCATTGCTGTTTTCTAAGAAACTTATAAATAGTAGTAATTGATTAAAGTTAAATTTTTAATGGATAAAAAGACAAGTTAAAAAAAAAAACTTGAACTTATATAGAAATGAAAGTATGTTTTCACAACTCTCCCATCAAAAATATTGGAGGTTAGGAAAAAGTCTCTGTCTGTCTCTGTCTGTCTTTCTCTGTCTTTGTCTTTGCCTTTGTCTTTGTTATGTCTTTGTCTCTGTCTCTGTGTCTGTTCTCTCTGTGTGTGTATCTGCCTCTCTCTCTCTCTCTCTCTCTCTCTCTCTCTTACACACACACACACACACACACACACACACACACACACACACACACGCATGCACACACGCACTCGCACACACACACTGAAAACCCTCTGAAACTCAATAAGAAATGTCAAATTCTAAAAGGGACAACAAATTGCATTGGCATGCAGTGACATGTGTATATTTAATGTTCCAGGCTCCTCTATGGGGAAGAATAAGTATTCTCAAGGGACAGTTTGTGGAGCATACTGAGGGCAGTATGAAAGCCCAAGGACAAACTTACAAGCAATAAGTGACCATTTTGCTGTATTCTAATGAGGATGCTATTTGCCTACCGTATGCCTTTTTCCTAGGCAATAAGTTTCCTTGAGTGAGAAGTTAGCTGATAGAACAAAACTACAAATCTCTGTCATGAAGGAATCATTATAGGCTATGAGTGTTGGATAGACTAGAGGACAGACTGACTCCTTCATGGTCTCACTGAGAGCAAAGGACTTCAGTGGGAATGATAAATGTTTTCTTGTAGCTGAAAGACACACACACTCTCTTGCTAAAAAAAAAAAAAAAAATTATTCAGAAGACTCAAAACAGTTCTTCAGATGAAAAGTATTTAGGTCAATGTCAAGAGCTACCAAATTTTCATTAAAGTTGGTTACAGATAAGAACAAACACAAATGAAAAAACCTCATTTACATGTGGGATGAAAGGGAAGTAACTATGCATGTCAATACATTTGTTAGAGTTGCCATTATGCACATAATTTTCAACATGTTTAGAGGACTAATGTAATAT
This sequence comes from Cricetulus griseus, assembly GCF_003668045.3. Classification (NCBI taxonomy): domain Eukaryota; kingdom Metazoa; phylum Chordata; class Mammalia; order Rodentia; family Cricetidae; genus Cricetulus; species Cricetulus griseus. Next base: position 26,971,187 of record NC_048597.1, on the reverse strand, counting down.
GATAACTTTGAAGGAATTTTTGGACATCGAGAAAAATAAGAAATAAATGTTGTTCACTTAATATATATATATATATATATATATATATATATATATATATATATATTAACCATGTCCCACCTTACCCTGGAAGGTACACAACAGTTCTGTGTCAGCTCATTGTGTATACACTGGAGTCCCTCTCTAGACTCTAATGTCTTTAGTAAACACTGGCTCTTTATTCTGTTGGAGGTTAGGATTACATTTTTATATTTATGCAAATAAAAAGCTACCAGCCACAGAGGAATAGGATGGCTCAATGGAAATTCATCCAGTAAGTATCCCAAGAAACGTCTGTTCTCTCTTACTAAAACGAGAATTTCAAGCACTATATTGTCATGCATTGTTTTACTGTCACTTTCATTTTTAACATTCTATTAAAAAGTTGGATAGATATATAACAATGTATCTTCTCATGTGTAGTATTCTAAATATATATTTATAATGCACACACACACACACACACACACACACTCACACACACACACACACACTCACACAGTCACACACACACAGTCACACACACACCATTTCATGGACTAATGGCATATCCAAACTTCAGTTTCATTGAAAAAACTATTTTATGTTTCAAATGACTTAGTATTTCTTGTTTTCTTTGCATGGACATGTAAGTTATTTACAAGTGGGATGAAAGGGAAATAACCATGCATGTCAATATTATTTTGCTGAATTTCTCCTATCTTTCCATTCATGAAAAATGTAGAAGTGGAAATATTGAAAATGTATAAATATTCTGTTCATCATTCTTTTAATTGTCTCCTTTATTATTTGATTTTGTTGTTGTTTTATTGTTCCTCGTGGTCTCCAATGCCTCTTTTAATACCTACACAATTGATTATGTAGAAAATTTAAATTCCTTCCTTCCCTGAATGCTTAATTGCTCTTTTTCAGCTGTGCAGTCATCTAGAACTTCCATTTATGGTTTTAATTACTACTAATGTGTTAATGACAATGCTGGCAGAGATAAGTCAGTTTTAAGAAAGTTTTTTTTTTTTTTAATTAAAGTTATACCCCCAGCTGGGGTTTTCCAAAAATTGTCACTTTCATCTAGGCCTTTATACTATTTATGAAATTTTCATATTTTTAAAATCACATAAATTTTAAAAATTGTGTTTATATACATGTTGATTTTGTAAATCCCAAAGAATAATTATTGATAGTATATAACCATGACTGTATTGAACCAAAAGACATGCACGCATACACACAAAAACTAAAGTGAGAGTAATAACTACTGAATGGATTCTGGGTAGGAGGTGCACTACAAGGAGAGGACACTGCAACAGGAATGATTTATCTAGATACAAGCATAACACACAGTGTTTAGTTCCATCTGAATTACATACAAACTGCAAAGTCAGTGAAGTTCTTTTAGCTGTAACAAATGTCACAAACCACAGTATAATGTAAAGAACTTGCTACAAGCCTCTTCCTGTTGTTATGCCTTAACATGTCACTTTCTGTATTTCTGTTACCTTCATGATTCTACTTCCTTGTCCCTATCCTTGTATAATGATGCATTTTTCTTAATACTTCTGAAAGAAATTTAACTATTAAAACACTTTTTTGGCAGATGAATTCTGTAAATGTTTCATCGAAGCAGGATGCCTCTCTTTAATATCCATGAATCAATTAATATTTATTTAATGTCCATTAGACTGTTACACATTCTAAAATGAATGGAGAGAAGATTAAAAGGAGATCCTTGTCTGAAATATGTTATCAATCTTTTGAAAAAAGAAAAAACAATATACATCACTCATTGAAGTCTGTAATCCATTTATCCATTCATTCACTCATGCATGCAAAGAACATTTACTCAGTGCCTTTTATATATTTAGAGCTGCTAGGGGAACAATATTTTATTTCTACTAAATCAGTGTAGAGGATAAACCAGACAACATAGGAATAGTATATTTAATAAGTAAACCAATATAGCAAGCAATTAGTGCTCTGTGGACAGAGAAAATGAAAACCCAACTTATTACAGGAGGTGAGTAAAATTACATATGGACAGAAAGAATGGTCATTTTCAAGGTCGCTGTAGCTGTGCATATAAGAGCCAGATTCATGTAGCTACATGAAATTTCCTGGAGTCTTAAATTTAGACACCCAAAGCAAGTGATTATCCACCCAGTTTTGTCTACACCTAGACTCCTTCTGTGTGCACATCTGGTTTCTTCCATTTTTCATTATTTCACTAAGCTGCAACTCCTATGTTTCTATTTGGCTCTAAATAGAAATACTTAATATCTTTTTTCATCTCTTGTCAATATAAATTTTATGGAGTCTATCTCCAAAATCTCTTTCAATTCTGTCTAATTCTGTTTATTACTCAGCCTGCCACTGCCATGCTCCAATGTTAGCTGTCTCTCGTTCTTCTCTCAGTTAAATTTCCTGTTGCAGAGGTACAGCCCCACCCTAAGGACTGCATCCAGTCTGATGAAAACTCTGATAGTACCATATTGATTTTCAATAATTCATGTTATATTGTGCTTACTGTAGAAGTTAAATTTATAAAAATACAATGTGTCTGTGATTCTATAATAGAAATACACATATTTCATACTTTTTAATGTGAAACACAATTCAGCAATAAAAACTTTCTAGTTCCTAAGAGGATACATACATTATATTTCAATCCCCTATTTATTAGAGATTTTACAGGAAAAGATAAAAACAAAAACAATTGTGGAGTTGTAAGCAAGATCAATCTGACAGGGAAGGTTAAGTTGGAAGGAATTCCCACCTCCTTCCTATGCCTACTTCAATGAACCAAAAGAAATAACTCCAAAATGTCATGACTGTCTTCCAGACTCCAACTGTAACAGGGAATAATCAGATCACTATACTTATTTCCTTTCTGAGCACAACTTAGTTTTAATCAGATCTGACCAAATGTTTCTGCTTCTTCTATGTAATGCTGATTATAAAATAGAATAATCAGGGGGAAGGGGAGTACTTGGGGCTTATGTTAGAAGAACAATATGCATAAATTCTGTGCAGTAGAGGAGTACAATGGTCCCCATTTTGACTATAAATGATATGTGCTTTATTTTTATGTGCAGTGGCCTTCTCATCCCCAAACTATGTTATGTTGGGGATTGATACATTTCTACTTATTGAAAGGTGATTAGATTCTATGACACAGGACTAAATTAATGGATTGTTCTATTTATGAATGAATAATTTCATATTGTTATGTGGAGGTGCTAAAAGTATCAGGTCTGAAGGAATTCGTTCCTGGGGCCATGCCTTGGAACACCATTTTGTTCCTGTACCCTCCCATCTCTCTGTTTCCCTGTGATCAAGATGATGAAGATGTAGAAAACACACTCCTATTTCCAAATATATAATTCCTGACCTCACTCATGAAGCAACACAACAACATGACATTGGACTGACTGGAATCTAAAACATGAGCCAAAGGCATCTTTTCCTTTAAGTTGTTTTTCCTTGAGTATTTTGATACAGCAATGAAAAACTGTTTTCAAAAGTACTCCAAAATATAACCATCCCAAAAGGGTGTCAGGAACCATGCCTACTATGGATCCGTGTATCTACCAGCTTTTTCCCCTGAATATTTAACTATAGATCATAACAATCTCAGCATACATTTTTATTTATCAATGGCATTTATTCTTTCACTTAAAAGAAGCTCTTTATAGCTTCTTCTTGGCATATCTCTTTTGCCTAAATTCTCTCTTGTTCTTAGGGTTGCTATAAACACCAGTGATACCTACTTGAAGATAAACAACATAGTACTTCAGAACCTGGAAAATGAGATAGCTGTCAGTCACTAACTGCTTTATAGTCTACACAGTGTTGGGGCTATTTTGAACAAAGGAATGATTCATAACCTGTGAGGCATTGGGCAGAAGGTGACAATATTTTATCATGCAAAATAATGACATCTTGAAATTCACAGACAAATGGATGGGACTAGAGGAAACCATCCTGAGTGAGGTAACCCAGACACAGAAAGACAAGCCTGGTCTGTACTCACTCATACGTGGATATTAGACATAAAGAAGAGGACAAACAGCCCCAGAGAAGCTAGGTAACGAGAAGGACCCTAAGAGAGAAATACAATTTCCCAAGAAGGGAAATTGACAGCGTCTCCTGAATAAATTGGGAGCATGAGAGGAGGGAGAATGGAGGTAGGAGAGAGAGGAGGGGAGAATGGGAGGAGGGAGGAGAACATGAAGGACCAGGAAGGTGGAGTTGGGAGAAGGACAGAGAGGGAGAGAAAGGAAAAATGTATCTTTATAGAGGGAGTCATTCCGGCATTAATGAGAAACCTGACACTAGAGCAATTCCCAGGAATCCACAAGGATGACCCCAACTAAGAATCTAAGCAATAGTGAAGAGCGTACCTTAAATGCCCTTCCCCTGTAATGAGATTGATGACTACCTTAAACGCCATCATAGAACCTTCATCCATAGCTGATAGGAAGCAGAACCAGAGATCCACAGCTAAGCACTGTACCAAACTCCTGTAATCCAGTTGTAGAGAGGAAGGAGTGATGAGCAAAGGGGTCAAAACCATGTTAGAGAAACCCACAGAAACTGCTGACCTGAGCAAGTGGGAACTCACTGCCTCCAGACTAAGAGAGCTGGGGAATCTTCATAGGATCAAGGTTGCCTCCCTGGATGTAAGTTTCAGTTGGCAGGCTTGAGAATCTATGTGGCCACTGGTGGTTGAAACAGTATTTATCCCTAGTGCATGAACTAGCTTTTTGGAACCTATTCACTATGGAGGGATGCCTTCCTAAGCCTAGATACCTTTATAGAGGGAGTCATTATGGCATTAATGAGAAACCTAACACTAGGGCAACCCACAAGGATGACCCCAACTAAGGTCTTTAGTCCTACCCCAAATGATGTGACAGATTTTGACAATTCCCATGTAAAGCCTCATGTCTCTGAGGAGTGATGGTATGGTTAGATGGTGGGGGAAATGGAAGGCAGGACAGGAGGACGGAGGTGGGGCACTGGTATGTAAAATACCATATTTTAAATATAATAAATAAAAAGATGCAAAATCAAAAAAAGAATAGTTTAGAATTTGAAATTAACCAATTTTGTTAATTTATGAATTTGTATGTAATGTTGTGTGTGGATCAATGTTGACAATATGTAACACTAATCACAAAGCATATCCATGGATTGGAGAACTAAAGATGATCAAATAAGAAATAAGCACCTTCGTATGTTCAGAGCAGGAAGAGAACACAGTAGACTAAACATGGACAGTAGAATGACCCTGCCATGGAGCAGGGGTAAGAGATGAGACCAAAAGGGCAGGGTTGTACAGGAGTGAGAAGGGGGAAGGGAAGAAGTTCATGAGCTGGAAAAGTTTAGGGTAGGAGCTGGTGTGAGAGGAGCTGGAATACCATCATGGACGGTGTGATAGGTACTTGCCATGTTGAGAAGATCTGGAGGCCATCTCCTTCTTATCTACAATAAAAACCTTCCTTTCAACCATAAAAAAAGAAAAATAGAACCACCCCCCAAAGATTCTGAATGCCTTTCTTTGCTAAGGTATTTTCAAGTTTCAGAAACCTATAAAATACCCCACATAGTAGTTCAGACAAGGATGGCAAATTTAGTGACTTAGCCGAACTTCTAAAGATATACAGCATAGCCAAACAGGGACAAATTGTTAATATTTAGGCATTTTTACTGGACTGCCTTTGCAGTTCTGACAGGATACTCTCTCAGCTGCTGCTACTAAGAGCACCACCTGTGCCTATTCACTATGTTACCTTCTAAATTGGTCCTGACAGCCGCCCATCCCTCTCTCTCTCTCTCTCTCTCTATATATATATATATATATATATATATATATATATATATCTTCCTCCCTCCCCTCCCTCCCTCCCTCTCTCTCTCTCTCTCTCTTCCTGTCTCTTACCTCTCTCCTCCTGCTCCTGTCCCCAGAAGCTGGTCTCCTCCCTCCACTCCCCCCCTTAAGATCCATTTTCCTTTAATAAAAAAAACCTCCACTTGAAGTCAGTTGCATAGCATCTATCTCTCTCAAGCCACTTTTATTTTTTTTTAATTACAGCACAAACATCCTGAAAGAAGTCTTTGCATACTCAGTGGTTTCCCAGGACATTACAATAATTAATACTTTAAATAAATATTGAAACTTTTGAAGAGAATTATATAAAAACTATGTGCAAATCAAAATAAATCATGATACCAACACAAAGCATAAGATAAACATCCTTGAAGCAACAGAGGAGGGCACAATTAATGACTGAATAGCGACATTCAAATAGACCATAAGAGAGCAGCCATGTAGCCAGTGCCTGGTTTTACCTTGATAACTTTGTGTTTTATAACTTGCTCTTCTGTGACTGACAGGCAAGCGTTCCACTCAGTCATCTTAAGACAGATAGAGCCTCACGACTTATGCCTTTTAGTCCTGTCATCCCTTCTAGTCCACATTGCCTGCATTAAACATTTTGTTTTTTTATATTTACCAAGATGGAGAAATGCATAGGAAACACTGAGAGAATGCACAGTAAAATATACTACCTTTTCATTTATTTTCTAGTGGATTTAGTGATTTTTAATATTTCTTCACGGTATCTTGAATTCAAATTATTTCCTATTAAAGTGATATCAATTACTGATTCTCTTACTGAATCCCATACTGAAATATCCATCAATTCAACCATCTTCTTGAGAGACTACAAGATCTGGGATCACTGTCTGAGAAGTTAATTAAGTTTTTGTATCTTATTAAACACTGAATTTCAGGACATCTGGAAGTAAATGAAGTCCAGAGATATTAACCTAAAACAAAAGAAAGAAAAAAGCCCCAAGAGTATTTTAGCAGTAGGGAGATTTTACTTTTGAATATTTTGGGTGGAGAGTTGGTAATTATATGTGGTTCTCACATGCAGGTAGCTATGCTCCTAAGAAATTTAAAACCTTACTTAGTTGTTTTGTTTTTAATCTGAGTCTAGCTTACTATTGTCAGTTTTAGTCAAACTTTAAGCCTGAAAGGATTTGTTGCTAAAAGGTTATTTTAAAATTTCAAATACATTGGATAAGAAAAGTACATTTAATTCACCATGTTCATCTTGGGATTAAAATTCTCCAGAAACATAGCAAATTCACTAATAAATCTTCTATCCATACTTTCTCAGGCAACGGTACTACTTATAATGCAGAATATCTAATTACCACTATGTTAAGGCAAAACACTCCTCAGGTGATAAACAGCCTTGATAATTATTTAAAACCTTCTAGAAACAGTGGAGTTCGATTGCAATTCCTTGTCATATAGTAAGTGTGGTCTCCTGTTTGCAAAATGTGACTATGACAAGGCATCCATTTATCTTGGAGGAAATCCACCTCCCTTAACCATTTTGAAGAATTTTCACTAGGAATTAGTGACACAGGGAAGGGTTCCATATCCTAGTCCCTTTTTGTTTCTGTGGGACCGGTTTTACTGTGTTACTAATTGTTATTTAGTGGACCATAAGAGAAATTTGAGACTCTAGATTTAGGCTGATTCTACCAATCATCATTGTCTCTGTAAAGTTAGCAAAGCTGGGCAGAATCTTTGAAATATAGTGTCTTCATCTGTTTCATGAGACAATGAGCGATTCCAACTCTAGTTTGGTCATGAGGATTAGATTAAATGACACAGAGCAATGGCAAATACATAATGAATAATACAGTGAAGTACTAAACAATCATGAAATGCTTAAGAAAACAAAGAAACATTAAAAGCTTTCTCCCAGTCACTCCATTTTTTTGAATCATTTAAAAAATTTTGTTAGTCATATCATTTGGGGGAGGGCCTAGGCCCTCCTTCCATAGTATCCCTCCATAGGGAATGGGCTCCCAAGGTCCATTTGTGCTCTAGGGATAAACACTGGCTCCACTGTTAGAGGTCCCATAGCTGTCTTGGCCTCCTAGCTGGCACCCACATTCAGAGGGCTTGGTTCAGTCTAATGCTGTTTCCCCAGTTTTACTATTATGGTCTCAATGCTCTCACTAGACTTTGACGGTTGCCCCGTGGAGGGCCTCATTCTCCATGGGGAGGAGGTGGGGGTAGTTGGGAGGTGTTGGTGGGGAACATGGGAGGATGGGAGGGTGAGGGAATGGGGAATGGATACATAAATATGAAAGCCTCTGAAATTAGCAAAAAGAAAGAAAAGATTCTGTTTGATGGAAAAAAATCACTAATGGGAAAAAGACATGAAATAATATTGACAATATATATCATGATTATTGTAAAGGTTAATAATTCAAGACCAAGCCAAGATGCACTCATATATGTCTTTGTCATTCAAAATGATTGACAGAGAGTAACATATAATTTTCTAGGAAAATGGTATGTATCATGTTTCGACTTAGATTATAAACAATATATGAGAAAATATATCAAGTTTAAAACAAAGTGAAACAAAGAAAATGAATATAAACTAAGATATGACTTTTTAAAATATTAAGTGGAAATTAGCACAGTCTGTAGGAAGAAAAGCATATAATCTGTCTTATAAGTGTTAGGTCTTATACTGATATAGCAAATACTCATAACATATATTAATTATTGCATAAATTGAAAACTTTTTCTTTTCTTTACCTTATTTTTATAAAAGATTTTTAAATTAATTTTATTTAAATTAAAAACAATCTGATTTTACATACCAATCCAAGATCTCTCTTCCTCCTGTTGTCCCATCCCCCCACAATTTCCCCATCCCACGCCCCCATCCACTCCTTAGGGTGAGAGAGGCCTCCTATGGTTGATCACCAAAGTCTGTCACACCATTTGTGGTAGGAACTAGGCCTTCCCCATGTATCTAGGCAGAGAGAATATCCCTCCATAGGGAATGGGCTCCTAAAGCCCATTCCTATCCCTAGTGCATGGTTTCTTTAAAAGAAGTATTATTTGGACTAAATAGTTGTGGTGGTTTGAGCAATGGACCCCAGCAGGCCCATATGTTTTAATGCTTTATCTCCAGGTAGTGGAACTGTTTGAAAGACTTAGAAGAAATTGGTGGTTGGCCTTGATGGAGGAAGTGTGCCACTCAGGGAAAGCTTTGAGATTTCAAAAGCCCATGCCAGACTCTGGATCTCTCTCTTTTTTCCTTTCTGCCCATTGATGAGGATGTAAGAGCTCTTAGCTCGCTCTCTAGCACCAGGCCTGCCTGCATGCTGCCAAGCTTCCCACGATAACAACAATGGACCAAGTCTGTGAAACTGTGAGTAGTGATCCAATTAAATTCACTCCTTTACAATAGTTGCCTTAGTTATGGTGTCTCTCCACAGAAACAGAACATGGACCAAGACAATATTTCCTTGTTTATTCTTTTACCATTTTTATTGGACATTTTAGATAGGTTATTACTACAGAGACCTACCAATATGTAATGAGAAAAATGTTTCAAGAGAGAAAAAGCTACAATTTTAACAGAATTCTTTTTTCATGTGTGGATATAAACCAGGAAATTGACTAATAAATGTACAGAAAATGTATTGATTCTGTAAAGAAAATTAAACAAGGTGCAATTGAGTATTTACCCTGATTTAAGCAGCCACTAATTCAGTAACAGTTCATTCTAAAATGAAAATGCTTAATTAGTGGGATGATAAGAAGTCAGTGGGTAATGACACTTGTTCCAAAATTGGTGACCTGAGTTCCATCTCTTGGAACCATAGGGTAGAATAGGAGACATTGCATGTGTAAGGTATTCGTTCACCTTCATATAGATGCCATGGTGCAAACTAGCATACACAGCCCTGTATACAGAAGCATGCACACCACACATATACACACAGGCACACACACACACACACACACACATACACATATGAAATGTAATAAAGAATAAATAAAGGAAAACTAGTAAAACAAGAATTAATGGGTCAAAGTAGAAAAGGAAGTATACTTCTATGTCTGTATAGAAAATAATCAACCTAAATTTTGACTTCTAAGGGGTTATGGTTCCAAATTGACTGAAAATATGATAGATATTATAATCATGTATGAGCTTTTTGGTAGAGTCTGACTTTCTTTAATTTTAGTAGTATGACAGCATATTCCCATATTTTGCTCAGCTAAACTTCCTACCTACCATTGTCTACTGTTCCAACAGTCATTCTATGGGAAACCAGATACTCATCAAAATAGAGATGAGACAATTTAATTGTTGAAACAATTTTCCTCCCGCAGATGTTTAAGTTTTGGCAATATGATATACTATTATTAAAGGGACATTTTCCTAAAGCAATACCTCAAACTTCAACACTTCAGTTTCCATGCACTTCCTTTTCAAAAAGCCTACTGTGTGACAACACAGTGTTTGAAGGTTCCTGGACCATCACTTCAAGTTCCCCCACGTCATTTCAATGAAAACATCACATTGTCTGAAATCCATTAAGAGACCAGATTGCCAGAATAATGGAACACATATCATTAACAATTTTGTTGTTCCTTAAAAGAGTTAAAATGCCTTTTAATGGATTCCTCACTTTCTCATTGAAAGTATGAAAGTTTGATGAGGTGAAATTCAGTATGCCAGTGTGGTAGCTCTTCACAGCTTGGTGCAGTACAACAATTAGTGTCATTACCCTTTTCTCAAGGTGATATAAGAAGTATTTTGAATATTACTATATCGGGACACAATATTCTTCTCCTTAAAGCTGTGGTAACAGAATTCTGAAGTTCTATCAACTTTATGGAGCTTATTACATCCATGAACTCACCTGGATGGCACTGTGCCCTGTACTGTCACCTGCATTTAAGGACACAATGGAAAAAGTGAAAATATGCATATAATCTTCAGTTTTGTTTTAAGCTTTGCTTCATTAAAAGGATTGATGTACAACGAACTGCAACAATAGTAACTGAATATTCCATTCATAGATTTCTTGATAAATTGCTGGAGTCACATATTTTGATAAGTTCAGTTTAGACAGTCTACATGGACATGCAAAATACTGACACAGATGTAGATGTTCATGTTTCTAGAATGGAATCTGTGCTTGGATACTTTGCCATGACTCACTAAGTGATTGGGTGCTCACTTTTAGAAACTTGAAATAGAAATTCAAAAAGTTCTTTTTTGAACCAATGAGGAACTAAAATCTATCAGAAAAGCTTTCTACTTTTATGTCCTAAGAGCTAGAACTTGACATCTAACTTATAATAACATAAAAATGGTGGCCACATTGAAGAGTTTGTTGTTTGATCTCACTTTCCCTAAGACTAGTTTCCTATTATTTCTTTCTTTTACTTGGAATCCTCTCTCCAGTGAACTAGAAACTGACATTGTCTAGTTAGATATAAGCCCACAACACTAGGACACTGGCTCTATAGTCAGTGAGTTTAGTGTGAGTCCAGGGCAAAAGTCAAGATTGATCTCCCTATCCTGTGATGATTTTAAAGGAATTCTGTTCCTTAATAATTTTGTAAACTACCTCTGATTATACATAGTTTTGCCGTACACTATCAGAGATAGATTATGGATGGCTATGAGACTAATAACAGCTGTTGGTTTACTCAAATATCTCCTAGGGCCAACACTAAATGTCACAGCATTATGATGTTAACTTGGCTTTAAAAATTCTAATGCTACATTGGGAATTACCTGATCACTATGATAATGAGACAAAATCTCTAGTTGCCTTAGTGACAAGCCATAACACACTTTTCTTAAACTTGAAAACACAACAGATTCTTACAAGAATAGCTCAAATCCCTTTGTGGGAAAACCATCTGGCAGCTGACCAACAGTGCATATAGTAGAAGAAAGAGAAGAGAAGAGTCACAACATGGAGACTAGTGTACAAATAGAGAACATACTTGTCAGGAGTCATTTGATCTCTGAAGAACTGTTTTGTTCCACTCCTTGTTACAGATCTCCACACTGCCAAGAGACTACAGAATAAACCACTGAGCACTAAGTGGTATCTGGCTCATCTTTGGCAAAAATCAATCTAAAAGGTAAAGAAAACCAATACTTCCCCACACTTTCAAAATGACAACACACACACACACACACACACACACACACACACACACACTTAGTTATTACAACTATATATAGTGCATGTGTTTTTTTGTGTGTGTGTTATTAGTTTGCTAATATCACCAAAGACTAAATTGTTCAAATTCAGTGAATATAATATGTATTTGTTCATAAAATGCTATTATTTTATAGCAGTATTATAAAAAACTAAACTTACTAATAATCATTGCCAGATGGAATTCACAATTCAGAAAGTTAATCAGTTATATTGTACCAGGTATGAGTGATCAGAAAGATTTACCTGTTTTCATTGCAACAGTTCCATTTTATTTCTATTTACTTTTTTTCAGGGGTATGTGTCATGTTTCAATCCCCTGTACTACATATTTTATATTTTCCATAGCTTCCAGTATTTAAAAAAAAATAAGTTGTGTTCATAATTATTCCCAAAGCTAAAAAATAAAGTAGAATAGAACCAAGGAACATCAAAGTATGCACAACTTGAAATTCTTCCAATCAAGCAATAAACTCTTCTTCAGGATGACAAATTCAATGAGTGTTTCAAAGTGCCTATCATTTTGTGAACTGGAAGAACTTTCTCTGAAAGAAAGCTCTGAAGCTGAATTCTCACATGTATTCCTTTCAAAATATTTTTAAGATTTCATTTAATTAACAATTATTTCATTTATTTTACATACAGATCGGGACTACAGTTTCCCCTCCCTCTTCTTCTCCTGACCCCCCCCCATCTATGACCCTCCCCATTCAGTCCTCCTCCATCTCCATTCAGAAAAAGGCAGGCCTCCCAAAGACTTGAACAAAGCATGGCACATCAAGTTGAGTCAGGAACGAGGTCCTTCCTTGGCATAAAGGCTAGGTGCAGTAATCCAGCACAGGGAATAGGCTCCCAAAAGCCAGCTAAGAGCCCAGAAAGGTACTGATCTCATTGCTACGAACCTTGAAAAAAAATCAAACTATACAATTGCCAAGACTGCCTCAATCTCATGACAGCTCCCTATGTGTCTATTTGTAAATAGTGGCTACATTAGAGAGACAAGGGAAGTAGAGTTTCAAAAGCTTCAGTAATATGACAGAGTCTGAGATCGATCATGGGGAAGAGACACAGAATCTGAATTCTTTTTTTTTAACTTATGATTTTTATTTAAATTAGAAACAATCATGTTTTACATATGTATTCCAGTTCCCTCTCCCTCCCCTCCTCCCCTGCTCCCTACTGACCTCCTAATCCATCCCCTTCGGCTCCAATAATCTGAAATTCCCGAATCCTTACACATGTAAAATGGATGAACTAAATTATCTTCTTTTAACACACACACACACACACACACACACACACACACACACACACCACCACCACCACCACCACCACCACCACCACCACCACCACAACCACCACCAACCATTCACATATGCTATAAATATTTTTCAAAGATTTATAGTAACAAGTGTCCTGTGGTTGCACATTTAGCAGGTGAGGGAGTGTATTGACATTAGAGTCCCCCTCCTGGTGTTTTGGCTTCTGTTGTTTACCAGGGACACTGAGGTAATCCTTGGTTGCACTGATGGATTTGGGAGGGGAAACCAACTTAAACATCCATTAATGATAATCTTATAAACGGCACTTCACCCTCTTTAAAAGTATTAAGTTCAGTTTATCCACACTTGAATCAACTAATGGGAAAATGTCAAAATCTCTATGTATTACTTTGAAAAGTATCAATATTATAGAATGGAAAGGAAACAAAAATTAAATTGTTTGATACATATTTATTAAATATCACTTTAAGTATGACAACCTGCTACTAATTTTAAATGGATAACCATCATTTCATTTTGTGACAAAAGCTAGATATCAATGGTTAATTTGGGAATAAAACTTGGTGATTTTACTAAGGAGGTCATGTTCTTAAGCTTCCAGTTAAGAAAACAAAATGAGATCTGCAACAGAAGGATTGTACTGAGTTTGACACCAAGAAGAGGGATATGGAAAGCCTACCTCAGGTCAAAAATAGCTTGATCTATACAGAATAAAATGTTTCTCAATGTCAAAACCACAATTTATAAATGATTCCAGAATGTTTTGTTTCTCTAATTTTGTCAAGCTTTTCCAAACCCATTTCTCCAAAGATAATCCTAGTGTGGTTTCAACTCCAGGCAATGCTAAATCCATAATCACAGTTTCACAATCACTTTTGCTGTTCCAATACAACTATATACAGATTCTAAAGGTATGCAATTTGATTATCCACTTATACTTGGTATTACAGTTGGCACCTATAAAGTGGCTATCACATGAACTCCCATAACTGGTATCTATTCTCCAATTTTTAACAGGTTTTGTTTTTAATACAGAGAACAATGCTAAATCACTTTTGTGTACAGCCTACAAGCTTGTAATTCTTATTAATCTATAACATATTAACTAATCTATAATCATGTGTAAACCATAGACCTATCTCCTATAAGAAGTAAACAGTAATGGCCAAGGCATGTAATCAGAAAGACAGCAGTCCTAACTCAGCAAGTTGAGATGCCCAATGACCACACACACACACACACACACACACACACACACACGATGCATCCTCTCAGTTTCAACTGCTTTGCTGGGAAGAAAGAGAATGTGAGGATGGGCCAGTCCCTTCCTAATCTTGGCCAGAAAACCGACACAGTGCCTTATCTCTAGGACAGTGTCCTGAAAAATTTAGATTTTCAAGGAATTTAAAAGAGTAGGAAGAAATTAGTTGACCCAAGGAAACAGAGCTCATTCATTCAAGTCTAGTTTTCCCACAAAGCCCTGACAAAAAATAGCAGGTGTCCTGGTATAAAATGGCAGCATTTTTTTTTAAAGAAGGTTGAGGAAAGCAGGCAAATATAAGTTTCATTCAAGCAGAACATTTTATTTTCCCTATCGCTCTGGCTGTGGTTCCTCATCTCCAGAGGCTCCCAGCCACAGACATTTGGGAAGCCACAATGGATCTATTCTATTCAATGCTCTTGTGGGGCTAGGGCATTACACTAGCAGTGAGGGACTTCCCAGAACAGATTTTCCTTCTGCCGCTAATTTGTTTTTCTCTGGAGCAATACACAGAGGAACTAATCATGAGGGTGCATTGTGAATGTTGTCTTGGTAGAGTTTTTAACCTCTGCTGCAGCTGCAGGGTTGCAAAACCTACGCATTAATGCAATTAAATGTGAAAAAAATGAAAGAGGCATAACATCCTAGCAATGTGTGCCTGATAGGGTTTATTATAGAAAATAAACATACATTAAAATTAGCTATGAGGCAGAAACTGTGATTTCACAAACTAGAAGGCCTGAAATCTTTCTGACAACAATATGCAGGCTTCTTAATAAAAGCATATTAGTGAATTAAGAGATGGCAGGCATTTGAAAAAGAACATGATAAACTTTGTAATCCCCTCTCTTAATATGAAACAATGAACTTTTTCACATGCAGGAATTTCTGTGACTATATAATATCTTTATGACTGTGTAGTGATAAAGATGTTAGTCTCAGAAAATATACAAAATTGAGACCTCCCTTAAGCATTTGGGTGTCATTAGTTATGTATCACCTCGTCAACCAGAGTTGTGATTGGATAGAATCAGAACATGAAGAGGAAGTTGTCAGGTTGATGGGTTTCAATCTCAAAGCTGCATCTCAGGAACAAGAGGACTTAGTATGCCTTGTCCTTCCACATAGAAAATGCTGACAACTCCAAAAACAAATTATGGATGAACATTTGTCAAAACTAGATGGTTATGAAGGCAGCATTGGGACAGAATATGTTTAGATGGACTTCAGGTTCTTTAGATGCCAAAATTCACATTTTCTTAGCAAGGCATCCAAAACACACGTAGTGTTGAGCTAGTGCTCCTCTTTGCTCCCTGTAGTCAACTTTTAGTTCCCTTGTTCTCACTCTCCTCCATGTTATCCCTTGTATTTCAGAGGGGAACAGGAAATTGCTTTCAAGTCTGAATCATTACTCTTAAAACTCAATTTTGGGTTTTGTAATTGTCAATATTATTTCTGAAGCATTTTGTGTTATCAAGTGATAATAAAAATACTGAATTTAATCCCCTAAGTAATTAAGCATTTACTTTTCTTTAGCTGAAGGCCAATCATTCTAACATATTGAATATTCTGTTATCATGTTACAATGTGCACCATAATACTGGCTATTATAAACACAATTAGAATCACTGGTATCTAAATGGTATCTATCACTAGTGTATAAACTGTGTGCATATTTGTTTAAAGTTATTCATTACATTCTTCTGGTGCTAAGAAATTGAAAGGCTTAAATCTTTTTACTTGCTGTCTACAGTTAGCCCACATAAATAAATATCAGAGTTAATATTTATCACATAAATATTGCCTTTGTTAGTAGTTGGTATTGTTGAATTATATTTGGTATATTACTTTATATAATATGGTTAGCATAAACATCAAAAATTTAAATATCAATAGATCAATAACTATATATATACAATATGTCAAGCAATGTGGCTACTTACTTTATAGTTTAAAAAAAGTAGTTTGAGTAACTTTTTATCTTAAGGGATATTGTGAATCACCATTGAGTTCCCCAAAACAATCTGTACAAAGATCTCTGAATATAAATGCAAACATGTGTCATGCAATTGAGAGCATGAAGTTCAAAGTAGTTTCTGAGATTGGATTCATAGACCAATTAGAGTCTTCATTGTTGGCTGGGTGGTGGTGGTGCACACCTTTAATCCCAGCACTCTGGAGACAGAGGCAAGAGTATCTCTATGAGTTCAAGGCTAGCCTGGTCTACAAAGTGAGTACCAGGACAACCTCAAAAGCCACAGAGAAACCCTGTCTTCAACCCACTGCCACCCAAAAAGAATCTTTGTTGTTTAAGTAAGTAATTTAGCCTCTCTGAAAATAAAAATGTATTATATCATTTATTTTAAATAATCAGAATGAAATATAATTACTTGAGAACATGGCTATATTCCCTTGCAAATGAGCAGGAGAAACTCTATTCTGGTACCAGAGGTCTGAGGTGAAGGGCTTGGCTAACAGGGGCTGTAAGTAGTGTTTATTCTTACAGAAACAAAGAAAGGGGTGTTGACATTTTTCCCTAAAAATGGAAAGCAAAAGAGAAACAAGCCTCAAAAACTAATTAAACTTGCTACTACAGAAATGAAAGCATTTTTTGGTGCAACTTATTAAAGGGAAAATGCTGTGAAATTAACAGTAATCAAAAGCTAATTAAGGTTGATGCAATAGGAACATTCAAAGAATACTTGATAACATTTATTGAACTGAAAAGACATGGCTGTCACTGAAGGACATGTGTGGAATAAGATTCACACAATTAAAGGGAAAAGGCTGAGAGAGGATGTGGTTGTATATTACATGTGAATTAAAAGAGAGAATCCCTGAGAGTCATCTGTGCCTTCATACACTGAGTGACTAGAATTGCAGTGATATGGAGGGCTTGGGATGATATGGATTTGCAGCCACATTACTTTGTCTTGGGCTAATTTTAGCCACCACCTCAACAGTCATGTGATGCCAGATGTCCTTCTGTATTTTGGGAATATATGCTTCTCTTATTGGTTGATGAACAAATGCTGATTGGCCAGTTGCCAGGCAGGAAGTATAGGGGGGGAGGCTTCCAGACTAGGAGAATTTTGGTAAGAGAAACTCAAGAGAGTGAGTCACCAGAGGACACCATGTAGCTACTGGGATGGTACGATGCCCCAGTATTCTCTGGTGAGAAAAGGCCATGTGGAAATACATAGATTAATAGGTATGGGTTCATAATTAAGAGACAGCTAGCCAATAAGAAACCTAAGCCATTGGTCAAACAGTTTATAATTAATGTAAACCTCTATGTGTTTATTTGGGCCTAAAGGGTTGTGGGACATGCCTTCCCCATCTCTGTGGTGACACAAACATTCTGTGTTTAATAGATAAAAACCTGCAGTCTATTAATTCAGTAGACTACTAGCTTCCACAAACCCAAAAGCTAACAGTGTCCTAGGATAGCATTGAGGTCTGGAGGAGAGATTTTCCCATCTTGCATCACTGACCCTCCAATGTACTCACCACTGCATTTGAAAGTAACGATGTTGATGACTTTCTTTGTCATTTGTTAGTGTAAAATTCCACCAACCTGCTGTCATGTGGAATATTAGATTTGGGAAACCTAAATGCAGGTTCCATGGCTCTGTTGATTCCAAAATGTTCCAGAATAAACCATATTTTGTTTTGAGGTCAGAGCTGTTTGAAATGCGTAATTCCTAATGACATCTTGCTTTTAGTTAATGAGAACATCTACATGACAAATAGAGGATTACAGAGAGAGATGCCTCTCATTACTCCTCCACCATTACCCACAATTATGTGTGGCTCTCAAGTGGCAATGTGACCATAATTATGTTTTAATTTAATGAACTATTCTATAAAACATGTAATGACATATAGCTATTTACTTAATTTAGGCTACAGAAAGAAAAGCTAGTGCTTTTCCTGAGTAAGTAACATGAGGACATACGATGCTAAAGTTTTCCTTATAGTTAAAGCTAGTGACTCCGTGGTCCACATTTGCCATTATGGGATGTGATATCTGCTATCTTTTGCTTTCAGTTCTCTTCATCTTCACAGTCAATAAAACAGATAAGTTAAACAATGTGTTTAAGGCCCATATGTTACATGCACTCATTGAGCTCCAACACAGAGAGTAAAAGCAATGGCTAGCACAAAGAAATATCTCCTTGTTAAAACAGAGGAAAAAATGGGGGCTGAGGTAGGGGGCAAATCCTACATATTTTTGGCTTGTTGTTCCAGATTGTTAGTTTTTTCATGTGATGTAGGGACAGGAGACAA
The DNA here is from genome assembly GCF_003668045.3 of Cricetulus griseus. Classification (NCBI taxonomy): domain Eukaryota; kingdom Metazoa; phylum Chordata; class Mammalia; order Rodentia; family Cricetidae; genus Cricetulus; species Cricetulus griseus. The sequence goes on along the minus strand of NC_048597.1, from coordinate 26,952,236 downwards.
AACTTAATACACAATGAAAGTAATTACGAACAATGTAAAAGGGGCAGAAGGCAAAGTTACATAGAAATAGCAAATCTTTAACAGAACAGTGAAGGTGACCAATTTCAGAAATGGGTGAAAGCATTAGTCCAGCAAAGTGGCAAAAGAAAATAAAACCAAACAGAGAGAGGTGGAAGAGGGAGGGGGAAGAAGGAAGAGAGAGACAGTCAGAAACACAGGGAGAGAGAGAGAGAGGTCTTTGACGTTCCCCACACAAATGCTGCATGTGAGCCACAGTGTCCTTAGCAGTGTTAATTAGGGTTCTTTAGTGTTTGTTGTGACATTTGCTTCTGGAACTAATACCTGTAAGTGGAAGGACTGGTACACTAGACCATGGCTCCTGAAGTTTCAAAGAGGAGATCGCTCAAAGCTATGCTTGGGGCCTGGCCCCAATGGTTCTGACCTTGTAGATCAGGGTGTTTTCAGGGCATCTGAAATTGTAACAAACACTGCAAATGAATTCACAGTGAGGACCTTTCAATTACATTGTGATCTGTGTGCTGTTATGTTCCTTAAAGGCAAAAATGGCTTATTCACCTTTGTGTCAACTATGACACTTCAGTCACAGCAATAATCCTAGTCCTCTTCTATTACTACAAATAGGAACACATATATAAACAAGCCGATAGCTAGTATTTTATATAGTGTAAATTTATAAATGTATTCATCCGAGCTGATAAGAAATGACTTAGTAAAATAATCAGCGATTTTCATTCTTGGCTAAAATTCAAACTAACCATGGTTATTTTCAAATACTATTGCATAAGCCAGAATGCAAAAACTAATAACTTAATCTCATTAGCTGAATTTTGCAGATCGGTAGGTTGTGTGTGTGTAGGTTTACACACACACACACACACACACACAACACACACACACACACACACACACACACACACACACACACACACACATACCCACACAGAAGCTCTCGACAGCATATGATATACATGCATGTGTGTTAATATTTATATGGAGGTAAGAAGTCAATCGCAATTTCAGACATTGTTCCCTAGGTGAAACCTGCCTTTCTGTTTTTGAGATAGGGCTGATCATTGCTACCTGGAACTCAGTAACTGGGCTGACTAGGCCACCTAAACAGTACCAGACCCTGAGATCAGCATATCCCCTGCTCCTTATCACTGGGATTTCAAGCTTGACCCACTGCATCTGGCTTGAATTCTTAGTGTGGAGTCTGGGCACTGGGCTCAAGAACACATGCTTGTAAGGCAAGTGTTACTCTGAATGCATCCTCCCCAGCCTGTTTGCATTATTTAACCCACTGTCAGGTGATGCTAGACAGTGCATCCTGATCTATGGTATGCTAGTCTAAACAATTCCTCACTGATTTTAATCATCTAATGAGGAATTTTGAGATTTTGAATACATTTAATTACTGGAGGATATTATTTTTCTACTACACTTCCTCTTGAATAGACCATGATAGGCTTCAATTAATTTTTGTCTAAGTTTGGTACAACTGCTATTTGAAGTTTTTTAAAACTTCATTTTCCTTTTGAGAACTTTATTGCTTCTTTTGGTTCATGTAAATTTATTTTTACTAATACAAAAGAAATAAAATCCCACACATTTAAGGGGTATCATGGTGGATTGTATAGTGCATATTATGTGATGCTTACATGAGAGTAAGACTTTATCATTGTGTTAAATGTTTGATAGAAGGAATTACTTCCTTCCAGATTTTTGCAATGCACAGTGCATTGTAATTCGCCTTATTGTACAATAGAGACCTATAGTCTCTGGTGCCTACTCAACTCTAATTTGGTATCTAGTGAGCAGATTCTTTTTCCATGTCTTCACTTATCCCTCCGTGGCTCAAAACATTGTCCCTTAATAGGGTACAGTGTGGTAATTCTTGTTGAGAAGGATGCCACAAAGAAAGCACTGTAGTAGTCAGATCACTGTGGTTGTACCTCTCATATTTCCTTGATGTTTTTCTGTCTGAATAATCTGAATATTGCTGAAACTTTGTTAAATGCTCCCCCCCCACTCTCTCTCTCTCTCTCTCTCTCTCTCTCTCTCTCTCTCTCTCTCTCTCTCTCTCTCTCTCTCTCCCCCACTATAAATATTTTCTTTCCAAATCTGGGTACTTGATATCAGGTGTCTCTATATGTAAATGTGGTGTTTTTCTCTCACACACTTCATTACTATGCAATGACCTTCTTTGTCAAGTTTTTGTGCTTTATATCAAAGGTCTCTCTTAGCTGATTGGATATGATTGGTTGGGGCTTATCTTGGGATATGTTTGTTCAACCCTTCACTTTCATATATGTGCATTTCCGGAGACAAAGTGATATTTTTTTAGCAACATCAAATATTTTTTCTGTGATTATTCCATCCAATGACTTTAAATAGTTAGAAAACTTAATTCTTTTACACTCAAAGTAATAATCCATATGGAAGGTATGAATACAGTTCCTTAGTACCGTGATTTATAGTTCTACCTGACTTTCTTCTCACTGACAGTCTGTCTTTGTGGTTAAGTAATTTATTTCAGTAGTGTTTTGCTTCTTCATTGTGAGTCTTCATTTATTCATAATATATTATTACAATCATCTTATTATAATTTTGTATCTTAAATGATAACAATAAAATATGATTACAAATATTTGAAATGAAAGAATATAAACAAACTGAGAAAATTTACTAGGTAGAAATATACCATTTGTCCTCCACTTCAGGCCCACAGTTTGAAAACTTAAAGTTTCATTTTATCTTTCTACATTCTTAGCTCCACAGTTATTAATGCTACCACTGTTTTAATTATTCTGCCTCTTAATCTTCATACTGAGGTTATGAGTACCTTAGACATCATTTTTACATTAGGAGAGCAATCTGAGTTTCTCTCATATAGTTTCTTCTTACTCATTAGTGTCTTTTCTTCAATTTGAAGAATACCTCCAGTGTTTTCTGTAAGACCCATCTAATAGTGATTCATTCTCTGAACTTTGCCTTGGAATGTCTTTATCGCCCCTTTCCTCCTTATGAACAGCTTTGCTGGTCACTGTGTTTGGGGTTAGCAGTTTCTGGGCTTCATTACTGAGAAAGCATCATGCACTTTCTCCTGGCATGTAAGGGCTATGTTGAAAAGCCTGCTGTCAGGCTAATTGGTCCCAATTATATAATATTCTTATCTTTTCTTGCTACCTTAAGAGTTCTTTTTTTTTTCTTTCATCATTGTAAGCTGAGTTATACTATGCCTTGTGGTAGACTTGGTTAAGTCTGATGCCTGTTGGTCACAATCTGTAGAATTAAAATTTCTGAAAATATCTATGGATATTTTCCAGCAGAAAATTTTCCAGCAGAACACCACAACAAAGAAGTGGGAATCACTGAGGTCTGACAAAGTCATGTGCTTACTGGCCTGTCCTACTGCTTACAGATTCATATCCCTGCTGCTAGTTTTGCCACAATGTGGTCTTTCCAGAGAAGGGATTTTCATTTTCCATATCCAAAGGAGGTACTTTTTATACTCATGGAATTGAGGTAGCTCTGCCCTTTTTCTCTCTCCAGTGTACCTTTTCATAACAGAAAAGGAAGAACAGACACTGCTCTTTCACCGGACTCCTTACCTCACCAGAAGGTGGTTGGGTGTGTGACTGTGGCTGTTCAAACTGGTGTCTTAGGAGACCTTAGCTGTAATCATACTCTACTCCTGTAGAGCTTAGATTGATGCCTGTGTTTATTTTAACAATAGTTGGTTTTATTCATACACTGCTTCCTTCTTGAGAAAACATGATTAAGGCTAGGCTTGTAGCCCAGTGGCACATTAGGAGACTGAGGGTGAATTCTGAAACAAATACAAGAGAGTCAGATCCCCTTTCTTAAACTTTTAAGTAAATAAAATGTGTGTGTGTGTGTGTGTGTGTGTGTGTGTGTGTGTGTGTGTGTGTAATCTCCATTTGAGACTATAATTTGAAGTCTCATCTTATCTTTGTATATTGTTTGTCTCTTTTGTCATTAATGTATCATTATCCTTAATATTTTACATTTTAGTATTTAGCTATACTGAAATTATGAGTGGCTTGGGCACCTTGTTTAAACTAGAGTAGACACAGATGGAGAAGCAAAGAGAGAAACAGAGAGCTAGAGAAAGAGAGAAGAGATAGTAGGGAAAGACAGAGAGAGAGAGAGAGAGAGAGAGAGAGAGAGAGAGACTTATATCAATTAATTAATGTATCTTTGTACCTGGCCATTTATGTCATAATTACTCTAGGGAAGGGATTGCACTGATATTAAGTCATCATGAAGACAGCTTACTGAAATATTTTTGATCCATCACAGTAATTCCTGTAGCTTCCTAATACAATTTAAAGTATGTTACTAATATTTTAATTGTGGTTGTGATTTGTCAATGGAATTTAATTTTATAAAGGCAACTTATGGTGAAAATATATGAGAATAAGTCTGCAAAATACAGGCAAATAACATTTTTTATTAGACATCATTTTTAAATGAGAATTCATTTAGATATTTTAAGGAAAAGATTCTTGCTCTAGATCAGTATTCTGTTGTATGTAGGACATCTAAAACAACTGCAGAACACACTAGCCAATTCCAATGAACACGTGTGAAACATACAAATGTGTAACTAAAACCATCATGAAACAAAATATTTTAACTATATCTCCTATGTCAACCCCAATTCTAACACTTTCAATCCATAATGAAAATTTTTTCTTCCTAAATGTTACAGAATTCTCTGTAAGTGAATTTTGTTTTTTAGTAGAATATCAGACAAAAGGCAAAATACCTTTATTTTTAATGTCTTTATTTTAATATATCTTCCCAGAAGATGAGGGAAACATGTTCAGATGCTTCTATTTCAGAATCAAAAACTTACTCACTAATCATTTATGTATTTAATCCCCTTATTTTAGTGATTTTGCAGATTCAATGCAGACTCCCCAAATTTAACTTCTTATACATGTCCATTTCAACTTACCATTTAAAGGAAAAAAAATACTCTTCTTGATATCTCAGAATGTAGAATGTCCCCTATAATAAAGTCCAATGAGTTCTAAGTTATTGCTATTTCATAGTTTACTGAACTTATGTGGAAATCAAGATCTCCATTTAGAATGAAATCAGTTGACAGTCAATCCTGTGATGGACATAGTCATTAAGAAATTCTTTCTGACTTAGTTAGAAGTTACCTGACATAATTGTTGCCTATTATCTAAACTATATTTTTCCTCAAATATTTAGCTGGATACTGACATGAATATATTCATGCTGCTTTGTGTGTAACAAAAATTTTAAAAATGTAAACATTGGAATAATGCCTTGGTGCTAAGTTTCATGTCAAAGGAAGATAGCTTTCACATGCTTATTCAGTTTGAATCATGTGGAAGGGATGTTCTTTGAAGTTTCTCTGACCATCTTCTTCAGTGCACAACATAAATGACTCCAATTCTGCTTCTATTATCCTCTATTCCAGGTCCATTAAATCTTTCCAAATAGATATCGTTTATGTCACACACATACAGTGAAATTCAAAGCCCCTTTTATCATAGTTTAGTGGTGCCATGTACCATTCTCAGACATAGAGAGTAATTTCCACATTTTAAAGCAACAAAATTAATCCTGATCTCTATTTAATGACTCTTGATAAAGGGGCATGGCTTGATAGGCCTTATTCAGTTTGTCTATAAATATCTCCAATTATTATTAGCAGTGATTAGAAGGCAGGAAAATCATAACCTTGAAGCTCAGAGTAACTACAGTGTATTTCTTTCACAAGAAAAAGGAATCATCCTTACCAGTAGCAAATGGTCATTTTTACAATCATGGTTAGTGGAATTTTCTAATTGGTAATGCTCATTTCACTGCTGCAGGAACAACAAACAAAATGAACAAGCAATAGCAGCTAAAACCTTTGATATCTCTTTAAACATATCATAATACTATTCCAAGTGTTGTCTGTGTGCTTCAGTCCATCACTGAAAGACAAAACCAGCTGACAACTTACCTCCAGTTATGATATTTGGAATGTAAGTAAGGATAAGACTACTAAGAATATGTGTTTGCCACTTAGGGTTGTTAAACACACACAGTGCTTTATAGACAGGAATTAAATAGAAATACAGTGACCTGTATAATAAATAAAGGGGAAAAAAGAATTAATTAGAGTGAGAATTCATAGTTCAAGGTACTTTGACATGAGAGGCAATTTGATCACAGCGACAAATTTCTATACTGACTTTCGTTAGTAAATTATTTTTATATGTGATATTTATTATGAACAATACCAAGGTCTCTTTGATTTACTTTGGGCATTTAGTTGCAACTTTTCCTCCAGGAAAAGTAATAAAAGCCAAAGTACATAGGATACATTAGGAAAAAATATCAGTTATGAAGCAAAAGGGGAAAAAGTTTCCTGATTCTTTCTAATACTCTTGACTAACAAGAGAAGCAAAATTTGCTGAGAATTCAACTAAGAAATTTTGTAATTCTGATTAGCCTACAGGTTCACAACACCAGGCACACTTTCTCAAAATTTCCCAGATGAAAAATGCCCTGAGCTCTACTTCCAAGCAGTCTTCATTATTTCCCTTGGAGTTATAAGAAACAGTGATCAACACAAACCAACACCTTTATAAAATGAAGTCGAAACTGTTCATATATTGTGACTTCTCACATTCATTTCAGAATGTAAAAAGAGCAGGTTTTAAAATATATCAAAATACATCCACTGGAACATTTATCACAGGTATTCAAACAAAAAGAAATGGTACCTCTGCGAAAAGGCTGCATTTACAAGCAGAGTAAGGTGTTTTTAATGTGCTTCTATCTGTTAACTGTTAGATAAAGGTTTGACAACCTTTAAGAAGTTAAACGTTTCTTTAATGCTAATTCTTATCACTACAGGCTCATTTGAGAGACTATCATGCAGAGTTTCACACTTACACACTTGCAGACATGTTTACCACCATGTTCTCAGGTTCTAAGATGCCGAAAACCTAAGTGAGTAGTAATTTGAATTTCTTAGCTAATTTAATTTGATTTTGCTTAATTAATTAATTCCATTTAGTATTATTTATGAGATTGTAACTGATAAGAATTTACTTCACTTCACTTAGAGTTTATCTATAATGATTCCTGAAATTTGAGGATACATTTCAAGCTCTGTACCTCCATGCATCCTTTCTGGTAGCAAATGAACAAAACAACAAACAGAACAAGATGTAAAGAGGCACACAGTCAATGGCTTGATAGGTGACTTTTAATGTGTGTGCTGGATAGATGGTCCTTACAACATGGCCACAGTAGACAAAGCAGTGACTAGTGCGATAAATCATAGAAATAACAGTGCATTGTGCTACTGACAAAGGCATGGAGCACCAAACTTATAAATTGTTTTGAAACTTTTCCATTTTAATAGTTTTGAGTGGCAATTAATGAAACTGTCAATCACTTGGTGAATACATATTCATTATCAAGTTTACAGACCAACTTGTTATTTTTCTCCTTGAGAGATATGAAAGAATTAAGCAAGTAATATCAAAGCCTGCTGAGCCAGGACTGGATATTTTCTTACTAGCTGGTTAAGGAAGATATATTACTTTAAGAGTTGTAACTAAAGTCATACTTGGAACTTGGGTCAATAGGACCAAAGTATGTATTATGTATTAATGTTATTATATCTAGAAAAATAAGTGTTCAACACAGGATCAGAAGTTGATTTAACTATCTTAATATAATTTAAACCTAAAATTGGAAATGAAATTTTAATGAGAATTAGAAAGAATATTTTGTCTATTAATACTCCTAAATATGTCTCATTACTTGATCATTGTGATATATACATATGAACACACACTTGCAAATATACAAACATATGTATGCATATTTATACATATACATACATACATACATACATATACACTTTATTTTAATTTTCTATGCTTTGTTGTTTACTAATCAATAAGATGCTTCATGGAAATGCTTGATTTTCTTATATGACAATTATTTCATTAATTTACATGTCTTATATTTATAGATACTAAGGATCCATAGAATAACTCACACAAAGATTTAAGAATTTATCTTAAGTATATGATGCACATTTCTTTTCCTATAAACCAAGTCAAATGAAAAAATAGTAGGTTATGAAACTTTTTTGTTTCAGTTTATCAAGCATCTGGTAATCAGAAGAATTCTAATTTTGAACATTGATTTTCTTAGTCAATTTTGAATTCAGTTTCGGTTTTTAATTGAAATAAACTTTCCAAGTAAAAGTTAATGACAACAAATTATTTGAATGATACCTGATGTGCATATACAAATCCAATCTTTATTAATTTTAAGTGGCATGGTTTAGGGTAATAGCATAGTTTTTAGATTTTATATGGAACCATACACACTAACCATATCATACATGCATATATGCAAAGCAGAATAAATGCATCAAAGTAATTCAAAGCTATCACAGTTAGAGATACCACTTACCTATGTAATCCTCTATTTAACTGATGTGGGGGACCGAATAATTCTGTTATGGAATATTTTGGGGCCCAGTCTTTAGCTCCAGTAAACATGGGTCACCGAAAAGCCTGGCCTCACCATTGTATTGTTAATGCCAGTAGGTCTACTATTGTTTACCATGGCCTCAGGGTAATATGCCTCCTAATTTGCATCTCTATGCTCCTAAGCATCTGAATAGGCCCTCACCTGGGCAGGGAGGGCAGAGGTGTGAGTAACTTGTGAGGACTGGAGGTTAAGAGTTAGAGGCAAGAGACCTGAGAGTGAGGAAAGAGGAGAACAAAGAGAGATGGTTCCCTTGTGGTCATGGCAAGACAGTTAAGAAACACCAGAAAAGATGGCTAATAAAGAAATGACTCTAGTTCTACAACATGGAACTGAGAGCTCTCTGAAGATGACATGATGCCTGTGCTTGGTCCTTATCGTCGCTGGGTTGCTAGGAGCTACCAGGTCCACACACCCCCACTCAGGTAGAACCTCATGGCTGTCGTGGGTTAAAGCTGAGACATGCTGGGCCACAACAAATTGACTAATTTCCATGTATACTTAGAATAAATAATAAAGAGCTTCTTTTTGGCAAATCATGTACAAACAAGATACCTGTATGCAAAACAATAGACTTGGGCACATGTCATATACCATATACAAGAAAATAACTTGGAACATAGTACAGGTTTGCAGATATCATCTGTCAAAAAAACTGTAGAAAACACATTATTATTGGAAATGACACAAAAGGTCCAAGCAAAGACTTGAAGATAAACAAATGGATGTGTAGGAGAATTGTTTCTTCACAGAAAAGGAAATCAAGAAAATGCAGGGTGTAGATGGGAAAGAGTAAATATTTACAAATCAAATAAAAAACCTACAAATTCAAAGAGAGAGAGGGAGAGAGAGAAAGAAGAAAAGAAGGAAACAGTAGAAGAGATAACATGTTTATAAAATAGCTAAAAGAAAATTTGAACAGAACTTTCCCTGAACGTTGACTAAGGACATTTTGAAAACTTGTTAAACATCACTATACAATGAGAAAGTAGATATTAAATCTACAATGAGAGCACTTCACAAAAACTAATAATTATTAGCAAGATGAGTGGTAAGAATTGTTCACAGGATGGAAAATTACTGATACTATCAGTGAAAATAGAAGGTGGTGACAGCCATTAATGAAACTGGTACAAAGATGCTTCATAAAAACATCTATCATATCTCCCAACAACCACATAACCAGCTATATAACCAAAAAAAATGCAACCAGTAAGTGGGAGACATTCTGTCACACCCATGTTCCTCATAGTATTATTCACAAAATACAAGTTAAGCAAACAACCTAAGTGGATAAGGGTAGATGAATAAGAGAAAATATGATGTATAAACAAAGGCAGATACTGTCATATTAATAAAAAATGAATTGTCATGTTAGTCAAAACTTTAATTTACATTGGGGACATGATACTAAGAAAGAACATTTCTCAAGATAAGAAACAAACAAATAATCAATACAGTGGGAAACAATGGAAAGTACATGACATTTCCTCTGCCCTCCAACAGCACAAAAACATGAGTGTGAGCACATGAGCACATATATCCTCATATAAGAACAACTTAAAAAAGAAAGGGAGGAAGGGAGGAAAGAAGGAAGGAAAAGAAGAAAGTAGTAAGAGAAATAAAGGAAGGAAGAAGGAAGGAAGGGAGGGAGGAAGGAAGGAAAACACTACACGATAACACCTACATGTGGTATCTACATTTTTTTCTACTTAAAGAAGCACAAAATGACATTTTCCCCCTAAGTAATATTTGGGTCTATCCTCGGTCTCTGGGCTATCCAACCTGTGGGTCCTGGTGCTCCAGGTAGTGGCAGGGATGAAGTTACTCTATGGGCTTGGGTTGTTTTTGCTAGACTAGTCAATGGTTGAATATTTCCTCAATCTCTAGGCCACCCATATCCCAGTGCACCCCATTAATAGGACAGACTGTGGGTGGAAGGTTATGTGTCTGGGTTGGTTTTGCACTCATTCCAATTGAAGTGTTATTTGGTCACAGGAAAGACCAGTTCAGGCTACTAATCTGATAGTGCTTGAGGTTTTGACTGCAATCATCCTTGTAGTTCTTGGGAGATTCTCTTGTGAAAGATTTTTACCTGATCTCATAATGCATCCCCTTCCAGTAGTCTCTTCCTCTACTCTCCCCTCTATCCTTCACTTCGACCTGATCATTCATGTTCCCATACAGTGTCAGTGTAATGACGTGTAATGATATTCTGCTACACACATAGATTGGTGCCTAGCCCAGTTGCCACCAGAGAGGCTTACTCCAGTAACTGATGGAAACAGATACAGACCAAGAGCCAAACATTAGGCAGAGCTCTGTGAATCCTCTAGAAGATCATGAGGAAAAATAATATAAGAGCTAGAGGGTTGAGGACACTACAAGAAAATCCATGGAATCAACTAACCTATGAGTTCAAAGGAGCTCTTAGACACTGAACCGTCAATCAGGGAGCATGCATGGGACTGACTTAGGCCCTTTGTGTATGTGTAACATCTGTGTAGCTGACTCATCTTGTAGGACTCATAACAGTGAGATCAGTTTCTGTCTCTGCCTCTGGCCTTTGGGGACCTATTCCTCATACTGGGATGCCTTGTCCAGCTTTAGTACATGGGGAGGTGGTTAGTCTTATTGCAATGTGATTTGTTGATAATCATGGGAGACATCCCTTTTCTAAACATAAAAGAGGAAGAGTGGATTGAGGAGTGGGAACAAAGATGGATGGAGGAAATGGACTGGGGGAGAGGAGAGAGGAGAAACTGCAATCTGGATGCAAAATAAATAAATAAAATTTAAAATCTCTCAAGATCATTCATCTATTACTAGATGAATTTTACTGGCAATTTCCTTGAACCTACTTGGAGATTTCCCTGGAACAAAACTCAGTGCTCTTGAGAGGCCTTGATGCTTTTGGATAACACCAACTGCAATAAATAGATCTTTGTGCATCCCTTGTCAGTCTGTTGTGGACTCCACTGTACATTCCTAAAGACAGAAAGTTTCACAGCTTTCTTGGTGGTTTGCACAGGCAGATAATTAGTAACTGTGCATCTCTAAATTGTGGTCCATATGTTTACATATAAGGAAGACAACCTTACTTTTTTTTTCCATTTTTTAAATTTCATTTTACATTCCAACCACAGTTCTTCATCCCACCTCTCCTCCCACCCTCTTTTTCTTTCAAGTAACCAGGGTACCTAGGCTAAGATTGCTGTTATGCATAAATTTATGTATTTTTTAAAAAATATTCCATAAGTATTGGAGGGAGGGACTGGAACGGGATGATGGGGCAAGGGCTCTGGCCAGAATATAAAATAAATAGATGAATAAAAACATGAAAATGTTATATTAATTCAACACTTCATTAAAATTTTGACACTATTTTCATTACAAGTTGTTACCCTAGTATCCAGCTTGATATAGTATGTGCAACATTATTTTTCCATACATTTTGGTAAATAGCAAAATGTAAGGTGGCTTTCTCATTCCTCTTCTTTGTTATTTTGAGACAGATTGTAGCTCCATGGCCCTGGATCTCACTATGTAGACCAGGCTAGCTTCAAACTCACAGATACCTGTTTGGGTCTGTGCCTGAGTACTGGGGTTAAAGGTGTGCATCTCCTTTCATGCCTTGATATTAAGAATGGGTTATGGATGCCAAGAATGTAAATTTAATGGAACTTAAGCCATTAAAGCAAACTGTAGTTACAATGTCCCCAGCACTTTACTCTCCTGGCTGAACTGAGATGTTTATATTGTTAGGCTGATGGTTCAAAGTCAGAACTTCAGTATTTTTTATGAAATTATATAAGCCATCTCTTCCCAAATTAACTGTGATAAAGTAGTTGTTTTAAGCTATTTTCTATCATTAATGGAAGTACATGTTGTTGTTTGTATTAACAAATATCTGAATTTTACTGATCATAAGAAAATAATGGAATTTTCGAAGTGATCAAGAACAACTAACAGAGGTGGAGATGTAGCTCAGAGCTAGTGTCTGCCTACCCTACTCAAGGCTCTGACTCTGGTCCCCAGCACCAAGGGAGAAAAAAAAGGAAGAGACAACTTCGAAGTGGAAAAATTCGAAGTTAAATGACACTTGTTACTGGAAGCCATACATGTATTTACTATGTAACCAATAAAAAAATTAAGCAATAGAGACAAAAAAGAAATGAAGGAAGGAGGAAAGAAAATAAAGGAAGAAAAGGAAGAAAGAAAGAAAAGAAAAGAAGACCAAAAGAAAGAAAAAGGAAAGAAAGAAACAAAGAAAGGCACAAAATGAATATAGTGACTTACTAAGGAGAACAGAGAATAGGAGAAGAGGGGAGAAAAGAATAGGGAAAGAGCTGATCTGTTGTCTAGGGATATAAACTTTGATGTATAAAATGCAGTTCTGTAATTTACCATAAACCAGAGGACAATCTATTTGTTAATTAGTTTAATTATGACAATCACTACACAGTATGTATATATTAAATCATCCTCCCATTCCTTGAAAATATACAATCCTTGTTTTTAAAAATTTCAGCAGTAACACATAGAGGTTTATTCCCATGATTAAATGCATTTTGGGAAAATACTGAATAGCACTGTCTTTTCTTCTAAGTACTTACATTTAAATAAGTCACAAGAAAACTTAATTTGCAAAATATTTTTTAGCAATTGTTCCATTAGAAGTTTCTGCACTGTTTCTTACTCAATAAAAGACGTAAAAATGTAGACAATAATGAATAGCATAATTTTCCATTGCTAAATTTACTGAGACTCACTTGTAGATCTATAGTTTAACTTCCTCATGAAATTATGTGATTCTAAAGAAAGTATATTAATAATAGAGATCATTGCCTACTATGTAACACAACACTATATATTACTGTATGCACAAAACATTAACAAAATGTATGTTTTATAAAATGTAATAGAATTTACATAACCTGTATAAATTTCTATCAACTTACCACACATTTCAACATATATAAGAAATTGTAATTTCTACAATTACAATTTCTACAAGTGGAGGGCTATCCACTTACTATGGTCACACATTTTAATATTATGTTTTCCAAAACTGATTATTCATTTGTTTAACTGTGTAATTTTATTCAATATTAAATGGCCCCAATGAAACCTATTGTGAATTCCTTAAGACTTTCTTTAAGGTCATTGAAAATAGAAGTGTTAAACTCTCCCAACTTTTTAAAATTATCCTTGATCAAGTTTCTAGCTTGCATTTATGACATCCAATTTTAAGGTCAATTTGGATAATTTAGTCAAATTAGAATTTCTCTCCTAATCCCTGGAAAAGGTAGACATCAATGAATCCTAACTACATTTGTCATGTAATCAGAGTATAACATTGTGCCAAGTCTATCTTCCTCTTGATTTGTAATTATAGTCAGATTTCTTCAAAGGTGCTTGCAAATTTCACATAGAGCCCCAGTTCTCCAGGTGGGTTGAGCAGAGTTCTCTGTTTAAAACAACAACAAAAACTTGTAATATTCCTCTTGAGGTGGATTAATAGCCTTTTTCATTAGGACAGAGAAGCACACACCGAGAATGTCTTTCTACTGTCTGAGTAATCAATGATCCGAAATGGCTATAAATCTGCCACAAATTCTCCATGCTTCAATTCAAAGAAAAATATTTATTCTTTGCTTCCCCTGTTTCCTTCCATTCTCTACTATTATTTTCTAACTGTAGGGAGAATCATTTATTGTGCTATTCAAGAAGCAAGGATGTATTTCAGTTCTTAACAATTCTCCCTTTTAAAACAATCCATATGAGTTTAGGCTAAGCATGAAAGGATAAATGATATAAAGATGCTTGGAACAAAAAGAATCATAAAATCCAATCAGAAAAACTATTCATTTCATTACTGTTGTCTCAATGATTGAAATGTGAACATGTGATTTATGGTTATTTTAGCAGAAGCAAAAAGCAAAGTAATGATTAAGTTGAAGAGCATTTGTTCATTAAATCGAACAGTGGCAGCACATCGCACAAAGTAGAGTCAAGCTTGCCAATAATTACACATATCCAGTAATTAACTCATTGGCATTATACAATGCTCCAAGTAAATTGATGGATAATATACTTGAAAAATATATAACAAATGAGTCACATAGAATGAGAAAGGTTTTGATAATTACTCTGGATTTCTGTAAGTATGTGATAATAAAGAGGTCAGTAATTACGCTGTCATGATACAATTACAAAACTAATCTCAGCTATATTATTTTACTTGCAAAGTATATTACTGAAATTGTGGAGCACAGCAATTATTAATTAGAATAGTTCTCAATGGAAATTTCAGTGGAAATTGGTTTTAATATTATATAATATATATATTTATATTATATATATATATATATATATATATATATATATAGAGAGAGAGAGAGAGAGAGAGAGAGAGAGAGAGTGCACTGAATACAAACTTCAATACCTGACTTAGTATCTTGTGTCAGTATGCTGTAGCTTACTTTCAGAAAGTGAATTAGAATGAGTGTTTTTAATCCTATAGACAATTCTTTAAGATGATTGTGTAAACAAGCTTGTTACTCATTATGGTTACATTGCACCTTAACCATTTTCACTCCAGGTACCCTATGCAGTTTACTATATGATCCAACAAGCTGAGCACAAAGGGAATTCTCCCAGTTGCTTCTTGCCTTGTGTCACTCAGTCACATTCAGACAGGCAGACAATGAATGACTGACAGGAGACTGAACTTCATGGAAAGAAGGGAACAGGGTGTCCCTTTGGGTCTAATAGTGGCTTCATGTTTTGCCTTTGTTTTAAGCCATGCATAACATGCTTCCCCTCTGATGTGTAGTAAAATATTTTTTCTTTTTTGTTGACCCAGTGAATCATTCATTTTTCATTGCCCCATTTAGCATTCCCCGTCTTTGTAACATAGTTCACTCCTACACAAAAGCTAAATAGTGAAACCTATTAATAACTTGAAAATAAATATTAAAACATGTTGACTTTTAACTTCCCTAAAACCTTTTAAGTTTAACTTTTATTAACTTTAAAAAAAATCAGAGTTCATAATATAATTACAAGGTATCTCCCTTTCACTTCTTTCCTCCAAATCCTCCAATATACCACTTCTTGCTCTCTTTCAAATTTATGGATTGCATTGATTGTTATTACATGCATATATGTAAAGGTGTTGCTGTGGGTGTAGGCATAGGTATTGGTTATATATCTGCTCAGTCTGTTTACTGTGAGTTGCATGTATGTATTCAGGACTGACAATTTGGTACTGAATAACCAATTGGCATAATCTTCCCTGGGGAGGACCATTCCTTAGTTGCATGCAGTTCTTTGCTTATGGTGAGGACTCATGAGCTGCCTGCTTCCCAGTCCCCATTAGGATGTTACTGGGTGTCATCCTTGTTTAGCACATGTGTAGGCAGTCATGTTGGCGAGCTCAACTTTTTACAGTGTCCTTTGCTTTCTACTATGAACTCATTACATACTCATATTGATTTTATCGAAACACATCATTTTTATGTTGTTTCCAAGTATTCAGCCAAGCAGTACCTCAAAATATAGCACATTTTTAAAATTTATGTGAGAGGACTGTAATTTCTCAGAATAAATGATTCCTCTTGAAGTTAAAAGTATTTATAATTACTTTATTCAAAATATAAACATCTCACATTCGTTTTATTTTTGTTTGTTTGTTTTTGTGTTTTTTTTTCCTCTCTGAGAGTAACTATTTCTTTTTGGGACATCACAGTCTTACTTAGGCTTGAGACATTGCTGATTTCACTGACCCAGACTCATGGGCTCCACAATTATACATTTAGTCAGTTTTTCACCAATATCATTTCCAAATTCCTAGTTTTCATATGGCTGCTTTCCCCACATCCTAATTTTGGTCCCAAATGCTTCTCCATGAAATGAACTGGTCTTCATTGGAATGAGAAATTCTGCTACTCCACTTAGCCATCACACTGCCAGTAGACTGTGTAGCTATCCCTCCCTCAGTTTTCCTTGTCACATTCGGTAATCATTTTGGAAGCTTTCAGTCTGGTCACTTGTGAATGTGATAGTCTCTTAATTTCATCCACAATTCTCCATCCCACTTTCAACACTGGTTCTCTGTCATTCTTAGACTTCACAATGTCTATTTCATTTCATTGGAAAACCAGGCTTATTGCCCTCAATCACCTTGACAATTCATTTGGGACCTATGGACTCACCTGGATCTCTGTTTGAAAGGTGCCTTGTCTCTATTGTGTAAATCTACCTGTCCTGTTCTTAGCTTCTGTTTTTTCCTAATGATAAACAACACTACACTAACAAATTGATTAACAAAGTCTTTGAGGGCGGTGTCACATGGCTTAGCCATGCCTCCTGGTTTCATATCCTTGTACCTCCTCAGATATTATTCATGTTACCAGGTTCCTTTCCTTCAGTATCCATGTATGAAAATGCAAATAACAATTCCATCACTGTGAATACACTGAGTTAAAGCGTCTTGAGCCCTCTTAACTAAAATATACTAGTTGCCATTTCCCAGTACATTCTTTTGGATGAGAAAATGTCATATTGGAGTTTAAGAACAAAATGCATAGAAAGCTTCCAGCTCTGCCTGAAACTGCAGCAAATTGTTCTGCCATCTCTTTAAATGCAATCTCAAAATCCTCTCCCTATTTTGAGTTGATGATTCCAATTTTCTAGAAGTTTTTGGCAGAAGGACTTATCATTGTCCAGCAGTTTGTTAGTCTTTCTGATAGGAACTATTTATTATAATTCCATATCTGCATCTTTACCTAAGTGTAAAACCCTAGAAATATGGTGGTTTTTATAGAAGTCTTTTTAGTTTTTCAGTTCAAGCTCTTTGTTCATTTCCTTTGCTACAAATTTTGCTGAAAGCAAAGTATAATTGCACATTAACATTCAAGCTGATTTAATCAAATACCCACCAGATCATTTTCTATTTGTAAATATATAGACATGCAGCCTTCTTATTTTCTGATATATATTTGTTTTTTAAAAATCTTTAATATTTTTTTTCTATGAAGGAATGCAGTATGCTTTGCAATTGTAGGATCAAATGGCAAAACAAAACAAAAGGCATGGATTAATCAAATTTCTATAATTATTTATCATAGGATATCTATTAACTAAGTTCATTTATCATTGAGGTTGTGGTGATCATCTTATTACCCATTTTCAAAATATTATCCCGGATCAACTTACAACACTGATAGGATATTTTAAAGTTTATATTTCTTCATAAAAGATATGCATGAAGAAATCTATAAATCTTGGATTGGTTCCTTTCATCCAAAATTGCATTTCCTCACAAGTTTATAGGATAAATCCTGCAATGGCTACTAACAAGGGATTGAAGATGAATTTTGAAATTGTAGCAAACTTTGCCTCATTTTGTAAAAAAGTTTAAAATGAGAAACTTAAGCTTGAAATTGCTTCAAAATCTCTTATCCTATTTCTGTTGATGCACTTGTCTGAGACTCATTTTCTACTATAACTGCTATTAATATAATGCATAGAAATAGTTCAACTCAATCCTTATTTCCTACCATAAATGCTATTGTCAATCCAATGAGCTTAGATAAATTAACAGATAAGAAACAATAATATCACATTAAAACTTAAACCAATTGGCTTGGAATAATTACAGCTTCATAAACTTATTTTCATTTCTAATTACAAAATAAAATACTGTGAGCTTAATAATAGTTTCCTATATTTTTCAATGTGTAGCCTAGCTTTTTCATATGTTAGAATGTAGAAATAATAATGAAATGTTGTGACTTATTTTAGCATATCTTTATGCTATGTAATAATTCATCTACATTATAGGTTATGGGTGTATTTTGTGTTTCACTGAAAAATCTATGGCTCTCAATGATTCATAAAGGTTTGTAAAAGCTTCATGAATCAAGTTACTATGTCAGAGTCATTATCACAGATCTATAGCTTAGCCTCTGCTCAGATATGGGCAAGAGGGAAAAATAGCCCCTGATGTATAAACTATGGATACTCCTCCCTCTGCAAAGGAGAATAAGCATCTTATGTCTTTTATGCTTCCTGCTTAGAAGCTGGGTTAAGCTAAGGAGAACTAAGACTATGGCTGCTTTGCTTTGTCTGTGACTATTCTTGTTGTTTTCAATGATAAGCAGGCAGTTGCATTAACCTTTTAGCAAAGAAATTAGCATTAACTTATTAGCTCAGACCCACAGTAACTCAGAGGCTTGCTTAAAGGCATCCACCCATGCCCCTATGGTAGGAAGAAGGTTGGTTTTTCTCCTCCTATTACTCTGATGGCCTGTGGATAGATGCCATTTTTCCTAAACCTCCAATCTCAGTCATTGTTATTACTTTTGCTGGTAAAGAAGGCTCCCTGCCTGATTTTAAAGGATTTGGGGTGGGAGTTGGAAAACAACATAGAAATGAATATTAAGAAAGAACTTATTCTGCAAACATATGAAGATATATGCAGAGAAATACAGGTGCACTGATTTATTATTGTTATTTTGTGCTTGCTAAGATATGAAACAATCAAAGGAAAAACAAGTGCGGGAAATATTTCTGGGACTTGTCATTGCAAGAACAGTGTTAGTCCTCATCCTGTCTATCACTGATTTTCATAAACACTCTTCTAGTCAAATGTCACCAAATATGGAAAGTTTTTCTGAATAGCAAGGAAAAGGAAATGAAAACATTAATAACTTATGATTCCCATGTTTTTTTTGGCTACTTCCTTAATCTGTTGCTTTGGGAGTCATTAAGGAAATGGCTTCTTTCAAAGTTCCTTGTTATTTTACCAATTTCACCTTTCTTTTGGTTATTGTGATTAAGAATATGACCAAAAGAAATTCAGGGAGGAATGTTTATTTCATCTTACACTTCCGGATTGCAATTGCTTATTGAGACAAGTTAGGTCAGGAACTCAAGGCAGGAACCTGAAGGCAGGACTATGGAGCAGGAAACATAGAAGAATGGAGCTGATGGGCTCACTTCTTTCCCCCCCATTCTTAGCCAACTTTTCATTTCATCCTAGATTCTGACAGGAAACATCAGCCCAGAAATAGCACTACATGCAGTGGGTTGGGCCTTCCTGCATCAATCAACCATCAAGGCAATTCTCCACAGACATGGCCATAGCCAATCTGATCTGAAGAACACTTCAAATAAAAATTCCTCTTTTTCTCTGGTGACCTTTGATAGTTTCAAGCTGACAATCTGAACTACCTAGAACATTTGCCAATGTCCTTAACCCAGATCTTACTTGCTTTTGCTTAAGATCTTTAATTATATTGCTCTATAGATTCTTTTTTTAAGTTCAAATTAGGAACAAATGTACTTCACATGACAATCCCTTCTCCCTCTCCCTCCCATCCCCCAAACCCCACCAGCCCCACACCCTATCCCCCCATTCCACTCACCAGGGAGGGTAAGGCCCAAAGTCCTCCACATCATCCTGGGCAGGGCCTAGGCCCTCCCCCATGTTTCCAGGACAAGAGAGCATCCCTTCACGTGGAATAGGCTCTCAAAGTCAATTCTTACACCAGGGAAAATTCCAGAGGCCAAATAGAATGCCAAGGCCTCCTCATTGACATCCATGTTCAGAGGTCTGGATCAGTCCCACGCCAGCCTTCCAGACAGCAGTCTGTGGTCCATGGGCTCCCCCTTGTTCACGCCAGCTGTTTCTGTGGGTTCAGGCCCTTTGATCTTCATTCCTCCCTCTCTAACACTGAGTGCCAGAGTTCAGTTCAGTGTATAGCTTTGGGTGTCTGCCTCTGCTTCCATCAGCCACTGGTTGAGGGAATGGACCGAATGAGCCAATTGGGAGCATGAGGATAGGGAGAGGGAGCTGGCAGAATGAGAGGAGGAGAAGAGGAGGGGAGAGGAGGAAATGGAGGAGCAGAAAGGTTGATTCATGGGAAGAAGAGAGGAGAGCAGGATGAGAGATACCATAACAGAGGGAGCCATTATAGGTCTGAGGAGAGATCTGGCACTAGGGAGATTTCCAGTGATCTACAAGGATGACACCAACTGACAATCTAGGCAATGGTGGAGAGGCTATTGTAAATGCCCTTCCCCTATAATGAGACTGATGATTACTTTATATACCATCCTAGAGCCCTCATCTAGTGGCTGATGGAAGCAGAGGCAGCCTCTCTCTAGATTCTTGTAATCAGTTTTTATTATATAACTCTGCCTGTATGTTTAAATCATTCGTATGCAACCAGAACAAAATCTAACCTTATGTCCAACAGTCACAGCTGCCATCTTCTCTCAGGCCGCATCTCCTTTTCTAATCTTTTGTTTTTCAGGTTTTTAAGCCAAAAGGTATAAAATCAAACATGTTCCCTCCTCCACTACTTAACCTCTCATTTTTTTTTTTTTACATCAGATAGTGAAATCTCCTCCAGTTTGATGTAGATTCAATCCACTTTCACAAAAACAAGGATTTAATCAGTTTTAATCAACTTTCTTATTATATCTGAATCAATATTGTCTCTTACCAGCATTTGTGTGTGTGTGTGTGGGGGGGGGTTACAACTGTCTACAGTCTTCTTGCTTCTGATCTTTCTTCAGTGATTATTCTCTCTGCATCCCTCAGAACTGGACTGTGGCGATACTAATAAGATTGCCTCACTTGTCTTACACCCACCAACGGTTTTGTGTCTTAATAGAAAATAATCTACAATTCTTCAATGGTTGTGAGGTCCCATCTGCAGTTTATCCTGGAACATTCACTGCTCTTACAACTTTTTCTTGTATACACAGGACAGAGTGGCTAGCCTGCCAAAATCATTAGACTGGGTCCATGTCAGAATGCTTCCCTTCTTGTCTAAGGGACAGTCACAGCATTATCCCATTTAGAAAGTGGGGAATTTCAGACCTGTAATCCCTGCATTGGTAAAATGGAAGTGGGTAGAACAGAAGTTCAAGTCATTTTTGGTTACTTAGTGATAACTATGCCTGTGAGTACATGTATATCAGAACTTGTCCCAAAACAAAATACAAAAATGAAAATATACATAAAACAAATAAAAACCAGGAATGAATCAAACAAACAAATTAATGCTAAACAGAAGGCGGAGGGAAAAAACGTTCGTTGATTCTCACTGTGTCTTTTTTATGAATAAAAGAAAGACCATGTTGAAGGGGCTTCAAGAGTTCAAGTTCAATGCACTATGCCTAGATAACATTCTTCCCAAACCTCCATTAAGCATTCTGAAACTCAGAAATAAGAAATAAGGAGACTCAAAAAAATCAGCATCCCCTGCTAATGGCCCAGTTCCACTTTTTTTATGAGGCACTTGGTGACCATATATCTCCTATAAGAAAGTTTATTACACAATTAATAGAATTATAGTTGCCCATCTAAGAAATGCATGACCTTAGTAACTTTTATACCTGCTATCCACTTCACTATTCCTATATAAATGACATATGAGAACTTGGCACTTAAAGGCAAACACATCCATGCATGTGTACACACACACACACACACACACACACACACACACACACACACACACACACACACACGGAACTTAAGGCTACACATCCTTCACCAAGGTAACATCTTCGCACCTTTCCCCCCAAATTTCTACCTCCTATGGATCAAGCATTCAAATGTACCTATAGTTTCATTCTCATTAAAACCATCTCAACACTTTAATACTTGGTTTATTTACAGAGGATATTGATTTTCAAATAAAACATTTTAAAAGACATTATAGAAATTTTCAACGTAAGTTAAAACTAGCAGTTATAAGTTGTTAAATATGAGAAAGTCTGAGGAATTCTGAAATGTCCCCAAATGGAAGCATTCAGATATGTGCATGCAATATCAAATTTCCAGTATTGATATTGCTATAGCTGAGCATTCACAGAATTATGTTGATATGTTTTCTGAAAGTGTTGGACTCTAGTCATATAATCATAAAAAAGTGGAAGCAATAATTACATACTGCACAACCAAAGATTTTCAGGTGTTTAATGCAAATGGCTTCATGACCAACAGAAATGGAAGTTTAACATCTACTTCGCCTTTCTGGAGAATGGCATTTCATCAAAGTAATTTTTCAGAATGGAATTTTTTTTTTTACTTCAACTTGTTGCTGCCTTTAAAGAAGCAGTGCAGTTGAAGGCAGTTGTGAACACAGGGTGATACAAAGTCTAATGGATTTATATGCATTATATATTGGACATGCTACTTTTTGTTTATCCTCCTTCCTGTTCTTTGCCTTCAGGGAGTAATATATTCAGGAAGCCTTGACATATAGTTTCCATTTGTGTTTCTCTCAGGAAAGACACTGACAGGAGGTCAGAGTCTTCAAAGAAGGACATGCAATTTGCATATTTCCACACAGGGCATCCCCATTCTCTGCTGCAGTTCCTAGCCAGAAGTAGGTCCCTTTGCAACTTTTTTAGTCACAAAGATAGGATCATTTCCCTAGATTTTTGGTGTTTCTTCCTCCTACACCATGCCCCTGTGTACATTTGTTCTCTATATGTAGTTTGCACATTCTATTTAACGCAATTGTAACATTGGTTTCCAAATGTTAGTATTGGTTAGTATGTATGTATTTCCTACAATATTTACTAATTAATGTGAAGATACTGAGGTGGAAGGTTCACTGAAGACATCAAGCAAAAAGAAGGTATCTTTGGAGCAGTGTCTTAGAATAAGTTCCTGTTTCTGGCAGAAAAATAAAATGATAAAGACTAAGTGAAGGGAAAAAGGGAAATCATTTCTACAGCACCACATCATACATATTAGACTAGAGAAACTAAAGATTTGTTGTTGCCCAATGTAACCTTTGTAAGGTTACTATTCACAACATTTCAAGAGTCTTTTTATGCAATGCATGGGAAGGTCTTCCCATGGTTAGCGATTATGGTTGAGGTGAGAAATGCTGAACGCATTGAAGGTTATTTAACAATTATATAAGTATTTGTAAATATGAGACAACAATCTTAATTGTGTTATTGCAAACAAAGAGAATACCTTTTAGTAGAAGGTAAAAGGAAAATTAATATTGCCCATCTTGACATTTGCCTTGCTCAGCTCATCTTTAATATTTTAAAGCTTGTGATTGATACGAGGGGCACAGATAGACACGGGGAAGTGTCATTGATTGGTATGAAGCAATGAGAAGTTCACCATCATTTAAAATTCTCGTTTGTCTTCTCATTATCATTCTGGTTTTAGGAAACTTCATTCATGTTCTTCCTTTTCTATTGTTTTCAATATTAATGTAAAATCATCAGCAGAATAGTTGGTTAATTAACACAAGTGGCTTGAGACTTTTTTGGTTGTGAGCGTAGCCTTTAACGACTGAGGCATCTCTCTATCCCTAGGCTTAGGACATTTTTTTTGTGGGGGGGTTATTTTCACTCCTTTAGGAAGCTTGTGAAAATATTGGGCCATATTTTTGCAAGTGCATGTGTAAAAAGTATGCAAGCCCAGATGTATGCATGTTTAATAGTGTGAAGGACTACTTGTCTATACAAGCAAGTGATGGAACGAGACTATTTTCAATGTCTTCCTACATCATTGCACCTTATTTACTGAGACAGTCTCTTGCTGAATCCTGAGCTTGTGGATTTGGCTGCTTTGTTCAGGAATCCCCTATGTCTGCTTCCGAAGTGCTGGGATTATAGGAATTCACTACACCTGCCTAGCATTTTATGAGAGTGCTGGGAATCTAGACTCCAGTGTTAATGCTTGCAGAGCAAGCAAGGCCATCTTCTCATCAAAAACATGGTAAAAGAAAATACCCCAGACTAATATATTTTACATGTTTATATGAAGACAAATCTAAGCACACAGTATTGCAGCTGTGGAATATGCATAGTATATATTCCTAGACATGTTTGCTAAAGGATTTGTCAATAGGAACATATTGAAGTGTTCCTTTCTGAGAATAAAGTGATCAGCTTTTGCTACTTCAATTGTTTTACACTTTGCTTGCAAAAGATCACATGCTATGATCTATTGGATTTATTTTTGTTTCTATTGTCAAATACCAAAGAACATTCCTGTGGAGTTAAAATGACCTCTGTTACCCCTTTGTCTCTGTCTTTATATACTGGAACAGTTCTACCTGCTTACCAACCATTTAGAAGAGTGGAGATGATGTCTGTGTAAATTGAAAGAAGGTCCTAACAAGCCAATGTTGTCTGTGCCATACATGCCAAAGCATCCGCTATACCTCTGGGACCCTGACATTATCTTCTTGATATTAGGTTTTATTTTATTTTTAAAGTTCTTGAGTATAAAATGAAATGACTTGTCTATAAGCTGTTCAGAAAGGATTAGGATTCTATTGAATTTCTACTTCAAAGATTAATGACTTATTGTCTTCAGGTATGCCCAAAGCAGGTAGGGACCTATCAAAAATGCACTTCCAATCCTACCACCAATCACTGTTGGAGAAGTGTCCATCATCACCTTCTATTAGTCTACACTGGTATCAGTAGCAGGGCCAAAATTCATATGTGACTCCAAGCCTATGATTTCTGTAGCAGATTTTTATTTATTTAACAGTTGATATCTGTGTTGTGACAGCCATGTGATTCTTCCATGACAGCTTTATGTTCTACTTCCTATGTCTATAATCCAACAAGGTTGTAATGCCAGGCTAAGAACAAATCTACATCCAAAAACATGTTTCCAAGGAATAACTGTCAATTGTATAGCATTTGGAGTGTGACTACTGTGCTTAAGCAGTGGAATTATAAGAATCTATGTTTTTAAAAGAGTCTAAGTAGAGATATGGCCATGTGGCTACTGAATTTTTGAGCTGAGGCATAAGACCATATAATTGCTCTCTTTGCCTTTCTCTATGTGTAATTTCAACAGTGGGGAAGTGGGGAAAAATAAATCAGTGACAGAATGTGGGACATGATGATGTCTGTTTGCAATTCCAGCTTCAAGGAGACGGAGAGAGTTCTGCCTCCATCCACTGGCCCAGGTAGGCCAAGGGCTGTTTCTGCTTCCAGTTCATCGAACCTGCTCACAGGAATCTGATGCCAGGGGTCTGCTCACTGGGTCCAAACTCAGTGGCGGGATCCAACATACTCAGACACTGCCAAGGCCTTGGTAACACTAGTAGAAATAGGCTCATCAACCAAAGAAAATCTTAAGTTAAACAAATCCCTAATACAAATTATCCAGGGAATATGGAATACCTAAGAATAAAAGGTATAGAAGAAGATGAGAAAATCCAACTCAAAAGCACAGAAAACATATTCAACAAAATCAGAGAAGAAAACTTTCCCAACCTAAAGAAAGACATGACAATGAAAATAAAAGAACCCTACAGAACACCAAATAGACTCAACCAAAAAAATAAGATCTCCTTGCTGCATAATAATCAAAACACCAAACAAACATAATAAAGAGAAAATATTAACAGCAGCAAAGGAAAATGGACAAGTGACTTATAAAGGCAAATCTATCAGAATTACAACTGATTTTTCCATGGAAACTCTGAAAGCCAGAAGGTCCCGGATAGATATTCAACCTACACTAGAGACCACGGATGCCAGCCCAGACTACTATACCCAGCAAAGTTTTCAATCAATATAGATGGAGAAAACAAGATATTCCATGACAAAGCCAGATTCAAACAATACATATCCACCAATCCAGCCCTACAGAAAGTTCTGGAAGGAAAACTGCAACCCAAGGAAGCTAACTACAGCTAGAAAAATATAGGCAATAGATAATCCCACTTTACCAACAGCCAAAATGAAAAAGGGATAGAAACCCTCACACAATTTCACCACCATCACCAAACCAAAAACAAACAAAAATGAACAATCAATGGTCATTAATATCTCTCAACATTAATGGTCTTAACTCGCCCATAAAAAGATACAGATTAACAGAATGGATAAGAAGACAGAATCCTTACTTCTGCTGCATACAAGAAACACACCTTGACTTCAAAGACAGAAAGTACCTAAGAATTAAAGGTTGGGAAAAGATTTTCCAATCAAATGGATCCAAGAAACAAGCTGGGTTAGCAAACCCAATATCCAACAAATTTGACTTTAAGCTAAAATCAATAAAAGACATGAAGGAGCTCACTTACTAATCATCACAGAAGAAATCCATCAGGATGAAGTCTCAATTCTGAACATTTATGCCTCAAATACAAATGCATCCATGTTTATAAAAGAAACATTACTAAAACTCAAATCACACATAAAACGGCACACAACTATAGTGGGAGATTTCAACACCCCACTCTCACCACTGGACAGGAACACCAAACAGAAACTTAACAAAGAAACAAAGGAACTAATAGAAGTTATGGCACAATTGGACATAATAGATAACTATAGAACATTCCAACCAAATACAAAACAATTTACCTTCTTCTCAGCACCACATGGAACCTTCTCTAAAATCAACCACATACTTGGCAACGCAGCAAACCTCAACAGGCACAAAAAATTGAAATAACCTCCTGTATCTTATCAGACCACCATGCTTTAAAGTTAGAATTCAACAACAATAAGAATTACAGAAAACCTACAAACTCATGGAATTAAGTTACACCCAATTGCACAATTCCTGGGTTGAGGAAGAAATGTAAAAAGAAATTAAAATTTCCTAGAATTCAATGAGAATGTGTACACAATATATCCAAACCTATGGGACACTTCAAAAGCAGTGCTAAGAGGAAAGTTCATAGTGCTAAGTGCCCACCTGAAGAAGTGGGAGAATAATCACACTAGAGAATTAACAGCAAAAATGAAAGCTTTAGAACACAAAGAAGCCAATACACCCCAGAGGAGCAGATGCCAGGAAATAATCAAATTGAAGGCTGAAATCAATAAAATGGAAACTAGGAGAACAATTCAAAGAATCAATATAACAAAGAGTTGGTTCTTCAAGAAAATCAACAAGATAGAAAAACCTTTACTCAAACTTACCAAACAACAGAGACTGAACATGCAACTTAATAAAATCAGGAATGAAAATGGGGACATAACAAGAGACACAGAGGAAATCTAGAGAATCATCAGGTCGTACTTCAAAACCTATATTCATCAAAATTCAAAAATCTAAAGAAAATGGACAATTTTCTGGACAGATATCACTTACCAAAATTAAATCAAGAACAGATAAGCAACTCAAATAGACCTATAACCTCTAATGAAATAGAAGCAGTCATCAGAGGTCTCCTGTCGAAAAAAAAGCCCAGGACCAGATGGTTTCAGTGCAGAATTCTACCAGAAATTCAAGGAACAGATAATACCAATTCTTCTCAAAGTATGCCACACAATAGAAGCAGAAGGGTAATTAACATACTCTTTTTATGAGGCTTCAATATCCTTGATAACCAAATCACTCAAAGACACAACTAAGAAAGAGAACTACAGACCAATATCCCTCATGAACATTGATGAAAAACTTCTCAATAAATTGCTGGCAAATCGAATCCAGGAACACATCAGAGAAATCATCTACCGTGATCCAGGCTGCATCCAGGAATACAAGGATGGTTCAACATATGAGAACCCATAAATGTAATCCACCATATAAACAGACTGAGGAAAAAAAAACACATGATCATCTCACAAGATGCCACAAATGCCTTTGACAAAATCAAACACCCCTTCATTATAAAGGTCTTGGAAAAATCAGGGATAACAGGAACATACCTCAACATAATGAAAGCAATATACAGCTAGCCGGCAGCCAACATCAAATTAAATAGAGAGAAACTCAACACAATTCCTCTAAAATCAGGGACAAGACAAGGCTGTCCACTCTCTCCATACCTCTTCAATATTGTCCTTAAAGTTCTAGCTAGGGCAATAAGACAAAAAAAATGAGATCAAGGGAATGCAAATTGGAAAGGAAGAAGCCAAACTCTCACTATTTGCAGATTATATGATAGTCTACATAGGTGACCGGAAAAACTCTACCAGGCAACTCCTACAGCTGAGAAACACCTTCAGCAAAGTGGCAGTATACAAGATTAACTCAAAAATATCTGTAACCCTACTATATACCAATGACACATTGTTGGTCAGAGAATCAGAGAAACATCACCCTTTACAATTGCCACAAACAACATAAAATACCTTGGGGTAACACAAACCAAAAAAGTGAAAGACCTGTACCATAAGAATTTTGAGTCTCTAAAGAAAGAAATTTAAGAAAATACCTGAAAATGGAAAGATCTCCCTTGCTCTTGGATATGTAGGATCAACATAGTAAAAATGGCAATCTTGCCAAAAGCAATCTACAGATTCAATGCAATCCCCATCAAAATCCCAACATAATTCTTCACAGACCTTGAAAGAACAATTCTCAACTTTATATGGAGAAACAAAAGACCTAGGATAGCCAAAACATCCCTATACAATAAAGGAACTTCTGGAGGCCTCACCATCCCTGACTTCAAGCTCCATTACAGAGCTATAGTCCTGAAAACAGCGTGGTATTGGCACAAAAATAGCCAGGTAGACCAATGGAATAGAGTTGAAAAACCACACACCTATGAACACCTGATTTTTGACAAACAATCCAAATTTATTCGATGGAACAAACAGTTCCTTCATCTTCAACAAATGGTGCTGGCATAACTGGATGCATACACGTAGAAGACTGGAGATAGACCCAAGTCTATCGCCATGCACAAAATTTAAGTCAAAATGGATAAAACACCTCAGCATAAACCCAGCCACATTGAACCTATTAGAAGATAAAGTGGGAAATACCCTTGAATTAATAAGTACATGAGACTGCTTACTGAACATTACACCAGTAGCACACACTCTGAGATCAACAATGGACTGATCTCCAAATTATACAAAGAACTCAAAAAGCTAGTCTCCAAAACACCAAACAATCCAATTAAAAAGTGGGGAACAGAATTAAACAGACGATTCTCAATAGAGATCTAAAATGGCTGAAAAACACATTAGACATCAGGGAAATGCAAATCAAATCAACTCTGAGATTCTATCTTACTCCTGTCAGAATGGCTAAAATAAAAAACACCAATGACAGTTTATGCTGGAGAGGATGTGGAAAAGGAAGAACATTTCTCCACTGCTGGTGGGAGTGCCAACTTGTACAGCCATTTTGGAAATCAGTATGGTGACTCCTCAAGAAAATGGGAATCAGTCTACCACAAGATCCAGCAATTCCATCTTAGGCATATATCCAAAAAAAGCACATTCATATAACAAGGACATCTGTTCAACAATGTTCATAGCAGCACTATTTGTAATAGCCAGAAACTGGAAGCAGCCTAGATGCCCCTCAACCAAAGAATGGATAGAGAAAATGTGGTATTTACACAATGGAGTACTACCCAATGGGAAAAAAAAATGGAATCTTAAAATTTTCAGGAAAATGGATGGAACTAGAAGAATCCATTCTGAGTGAGGTAACCCAATCACAAAAAGACAAACATGGTATCTACTCACTCATATGGGGATTTTAGATATAGAGTAAAGGATTACTATCCTATTATCCACACTACCAGACAAAGAGAAGCTAGTAAACAAGGAGGACCCTAAGAGAGACATACATGGTACCCTGGAGAAGGGGAAAGGGTCAAGATCCCCTGAGTAAACTGGGAGCTAAGAGAATGAGAAGAGGAGAAGATGAGGGGGATGCAGAGGATATGAGGGAGCAGAAAGGTTGAGTCAGACAAAGAATAGAAGATAACAATAATGGAGATACCATAATAGAGGGAGACATTTTAGGTTTACAGAGAAATCAGGCACTAGGGAAATGTCTGGAGAGCTACAAAGATGACACCAGTTAACAATCTAAGCAACAGAAGAGAGGCTACCTTAAATGCCCTCCCCTGATAATGAGATTGATGTCTGATTTATTTGCTACCCGATAGCCCTCATCCAGCAGCTGGTGTAAGTAGAAGCAGACACCCACAACTAATCACTGAACTGAACTGGAATCCAGATGCAGAGAAGGACGACTGAAGAGCAAAAGAGTCCAGGACAGGCTGGCGAAATCCACAGAAACAGCTGACCCGATTATCGGGGAACTCTTGCTCCCCAAACTGATAGCTCAGATACCAGAATGGGACTGAACCAGACCCCCCAGGGAACATGGGTTTCAGTGAGGAAACCTCAGAATTCTACGGGGGACCTCCTGTAGTATTCAGTACTTATACCTAGCTTAGGTGTGGACTTTGGGTCCATTCCACATAGAGGAATACTCCCTCAGCCAAGGCACACAGGGGTGGGCATAGGCCCTATCCCAAAGGATATGGATAGGATAGACTCTGATGACAGCCTATGGAAGGCCTCACCATCCAGGGGGAGCAGAAAGAATACATGATAGGTAGGGTTTTAGTTGGGGCGGGGGCGGTAGGGGAGGACGAGAGGGAGACGGGAATTGGGATATTCTTGTAAAACAATATTGTTTCTCATTCAAATTAAAAAAAATCTGAGAAAAAAAATATGACCACAGGGTTTTTTTTTTTTTTTTTTTTTTTTTTTTTTTTTTTTTTTTTTTTTTTTTTTTAGATGGAGACAGGAGGACAAGGAGGTCAAGGTCTTTTACTGGGCATTGAAAATCAGCCTAGAATACATAAGACTTTGTTTCAAACAATGAAACAAAACAGATGAGGAAGAAGACCTGGAGGTCTTTTTTTTTTCTTTTCCCTCTAGGTCCTAGAGTGGAGGACATCTTTGTAAGAAGCAATTGAAGACTTAAGATTTTACCTTTCCAAATATATTGACTGAGTACTCAGAATGCCTCACAGAGGTCATAGTAGCAGTACTGCTTGGCTTTTCTGTTGAGTATTTAACTCCCTCCCTCCAACAGAAACACCCTGTATCTTTCTCTCTTTCCTTCCCCACTCTTCCATTTCCTTCCATTCCCCCTCCCACCATCTTACTCTGTCTTCTCTCCCCTTTTATAGTGTACCCTTCCCTTTCTTCCTCTGTCTTTTTAGTGTTTTCTATAACCTACTACAGCACAGAAATCCCAGTTTATGGATGCAGAACTTTTGTGAATATGACTCTTTTGCCCCAAAGATCCCAACTTTAGCTGGTTTTCAGAACCATTGCCAGCATTAAAGGATTTTGATACTCCATGTTGAATTTGAACATTTAAACTTGAAATACATCCTCGATGATTTATTTTTGGGCAAACCACTGACAATGCAATCTGATAGAGAAATAGGACTAGTGTTCAGATAGAATCTTTAAAACAAGGATATGATAGAACTTTTGGGAGGAGCAATCAACTTGCAGCGTCTGGATAATAAAGGGCAAAGAAAAGAAGCATGTATCATTTTATTGGTGTCTAACACATGCTTGGCTTCTGCACTGAGTTCAGACATAACTTTGCATATTTTTTTATTCAAGATAAGTCTCAGGAATCAGGAGACCAGATAGACAAATGCAGAACAAAGAGAATGAGGAAAACTGCATCTCAAAACCTTCAAAAATGTCATCATTTTCAAATTCTTCTACTTGAGAGTCATTGTTTCTGGATATCCAGTCAGTTAAGATATTATATAAGAACTGAATCACTGACAGGTGAGGAAATAACCATGTTTGACTGGTATTCATAAAGGAGTTTCTCTATAAACTTCTTTCTACTATAATATCTCTGTTAGTAACTCAACTGATAGAGCCACCAGAAACGCCTTACACAATGATGGAGGTGTTATGGGATAAAGGGAATAGAGGGCTGGGATTTTGCAATGTAACTGTAAGCTCTAATTTGGAAAAGGAACAGTGATATGAGTGCAAACCTCAGGGATTTCCATCAGCAGATGCATTGGGTATTGTACAACAGTTCAAGGATGCAGGGATGTATAGGTCGATACTGCAAATATACCCATAGTTTTCCTCAAAATTAATCAGCAGAATAACAGTTGCATACTTGCAACTCTTGACAGACACTGTATTACCAGTTGCTCTATTTATGACAGGAAAAATGCATTAGCTCCAAAAACTCAGAATCAATTCTGGTTTTAGATGCTCTGTAAAGGATAATTTATAGAACCACAGAAAGGAAGGCAAGGCTGTTAATATAGATTTTGTCTTTATGCCCAAGGAAGTGACCTCTCAACTGTAGATGTAAACTGTAAGCAAACTCTTAAATATGTCCCAATGAAGCATAGGATCCATTTAAAAGTAGAGCTGTTACACAATATGAGCAAGAGCGATAGAGTGGTCTAATGTTGTATTATCCATGGTTGTTGATTCTGACAAATTGTTCTTTGGTAGTATTTTATACATTCAAGAGACTACACTATGGGAAATGGCTATGTTGACAAAGTACTTTCTTCCATTTCTAGCATGGTGACTTAAGTTGGATCCCTAGAAACTGTTGAAAAAAAAAAAAACAACAACAAAAAACGTGATGTTGTGGCACTCTTCTAGTAATCCCAGTGCTGGAGGTACAGGGACAAGAATATGCTACCAGCTCACTAGCCAGCTAGCATTATCTACTGTGTTTTCTAGCCAATGTTGTACAAAGAGCCCCTCAATGTGTTTGAACTTAACTATATATTTAACCAGTGTTACATTATATATTTAAAAATCCGAAGAATTAATTTTCAATTGATAACATTAATGAGGGCAAAAGCCTGACATTATATAAAACACAGGAATTATATATTTTAAATGAACTAAGCATGTTTATTATAGTTTGTTTGGTCAAACTCTTCATAGCTAAATATTAAACTTATTTTTGGTTGTCTTGTTGCTATCTATAGCATTTCATGAAAATATCAGGTGTAAAAATTATTTTTAAATATGACTTATCTAAATCATTTTTTCTATGTTTATGATGCAAATTTGCAAATGTTTCCATATTTTATTACATTTCATGATACTAATTCATATACTGATATAATAATGGATGAAGCATTAACAATTTGACCAATATTATTAGAGTTTTGCTTGAGTTGTAGAGTGTGGATTTCCTCACCACAAAAACGTTTAAACCATAATCAATGTTTTATCTACTTAGAAGTTTTAATTAATTAGTGGATTCCAAATCTCCCTTCCTTTTAGGCACACATAAATACAGCTTCCTAATGAATTTCAGGTTTTTGAACATCTCTTATTTATCCTTAATAGATTAAGTCATTTCTACAGTTTTTTCTTGCTCTTCCAATTGATGAGTAGAAATCTATAAAATAAAACTTCCTCAAATGAAAGCATCTTTTAAACATGTAAAATTAGGATCATAAAAATGACTGTCTATTACCCAGAATGAGAAAAACTTCCCTCTATCCACAAGAGAGCTCCCAATGCAAGGGTATAATGATAAGAAGACTAGGAGGAGGAGGCAGGAAAAGTATTTTCCAATAGAATTGAAAAATGCTTATTTTATTAGAAAGTTGACACAGGTTATCGTTGGTGTTTATGACTTGCAAACTAAAGTATTTAATATTTATCATGTTTAAGTACAAGCAGCAGCCGTTTAGTAATCAAAAGGAATGATTTGAATCATCTTAGGAAAATAAATTCATTATAATTAGGGTATTTCAGAACATGTTTAAAACATTTCTGAGAAAATGTATTCACCTTTCTTGTCATCGAAGTACAGAGTCTGTTGAGCTGGATTTGACCACTGGAGGGAGGTGTTATCATTTTGATCAACTCTGCAGGTCAAAATTGCAGTTCCGCCTTCAACAACCGTTACATTCTGAGTTAGTGGAAACTGCCCTTGGCTGCCTAAAAGGAGATTAAAGAAAATGTTGATTAAATGAGAGTTATAAAATGATTAACTTCCACAGACCTACATTAGACACCAGGTTTCACTCAAAATAAAATTTAAACCAACAAAACTATATATGACAAATGGGAGAAAAGCCATTTAAAATCAATTAGACAACCCTACTGGTGCACCATTAAATGCTCCTTTGTATTTCCTTCTATTTATCAAAATATGCATCTCTCCTATACACACATGAAGACATATTCCAAGAGTAACACGATAGTCTTTAATTTCCCTTGGTCTAGAATTGATGATGCAGCGCTAGACAGAGTCCTTGCTGTAGGAAGGTAAGGCAGGGAACGGTGTTGCAAGAATTCAACTCTCTGCAGGAACATAGGAAACACATAAAACACTTCCCTGGTAGCTTTTTATCTTGTACAACAGAGCACATAATGTATAAAAACTAGAACTTTAGAGTGAATTTATGATAAAGAAAATGAAAAATGAATCCCACTTTACTGGGAGTGCTTATAGACCTGTTTTCTGAAATACAAAACGTTGGCAAAACAATGTGAATTCTATAAAGAATATGCATCCTATAGAATATTCACTTAAGCATTTTAAAAGCATGGTGTGGGGGCTGCACCTGTCATCTTAACTATTCTGGAAGCTGAAGGAGCCCCTGCATTCTGGGAGTTTGAGGCCAGCCTCAATAACAAT
Source organism: Cricetulus griseus (assembly GCF_003668045.3). NCBI lineage: Eukaryota > Metazoa > Chordata > Mammalia > Rodentia > Cricetidae > Cricetulus > Cricetulus griseus. The sequence continues at coordinate 26,917,234 of NC_048597.1, read as the reverse complement.
AGCAAGATATGTTTTTCCACCAACATCCACAACTATACATACCCCGCATATTAGGTGGTTATCCAAGCAGAGATTTATAACTACCTTGCTCATGTTTCCATAATAATTATCTTTATAACCAGAATAATACATCTTCTTACATTCTTTAATGACTCATCAATGTGTATAGTGTCAGTATTTAACCACCTTTTCTATTTTTACGTGCATCATATTCATTATTAATGCAATCTATGCTATAAATTCATTTACAACTAGACTCTTAATACTTTAAACAAGGTTATTTTATGCATAAATGTAGTATACACATTTCCCTTCTTCAGAATGATCTGGAGAGAAACTCTGTCATGCCTGATAACAAACAACCACAGAGGTAAAAATGATTTACGAGAGCCAGGTTAAAATACTATCACGTGAGCAGGTTAGTTCAGTAAGTCAGGACAATTTACATATTCAAGGACATTAGGATGGCTTAAACATACTCAGGCAATATATTTCCTTTACTTCTTTAGTTTGTGATCATTCTGTCATTACTCCAAGCACCACTTGAGGTTGTATGGGAGTCATTGGCATGAAGAAATGTATTACCAGAAGACACAGAAGGGCCTGAAGGGAAGCATTTCTTTCCAGCCTTAAATGACACAGGCACAGAGGTTCAATACCACATTACATAATTAAGAAATTTGAGTATTAAAATCTTTTATCAGGAGCCTTCACTTCTCAATGCCAGCCCCTTCAAGTCACCATGACAACTCCTGGGGACACCTCCCTTTAAAGTTTTGGATGAATTATAAAATTGACATCAGAGTTTTTGATAATATCTTCCTTGACAGTTTACTTTAAAGTGCCTTGCCTTCCTCTCAGAGAATTTTGTAAAACGAGGTGGAGTAAAACCCAAAGCACACCAGAGCAAATGTGAACTTGCTTGAGATTATCAGCTCATAAATATGGAGTGCAGTATGGTTTTAAGGTGCTTTTCTTATATTCCCTGGTGTTAACCTCATGCAAAAATTGAGCAGTCCGGGGAGGGGTAACTTGCCAATATCATAAAGCTCACAACCGCTGATAAATATACATGGTTCACTCAGATGATACTTGGACTATCAACAAGTACATAAATAACACTGTCAACCTCTTTAAAGAATTCAGGAAAAAAACGCAGTGATGCTTGTAACAATTTTATCTACTACATTTGCAAAATAATTTTTGAAACATCCCCATAAGAAAATATTATCCTTCTCATTTCACAGATGGGTAAACTGACACTGGGAGGTTAAGTGATTTTTTTTCCCCATGGTGAAACAAAGTCAATGAACCTTTTGAAGTTTATTCTGAAAGTTCAACAATTTTTCTTCTCTTTCCACAGGGGCTGCTGGATCATCAGAGCTCTGTAACCATATGATGAAATGTGAATTCAACAACAAAAGGGGAAAAATCAATAATCATTTTTATAATGAAATTTAAAGTATAAAGTCAGATAATTGAAAGGTCAATAATTACTGTACTTAACTCTTCTGTGCTGTACAAGAAAATCTCTAAGTTTAATCATGATTTCAATATTTAATGACTGACACATGAAAAAGAAAAAAATAGGATTATCTCCACATCAGGTATTGATGTTAGAACAACTGCATCAGAACCTTCAAGGGCAGGCATGAGGACAACATCCCTCCAACACCTCCCCACACAGTTTCTGACTTTAAGGTAGCATGATTTCAGTTCCCTAACTCTTGCAGCATAAAAACCTTGAAGTCAAATAATTTAGTTTTCCCAATAGAGAGAAAACTCATGTGGAGAATCAACTAATCCTAAATACCCTTAGGATATGTGGTTTCCAAAATCAATTTAAAAGCCTGTGTTGCAGGCAGTTAGACTTCTTCTCAGAGGTCTGAATTGCCATTTACTTCTGCTTCTCAGCAGGAGAGAACACTGAGTTGCTGGGACTTTCCTCTTTTAAGTCCTCATGACTCAACTTTGCCTTTCAACCTTCGGATGTCTTCCCGAAGGAGTTTTCTCAATTGGAAAATGTCATATCATATCAAGTTCAGAATGTCTTCTCAGTTCATTTATTAAGTGCATAGCATGTGGGACATGTTGCGTCCTCGTCTTTCATGAATCCACATTTAGAGGACGGATACAGGAAGTTAAGTTTGCTAATGAACAGAATGGTAAACCTGAGCAAACTGATGGGAGGGAACAAGAAACCTGGTTCAGTCAGTCCGGGTTTGAATTTGCTCAACAAGCTCAGAAGCTAACTTTTTCCTGGCAACTTTTGTTCACAATTTACTTGCGCCCCTCTTTGACTGAATTCATACTATTTTCTGTATGAGTATCTTTTCCCCTCCTCAATTCTCAACCAATTAAGAGGTTGGCAGCCACAAGCCATGCTTGCCAAACAAACAAACAAAAACAAAAACAGGTAGGATGCTTACAGACTTTCTCTAATTTATTCTGACTCAATCACCCAGTCTCATACCTAGTGCTCAATACAACACAAATTACAGCCATCTGTCCCCTCTGCCCCCAAAATGTGGATCCCAGAGATCATCCTCTCCTAACTGTCCTTCCCCAACTCTTGGTTCTATTCCATCTTCCAACCCCTAAAGACACTTCCTGTTAAGCCAAAGGGCTGTCCCCCCCAGGGCAACAAATAGGTGGAAGGCAGACACACACCTCTCCTACTGCTCCTGAGCTCCAATTGCTCCTGTCTCAACCCAAGCTCTGTAACAGGAAATGTGCTTCGGTCCCCCTTTCCTCTAGGAAGCCATCCCAAATGATCACAAAGTCCTTCTTTTCCAACCTTCCTTCCCCCAACACATCTCAGTATCCTACCAGAAAATATCACTTGGTTTGAGAAAGCTAGCAATAGAGAGACATGACACCTCACCACCCAAAAACCTTTGACTTACAATCTGATCTGCCTGGCATAGAACTTGTGGGAGTTGCCAATGAATGTCTGATTTGATAAGGTCCATTTCATGAGAAGGAACCCATATCTGATACTACTTGAGTAACTAAGGACCAGAGAGACAAGATAACGGAGAGACCTTGGATCACACAAAACACAAGTGGTCTGAAAATAAAATAAAATCAATAAAATGATTCCTAATGATCTTCTGATATACTCATAGATCAGTGCCTAATCGAGGCATCATCATCAGAGAGAGGCTTCCTCCAGCAACAGATGAGAATAGTTGCAGATACTCATAGGCAGACCTCACACAGAGAGAGAATCGAAAGTGGAGGTCTCCATCAAATAATGCCCCTCTGAGCTCAGGGAATCCCATGGAAGAGGAAGCAGAAAGAGTCTACGAACCAGAAGGGATGGATGACATCAAGAGACCATGACACTCTCAATCAGCTAAGGAAGGTACATGTGTACTCACAAAGACTGAAGCAGCAAGTGCAGCGCTTACATGAGTCTACACAAGGTCCTCTGAATATATACTCCAGCTGTTAGCTTAGGATTTTTATTTAGGACTCCTGATTGTGAGAATGAGAAGCTCTCTGACTCTTGGGTCTGCTCTTCAGTACCTTCCTCCTGTTGGGCTGCTGTGTCCAACTTTGGTATGATCATTTTTTCTTTACCTTATTATATGTTTTGTTATGTTTGGTTCTTGCAAATCACGTACTAGCAAAGTACCATGAGACACTCTTTAGTACTTTTTGAAACGGTATTAGGAGTATATTGAGACATATAGTGTTCATTCCCCAAAGGGGACGAGAACTCATAGAAATATACTGCACAAAATATGTACATGAGAAAATTAGAAAATGCAATCCATCATTTCTTAGCTATTAAGTAAGCAAAAAACCATACTTCAGCTCTGTAAATTGGATGGATCACTTTGATTAACTTTTTTTTTCTATTTCTCTTCTATCAACAGCCCTTTTAATTGATTTTCTTTTTAATCTCACCTCACCTATCAAACACTGTAAAAAGCTATGGAAAATGCAGGGAATTTATGTGTTATGCTCCTTGTGTACAGAGCTAGACACAATACTAGGTGCACTTGGTATATTAATGTTTTAATCTGGAGATGTCATTATGCCATCATCTCCATCTTGAAAATCGTGGGACTTGTATATAAAATTTAAAACACATGCCCTCTCCTATATAGCCAGAAAGAAAGAAACAAAAGTTTCAACGCTTGTCTTCTCTTTTAAACACTGTTTGTTTAATTATAGACTGGTAATGAAACAAACTCAATGTAACTTTGCTTCTGTAACTATGATTTTTCAGAGAGCATAATTTGCAGCCAAACATTGTGAAGGCACACACCAGCACTCACACCTCTTTTCAGCAAGTGAAAGTGCATTTGAAATTCAATTTAGGCATAATGTGTGCAGCTTCTGAGATTCCATGGGAGGAAACTCTAGCCTTCCCGAACTCAGTGACCTAAGTTGGTAGCTTGAAATTGACCTCAGAGGGAGTATTTTCACCATGGATATTGGCAAATACTATAGAACAATGATTTTCCTCACAGAGAATGTTGTTAAATATTTACAGTGAACCACTGCTAGCCATCATTGATGTCTCTGGTTGCAATGACTGCAATGGTTTTTAACTTATTTTTTTCTTCCTCTGACCTATCATCAACCTAATAAAAATTTTGCAAACAGGCTCCAATTTCTCCTCTATTCCTGTCTACTGAATTTGAAGTCCTAGATTTCCTAGACTATCCGGCTTATGTCAATGTAACATTAACTTTCACATTTTACAGGTATAAATTGCAAATGTCTAGCTAAGAGAGAAACTTAAAGGGACTAATAATATACACAAGAATGTTTAATGTCCTTCCAATCTTTACATAGAAGAACAAGTAGTGTCTCTAGTTTTTCATACTAAAGGGTAGTAAACTGAGCGTTTTCTCCTATTGACTTAAATTAATTAACAGCTGTCCTTCTCTAAAAATTTTGCCCCTGCCTTTACTGTGAAGCAACAAAAATATATAGCATACCATCACACATAAAGAAGGCAATTTTAAAATAATGGACACTGGCACTTCATTGAGAGACTGTGATGGATCATGAGAACAAAGAAGCAATAAGGAAAAACAGGAGTTCAGAGAGTAAGCAGGTAACACTGATCCCCCAACATGGCTGTCCTTCCACACACAACAAATTTCAAGCTCTTCAATGCATGAGTGGAGATGATGGTTTTCTCCATCTCTTCCTGAGCTAAAGAGTAAGCATGGAATATGAAAGTGCACCAGGGCAACTGTGCATGACAGCTTCCTCTCTGAGAGCAACAGTCACCTGAGATAGTCCTGGGCAGACAGACTGAGACTGGAGCCCTGAACCTCTGAGATGGTGTAAGTTACTGCCAGTAACTTTTAAAGTAAATTTTAAAGGATAAAGGATCTAATTTTGTGGGCTAATTAATAATAACTTAGAATCTCTCATTGTTATTTCCTTTCCTGAAAATGAGGAAGACTCTTTGAAAGAAGGATCAAGACTTAAAAAAAATAGTAGTGGAAATCAAAAACAAGACTATCAGGACACACAGTTTTCCAACAAAAATGTGTCGGAACTTACTGAGTTATTCAATGACATATAGTTTAGTTGTCCATTTTGGGGTGTGGTTCATTGTTGTTAAAGTTAACTCTATCTGCACAGTTCTCTAATTCCAAAAGGTATTGCCACCTGAGTCAAATAGCACAAGTAATGTTTCCATTTATTTAAAAAATATACTTGCTTACACTCAAGAACATTATTTAAATGCAAAACACATTTATTGGATGCAGAAAGCATAAATGCCAAGTGGATTAGTATATACCAAACATTCTAATTGTGAAATTTGAAGACCACAAGAATTGAAAGAAAAGACTGAACATTCTAAAACGAGGTGCGATGCTGATTGACTATTGCTTAGTGTTTTCCTTTGTGCTATTCTCAGCTCTCTCTATTTCTCTTTCCTTCTTCACTCCTTCAACCTTTTCCTCCCTTTCATTTTGTCTATCTCTATTGTCTCTTCTATCAACTACTTTGGGGGTATTTAAGTAAAGAACATGCACCTTACAAAGTTCAAGATCCTTCATGTTGCCTAAATTAGAGTCTAAAAATACACCTAAGTGCACACACAGCATGTGATTACTTCCACTAAATTACTAAAGGCATTCCAAACAAATAACCTTCTAATGTGAAAGTTGTGGCTCAGTAGTTGTGTGGACTGAAACACATATTGCATACTAAAGTCTATTAGATTGCAAAGCACAAATGCCATTAAAGCTTGCTTACAATTCTCAAGAGAATGGCAGTGAATGCTCTATCATGTGAAAAGGGAAATTGGAGGAAAAATTAAGACTGATAACTAAGTACAAATTGGTTCTACTTTTGGAATAGTTCTCTGTTCTTTCACATACTTACTTAGAAATTACTAGTCATCTTTTCTATTTTCGATTTTGTTTTTTATATTCTAAATTTTAGGAATTTCCTTCAAAAAACTATTGGTTGTACCCAATAATTTAATTTTTCTTTCAATCTACTTCTTCTTCTTTTTTTGGAATCAACTTTCATTTTAGAGTATAACACCTGGTCTCTACATTCTGTGCCATCCCTCAGCCCAGCCGCTGTGGAGCATGGCCATCAGACAAATGCAGCCTGCCAGTTTCCATAGAGATAGGATGCACATTAGAGACTTGTGTTCAGTTACAACTGCCAGACCAAAGCTGGGAAGAGACAAAGCTGGCGGGCATTGGGTCTTGCAAGGCCAGGAAAGGTTGGAAGGACTTCCTCTTCCTGATATTGAAGCAAAGTGGTGCCAAACTGGCAGCTTCTCGAGTTACAATCCTGTAGACCAGATCCTGGTGTTCAAGGTGGCCATTGTGACCATCACACTCTGATACCAACCCAGGGAGCAGAAGCTCTTGCATACTCAAAACTTGGCCCTCATCCTTTGCTGGCTTCTGGCCCATGACAAAAGGATCTTTCAGATTTACAGTGGCACCCGCAGCTCCTGACCTACAGAATCACAATTCTCCTCTGCAACTACCTTGCGCTTTTCTTTTCTATAATTTAAGAAGAATTTTCTAGGTTATCTATAAGATACCATAAGACTTATGCAAAAGCATGCCTCCAGTTAATCTATACAATGACTCTGACTAGGTGATCCAGTAAACTAATACTATATAGTGTAATCTTCTTTACTAGAATATTCCCACAAAGGTGTTTTTTCTACATAAAATGTTCTTTTTTCTAGTCTGTTTTATTAATTTTATATTATTTAGTATTATCATTAAATCCATATAGTCATAGTTTAAAATATTGCAGAGAGTACTCATTGATCCCAAAGGAACTTATTATGTGAATGCTTTATCTTCTTGCATATAGACTGTAGTTCGTTACATGTATTTTAATATCATTTGATTATTTAAAAATTTAGTAGTCTTAAAGTTATATCTACATAAAGCCAATTTTCCCTAGTTTTAGTTTATGTTTTTATTACCCTGTCCAAGTGTGAAACAGACAAAAAACTTGATGACATACAAACAGATTTAATGGTTCTGAAAAAAATAAAGATACTGAATCTCAAAACTGAATAGAAATTGGATATTGTAACCTTATATGGAATTTTAGTTTCATTAATTTATAGATGTTTAACCCATTCTCTCAAATGTTTCTTAATTATCTCTCTCATATAAACTATAATTAATTGAATGAGTGCATTTGATTTTTTTCAAGCAAAATCTAGGCTGATAATACCTCACATTCTCTTTCAAAAATACTGTTTCATGTTGAATGAGCAAGAAATACAAGTTAGTAAACTTCACATGCTAAGTGATGCACATTAGAGAGGCTGCCTTCCAGAGAGAAGGAACGTGTGGCCACAATCACTGGCTGGTACACAGGGGAACTCATTCATGAAACTAAGTCAAATCTTCTTGTCATCTTGGACAAAACACTCTGGAAGGGTGGGACTCTTTTCAAGACACAGTGAATAATTGAATGGGAGGAGCAAACTAATCTTCTGGAGAAAAACCTAGATGTGCCCTATGGGGGCAATTCAATCAGTGCCTAAAAGAGAAGTAAGGTTGCATGTGTATTTGTTACTAGAATAAGTCTGAGAAGGTTCATGTACAAAGAAATAGTAAGTAATACTAAGTCTAATATATTTTAAATATCAAACACAACGAAAATTTACATTGCTAGTTATACTTCCAGGAGGAAAATAAAATTTAAAATTATAAGAAAATAACTCAAATATTATCAAAATATTAATTAATCATATACAACTAATATACAGATACACAAAATACTTTGGGAACCCATTCCACATAGAGGGATACTCTCATAGCCTAGACACACATATGGTAGATTTTGAAGATCTCCAATGGAAGGCCTCACTCTCACTAGGGAGCAGAAAGGGGATGGGTTAGGGGGTCAGTCAGGGGCAAGGGAGGAGAGGATTGAGAGGGAACTGGGATTGACATGTAAATGAAATTCTTTCTAATTTAAATAAAAAGGAAGAAAAATATGTCAAATATATCTTATAATGTATATCAATCCATATCAGGTATCTAAACTACAAATATAATGCAATGTTTTCTGAACATATATTTCATATTTTAATGAATCCTTTTCCAATAAAACATACCATATTGACATGAATTTGTTTGACAAATCTGATTGGTTCTAGCAGTGTGCTTCCATGGCTATGGCTTGAATGGCTGGATCCATTAGAATTGATACTGGTCCATTCAGATGTTAAGATGAAAGAGAGACAGCAAAATGGAGACCACAAATGTTAAAAGAAATAACCAGTTGAGAAATGGCAACATTTCAACTTCTACCTTCTTGAAAGAAAAAGTTAGCAATTTAATAATAGCTTTAGGGCAAGGATAGTGGACAGCCAGCAGTGATCCACTAGAAGCTCCAAGCAGAAGTCTCTAAATCAGATCCAAGCCTGGTTGGTGGTAGAAGGAACTGAGTGGAAACCAAAGGAACATACCCACAACAAAAGAAAACCCAACAGAATGAGATTCATGGCTGAGAGGCAGCTGGCAGTGGTGCAAGGTGAGACAGGAAGGGTGGCCAAGCCAGTTTACACAGTTCTTTCCATTTTATGATGATCTCACACTTACTTATGAGGCTACTTTTATGTAACAGGAAGCCATCAAAAGAAGTTGAATGAATCAGTTACATTATCAGAAAATAGACTATATTTCTAATTAGTTATTAATTCTGAATGAAAGATTTTGGTTCTGCCCTTGAATAATTGTGAAAGTTGAGCATACAATCAGGAACTGTTGAGGAATAGCAGAGTTCATTAAAATTTTTATAAAAGTGACAACTCTCTGTTTTATTTAAATTAAATAAAATTACTCTTATTTTACATACCAATACCAGTTTCTTCTGGGATTAGTTTTCTTTCTTTTATTTTTTGAATTGATGGTGTAAATAACTTTCTGGTAAATGCTAGGTCATTTTTACTGACTTGTACTTTATTGAATATTATTGTCTCCCATATTCCCAAATTTTTTTCTATGAACAGAAGCATTTATTTACCCTCTAAAGTCATGGCCCTTTTAATTATTTGCTACTAAAAATGATGAATTTTCATTGCTCATTTTTATTTATTTGCAGTACATTCTTTCAAGAAAGAAATTAAAGAGATACCAGAAAATGGAAGGATCTCCCCATGTTCATAAAACAAGGACATCTGTTCAACCATGTTCATATCAGCATTGTTTGTAATACCAGATTCTGGAAGCAACCTAGGTGCCCCTCAACTGAAGAATGGATGGATAAAATGTGGTACATTTACACAATGGAGTACTACTCAGCTGAAAAAAAAAATGGAATCTTGAAATACACAGGCAAATGGATGGAACTAGAAGAAGCCATCCTGAGTGAGGTAAGCCAGTCACAAGAAGATTCATTCTTTTAATAATACAAAACAAGTATTTCTGAAATATAGAATTTTAGTCCTCAAGGTAACCACTGATATGTTGGTATGCATAAAATTATTGATTGCAAAAACTTTACATATTCTTTACTTTTCTTTCCCTGAGAGACATACAATTGTGACTTAGAAATTTTGGCAATGGATTCTAAACACATGAACACTGTGTTCAGATGGTATCTGTTTAATTATTTAAAACGGAGATCAATATGTAGTAACATATGAATCAACTCAGTATATTCCCTGAGGAACAATCTGCTTTTTGGAAAAAAAATGTGTAATAACACAGTGGTTAATAGGATGTGTTTTTTGCTGTTTGATCATTTCTGAATGCACAAAGATTTCATTAATGTTGATTTCACCCATCTTGTCCATGTTTACAGGCTTTGATGTACAAGCCCTTTGTAGTGCCATATTAGATCTAGGGCAACATTACCCTGCTTGAGCAAGTGCAAACTGCTGTAAAATAGAAGTTGATACTTTGTACAGATTTGTGGCGGAAAAACTAGCTGAATTATACTTTTGATGAGGAGGAAAATAAAAGAACAACTTAGGTGCTCTTGGTGACTATTGTATCTTTATTTGTTAGATCATTCTAACATAGTTAAATGTCTATAAGCTAAGTCATAAAACAATTCTTCCTGCAAACTTAAGGTATTTTACCATCTTCTGAGCTGCCATTTTCAAAACTGAATTCTAGAGAATAATTGTAAAATGGGAACCAGGCAAAAGGCATTGGTTTAAGCCCCACAGCTGGCAAACTCCAAGGCTGGATGGAAAGTGGTCACAGCTGATGATAGCACATACTCTTCTCTCAGAAAATGCTAAAAGTATCAGATCATCAAACAATTCATAGGGTTATACTGCACCAAAAGAAAGTACACACAAGGGTGGTTTTGATGTATTAAGTGCCCAAATGTTATTGTTGACCCATTTATTGAAAAGTAAAATTAACAGGACCAAAAAAATGGATTGTTAATCTAGGCTGTAGTATGTAGTAAGTGAAACATAAAAGCTGAAGAGATGGGGAGTCAGAGGATTCCTGGAGCTGTTGACTGGCTAATGCAGAGGGGTTGAGGGAATCCACCACTCCATGGAGCTGGACCAGTCTAGTTTATGATGATGAAAAACTGCACACATTTAAAAACATTCCAGAGAATCACAACACATCTGATAGCTTATTGAAATTCATGGTGCATTAACCTCCTTAGGATTTGGGGTGAGTCTAGTGTTAGATAAGTTTTGTGTCCCCTGGGCATTGCTTGTAAGTGTGACGCTCAGAATTAGGCTAATGTTTTAGCATAATGAAAGCATTTTATATCATAGAAAAATAACACTCAAAAACCCAAACCACTTCACACACCTGCATAGTTTACTAGAGGCATTGCATCTTTCAATCTCAAGAAACAAGTTACATTATTTACATTCAACATTGTTCTGATTTGTCTTTCTTTTCTCCTACATCAGACAAGATACAAACACATTTTGAGAGAGCTCATAAATTCCACATATAATTTGCAGATAAACAAAGAACTTTTCTTTTAAAAGTTATATGCCTGTTTATATGTGAATACAAATATTTCTGCTAGGGTAATAGGGGTATATCTGATATATCGATTCACCCATAGCTTATAGATTTTTTTCTCTCTCTGAATTGTAATGTCATATTAATAAAAAGTTATGGTGGTTTGAATGAAAAATGACTATATATTTAAATGCTTAGTGGCCAGGGAGTGGCACTGTTTGAGAAGATTAGGAAGTGTGGTCTTGTTGGAGACAAGAGGTATGGTCGTGGTGGAGGAGGTCTGTACTGAGGGTGGGCTTTGAGCTTCTAAATGCCTTTGACCATCTCAGTCTCTCTGTTCTTACAGAACAGATGGAAAGCCCTTAACTATTGCTCCAGCACTGTGCCTATCACTATGTCTAAGACCATTCCCCATCATAACTGTGGAACAACTCTAAAACTCTAAGCATGCCTCCCATTTAAATCCTTATGTTTATATGAGTTACTCAGTCACAGCAATAGCATAGTAACTAAGGGAACAGCTAACACCTATTGCTTAAATTCAGACAAGTAGTTAATATTAGGTATTTCAAATTGCCATGCATAGAAGCCTTCTCTCAAAGAACTTCTACTGATATACATACAAAAAGTTAAAATGCAGTCCCCCTATAATCAGATAGTCAAGTGTGGTGATATATTATTTATGAATTATTAAAGATTGCCTGAGGATTCAGGAAGCAAAGTCAGTCACAAGCCAAAGAACCCAGACACACACATTTAATCTCAACAATCAGACGATAGGAGGTGGTGGTACACACCTTTAATCTTAGGACTCAGGATTAAGAGTAAGATGGATCTCTCTCAATTCAAGGCCACCCAACGATACATGAGACTGAATCAGTCTAAAGGAGTAACAGCCTATTATCCCAGCACTAGAAGGATATAAAAGATAGAAGCAGGGTCTTCAGTATTCGATAATGGAATTTGTTCTCCAGCCAAGTTGAAGACAGGAGCATTCATTCTGGCCACACTGAGGAGAGGCAGCAGCTTGAGGCTTGGTGAAGAGTTCTTGGATCTCAGCCTTAGCTTGAGGTGAGAGCAAGTGGCCGGCTACTTTGCTTTCCTGATATTCAACTTGAACATTGAACCCTGAACCCCAAAATTAGTCTCTGGATCTTTTTACATGTTATAACCAGGTGACTGTCACAGGCAATGACCAGATCTGCATATTAACAATCAATAATTGCCTGGGTAGATGGCCCAGAGAGTAAAATGGCTGCTGTGCAAGCCTAAGTTTCTGAGATCAGATCTCCAGCATGACATGAAACTATGCATAGTGCTGCAGCCAGTAGCACCAGCACAGTGAGGAGTAGAATATTACTGGCCAGTCAGCCTAGCCAAACAGGCATCATCTAGGTTTAGTGAGAGAACCCTGTCTCAGAAATTAATGTGGAATATGATAGAAGACACATGACATTAACCTTTTGCCTGTGCATGGACAACCAAATGCACATATACCTGCATGTTTCACACACATGCACATACAGAGAAACATATTACATAATTAAAGCTCAGTAATGGTAGTAATTTGTTAAGCTCATATTTGTTGCTATATCAGATTTCACTATTGAAATCATCTGCCAGCTACTGTAGTCTAACCAAATTACCTCTGGAAAAAGTGGTACACATATTTCTGACAATGTAAACAATGGCTAGATATTGTCATTTAAGAATAATCTCTACAAGCATATTTACAAGTTCACAGGATCCACCAATAATCAAAATAATATTAGAAAATGAACTATTATTCATTAGAATTGGAATTTTGCTACTATTAAAATCACAATACATGATGTCAAGGCAGTTGCTTTAAATACAGAATACTTATTTAATGTGAATTTTTGACATGTGACACATATCCATTCTCTTTTAAAATTAGATTGTCTAGCCTCGGAGCACAGGAAATATTGACTCATATGGCAGGGTTAAGAATCAAATGTCCCTACAGACATGGGCTAGCAAGCTGTTTGTGAATCCAGCAGATGTTTCTACTCCCTGGGCCAATGGGAACCTTATGGACCTTTTTTCCTTCATTTCCTCCCAGGAGAAAATGATGATGCAGTAGAAATTTGGATGCATGCCAAATGAGAAACATGTATGCTCTTTTCCATATATAGTGGTCATCAGTGGTTTGAATTGACTATTAAACTATCTTTAGAGGTTTATATTTGTGCATTAACTACTTCATTTAACCAAATTCCTATAATCTCTGTTCTTTCAAATAGTACTTATCCAAACTACAGAAATATAGTCCATGTTTCAAAATATATACAAACAAACAGAAAATTTTGAATCTATAAGCAAACTGTTTATTCCTGGTACTTTTTTCTCATAAAAATACTAGAAATGTGCCTATCCATTAATTTGTAACTTATCAGACTTGATATAGATTTTGTTAAATAACATAATTAGAAACAACTTTTTTAAAATCAAGGGAATGTTGATTTTTATCAACATTCATCTCATCTCATTTTACTAAATATAATTTGTATTCAGTTGAATTTTAGTCATATTTTCTGAAAAATAAACCTAGTAATTGAATGTGGATATTCTTCATATTGTTAACTAATTTTACAAGATTTATGTTAATTATCTATACCCAATTTTTACATGGTAAAATTCTGTGTTACAGGCAAGCAAAATTTCTCCTCTAACACACAAGTAATTTATGAAAAGGAAAAATATCTGAATGATATAAAAAGTGTGTTCCTCTGACTCTGAGATAATGGAACCATGGGATACATTTTCTGTTAAAAAGAAACAAGTAAGTGAGTAGGAAAATGAAACCGACTTCAATTACTTGTTGTTTGTTAAACCTTCATTTTTTTCTAACATTATCTGTTGCATAACTACTGTGAATAAGGCATATTCAGTTCAAAAGCAAAGAAACAACAAAATGTGCAAGCAAGCTTGCATATGAAATATGACCATTGTTAGGAGTTGTTTTAATAGGTCAGTGTTAATAGTGTTTTATAACAACATCAACAATGCACATCAACTCCAAAAGCTTCAGCAATTGGATCCTGGGCAGAGACTGTTTTTCATGTGTTTCTATGATTACTTTGCAACCAGCATGTTGTTAGAGCAAGGGACTAGAGCATCAGTGACTAAAAATGTAGGCAGTGTTTGAAATGTGTTATGCTCATAGAAAATTTGAAAGGTGTGGAGAAAAGACACTCATATGAAATTTGAATGTCTAAAGTTTTGTAGTTTTACTTCCATGTATTCTAACTGCCAGGAATTTAATTGTAATATTTCCAAGACCACATGGACATGACTGAGCTTTTTGAGTGGAAATAGAAATTCTTGTCCAGAAAGCCCAGCAAGCATGACACAGAAGCACAGCAAATATTTTATTTCCACTAGAGTATTCTTAGCAAGCTTCGATCTTTGGTTAAATAAGGAATCAAGTTGATGGTGAGTTTACTTTTCAGCAAAATAACTATAGTCATTATTCTTGATTATAAAATAATGAGGAAAACGGCCACCACAAGTAGAAAATCTTGTATTTTGTATGTTAGTCTTTATAGAGGAGAGTAGAAAGGACTTTTAGAGGAACTATACTTTGTTAGACAACAAATAAAATAAAAATATTGACAGGTCCTCAATTAGCACATGGCCATGTGAGCAGATAATAAAAATACTAAACAAGATAAAATCAGAGAAGATTATAGAGGGTAAATGAATAATTCATTTTATCCCTAATTACTAGTATAATATAATCCATATTTAGTAATGAAAAGTTACTTCATAATCAAGATACAGGTTAGAAACAGAAGAATAATATAGATTTTATATAGGAAAGATTGAGCAGAAAACTGTCAAGAATAATCCTGCTATTCCAGATAGATGACGAAATGCATAATGATGTCACTAACTAAAATATGGGTAAAACAGGCTTAGCAACTTATTACATTGTACTTTAGCAAATAGTAAAAAATATACTGGCATATACCACCAACTTTTTCTATGTCTCTATTCTTTAGAATTCAGTTGTGACTCCAATACAGTTCTTATTCTATCTAGTTTCTCTAGTAAATCAGCAATCAGTTGTTAGCCATCTGGTTCATAGATCTTTGTTTTGGAGATGGCTGACCATCAACTAGAGTAACAAGTAGTTATTCGGCTTAACGTTCAATGTCTGATCCAAAGCTTAAACTGTTTCTATAGTGGTCCTATTCTAACTTCATATTTGCAGTAGACTTACTGGACAAAACATGTCCTATTCAGAATCTGGAAGTCTATAGGGAAGGATACTAGTCATGGGAAGAATTGTAAGAATACAGGAACGAAGCAGCAGGTATTGAATAGGACCTGATTACTTGATTATTGAAGAAATATTAATCAATATACCCAAAAGTAAGGAAATACAAAATATTTTTTCATAGTTTTTAGTTGCAAAAAATTAAGTTTACAAGAGTTACAAGTATACCCTAGTGAACTAACCAAACTGTGGCTCAAGGACTTTGTCATAGGTGGATTGGTAGAGCAAATAGGGGGAAAAATCAGAAGGAAATATTTTAAAAAGTAAATAATAAATCATCAAATACCTATCTTAAGTGTAAACAAAACTTAAAATGTTTATCAAAAGAGGAATGTATAACAAAAAGGTGCAGACATTGAATTTTATTGTCTTATTTTCATAGTAGATCTCAGAAGTGATAATGCTACACCTTCCCCCAACTCAGTTGACTTGTGTATAGTCTAAGAATATTCCCACAAATGATTTCTTTGACCTATTGTCAGGATGGAGAAGAGTGGGGGTAAAACCTCCAGTATGTCACACTTGGGGAAAGCACTTTGCACAAGGTGATCTAGCCTGCGACCAGCCTCCCACAGCACAGTTCTCTCCATGGAAGGAAGTTGAACTCATTAGCACATTCTTATGTTCTGGTGACATCATTAACAAAGGTAAATTTAAGAAAAAGTATTGTATGCCTGGCAATGGTGGCGTATGCCTTTAATCCCAGCACTCGGGAGGCAGAGGCAGGCAGATCTCTGAGTTCAAGACCAGCCTGGTCTAAAAGAGCTAGTTCCAGGACAGCCTCCAAAGCCACAGAGAAACCCTGTCTTGAAAACAAACAAACAAACAAACAAACAAAAACCAACAAAAGAAGAGAAAAAGTATTGTAAGAGTAAAAGAGTATTCTTCAGCTCAAGTTGAAGAACTGTCTATAAACTGTTAAACCATCTCTAAGAGCAAAACTATTAATTTGAATTGTGTACATACATGTGTATGAACACGCCAACATTTCTATCAGCAGGAAAAGATAAGAAAATTTAAAATGCTAGAATAATGTTAGGTATTAATAACTGTGCTTTTATTCTTTCTTCAACTAACCATTTCAAAATTCTCTCCCATATTACAATTATTTAAGGCCAAAGAGAAATCAGACACAGTCCAAATGGAGATATGAGATCATCTTTCTTTAGTCTCACACAGTTATCAATAAAGAAATTCCCAGTCAGGTGGTGAGCAGAATAATAGCACCTATTCAAATACGCTCACCACTAAACATGAGCTGAAGTGTTCGACTACATTCTGGACAGAGAGGTATATTAGAATGTGATGAAAAATTTACACAAAATGTATTTATGAATATTATAATTCTGAAATATAAAATGACATATTTGCATAAATAGGTGAAAGAAAGGAACATGAATACTTATGTATATTCTGGAAATGTAATAGTGAATTTGAGACATTTTAAAGAAAATTTGAGTAGATAATATATAATATTATTTATTGACACTACATAAAAAACAGGAATTAGATCAGAAAAATATTTTCTGTATGTCCAAAAGGAAGGCCAGGAAAAATTATTACCAGAAACCTTCTCAAGAATCCTGGTTGTCATATTTAAAACAGTTTTATTTGTAGCTCATAGATTAAAATAAAAAAATTATAATCAGATTTAATATTGATTAAAGGTAAACACTTACCAAGTCTCTGTAAAAAATACAATGAATTAAATTGTGACTAAAAATTATATTCAATCAATTCACATTTTTTCAGAAGAAATTTTTGACATGTCACACACATACTCTGTTTTTCCAATCATATTAAACTAAAGTTGTACAAATGTCAATTTCCATTTCTCTTTCCCATCCCCTTTTGGGAAACTTTGATTGTATAGTGATAATCTTCCTAACTGGGAAATAAAAACAATTAGTTTTAAATTCTAATTTTAAATGCTAAAGAAACCAAACAATTCAACGGAGATGTGATACCATCAAATTCAAACATTAGATTTCTCTGCATAAAAATATAATCAATTATATTTAAAGAACAATAGTAACCTCATGCTATATGTTTTTCATCAATAATATAGATACAAGTAATAAACTGAAAAGTTAATATCTAGGAAATGACAGGATATTTACTTATATTAATCTTATGTTATTTTATATTGAAATATTTTTCAATATGTACCATATATTTGTTCTCCTTGATAAACCATATAATACTCCTAGAGTTCTAACATTATATTAAAAACAAAATGATGGTTTTTGTTTCAGTGTTGTACATTTGAATCATAAATAGAATCCTTCTTTCCTCCTAATTCCCTCTAGGCCTTTTCACATTCTCCTTAAGAATTGAATATCTTAATTTTCCACTCTGAAGTTTTATGGCTGCTAACACTCCTCTGTCATTAAAGGCTAAGGATGAACTTATCAATCATTATTTTCTTCTCAATAAAGAAAGACTAGGTAAAGCATAAAATGTGATTTATTCTACCCATTTTCACATTTTACTATCTATAATTTTATTTTACTGGATAACAGCAATGAAGAAATATGTATGATTTTACTCTGAAAAAAAATGCTTGTGTATTTTCATTATACACACAAGAAGGGGATTTAGAGACTTTTTAATTGCTGAAATAGAAGCATCTGGCGTGGATATTGATATGTGCATTAAAGTAATTTTCTAGATCAGTGAATTCATGTTAGAAATGGATTCTAGTTCTAAGTGTATATTTCTTCTTTTGCTCTAAAAATCTTTTAATAAAAATCATCTACTTTTTGTATTACTGAATTATTTTAAAGGTAATTTAGTACCTAATAACATGTAGCCACGGGTGGATTTATCTGAATAGCAACTGTGTGTTGGAGCATGGTTTTCTCATAAAGAAGAGCATAATTCGCTTTGCATGTCAGTGAATCCACTTATTTTATCAGATTGCATGCAGCTGAAATAATAGAAGATCAATCTTTCGCACTCTTGTAAAACACAAAAGCAATGAGTGGAGCACCAAATCTATTTGATAGGCCTGAATTTGAAAGATACACAGATATGTAACTACTAACAAATATTACTATCAGCAAATATGAAATGCAAATTACATGAGTCTGATTGAGAATAATGAAGTCATTTTGGAGACGATGCATTTCTTGACTATATATCTACAACTTGGACAGTAAAACATTTTCACTGGTAATGCAAATTTCTTGAACATATATCTTTAGTATCTGAATTAGATATTCTACAATATTTATTTTTTATGTTGATTTGACCAGTTATGATACTAGTAATATTAATATACTGTATATTGGCAAAAACTTGTAACACTTGGGTAAATAAAATTGCTTCAGTGAAATGTACATAGTTTTAAGATTTGTAAAACCAGCCAACTGAATGTATTTTCAAAGACTAGGTTTTAACTTGTTTTGATATGAAGATTATTACTGTTCATATCAGTTAGTAAGTATCGCCAGCCAGGTCATCAACCAATATATTTTCTGCCTTCACTTCAGTTAATCTTTGAATTCTGGTTGCTGGCAACAAAAATTACCTATATTTTGGAATTCTGTTATCCATGATACTTTCATTAATGATGACTGTAAAGAAAGTGAAACTACATTGGGATTATATAAACATTTCTTGTCACTGATGAGCAGTATATTATGTAAATTAAAATACTATCTAAGGAAAAATTAAATTATTCACTGAATGTTACTTAATAGCACAATGAAGGTAAAGACCATAAAACAGTTTATTACATGAGTACTTTTCAACATACAAGTAAGTACACAGAACTTCCAAAACTGATTATTATTAGAATTGCTTTGAAAACGTTAAACTAGTGTTTTTGTACTGTGAATGATTCTGAGTATCTTGACTTGCATTGCTCTAAAATTAGCCTAACTTGTTTTAAAAATGCTTTGTTTAAGACTGAGCCTACTTGGGGTGGGCCAGCTCATAGGCCTGGTTCTGGGCCTGGGTGGTAGCTGGGTTGGTCAGCTCCCTAGCTGTCCCTCCTCCTTGAGTGCCTGGACTCAAACACTGCCTCAGATAGATCACCCAATGCAGCCTACAGCAAGGACTGTGGCCAGTGCCTGGGCTTTTGGGCCCTCAGATCTAGATCCACCTCTCATATATCGCCAGTGCCAGCTTTATTGTTTTGCCCAAAGTCCAGGGCCCTCTCTCCTGATTGCTTTAGGGGACTTGGGGAGGGTGATCAGCTCTTCTGCAACCATGCCCTCAGGACTGGCTCAACTATGACTCTGACAACAGGGTCCTCTCTAGTTTGCTGCCCAGATAGAGTTCGGGGCCTGCTTTTCCGTGTGCTGACGCTGATGTAGAGCAGGTCCCTCTCTCTCTCTCTCTCTCTCTCTCTCTCTCTCTCTCTCTCTCTCTCTCTCTCTCTCTCTCTCTCTCTCTCTCTCTCGCTCTCGCTCTCGCTCTCGCTCTCTGTCTGTCTCTCTCTTTAGCCTGCCACAGAGCAAGGTGCAGAGGAAGAAGAGGGTATCTTTCCTTCACCCATGCCACTGTGCATTGGGGAAATCTGTGAACTGTAAACTGTTGGAGTATGTGAAGGTGCAAAATAGCATGACCTCCATGACACAGGACAACAGGATATGCACGAGGAGTTCCAGTAAGAGCTCATTTTTGGTAGTGTAGTCGATACTAGAGGCCTCGAGCTGGACCAGTAACTCCTGCCGGTGAACAAATTGCAAATAAAGATGAATGGAATAAAGGGTGAACTGTATCTCAGTGGGCCACAGTACAGCTTCCATGATGAGACTCTTCTGGTTTTGTTTTATTTTGTTTCTTTTGTTGGTTTGGTTTTGAATTTTCTTTTAAATTTGTTTTTTTTTTTTCTTTTGGGGGGGTGTTACAAGAGCAGAGGGAGAACACAAAGGGCTAGAGAGATAAGTGGGATTAAAATACAAGATGTGAAATGCACAAGGAATCAATATAAAAAGTGAGCCTGCTAACTGTAACTTTATTTTCCACACTAGGTTTCCATCTGCCTCCAATAGCATCCAAGGTGCACAAAACCATTTTATCAATGCTTTTTAAACACACACCACAAAATACAATATTATACCAGCTTGTAAAGGCCCAGTGCATTTAGTATTCCTTTTGATAAGATAAAAAAAAATACCTTGCCTGTCTTGATTTGTGACATTTTTGGTTCAGCATGGAAAGGAATAGGGGCAATTCTAGCAATTCTTTCTGATGTCTGAGAAAATATGTGTAGGAAAGATAAAAATTCCTTTCCTTAGTTCACTGCAGATTGATCCATCTAGGAAAAAGTCACATGTCAATTATGGGAAAAAAAGTGATTTTAGTTGCAGTTTTTGTCTATATATCACAATAATCTACCCTATTCCTGAAAAATACTTTCTTTCAATTAAAATGTTTTCTTTGTTCATTTTCATCTGTCTCCAGCAATTTTCCAAAATGTTTGCACTAAATGTGTTCATTATTTAAAATGCACTCATGAAGGTGAAAGATTAAAAAAAAGGAAAAGTTTAAAATGTTACCATGTGACTCATAGTATGTATGTACATTTTGACTAAACAGCTTATGGTTCTTTAGAAGCTACCTAGGTTTTATCTCCCCCAGGTAGTTCAAGAATACTGAATTCTAGAGCTTGTTTTGAAAACCCTTTCCTTTCCTTTCCATTTCATCTTTATTTATTTCTTATCTTTTTGGTAAATGTACTTGCAGTTACTACGTCTTTAAGGACACTAATTTTTATTTCACATTTCTGAAGAAAGCCATGATTCCATTTAGGATTGACCAGTGCATTTGAGAAGTCCAGGAAGTGCTGTGATTCTAACATGATAATTATTTAATGTTACTGAACCAATGAACTGTAGCCTATGCTTCACTGAGCAAAAGGCTTGTCGTCCAATTTAGATTGATAGAGTGCTAACTTGCAGGGCTAACAGGGTTTTATGAAAAGAGTTATTGTTTAGTTATTCATAAAAGGAAGAAGGTTGTCATAATCCATATGAGAAAAAGGTTAACAGAGTCAACTTGGGACACCTTGTAAATTATATCTGCTAAGGGGCATATCATAAATGACAACTATCAAGGAGTATGATGCCCAAATAATACATCATTACCTTTCTTGGTATGATGTGTGGGCTGTTCTATCCTTGCCCTTGAAGTACTGCCAATTATTTAAACATATGGGAAGGTCTGCTGGATTTAAAGGACAGGAAAAGCATTTTCTAGTCTTATAGAATGGAAGGAATGAGCCTAATTAGCTAGAAATAATTTAGTTAAAATGTATACAACAGGTAACATGATACGCATACTGTACACGTCTCATTATTTGCTTTTTTTCCTACTTAAACCTTCATCACACTTTCACAGAGTTCTAGAATTGCAACCAGAAGCACATCTTTATATTTTACCTTCCTGTCTTATAAAATTCTCATATTTGAATATGTTAACTGTACTTCTTGAATGAATTTCATAGCATTAAGAAAATATTTGAAGTTTTAGCCTTCTCACATCTCCAACTAAATAGGGTAGGTGATATTAAAAATTAAAAATGTTACCTGTTAAAGTACATTGGAGACCATGGCGAGGGTTGAAATGATATGATAACATGACAGACACCATTGAGGTACACTACGGTTGACAGTAAAACTGGCATTTATGCTGCACAGTCCAGGGACCAGTACTGTAACTTCCCACCGAAAAGGGTTGTCAAGTTTTTTTTTTTGTTTTTGCTTTTGTTTTTTTGGCTTTTTGAGACATGGTTTCTCTGTGTAGCTTTGGAGCCTATCCTGGCACTCGCTCTGGAAACCAAGCTGGCCTCAAACTCACAGAGATCTGCCTGCCTCTGCCTCCAGAGTGCTGGGATTTTTTTTTTTATGAATCACATATAAAGCTTTAATATGCCAGCATATTTTTGTTTTAATTCCTTGTCAAACGATTTATTGCTATTGTATGTTCTTTCTAATATCAAAATACAAAAAAGTTAATTTCCACATATTTCCTTTGCTTTATTTTAAAATCTGGAACAGCAGTGCAGATTTCTTAAAACCAATAATTATCACCTATTAAAATAAATATGAACAGTTTATATCTTGTAGAACAAAATGATCATAAAATAAGGAATTTTCTTTCTTTTTTTGATGCATTTATTTTATATGTAAAAGTGTCTTGCTTACATCTTTTGCATGTTTGTTGCCCACTGAGTTCAGAAGAAGGTCGCAAATCCTCTAAAACTGGAGGCAGATTGTAGATTTTGGGAAATGAACTCTCATTCTTTGAAATAATCACAGGTGCTCTTCTCCACCAAGCAACCTCTCCAACCCCAAAGTCTATTTCTAGTTAGAACTTAATACAAATTTCACAAACTATTAATTTTTTAACATAATGTTATCTAGTCTGAAGGAAAATTGATAATAAGCTATTCTCATATAGATACCTAGAAACAATCTCCATGCAGAAATCAAGAAAAAATTAATATGTACAATTGGATATGATAATAATCATAATGTTTGTTCATCAGTTAATACACAAGGCATTATTTACTAGAAACTGATCCCAGTTAGCAATGGAGAAAGACTATTTTTATGTTGCCAAATGCAACCATAGTTTATGAATCTAGTTTATTGTTAAAGTCTTCTCATCCTAGGTCCATTTTTCAGTAATGATGCTTTACTCTCTTAAATGGCAAATTAATGAGATTTATAGACCTTATTAATGATACAAGTTATTTAACATGTGTCCATACAACCTAAAAAATCTTATTAATTACCATCCAGTAAAGAAATGAATGCCAGTATTATTTAAGTAGTATGGAAGCTTATCCACATAAGACAGTGTGTAAAATCTAAACCTATTCCTCCAGTCAGGAATAAAATGCATCGTAAGTAATGATATCAAAAAATACAATGATTACTTCCTGTTTTGAGTAGATGTATAAAGACAAAGGGATACAAAGGTCTGATGTTATTCTAAATTTAGGACTCCAAAATAGAAGCTGCTATAGAATATTTCAGCTACCCATAGGTACAAAGACAGGAGAAAATTTCATGAGTTAAATTTATAATGGCCACTGTGTAATTTGTTTTCTAACTATCAACAAAAGTAAGCAAGACTTTGCAATTGTATAAAAAATATTACTTAACAGTAAATCACTGTTTTACATCTTAAAATCTGCTTTTGCTTCACAGGATTTATAGATTCACAAAATGCTGCCGAGGTAGCTACCCAGATTTATAGATATATTAAAAGCAGTTTTTTATTGTCTGGTACTGATATTCACCCATCAAAAAGTTAGAAGTAGTACATCTTGGTGCATTAGATAATGTACTTGATAGGAGAGTGAATTTCATTGCTTACTTGAAGAACCTAATATGATAATCAGAATTGCCTCACATTACAGCATATATTTTTACTAGAGGGAAGTATCTTGTAGGTACCCTGTAGGGTAATGTCAAAAACATTCCAAACAAATTAAGAAATTAAAGTCCATTAATAAGTATTCACTATAAGTATGTATTGAAACAATTTGTTATTCAATATCCCGTAGGAGTTGCTAACATATGATAAAGAGTGAAGGACAGTATTCAATACATTATGTATTAAATACAACCCATAAAAATTAATATGGAGTAGATTTCAACACATGATTAAGGATTCATATTACTAGATAGAGTGGACTAGAAATGAAAATTTAAATAAAATTTGACTATAACAGTCTTGGCTCACTTTCTCCTATTATTCAAAGAAATTAATATGAAGACACAGAAAAAGGAAACATTGTCTCCAACAGAAAGTGAGACTTGTCATCATAGCACAAGCAAGTCAGAAGCATGTCTGTGATCTAAAAATTGAGATAAATAAAGAAATTGACATAATGAGTTGTTTTCTTCTCACACATTTGTGAAAAAATTTCTGTCATCACAGAATGAAAACATCAAAGAACAATTTCTTTACTTTGAATGTGCCAAGTATTTGTCTCTGTGAAACTACAGTGTCCACCCTCCTACTCTTTAGTGATTACCAAGAAACAGAACGAAATTCTGTGGTCATCTCTTTCATGAATATGAATCTTTCTACATTCACTGTCAAGCCATAGGTAAACATACTAATCTTGATCACTTATAATCTCAATTTACTTTTTTGAGGTTATCTAGCATTTCTATCCTACGTAGAATGTATATGCTCTGGATATATTATGCACTGCAGTTTATAGGAAAGTAGCAGTGGCTTGTAGCACCAAAAATGAAATTACAACATTTTAATGTAAAATATAGACAATTAATTCACATAAAATCCCTCTGTTTATTGGATATCATTCTTGTTTTCAATCTAAGTCGATTTAGAATAATATACCAAAGGAAGCTGAATACAAAAAAAATAAAGTTGTGTCTTGTGATAATATACATTGGATTAGTTGCATACTACTATAAATTGAGATTTGGTTTAGGAGATTTAGCTGTAATTTACTCTCTCACTTTGCAATATGGAGCATACAACTTAACCTAAAACTAATGGAAGGTAGAAACCATAAAAACTAAACATTTCATTGAAAAATACAAATAGAAGAAAATTCCTTGGTTCATGAAAAAAGAGAAAAATACACTGGATATTACAAATAATGCTGATATGAATGTAGTGGAAAAGATATCCTTGGGGTATGAATGTGCATCCTTTGCGTATATGCCTAAGAGTGGAATTGCTGGACCTTGAGGACCTGGAAGTAACCTAGATGCCCCTCAACCAAAGAATGGATAAAGAAAATGTGGTACATTTAAACAAAGGAGTACTACTCAGCATTAAAAAATAATGGCATATTGAAATTCACAGGCAAATAGATGGAACTAAGAGAAACCATCCTGAGTGATGTAACCCAGAAAAAGAAAGACAAACATGGTATGAACAAAGGATAAGCAAAGGATCCTACAGTCCAGAAACCCAGAGGTAGGAAACAAGGAAGATCCTAATGGAGACATACATGGACTCCCTGAGATGAGGAAAGGGACATGATCGCCTTAGTAAATTGGGAGCACACGGGAAGGGGAAGGGAGGTAGGAAGAAGAGGAGGGGGAAAACTGGGAGTAGAACTTGCGGGATCAGGAAGGTCAAGTTTGGGGAAGAACAGAGATGGAGAGCAAGGAAAGAAATACCTTAATAGAGGGAGCCATTATGGGCTTAATTAGAAACCTGGCACTAGGGAAATTTCTGGGATCCACAAGGATGACCCCAACTAAGAATCTAAGCAATAGTTGAGAGGCTAACTTAAATGCCCTTCCCCTATAATGAGATGGATGACTCCTGATGGGGCAAGTCCTTTTGTGTATATGTTTATCCAATTGTTGAATAAAGCACTTTTGGCCAATGAAAGAGCAACGCAGGTGGGACTAGGAGTTAAGGAGGATTCTGGGAAATGTAGCAAATGGAAGTCTTGTGATACAGTCAGGAAGTGAAATAGCAGGCAGACTCATATAAGCAAGGACAAAAAGGAAGTCGCTCTCTCTCTTCCTCTTGCTCTCCCACTTCCTCTCTGCTCTGGAACCGCCATGTGATCCCGGCAAGAGAAGATGCCTGCTGCAGGCCTCTCCATAAGATAAGTCTTTAGATTAATAGTTATGGTTGATAACTAAGACTGAGATAGCATATAAGAAATCCTAGTCAATTGGCCAGCAGCATTGTAAACTAATATAAGACTCTGTGTGTATTATTCTGGGCACCCATGTGGTGGGCAGAACTTGGATGGCTGGCAGAATGACGTATCATTACAACTACTTTAAATGACATCATAGAGCCTTGATCCAGTAGCTGATGGAAACAGAAGCAGAGATTCACTGTTAAGCAGTGAGTCAAAATCTTGGAATCCAGTTGTAGAGAGGGAGGAATGATGAACAAAGCAGTCAAGACCATGTTGGTTGGGGAAACCCACAGAAACAGCTGACCTGAGCAAGTGGGATCTCACAGACCCCAGACTGACACCTCCGGAACCCACATAAGACCAAATCAGGCACCCTGAATGTGGGTATCAGTTGGGGGCCTTGGGCAGTCTATGGGGTTTTTGGCAGTGTAACCAGTATTTATCCCTAGTGCACAAATGGGTTCTGGGTGCTCATTCCCTATGGACTGACACTTTCTCAGCCTATATACATGGGGGAGGGTGCAGGTTCTGCCACAAATGACATGACAGACTTTGATGATTCCCCATGGGAGGTCTTATCCTCCCTGAGTAGATAGGGTATGGGGTGGGGGGATGGAGGTGAATGGGAGGACAGTAGGGAGAAGCAACTGGGCTTGGTATGTAAAATAAGATAGTTTTTAATTTAAGTAAAATTTAATTCGGGAATACATTGAATAGAACATTTATGTGAGTAATTATGACAGTTTCTTAGCAAGTAATATACTCAGTAGGATCCAAGGAACATAGTCTCAATGTAAAAACAAGGATTAAAAGTATGATAATAGGAAATACTATTTAAAAACAGAAATATAGAGGGGGCTATAAAAATACAACTGGAAATGTAAATGTTCAGGTGGATAGGCTGCAGATACTGCCCCATGTCAGAGGTTGTGGTTAGCATGTGTGAGACCCATGTTCAAACTATAGCATGGATATGCACACACACACACACACACACACACACACACACACACACACACACACACACACACACACACAGAGAGAGAGAGAGAGAGAGAGAGAGAGAGAGAGAGAGAGAGAGAGATCCATACATATTACTTGGAATCACCTACTGTCAGTGCTAGGAGGGAAAGGGTGTTAGTAGAGGAAAAATTTGAAAAACTGGTGAGAACTAAAAATACAACTGGATTAACTCACATAAAATGGGGCACATGACTCTAATCTAATCATTTGGAAATAGAGGACAGAGTATCATGCGTTATAGATCAGCCTGTGCTATATATGGCCTCATGATGTGCACATGTGCCCACATTTGCTCATGCTCTCTCTCTCTCTCTCTCTCTCTCTCTCTCTCTCTCTCTCTCTCTCTCTCTTCTCACACACACACACACACACACACACACACACACACACACACACACACACAAAGATAAAACAATGAGCAAGCTATTGATAGATATAGTACAGAGTAGTTTCGGCTGAACATTGGAACAGTAGACAAAAACTTGAACATATTTGAGACTCTGAGGATTCAATATAAAAGTTGAAAGCATAGATTTCACATGAGAACTGAAAACTGTTGTGACCTCGTAGACAAACAAGGTTATGAGCCCTCAGTTAGTCTATGACCTGAAAATCTCTAGATTTTAAGAGTATATTTGAACATCTTTATAGTATTCAAGTAGATTATTCTCAAAAGATGCAAATGTTTGGAATTCCTTTTCAACTGTAATTGCCACAGGGCAGCAAAGTAAACAGCTATGAGCTGGAGAGGCATTCAGTATTCATGGGCATTATTTCTTTAGGCATAGAAAGGGTATTTCCTGCATTCATTGCAAGAACAATACCCAGCATCCAAAATATAATAAATGTTAAAAATTGAGCTCTCTGCATTCTGTCAGCTCTGAAAAAGCTTAATTTTCTAACATTATTGAAGAAAAAGCAAAATACAAGGGATCAGTAAATGTCTGATGACCTGAATTTGACCCCTGCACACAATCTAAAAGGAGAATTGACCTCTTAAAGCTATTCTCAATTCCACATCTACGTTGTACCAATCATATGCCACACTGTGTGTGTGCCTCACCAACACACATATTGTATATTCACAAAAGTAAACACAACTCTACACGCAGAAAAATGCAAACATTCACATAATGATAATGAGTAACATTTACAAAAAGGAAACAATAAAATGACCCAGAAGCCCAGATTTTATTTTCTACCAACTCTACCATCTCAGTGACCTACTAACTTCATTGGTCATAGTTCATCCATTTGTAAATAGTATGATTATATTGGGAACATCACAGCATTGTTGTCAACACAAAAGGAGATAATTAAATGGCAAGTAATCTTATAATGCTTTTGTTACACAAATGTTTAGTAATTATTAATCATTTAGGGGTCTTGCAGCAATTTCATCGGAAAACACAAATAGGCTTCTCCATTCTTTTCTGGGTGTGACCCTCTTCCTGATATGGTTGTGTTAATGAATAAAGAATTAAAGACTTTGGCATTTCATATAGAAAATGGTTCCTGTCGATTTTTTCAAATGCTAATTGGAAATTTGGTTATGTAACAACAAATACATTTTCATATAACATCAATAATTATTTAAAGTTAGTTTTCAGTCATGTTGCTTTTTATTTTAAATATTTTTCTTTCTCTTTGTATAAACAAACACACACATACATGTGTTGTACATGAATGTGTGTGTCTATGCTTACATATAAGGGTATGAAGGCCAGAGGCCATCTGGTACCTTCATTGATGACATCCAACTTTATTTTTGAGTCATGTTTCTCATAATCAAAATTTTATCCATTGACTAGTCTATCTTTGTAGCACATTTTTTCTAATACCCCGTCTCCCTGTGTCTTTACTGAGATTACAGACAGAGCACCATGCCTTCCAGGCATTTATTAAGTGGGAGGTGGGATTCAAACTCTCATCCTGACATTCATCTGGCCACACTTTCGTCACTGAGCCACCACTCTAGCTCATTTATGTTTTTAATGTGTTATGTTTTCCAATAGCATATACAATGAACTGTTATTTTCTCTCTGGAAGAAAAATTGTTGATTTTAAGACTTTTAATATCTGTGCATTTTTATCATAAAAATTTAAAAAATAGTGTAAACTACATTTATAATTACAATTAAAACCTTAAATGTATTTTATAATAATAAGTAAAAAAATTCCACTGTAGATTTTATTATAAGGTAATACTCCTATCTTATTATGGCTTCCTATTTCCTCCATAAACTATATAGTTATATAAAATTACCATTGAAATATAACAAAAATATAAAAAAAAAAAAACAAAAAAAGAATATATCTTGAAATGGAAAATCCGGTGAAGTAAGTCAATTTTCAAGGGGGATATGGGAAGTGACATTCCCAAGTGATAATCATGAGGACACTATGTAAGGATGGAAAGAATAAATGGATAGCACTTGGAGGGAAAGATTAGAACAGCCATTGCCATTCTGATGTCTAGATTATGAAGTATTGGGTAGATATAAATGAGAAAAGAATCACAATCAGGTTGATGAGAGTCAAGGATCATTTTGACAGCTCCAGATTGGCAACTGATTACAGGATGGTAGGCTTTGAGCTGGAAGATCAAGGATGAGTTGTGTAATGGTCAAAATGAGAGATGGCGACATCACAGACCTGCCTAGTACTGTACAATGTGTTACGAGGGTGGCATACTTGAATGAAGAGATACTTTCCTCAATCTCAATCAATTGGCAAGATGGCAATAAATCATGAACTTCTACAAAAGAGTTACTGGAAGGGAGATCAATATGAAGCCAACTTTATATAGGTTAGGTGGAAGTGATTTCCAAGCAGTTATATCACTGTGAGTATGCCAGTAAAATGGCATACATCAGTTAAATAAAATGACACAGAATACGTCTTGCACAAATAAAGAATGTACTATGACCCTCCTTCTCATAACTTATATTATGAATAATCTGTATGTGGCAGTAAATAAACATAGCTGGAGGAGCACTTTCTACAAAGTAGTTTCTCTCTACAAACAAGACAGAGACTTTTGCTTCCAGATCAGTTGAGTTTATAATCTGGCTATTACCAGGCTTTCTCTAAGCATTCATACCTGCTTGATGCAGTGAGAACTTCATACTGCAGTTTAACATAATCTTATTTAATTATCTATCATTTGTATTTAAATTCTTTGACTAGGAAAGGGACTCTCATTATGCTTAAACTATGTCCTAGTTATTTGCACAATCACTTTAATAAAAAGTTAAACCACTTCTTTCATCTATTCTTTCCACAAAATCTACTGTATGTACACATAATTTGTCATCTTCCAGAATAAAAAATGGGGTCATATGTGCTTCTGCTTCAGGGCCAAGCACTTGTTAGCTCAAGTCCACATTTTATCTGAGCTCTCTGTGTTTTTCAGAGAAACCCATCTAACTATAGCCAATGACACAGACCTTCCCTTACAGTAACTTCCTGGTACCCAAAAAAAGTACCTCTTTTCAAAGTCGTAATTCCAACATTCTTTTCAAGGTCAGCTAGTAAGTGCATACCAACAACCTAATTACTTTGCCCTTTAAATATGTGTCCCATTGTCCTTTGCCTGAGAATCTCCCCTAAATCTTGGACAGTTTTATTATTTTAACTTCTCTACAGAATATGCTGGAATGATTCACTTGCCCCTTCATTCCTAGTGCTGTGATTAAAGCTCTACACTACAATGCCTGGAAATTCTTCTGTTCATTTTAGAATAATCCTATATTTTTCCCAACCATATAAACTAAGATGGCCATACTTGTCCATCTTTGTATCTAGTTTTTCCAGAAAAAAAACTATTAATGATGACAAAATACAGATTTCATAGCACTTTCAGTCTTATCCATGTTGAAGGTGGCAAAAGATTTTAACCACTAAGAAGCAAAAGCATATTTTCACTCAGTATTTTAATTCATTTTGTATTATTAATATATAATGTTCTACTTTATACAAAGTTTTAATTTTATAGTAACAGATTTTATTAATACAGTTAAATGCTTTTACTTAGGATGTTTTCAAACCAATTTTATTGCTTACAGTCTAACATGTATCATCTAATTGTCTACGTACATATTTTATACTCTATCTATCTATCTATCTATCTATCTATCTATCTATCTATCCATCTATCTATCTATCTATCATCTGTCTAATCATCATTAGCACCAGCACTATACCATCACCATCATTATTAAAAATCTATTTCTGTGTATTATTCTTGCCATATGCATAGGTTTAAAATTACCAGATTAAACCAACTTTACATAAAATGATTTGCCCTTAATAAACATATACTGACATTTCTCTCTATTCACCAAAATAATCAGATAGACTATATAGCATTTAAGATGACTTTTGGTATTATTTGTAATCTTGATGTAAGAATGTACATGGGAATTTATATAGGATATCCTACCCCTTATAGAGAGGTTCATTGGTTTTAAATGGAAATTTAAACTGTGTTCTAGCCTTTAGAAAAGGAATTTCAATTCATACTTATGTCCAAAGGAGAGAAAAAGTCCAATCAGTGATACTTATATTGTATAGTAAACACAGTTAAAAAATGGGTAAGTTCAGAGATCTCTCCCCAATGTTCCAGCTGTGGATCTTAGTAATTTCTTCCTTTTCTCTCTTTGTACATACTCTAACAAAAAAAACAACATTGATAATAAAAAGAAATATTGCCCACTTAAGTTGTGCATGACATAATCTAAATATATATGGGAGAATCAGCTAAAAAAATTTATAAGCAATTAATATCTTAACATATTTTATTAATTTAATTTACTCATTATTTTACATCCAGACTGCAGTTCTCATTTCCCTCCTGTCCTCCCATTTCCTCCCCACACCTCTCTTCTGTCCCCACCAATCCACTCCTCCTCTGTTTCTGTTCAAAAAGGGACAGGTCTCCTATGGGAGTGAACAAAGCATGACATATCAAGTTGAATTTGGATTACGCTTCCCCCGTGTATTAAGTTTTATTTGCCACCCAGTATGAGGAATAGGTTCACAAAAGACTACCAAAGCCTCAGGGACAGTCCCTGCTCCCATTGCTAGGAGTATCAGAAATAGAGCAAGTTATACAACTGTCACACATATGTAGAGGTCCTAGGTTGTTACCTTGGGCTCCTTAGATTTGATTATCTGTGAGCTCCTATGAACCCAGGTTAGTTGTCTCTGTGGGTTCCCTTGTGATGACCTTGACCATCTTTTTATGTAATTTTTTATACTGTTTTACAGTTTTGTTGAATGTTAATGTAGTAAGTATTTTTAGAACACTTTATTGTTTTAGAAATTTAGTCATAACTACTATTAATTTTGAGGGAAGAACATAACAAATGAAAATACTATAATATGATAAAAGAATCTATTTTGATGTAACTCAGTGTATAACTTTAAAAATAGTCAATAAGAAATTACTACAAATAAAAAAGTAAAAAGTAAATATAAAAATATATTCACATAGTTATAAATGGATCAAAACTATTTTATTATAATTTAGAAGCATTTCTGATGCTTTGTGTAAATTATGTACAGAGACAGCATAGTTCCCTGTGCTGCCCACACTGCAGACTATCTGTGAATGAACAGTGACTTCTGAGAGCCTCATGCTCTTTGTGATGAATTATGCAGAGGTTCCATTCCCGAATTATGCTGAAGTGCTAAAAGTTCATGTCTGTGCATTATTTGGGACTCATAGAGATGTAGTAGACATGTTTCTATTTTTTCTTTACATAGAAGCAAAAATTTTGTGTAGAATAAATGTCACTGAATGCACAATTAGATGGACTGAAAAGCTCATATAAACTGATTTTCTTACGGACAAAATCAGTATCCATTTTTCAAGGATGCAGATGAGAAAAAATTCAAAGTAACTTGCTTTGCATGATATGTTTCAAATCTCACTAACACTACTGGGATTTCACCAGAACAACTAGAATATTGATTTTAATATTTCCCCAATATGGACATTTTATTTTTACCAACAAAACAAAACATTTCTTCCAGAGTGATGAGAGTTAAGAAGATTTTGTATTTATGTATGGTGTAAGTTATGGTGAATAAATACTTTATAAAAATGAAGTTACCAAAACACTCAGAGACCACTAAAGACCTTTTGAATATTTTATAGACTGTAAAACAGTAATAAAAGTGTTGTTTTCATTTCATAAATGTGTATATTATTCTTTAAGTCTATAGTTGTGCTGTGCACATTTATTTATCATAAAAATAACATCTGAGCCTTTCATTCTCAAATAAGTTATTTATAACAGAGCTTCTTGTATTTGGAGCATTGGTGATTTTGAATTCTATTGCTTACATAGTAGCTATCAAAGTAGGGAAAGGACAAACTTTGTTATCCATAAGGTACCAAGGACCAGAGAGAATGCTAATCATTTTCTGATGTGTGATGAATGCATCTATTTTCACTTGATCTCTACTTTAGATTAGTAAGCCTTCTAGGTACTCTTTGCCTTTTTCTTTATGTCCATGATAATTAATCTTGGTTGTCAATTTGACATCCTTGGAAGTAGAAGCTCAGTGGAGAAATTGCTTCCACCAGATTGGCTTGTGATCCTATCTGTGGAGACACTTTTATTAGCAGTGGTAGTGTTAAAATATGGAAAAGACATAGCTCACTGAGGGTGGTGCCAACCCTGAGACCATGGGTCTGTTTATCTGAAACGTAGCTGTGAATAAGCAGGAAACAAGTCAGTAAAAACTTTATTGACATGACTTTGCTCAGTGGTGTCCCCCTTCCTTTCTGCCACCAAAGTTGTTTTTGGTCACAGCAATAGGAAGCAAACTGGATCGATTTATCAGAGTTTTAAGTCTCTTAAGGAAACATGTTCTAGGAAAAAGGGTCAATGCATAAAACATCCACCTAGGAATGACTGACTACCATTAAGGAGAGAAGACAGTGCTCACATTTTCTGAGAACAAAATTTCTACAATGAAAACATAGCCTGAGATACAAGGATAATAGTGATACTCTCATCAAAGTGGATAAAAAGAGTAAGTAGCAAAACATAAAGGTATTTTATATCAATAAGCAATCTGTCTTGTCCCATCTTCTTCTTATGAAGGATGCTGTGTTTAAAGTTGTATTTGTATTTGTTTCTCTCTTATTGGAAAAATGAATATGTAGTCATGGTCAGTCAAGCTTTTAGGGCCAAAATTAAGAGGAATTCATGTGTATATTAGGCAGTGGAAATTGTCATGGATCATACTACTTCTACCTGGGGAGTCTTAGTCATATTTAACAATATTTGTTCTTAAATTTTGTGAATGCTAAACATTTGCTTGTAATAAAACTAAATTAAATATGGAACTGCCAAAAAATAGACATTGCTTTAAATAATAGGACACACATGAATAAATTCCCCTATGCTTTAGAGACAAACATAATAACTACAAGTAATTGTGCGGACATATCATGGTCAAAATAGACCTTTAAATGAATCTTTTACTAGGAATGGTGAACATTTAAACATGTTCTGGAAAGAATGGCCTGCCAGGAGAAAAAATTGCTAGCCATGTTTCTTTTTGAGCTCATAATTACCATCAGCATATATTGCTTGTCTCTTCTCTGTGCGTAGTGGTAAGGCGATGATGATCAGCATCACTGGCCACCATCTAGGTGTCCAATGCTAAATTAAGTTTCTCTGATTTATATTCATTGCTTCATGTGTGTCCAGGCTCATCTGTTCTTACAAGCTGCTCTGTTGTGCTCCTACCAGCAAATTGTGTGACAGTACCAACCTGGTGCTAATTTACTGAACTCTGTACTCTGTGCTACCAACAGAACAGTTCCCATTTTATATAGTTTCCTGCTCATTATTGTTTTTCTTTTTTTCTTGCCTTTGTCTCTAAGTAAGCATTGCCAAGCCAATAATCTACCCACAGTAATTAAAAGCCCATGAAGCAAGTCAAAAGTACCCTTTTCCATCTGGTGAACTGCAGAGCTTTACATTATTTGTGCACCCTGGTGAAATATACAAAACTTCCATTCAATAAGTTAAGTCGTCCTAGGTGAAATAAATACCATTGCTCAGACAAGGAAATCTTTTTAAGTCATAGTTTTGAAGAGGTCCTTGAGGAATTTCCAACAAAATCAAAAGATTACATTTAGATTTCTCCATCAGTATCTGATTCACCTTTTACTCCTGTTATGGTGGAAAATTCACCTCAGCTCCTGGTATCCATATACCCAAAGAGTCTGGAGTGTAATGGTGGGTTCCACCCTAGCTCCTTCCCCCCATCTCCCTCCAAACTCCTGCATCTCAGAAAGCCTGACAAATGATGACCTCTCCCCCAGAGATGCTCAAGACCACTCCCACAGGGTATTTAAACTGCCTCCCAGAAACTAGATTTTTCTCGTCTCCCTTTCAGGTCTCCTCTGTGGGGGGCTGGAAGGCCATCCAGGAATGCTGTATCCATTAAAGGTGGGCCTTTTCTAATTTGGTTTAATTTGGTCCGATTTGGATTGCTGTGTAGACAGAGAGGCTTATAGGGGTAGAGAAAACTTTCATCTGGCGGTTCCACTGAGGGAGCTGTTTTTTCCCCACCAGGCCAGGGGCCACATGGTGGGAAAATAACATTTTCCCCCATACTTGCTCTCTGCCAGGCTAGATCAGCTTTCATCTGGGTAAGTTGTCCTTTCTAAGTCATTGCCTTAGAGGCCCAAGGCCTCCTGCGACTTTCTTTCTGGGTGTCCTGCCAAAGTTGTGGCCAAGTCAACCTCCTGACCTGTTACTGGGACAAGGACCTGCCTTCAAAAGATGTTCTTTTCAAGGGAGTATCCCACATCCCCTCTGCTTTTGATCCAAGGTCTATCACAGTGGACGAATTGTAGTAGGCTTTGTGTTCCTACATAGACTTGTGAAATGGGCACCTGACATTCAAAGCCAGATCCCCAAATGCCCTTGGGTTGCCTTTTACAAAATCTTCTTAAATTGGGGCTATCTGACTCCATAGGTCCTGAACTCCTGATTTCTCTTTGCACTAAGGTTTGGCCTCAATATGCTCTTGACAATGGGACAGAATGGCAACTGGAGGGATCTCTTGAATTTTCCATCCTCCATGATCTTGAAAATTTTTGCCACCATGGGGACAAAGGACACAACCTCCATATGTCCACAGTTTCTCAGTAGATCGCACCAGCCCTTCCCTCATTATCCAATACTAGTCTTGTTGGCTAGGTTCATAGAACCTCCAGATTCCACCATTTGGCTTCATCCAGCTGCAGCTCAACCCAAGACAACTCTGTCAGCAGCATGCTACAGATGCGGGCAGGATGGTAATTTGGCAAGATATTGCCTGGACCCTCAGCTATCTGCTGTCAGCCTGGGCACTGGAAATCAGAATGCCCCATGCTGGCTTGTCCTGTATGCCATGACATGGTGGTTCAGCCTCACCAACACCGGCAGCTGAGACTGTGCCAGACCTTGAACTACTCAGCTTGGTGGAGGACTGATGAGGCCCTGCCATGTTGACTCCCATTGCCCTCTCCTAGCCTAGGGCAACATTGCAGGTAGCAGGTAAGTTCGTTAGTTAATGGACATTGGAGCTACCTATTCCATTTTGACTTCTCACTCAGTTCCCACAATTCCCTCTGCAACTTCTGTATCCATTAAATTTGGGCTTCTTCTAATTTGGTTTGATTCGGTCTGATTTGGATTGCTGCATCAGCGGAGAGGCTTATTGCGGTATAGAAACTTCTCAGCTCCCTTACCTCATTTCCCAAACACTCCCTTCTCTATATAATAGGCTTAAGTAATAAAACTGTAAGTTTCTAAAACTTATAGAACTGTTTTCTGTCAAGTCATTCCTGTGAATCTTATCTTCCCTATAATATCTGACTCAACATCTATTAATTTTCAGCACATAGACACAGCTGTTTCTCTTCTCCAGTTCATAAAAAAATCACCTCAATTGATGTTCTTTTGTGACTCAGAAAAACGATACCCCAAAGGGTAGATCATGACTCATGGTTCACCTTGGTGGGAATAAAAGGGGGAGAAACAAGAGAGAAAACTGTAAACAGGAGACAGCCTTCTGAGAATGACTTGTGAATCCCAAATTTACATCAAAATGAAAAGTAGGCCTGCTCTTTCTCCTGTTTTTTGCACAGGAGTTGGTCACAATGCAACTCTTAACAATTTTGCTGTAGGTGTTTCAGAACCCCAGCATAAAATGGCCTTTTTAACCTTTTATTTTCCCCAGTAAACCATGATTGAATATTTTCTATGCTTTCTTCTTGTTAGCCTGTCTTTTATTACAGGGCTGTCAACTGCAATGAAAAATAAGAAAGGAGTAAACACCTGTCAGGTAACTCAATTTCCCACAACGTCACTAGATAGAAGACAGACAGACAGATGGACTGACAATTCTGGCAAGACTATACTTTTTCTTTCTTCAGAAAAATAAGTATATTGTAGGAGAAACTTTGGCCAGCCTACCCAAGCTGTAATCACCCGGCCTGCCTTCCCCTCCCCCCACCTAGGTTAGCCTGCAGGAACATCGACATGCATGGTAGGCACTTTCTCCCTGAGCCAAGCCACCAGCCCTGCCTCAAAGCCCAGAGACACCTGACTCAGACACTAATGAGGAAAGGAGAAGCAGAACCAGCTGCCTGAACCAAATAGGACCTTGGGAGGGGGTAGCCAGGCAGGTCTGACTTCCATAATGAAGCACCATGCTCTGCTACTCTGCTACTCACTGACTTCCTGTGCCAGCGTCATTGGTGCGGCTTCTTCCCACCCCCTCCCCCAAGGGGTATCCCAGCAGTGTAACCCACAGCAGTATACTGAATATATTGCTGGGGAGGACAGTTTGCAATGGGAGGGGCAGCAAATAGGAGTACTACCTGTAGCCACACTGTGTGTTTCATAAAACAAATTTCAAATTCTTTGTATCTTCTCAGCTGCAAGCTTTAAGTTATATAAATGATGAATGTGATTTTTATAATATATATATATATATATATATATATATATATTTAAAATCTTGGCTTTTATCATGTATGACCCAATGTTTCTGTGCACTAAAGAATAAATAGATGAACAAAAACATATCTTCAGACAAAAAAAAATCTTTTCTTTCTTACAACCTAACAAACCGATTAGAAGACTTAATTACTTTTTATGGTTGTTTTTGTGGTCTGAGTGGCACGTAATTGTCATGCAAAGTATCAATTCTGGTTTCAGTGTCACACTTTCACATGGTAGATGGAATCCAATAAACATTATAAATGTGTTGATTCAACATGTAAAATCTTCATATATCATATGTTATTACAACAAAACTGCCTATATGAAACAGCTAGAGCTTCTTATTAGACAAATTATAACACATATAATATCACAACTCTCATTTCTAGTCTTAAATAAATTTTATTGATAACAATGCTAAAAGAAAAAATCACTTAATACTAAGTGCATGTAATTTGTGATTCCAAATTAAGAAATTGAAGGCCACATGAACAAAGATTTATTTTATACCAGTAGAGATTTATCAAATAAATCACCTTCGTCAAATATCCTTACAATACATCAAAAAGAAATTAGGAGAACAGAACTGATGGAGCTTGTGTATCAGTTCTTAAAGTCTTATAATGACATAAGGACATATTAAAAATAAGGAAATTTTTTGATATCAAAGTCTTAAATAAAAATTTGGCTTCATCTTTAAATTGAAGGAAGTAACTATTTAGTATCATGCTTACTTTTGCACAGATATTTAAAAATTATGTCCAGTTAAAATTTGGAAGGAATAGACATCATGTGTTTTTTTTTTTAATTCAAAAACAAAACAAATAAAAACAGTTGTAAAATTTCTGTATTAATTGTAAGCACCAGAAATAGAGAGTTCTTCAGGAAAACAGCATTTAATGGATATGACAGGGAGATTGCACATATGAATTCAAGTAGGCTGGGACTGCATGCAAAAAATCTGTAGGAGATGAAGCCAGTGAATTGCTAGTGTGGATGAAAGAAAGCCTCATGCAGACCCACCCCTAGCTTAGAAGCTTTGTGAATTGAGGGCTGCTAGAGTAAGAATGTTCATTTTCATTCTCAGATGCAGGCCCAGAGAGACTACTCATGCTCCCATAGATGCAATTACAGCATGGCATAAGACTGCAGTAAGTAAGCAAATCAATGAGCTTAGAAAAAGAACATGTGAGAAAATTGTGGCAAGACATACAAGAGACGTCAGAATTGAAGGAATGGGGACATGAGAGTGACTAAAAATGATATTCATGTATGACAAATTCTCAGGCAGTTAAAAAAATTGAAGTTAAGAAAACAATAAATCGTGAAAACATTCACAAACTTACTGAATATTAATTCTCGGTAATATTTGATGACTAACATTAACACTTCAGGCTTTATATCGTTTCTTTAGACTCAAGTTCTATATTGTGGTCAATACCTCATTATTTTCTAATTTTTATCTAGAAACAATCATTTTACGTATCAATCCCAGTTCCCTATCCCTCCCATCCTCCCATGCTCCCTACCAACTCCCCCTCCTTCTCCCCAAGGATGGGGAGGACTTCCATGGGGGAAGCACCAAGGTCTGTCACATCATTTGGTGGAGGGCTTAGGCCCTCCTCCATGCATCTGGGCTGCAATAGTATCCCTCCATAGGGAATGGGCTCCCAAAGACCACTTGTGCACTAGGGATAAATACTGGTTCCACTGTTAGAGGTGCCATACCCTGCACAGACCTCCTTATTGGCACCCACATTCAGAGGGTTTGGTTCAGTCCAATGCTGGTTCCAAAGCTTTAAGACTGGAGTCCATGTGCTATCACTAGTTCAGGTCAGCTGGTTCTGTAAGTTTCTCCAGAAAGGTGTTGGCTGCTTTGCTCATCCTTCCTCCCTCTCTACAACTGGATTCCAGGAGTATGGCTCAGCGCTTAGCTGTGGGTACCTGCTTTTGCTTCCATCAGCTACTGGATAAAAGCTGTTTAGGGGGTTTAATTTGGTCCTATGTTGGTTCCCCAGCTTAGGTCTTAGGTCCATGAGTTCCCACATTCTCAGGTCACCTGTTTCTGCAGGTTTTCGAAACATGGTCTTGAACCCTTTATTGGTCATTCCTCCCTCTCTGAAACTTGATTTCTGGAGTTGGGCTCAGTGCTTAGCTGTGGGTGTCTGCTTCTGCTTCCAACAGTTACTGGATGAAGGCTCTAGCATGGCATTTAGGGTAGTCAGCAAAGAAGCTAAAACTATACAATGGAAAAAAGATTTCAACAAATGGTGCTGGCATAACTGGATGTGGACTTGTAGAAGACTGCAGATCAATCCATATCTATCAGCACACACAAAATTTTAGTCCAAATGGATCATAGACCGAAACATAAATCCAGCCACATTGAATCTCTTAGAAGAGAAAGTGGGAGGGTCCCTTGAGCGAATTGTCACAGGAGACTACTTCCAGAATATGCCAGTAAGACAGAAACTGAGATTGGCAATTAATAAATGTGACCTCCTGAAACTGAGAAGCTTCTGTAAGGCAAAACAACACAAACAGCATCCCATAGAATGGGAAGAGATCTTCATCAGCCCCACATCAGACAGAGGGCTGATCTTCAAAATATACAAAGTACTCAAGAAGCTAGCCACCAAAACACCAAATAATACAGTTGAAAAGTGGGGCATAGAACTAAACATAGAATCCTGAATAGAGGAATCTAAAATGGCTGAGAGAAACTTAAGAAATTGCTCAACATCCTTAGCTATCAGGGAAATGCAAGTGAAAACAACTCTGAGATACCATCTTATACCCTTTAGGTTAGAATGGCTAAAATGAAAAATACCAATGACAGTTTCTGTTGGAGAGAATGTGGAGAAAGGGGAAAATTCCTCCATTGCTAGTGGGAGTGCAAACTTGTACAGCCACTTTGGATATCAGTATGGCAGTTTCTCAGAAAAATGGGAACCAGCCTTCCTCATGATCTAGCAATCCCACTCTTAGGAATATACTCAAATGATGCACATTCATAAAATGTGCATTTGTTCAACTATGTTCATAGCAGCATTATTTGTAATAGCCAGAACCTGGAAGCAACCCAGATGTCCCTAACTGAAGAAGGATGGATAGAGAAAATGTGGTACATTTACACAATGGAGTACTAATAGGAGGAAAAAACAATGGAATATTGAAATTGGCAGACAAATGGGTGGAACTAGAAGAAACCATATTAAGTGAGGTAACCCAGTCACAGAAAGACACATGACATGTACTCACTCATATATGGATATCAGACATAGACCAAAGTATTAGCAGCCTACAATCCAGCCACCTCCAGATAAGCAAGGAAACAAGGAGGGCAGTAAGAGAGACATACATGGTCCCTCAGTGAATAAGGAAAGACAAGAGCCCCTGAAAAAATTGGGAACATGGGGGGAGGCAAGTGGGAGATAGGAGAAAGAGGAAGGGAGAAGGTGGGGGATAAAATGAGGGATCAGAAAAATTGAGTGGGGCGAGGAATACAGGAGAACAAGAAAAGAGACCCATCAAAAGAGGGAACCATTATATGTTTAAAGAGAAATCTGGCAGTAGGGAATTGTATAGAGAGCCACAAGGAAGACCTCAACTAGGAACCTAAACAACGGTGGAGAGGCTACCTTCTGTTCTCTTTTTTTTGTAATGAAAAATGATATTCGAAACAAATAGCACCATAAGTCTGGTGATAGACATCTACTTCTGCCAGTTGCCAGCCATGGTAAAGAGGGTGGTATGGGAAACAGATAAACTGTTCCTGATTCCTTCTTTATAAATGTGAATGAACATAAGAACTCAGACTTCCAACTCAGAATTGGCAATTCCGCCAAAATGATGATTACCCCAAAATAGTAATATAATCCAATATTCAATATAATTCAATATAATTCAATCTGATTTACAAAGATAGATCTACACACAAACACCACACACATAAAACATGTTACTAGAGAGATTGAAGCATAGTGTGTGCACACAGGAGAGGGGGTAAATGTGAAGTGGAGCAGTCCCATCCCCTGCTCTCACACTGGGAGAACTATGGGTTATGCATATGCAGATGAAGATCTGTAGGATCCACAATCTACAATTAGAATTCATTATTGCCTTAGGGTCAAAGATGATCTAAGAATAGAGTCCAATTAGAAATATGGTGACATTGACACATAGAAACCAATTATATCCAAAGTGTTAATTTTGATCTTTGATTTTCACAATAACTCAGTCAAGAAATTCCTCATAATCAGTAAGGAGAGAGAGAGAGAGAGAGAGAGAGAGAGAGAGAGAGAGAGAGAGAGAGAGAGAGAGAGAGAGAGAGAGAGACAGACAGAGACAGAGACAGAGAGAGAGACAGAGAGAGAGACAGACAGAGAGAGACAGAGAGAGACAGAGAATGAGGGAAAGAAAGAGAAAGAAAAGATAGGTATGTAGATAAATGATAGTTAAAAGGATGATAAATGGAGATGGTGCTTGTGCAGGTGTCCTAACAGGTTTAAATTCCAACACCCTTTAAGTTTCATGGCAAGAAATCTTGTGTCATTACAAATGACAGCCTTTAAGTTATGCGTGGTACCTTGCCAAAGAATTATTGTTTGGAGTTTTTTCATGTAAAACATTCAATATAATTATTTCATTTTTCTTTCTCTCCCCTTCCTTTAAACTCTCACATGTATCTTCTCTTCCCTTGCTTTCTTTCAGATACATAGCTTCTGCTTTATTTTTTATTCTTAGAGCAAAAATAATGAATAGTCAGGGTTTGAGTTCCAGGTTAGGTTAGCTTTCCTATCTCACCATAGGAGAGAGATGGAGAATTACAGCAGAAAGCAACTCTGTGTACCTCTTGCACGGATGCCACAGGTTCACATATACACACTACAGTCTTCCAATTTAATACAATCCCACAAAATAGTGTAAGGAACCTACTTTTTTACTATTTTATTATCAAAGAGTAAAATACTGGTAATTTTAGCAAAATGGACACGTAGATTTACTTGGATTCTATAGATACTAGTATAGAGGAAAGAATAAGAAAATGCAGAATGATCCTCAGGGCAAACTATGTTTCACAGGGTGAGATTCTCATGAGAGATAATTATGAAACCATGGTATGTAGTTGTGCTGTATCCCTTAGAATGCATGCTGGTTTTCACTTTTTCCAAAGCC
Source organism: Cricetulus griseus (assembly GCF_003668045.3). NCBI lineage: Eukaryota > Metazoa > Chordata > Mammalia > Rodentia > Cricetidae > Cricetulus > Cricetulus griseus. The sequence goes on along the minus strand of NC_048597.1, from coordinate 26,873,671 downwards.
TCATTCCTCTAATTAAGTTGTTCCTAGCTAGCTGCAGACTGGCTCCAAACAAGAAGTGGGCAATAATTGAGAAGCTAACTCTGAAAGAACCTGGCTTGTAATATATGCTCAATAAATAAAAAGGCTTTGTTTGTGATGAGCATGAGCCAATCAACACTGGACATTATGAAAAGAGAAAGGCTACTACCTCGTCTAAGAATTATATACAGTAATCAAGTGTATTAAGGGTCCTGATATTTGCCTTTTCCTCTTGAAAATGACTTTTTTCTCATTTTTAATTTTGTATGAAAATCTTCTTTTTGCAATAAATTATCAGACATGTGCCCCTCCCGTTACAATTCTTTGTCTCCATCAGTGTCACTTTACAATGGTCTCTTTCTTGTGTCTTCCAATACAGGGCTGTCTGGACTCTGTTATAATAACTACTGCATTCAACAATATCTTTTTTTAAAAACATTTGACTATGTTATGAACACTGCATCTGCTGTATGTAGGACAGTTTCCATTACATCTGAAAGCACTGTTGTTTTATATTGTTTTGTTTCTTTTTTAAACAAATTCTGTCATGTTAAAAGGTAAAACAATATCATCCATCATAAGAAGCAGAGCTGCCTACCTTTGCAGCTGCATTACAAAAATATCTCAGCAAACATGTTTTATTTGTATATACCAAGTCAGGTGCTAGCTAACCATGGCTCTTGGAGATTCGATTTATTATTTCAATATGCTTTGTTTGCTAGCCTATGTTTTAGATGTCCATTTTCTTTGTACCCCTTAATTCTCTAACAACCTCTATTTGTTTGTATTCAATGAATGAAGGCCTAAATTCTTTATGCAATTACTTTATCATTTTAATTCTACATTTACAGGATGGATGTTTCACATTTTTATTTAGGATTAAAAATATATAACACTATCATTTTTCCTCAAAGATGGAGCAACTTTATGTTAATGCAGAAAATTTGGTCAGGAGCTATAGGTGGTTCCCTAGATTGGTGACATTGCTGGATGTCACTCTCCACAGAGTTCTTTACCTTCACTCTTCCTGGGTAACAAGATAATCCAATTCTAAGTTTACCTTCATGGATTTTAGAAAATCCCTAAGAGGTGTGTGCGTGCGTGCGTGCGTGCGTGTGTGTGTTTGTGTGCACATGTGTGGAAAAGAGACAAATAAAAGTTGATACTGAGTTGGTTATCTGGTAATATTCTGAGAAGATAAACATTATACCATAAATCCTTCCATTGATCCTAACAGTCTGAGTTACAAATGGGCTTCTTTCTTGTGATTTTGTTTAAGTTTTACAAACCATGAGATGAAAGCTGTCACACTGAAGTGGTCAAGTTTCACAATTGACAGTAGACATTTGTCTATCAGTCTCTCTGTATCCCTCAGATTTATCATCTCTCTCTCTCTCTCTCTCTCTCTCTCTATATATATATATATATATATATATATATATATATATATATATCTTCATATTGAAAGCTAGTAAGAGACTCCCTTTTAGTAACCTTGAGAAACTGCTCTTACCTTCCAGCACCCTACATATTTAAATTTGTGGGTATCTATTCTTTTCATATTATCTTATTTCTGATGAAACCCTTATTGACCAATTTCACTTAAAATCAATCTTGTTTTAATTAATTTATTTTAATCTATGAACACATTTTCCTATCCCTTCTCTCTTCAAATTCCTTATCCCCACCTCCCCTTCACCTCCATCTCAATCCACTCTCCCTCTGTTTCTGCTCAGAAAAGGGCAAGCCTCACATGTGTATCAGCAAAGCATGGCATAACAAGTTACAGTTAAGACTAAGCACCTCAGTTTATGTTAATTCTGGGCATGGAAATCCATTATGAGGAATTGTTTCCCAAGAGTCAACCTGAAACCACTGTTAGGAGTCCCACAAGTACATGAAGCTACACAATTGTCACATATGTGTGGAGCACCTAGGTTTGTCACATGCTTGCTCCCTGGTTGTTGGTTCAAATTCCCTGAATTTCTGTGAACCAGGTTAATTGTTTCTGTGGGTTTTCTTGTGATGTCCTAAACATCCCTGGCCCCTAAAATCTTTCCTCTCTCTCTTTAGCAGGGTTCCCCGAGCTTAGGCCAGTGTTTGGTTGTAGGTCTCTCCATCCGTTTCCATCATTTATGGATGAAGTTTCTCTAATGACAGTGAGTAGTCATCAAAAATTTACTATTGATACTACCCTTTATAAGGGATCTGACACAATTATTGCAGAAAGATGTATTTATCAAGTAATTTCCTTAATGATATGCAGAAAGGACTCTATCAAAAGCTAAAAAGTAAAAGCAGACAGTGTTTATCATGAGTTTCATCTTAAGCATGGGCTTTGATATTTGCAAGTCTTGGAAGTTAAGTGTTTCAGCAATGAAGAAATATATTAGGGGAGATGAAATTGCTCAGCAGTTAATAGCACTTGCTTTTCAGAGGACCCAGGTTCAGTTTCCGGCATGCACAAGGTAGCTAACAACCATCTATAGCTCCAGTTCCAGAGATGTGATGCTGTCTTGTGATTTCATTTGTCATGAAGCAAGCACATGATGCACAGACATACAAGCAGGCAAAACATTCAGATATACTTAAAAATGCACGTATCATCTAACTATTTTTATAGATTATGGGTAACAAATATTCTTACAATAAAATTTCACTTTTAGTATGATTGACAAATGAACAAGTTTACATTGCCTCAGATAATTTAGGGTGAATATATTCTCTGCAAATGTGTCTAATGTTTAAATATTTGTTTTTATGACAGGAAGACTCCACTGTCAAAAATATGTGTGAGATTTTGAATGAAAATTTCATCAGTTATGAGAATGGAGATACCATTTGTCAACTGATATATTTCATGAGGTATATTCATCTAAATTTGTTTCTTTAAAAAAAAAAACCAACTGCAACAATATAGTTTCCCATGACAATAAAACTATCTTTGGAAGGATTCATTTAAAATCTTGAAAACCCCTGAAAAGTTGACTCCATTGGGGAAATGAAGCTCAATTGCATTTGTCTCACTTTATTCATATGGTCTTGGTTTCTTTGCCATACACACTATTCTGAGGACTTTTCATTTACTGTATTTTTATGGAAAATATCCTTCTATCACCTATACCACCAGGGCCACAGATACTGCCCAATCTTTGCTGGTGTCCCGTGGCTTTTTCCCAGCACGTATCTCCATGTTCCATGTCCTCTAGCTCAGCCCTACCCTAGTCTCAGAGCTCCCTGCTAATTACTTCTGAAAAATGATCTTTCATGCTTATCCTAGTTAATATTGAACTATTCCTTTATTTAAGTCTTAAATCCAATGTTTAATCTTCTGAGAAGGAAAGTTATGAATGTTTACTTTTCATAAATCAAGTTCTTACTAACCTCCTTGAAGAGTAAGAAGAGATAAATGATATTTCATGTGAAATTATATTTTTTTTGCTTCTTTAGTTTACTCATCGTTCACATGAAGGACCAAAGAATACTAAGATAATAGAAACTAATACTAATAACAATGCTGTAACCTTTTCTTTGTCATAACACCAGACACTCAAAATCCTAATGATTCTATACCATGACAGGTGATACTTTTAACTTATGTTATTAAAAATTTCCCACTGAAAAGCCTACTTACTTTTGCCAGGAGAAAAATAAATGTTAAAATGATTTCTTTGTCCTATTTTAAAATGTAAGTATTAATAATAACAAAATAATTAATAATAACAGACTCACCATACAACTGATGTTCTCACTCAGAGGTTTCTTCAGTGATTTTCATATATTTCACATATGGCAAGATGTGAAAGGGAAGGAAGAATGTGTTTCCTACCATGACATAAACCTAACTAACTCAAATTTCAAGTTCAGAGTAAATAAAGATTTACCAATCAAACTTATAGAAGAGAGAGATAACCTCAGCAAATCAAATATAAGAGAGTGAACTATTCAGATTTATGCAAATACTGATGTGGATGTCAAATTAAACTTATTTAAAAGGAAATATACAGCAAGACAAATGGAGTTTAAAAAAAAACAAAAACTTGAGATTTTATGCCAAGTGTAAATAATGCTGTGTATCAGCTATGTGTGGTGGCACATGCCTATCATGTCAAGTGAAAAAGGAAAGAGGATAGTTGTTTTCAAGACCACTTAAACTACCCAGGAAGTTGAAGACTTAAAGGTCTACAGAATGAGACCCTTTAAATAACTGTCTTGTATTACACACATTTTGTTTTAATACTGCTTATAATTAACTTTATTACAACATGTTCTTTTTACTATAGATGATTATGATTAATAGAATAGTACAGCCTTGGACACCCTTTTGGATCATTCGAAAACAGAGCATTTTTACAGCAATCCATAAATGATACAAACAGTAGCAACAACAATTCGAAACTAATATAAAGAATATTTCCAACTAAATCAAAATACTTAACAGAGTAGAAGAGTCTTTGCACTTGGAATTGAAGAAAATTAAGAATAGAGTCATGATACATTTGGTTTATAGAAAAAATCTAATTAAATCTTGACGAATTCTTTGTAAAAACAGTGAAGGCCCAGTGATAATTGATACCAGTACAGTATGGCTTTATAATCATTGTCACACTGCACAAAGACAAATACATGTGTAGTTTTGATTACATAGCTTCCCTTGTTGGCATTCTCTATATAATATTTCACAAAATGTTTTGAGGTGCAGATGCAAGCTAAATTGTGTTTATTGCAGAACACACTACAGTCATTTGAGATTGACAATTTGTAGAATGCTAATCTACACTTTAGTAAAGAATTTAATAATCCAAACAAAGAAAAATTGGGGATGGGAACTATAAGAAAAATAATTACCATGTAAATTAATTTTGTAAAATGCAACATGTAACAACTGTGTTTTCTTTTGAACTAATGAATGTGAAATGAGACTAGAAGCAAAACATGCTTTCAAAATCACCTTCCCTTATTAAACACTTAATAAGAACCTCATCTGAGGTCATAGTTTTGTTACCAATTTCATCTTACAGCATTGGTTGGGCTACCTTCACTGTGTACACTTCCTGAAGTCTTTCAGACTTATTGCATTTATTCCACAGACAGATGATGTTCCCACAGAGGGCCAAGTGTGCTTAGTTACTAGTGCCATGTGCTTAGTTACTAGTAAAATTCTTAGCAACTTGAGATAATCACCACGGAGAAGTGAAGATAGCTCAAGTCAGTTACAGATGGAACCGAGGAGAACCATCCCAGTGGACCTTAGGATGAACACCTCTGTGGTAAAGGATAAGTAAAACGTGTAAGGAAATTCTGTCAGATTACACAAGAGTCAGCCAAGTGTAGTGTGTCTACTGCAATCATGCTTGTCACATCTCCACTGTCCCATTTGCATCCAGGACTCTGACTTTGTTAGGCTCTGATAAGTGAACAGTCCGCAGAAGTGGCACTCCTCCACAAACACAAATCCCCATCACAAACCTAGCTAGAGGAGCAAATTGCCTGGAAAGGAGACACAACTGCAATTTAGGATACATTGCCTGTTTGGATATCTATTTGACAATGTTGATTTTTTTTCTAGTGCCTGTCTAGACCCAAATAAGATAAAATAGATTATAAGAATATAAATGAACTATACAATGTTTTTCTTTAAAAATCTACAATATTGAAGCCTATTAAAAATAGACAAATGTTTTTCTGTCTAGAGAGAATTTTCTTAAGTGTTTGATAGAGAAAATAAACCTATCCCCCCAAAATGATATTTTGTTGTTTTTGATGGATTTAGAAAGAGTTCTTCAGTAGTTCATAAGGGTTTTTATTTACATGCTCTCTTCAAGAATAGAAAATATGCTACATATTATATCAGGATATTAAAATTGGTTAGATTCCTTTGATTCAAATGGAATTTGAATGATTGTAGAGAAAACAAGTGTATATAAGATTTTAAATATATCCATCAATTCGCCTACTGATATGAGGTTCATTCTATGCTATGCACTAGCACACAATTGGTATAAATTTTTGTTTCAGATAGATTGTCACTGCATGGCCTGTAATTCACTATGTAGCTCATGATAGTCTCAAACTCATTTAAATCTAACTTCTGTCTCTAAAAAGCAAGGATGGAATGTTTTTACATTCCTACCTATCAGAAACCTTTTTCAAACCAACTAAAATAAGAAACAAAACACCAAAAAAGATAGCACCAATTTTACTTAGATATCAATTAATAATATAATTCAGTGAATAAGTTTGAATAAGGTTTAAATATTTATAAACATGTTATATTTCAAATAGTGGAAGTCTATATTATACATTGGACAGCATTGATTTGTTTTAATTTTATTGTTGTGATTTTAGGCTACTCCTTTTCTCTTGTTCTTCAAGGCTGCTGCACTTTCTTAGTCATTCTAATTACCTCAAATCACTGTACTAAAAATATCATTTCCTTATAAATAGAGAGTAAAACTTACTTATATCACAAAAACATCTAAGATAGTATGAGAGAGAGACAGTGTGTGTGTGTGTATTGGAAATCACAGGAACCCCTGGCCACTCACCTCCTCCATTAAGGTTACACCTACTAATACTTTCAGAACAGTTCCACCAACTAGGAACCAATTTCTCAAAGATATGTACCTATAAGGGTCCTGTTTTAGTTATTTGTGGATTCAGCATAGTGAATTATTTGTGGAGTTTCATGAATATAAGGTGGAGAGAGTGATGATATCCTAGTAAATTAGTCTAATTTGAATTATGTCCTATGTGGTTAGGAGGTGTGGCTTACTGGATAAAAGGATGTAGAGTTCAGGCTTATTTTGAGAGCTGAAAGACTCTGGCTATTTCAAGTCCAGAATCTCAGTTTCCCACTTTCAGCTCAAGATTTGGAATATCAGCAGTTCCTTATGTCATTCCTATTGCTTGCTGCAATGTCTCAGCAGTAATGGTGTTAAATTCATATTTTTCTAGAACCATAAGCTGAAAACAAATTCTTTCTTCTATAAGTTGCCTTGGACATAGTGTTCCAATATGTGACCCAATTTTGTTTCATGTTCAACAATAATTTCAAACAAAATAGCATTATTGTTTGCATATTTAGTTGTTGTTGCTGCTGCTGCTGCTGTGTGTGTGTGTGTGTGTGTGTGTGTGTGTGTGTGTGTGTACATGCAGATGAGTTCATCAGGTTTTCTGTTCAATCATTCTTTGCCTTATTCTCTGATGAAAGGGAGTCTTACTGTGCCTGTGCTAGGGTGTCAGTTAAGAAGCTTACCTGCTCCCCTCTTCTTACCTCACCACACCCTTCCAGGTTAGAGGAGGATGTGCCCATAGCTTGATTTTTACAATGTGGTTTCTGAGGAGTTTTAGCTCAGTGTTACTTGTTTTACTGTAAGCACTCTCATTTACTGATCCGTTTTCAAGGCTCTGCAACTTTTACTATTAAAGATAATCTTGAATTAAAACAAGGTAGTAGGAACTGGTAATGAATTTGTAGTTTACCTGAAACTATAAATTTTCATATTGGAGGAGATTATAATCAGATATTAGTTTTGAATATTTCATTAATGTAAATAAAATTATACATATACACATATATATGTATATATATAATCTTCTAAGTTCTCAGCATTCTATCAGATGATACTTTCTTCCTGAGATATTTTAACTTACAAAAGAGATATTTTATTTTATTTTATTAACTAATTATTTTCCCAGCCTGATCACAGTTCTTCCTTGCTCTTTTCCTCCCAGTCTCCCCTGCATTTACTCCCTCTCCCTTGCTTTAAGAAAAGTGAAGGCCTCCCATGTATATAAGCTAGCCATGGCATATCAAGTTGCAGTAACATTAGGCACTTCTATTAAGGCTGGACAAGGCAACCTAGTAGGAGGGAAGGTTCCCAAAAACATGTAACGGAGTAAGAGGTAGCCCCTGATCTCTCTGTTAGGAGTCTCCCAAGAAGACCAAGCCACAAAACTATAGCATATGTACATTTAAAAAATGTATTGGGGATATGAGCATATTCAATATCCATTGTCTGATATTAGAAAGATCGTTCAAAATTCTTAGGAGAATTTCTTTTACATAATGACTACTATGAGTCATGAAGTCTATAGAAACCAGAATGTATTTGTATGAAGCCATCAAATTGATGTAATTTTCAGTGAGTTATGTGCTATTGACTATGACTTATGGGGGTGATGAGGTATTAATTTTTGATATCCATATGCTTTGATCAAATAGTTATCGTCAATAATTTTATTTGGAAGTTAGCTTCTGTATTTTAAAAGAACATTTTTACTTGATCGTTATCATTTGATCCTTCATCCTAAATACATGATAGTTTTCTTGAACAAAAAGCTATTATATCATAATGTATTAAAAATTAAAGCATGTTGTATGTTGAGAAAGTAAAATTAAATATATTCCTTTCATTTTTATTGAAAAATATTTTGCTTAATCTAGCTATGAAATATCCAAATTGTATTTGTGTGTGTGTGTGTGTGTGTGTGTCTATAGAATATATTAAGCAACCATTTATTATGTAGTAATTTTACCTGGCTGTAGAGATTAGATATAAAGGGTGAGTTGTCTCATACATTTGTACATTATAACTGTTGTGGGTAGAGGCATTCTAAGGTTTTGTGAAGACCTCATTATATGCTACCATCCAGCTGTACTTGGCCCCTGTACTTTATTGCTTATAGTATTCTCTACCCTAGTTAATGGAAAATGGCATGCCTTTGGGGGGTGTCATTTTGTATAGGCCAAGTTCTCAGTGAAGTAGTTGACTTGTTTCTTTCTTTGCATTCAACTACCATTCTGCATTAAACTGTCATTGCTTATCCATTCACATCAAATGGAGTTTCAACTCACAAAATCCACAGTAGCATGTGGTTAAAAGTCACCAATACATTGCCCCTCCCCAGGTGTGTTTGTGTTTGTGCATATTTATGTGTGTGCATTTGTTATATGTATGTAAACAAATAAAGACTTTTCTAGCTCCAACCAACACAGTACCTGCAACTTTTCTTTCAATTCAATTCATAAGCAAGGCATGAGCCTTCTTTGCTGCTCTGCTACACCTGAGCAAAGACTGGGTGTGAAGAGAGGGCACTTTCCGGGCCTAGGCCTCGGGCCTGATGGAACCCACTGCCTATCCCAAATGGGGTGTAGGTTTCCAATATCCCACTTCTGACAACCAGATATAGTGGGAAATTACCAATACGGAGTCAGGTAGAAATATAAGGGTATTTAATAGGGAAAAGCCTTACTTACAGAGCGACCTAGCCAGTCAGTGGCAGCAGCCTCTACAGCAAGAAACAAAAGAGAAACTGAAAGCGCAAACGCAGTCATACTATGTAACTTTGACCACGCCCTCACAAGCATGGTCAGGCACTCCTGTAGCCAGCCCCTAATAAGGCCTGGCTACAGCTTCCCCTACAACGGAGTGCGATTGTTGACCAGTTAGCCCTGTGTATCTGGTCCCACAACATCTATCAATCTCAACGTGCTTCATTTCTTTTTTTAATGCCTTCTTGAGTTTCAAGCAACCCGACTCCTTGTACCCTTATCATGACAAGTCTCCTCTTGCCTCCGGATCTTTCATTGCCTTGATTCTATGTTCACATCACCCTTCCTTTTTGTCATGAATGTGGTCTCAGTGTCACCTTCATTTTAAATAAGTGTCACCTTCTTCACGTGCCTTGTCCTGGCAATTCTACTTAGGCCAATTCTCTAACTTCCCAAAATGTCCCAACTCACTTCCCTAAGTTTTTATTTTTTCGTTTCATTAATCATTTTTCATGGATATATCCTGTGTAGAATATGCTCATTACTGTGGATAGTTTGATTCCTGTAGTTACTTGTGCAAATAAGTGAACTAGAAACACCTGAAGCAGAGCTTGGAAGATAATAGATGACTATTAATTATTTTCAAGTTAATGAGTCACCAGGAAACATCGCATATTTTAGCATTTTTTTACTATTCTTTAAAATCATATATTGTGACTTAAATCATCTTTTCCACTCCATGAAGAAATACTTTTTAGACTTTTTCAAATCTCTTTTTAGGAGATTTTAACTATCTGTTTAAAGTTCTTCTACTCTTAACCTGACATTTGCTATTCACTGTGTGGATACTTGTGTCTTGAGTTTGTTAGGATAAGGGTGTTAGAATATTCTAGCAAATTCTGAGACAGGCTGTGAATTCTTTTTATAACAAGATCAATAACCCTCTGAATTGGACAGATAAAATTATCCCCAGGCCCTTTGGAAGCAGAAGTATAGAGTCAGATTCTATGAGTCTCCTGTAACCCTTTAAAGGGTCTGTTTGTTAAAGTTTCAATGAGGAAAAAAAGCTCTAGATGAAAAGGTAAACATCCTGTTTTGAAACTACAGAGACACTTGGTCTTATGCAGCACCCACCTTTTCAGAGACAGTAGAGATACTCTGCATTATATTTCTGTGTTGCCCATAAAAAGGATGTGTGGGAAACATACTGCTTGAAATTCAGCTCCAATATCGAGTTAGCTGCAAAGCCCCACTTCTTAGTAAACCCAAGCAAATACACTGACATTTTCAGAGTGCATCTGATACATTTCAATAATTAATTCTTTAGTCAAGGAAGAGTCAGAAAATCAGATGAAGAAGCACAGTAGGCTGAAAATTGCCAGTGGGAAGGGAAAAAAGTCAGCAATAGATAGAACCTTTCAAGCTGAAAAAAAGGTTAGTGGGATACCACTGGGAACAGGGATGAAGCTTTGGGGCTTTTATTATTGTTATTTACATAAACCACCTAGAGAGTAGTGTGAAATGTTCAGTCCATAATTCTGCAGAAATAGGTATATGTAGAAAAAGAAAAGTGCAGTTTCAGTACAGAATGAACCAAATTAATGAAATATTTATGTAATAAGCAGTCCGATGGAAATAATCTCAGAAACATATATCATCTTTTTATTAAAACAATTGGTAAGAAAAAACAAAAAAAAGATAAAAACTAATGTAAAATTTAGGTATGGGGTAGGAACTAAAGATGTGTTCTAGCCGGGCATGGTGGCACAAACAGTTATACATTGCAAGAACTGCTTTGGAAAACATGCTGTAATAAACTCCATCAGGAAGGTTTATACGAGTACCACAGTTATCTATTTATCTTCATAAGGAAGATATTGTAAGATTACTAACTGAATCAATAGAATTCTATTTAGTAAGTTTTTAGTATGGAAAACACAAATTTTCTAATTAGATAGAATATCTAATTAGATAGAATATCTAAGACATATAAAAAATAAAATAAATTAGTATCATTCCAATGGATCTGTTTGCAATAAACATGAGGTTTCTGCTATGCTTTTGTTTATAAATTATTACTATCAGTAATACTATCATTAAAAATAATACACAATTTAAAAATTTAAAATTGAAGTAGTGACAGATCTGTGACAAAGTTCTATTTAATTCACTACTTGTCTTGTGTTTGATTTTAATGTGATCAAGTGATCACGACTGAGGAGATGGCGAAATCCTGATAACTGTCGTCATTGACCTATGTAGAATATATATATATTTTTTTTTTGCCGTAGCTTTCAATATCAGGTCTAAGGAAAGGTTAATGCATGCAGAAAGAGATGGCTGAATAAAATCTATAGCATGCTTTATGAGGTGAAATCCACCCAGTGAATGTAAAAGATGCTTGGTGCAGGCAAATGCCTGGCTATGACACAGGACACATATGCCTGGTGCTAATCCTAGTAAATGTTCAGGGCCTCTCAGAAGGCAAGCACAGTGATACGATAAACCAAGAGGCTGATTTTCAATTCTCAATCCATGAGAATGACCACGGATTTTCTGATATTCTGCAATACCGCAACATGAAGAGAAAGTGCTAAATAGAGAATCAAAAGGAGTTGCTTGATTTCTGCCTATGAAGGCACTTAATACAGGTGCTACTTCAAACCTTCAAAGACCTCACTGCCAATTATTTACAAAAACATTTGCCTAGATTCACACCAGTTTTCTATATGTTCACTATATGTTATGCTAATATATATTATCAGTAAGTATTGATAGTTTTTTTTAAAATTAAATTAAGTTGTATATCCTTTGGTCTCTATTTTTTTTTCAGAGAGCGAAAGAGAACAACAACAACCCATGAAAGAGCAGCATATATGCTTGATATTTTTTTTTATCTGAAATTATATGTTGTTACATTGTAGTGGTATAGATAGGGAATTTTCTGTATGTAATATAATTTATTTTACAATGAAATGACAAGAGTCATTCTGTTTTTGCTTTGCTCCTGGAGAAGAAATAAATCATCCAAGACAGGGACAAGTGACATTGCCCTAATGCACTTTGCAGTTACACAGAGGTTTCAGAAACAAACAGGGCCACTGTTGGCTAAAGATAAATTTTCTATGTTGAAATAGAAAATGATATCAAAATATCTTAAATGTCCAACACAAATGGGTACCGAATTTCAAAGTTTTCATTGTCAAGGACACTAAACATTCCTATAACTGTGCCTGGCTAAAGCTCATAGAATTAATCACTACAAAAGCATGAGCAAAACCAGGATCTCAGTAAATGAACTGTTGAGAGGTCCTTGTGAACAAAAATGTATGCCCATTTAGATAAGAGCAAAGATGATGCTTTTCTGTAAAAGAATGCCCAATGCTTAATTGGACTGCTAAGGGTAAAGATGCAAGATACTGTAGGTATAGAGCTGAACTCGGGAAAAATATAAAGAAAATGCCTTAAATGGGAAATTACTTATTATTAGTGATGTGAGGAGTCAAGCTGAGAGCGGAAGTTAGGACCAAGCTTCTTGATGTAAATGTTGCAATTTCCTTGTGCAATGAAAATGTGAGTGAATTGTGGTGGTTGATGTCGCAGGGACATGAAATTCTGACTTGAGTGTGAGAACTCTTTCAGTAGTTTGAAAACCTGAGTGATCTGGGGGTAAACTTCCTTCTCCCCACGAGAGGATGATTAGTTTCACAGGATCCATAGGGTCATAAGAAAAATAGGAGGAAGAGGATGAGGAGGAAGTAGAAGACGAGGAAGAAGAAGAGGAGGAAGAGGAAGATGATGTTTGCTCTCACTGTAAATCAAAAGTAAAGGTCTCCATACTAGAAACATTGAGGCACTGGTCACTTTACATTGAAATAATTGGTCACTGAAGGATTTGAAATTAATGTTGGCAAATGTAAGTCATTTCTTCTTCATACTATAATAAAGGGTTCATTCTACCTGATGTATTATTGAAGTTATTAGGCTGAGTTTTACGATGGTATTCATTGGGTTAAAGCATAGCAGTGGAAAATACCCAAGTCTGTTTTAGCTGTTGAAGAATAAACTGTTCCATGATTTCAAGTGAATAAAAAAGCTTATTGTATTTACAGATATCAAAAAAAAACACATAGACCTGTTTACCAAATTCTTTAGGAAATATGAACAGAATATCAACAGAAATGTACTTGTAATTAATGGTGTTCCTTTAAATTACTGAGTCCTGATATCAATTATATTTGTCTACTCCATTTCATGTAACAAAGTCATTCATAATACATTTGTTTCTGAGGTAAAACTAGCTGAAGATGCGAAATCATTTTCATAGGCTAACTGTTCAACACTGTATCTCTATCTGTGCTTGCATAAGACTCTCAGCAACTCAAGGGAAAACAATAATTGTGATAAATACTGACTGGAATATGATAAGTCACAGCACTGAATCATAAAAATCCATACTTTAATATTCTTGTTTCATGGCCTCCCTTTGTTCTTAGTAAAATTACCAATAGTAGATCACAGTGTAGCTGATGTTTTTATTCATAATTAAACAATTGATACACTTTTTCAAATGTTTTCTCACAGGTTAATGATTTGATATTAAAATTATAAGTTGTATTATTTTTCAAAATAAAAGTTCTGTCTAACAATGCATTCATGGCAATGAAGTAAACTTGCGTTTTATGCAAATTTTAAATAATTGTCATATTTTATTCTTTAGTCAGTAATTTATTTTCATTTTTAATTATTTTCCTTTTATTTAAATATCCTGATACAAGTTTTCTCTACCTCTACATCTCCAACATTCTCACCACCTCCCTTCCCATCCTGATCCATTCCTAATTGTCTCTCATCAGAGAACAGATAGGACTCTAAGGCATAATAGTAAAATATAAGATAAACAGAATTAACACTTCAGAACTGAACAAAACAAACAGAAGGCAAATATGTTATCCTAACTACTTAAGTTGCCTTCTTTTTTGTTTATCAGTTATATATCATAGTTAATCTTGTATCTGCCACCTAGATTTGCATGACATATTTATGAAGCTCAGATAGTGAAACAACACTGAAAGAAAATAAATCATCATAAATTTATCTAAACTCCATAAACACGGATACATTGTAGTGTTTATCTGTTTACCACTTTAAATAGTTGTGATTATTTTGTTGGTATTTAATATTCTTACTCAAATCAACCATAAGAGATAATTTATTAATTGAAAGGTTTCAAAAACCATCTGATATTTCAATATTTATTCTAGTGTGTAAATCAGAAGAGGTCAACATTTAATAACAAAATATAACATTAATAATGCAACCTTTATTTGATTATGATAGCTAGGAGGCAGAGGGAGGGAATGGGAGAAGAGGAGGAAGGGGAAACTGTAGTCAGGATGTAAAATAAATGAAAAAAGTTAAATGTTAATTAATAAAAAAAAATTAAAAAATTAAAAATGTAGTGATAGAAGACTCAATGGACAGCAATTGCAATTTTTATTACCCTGGAGTAATTTTATAATATAAAATCACATACACTGTTTTTGTAGATTTTAAACACATATTCATGTTACAATAATGTCTACTTTTTGTTTCTGAACGATTGTTACTGATATCTTCAATAAGATTTTGAATTTAATTACAGAATATAGTCTTTACTTTTGATTTGGGCCTAAGTTGAATAATTTCTTGCGGAACTAAAAGATAAATTATTAACTGTGAGTCAATAGTTATGTCACCAATTGTATCTCCTGTGGTTGTAGAACAGAATGATTACAGCTTCTAAATAATGCCTTTTGGGTGCAAATTAGGTTTCAAGTACTTATAGTTCCGTCTGGTTCATTTTGAGGATTATCTTGAAAATAGCAAGAATTTATTTTCTTAATTTGATTTTTCCAATCTTTCTGTAGTATTATAAGACAATATAAGAAAATAGTAAAAGGATGTTAAAGGAGAAATATGCTGATTAAATTAACAAGGATAATACTCATTAAGGACATACTTTGACTCAATGGCGTCATTATGCAGAAATGTCCTTTGTCCAAGTAAATCATGGGGAATGATGGATTAAATAACATTTGAACAACAACAACAACAACAAAATTCCCAAGCCATCATTAAAACTTGCCAAGGCCTGTAATGAGCTGTAAATTTTAATTGTTATATAAGTTATATTTGACCTAAATCTCATTATGTTCCAGTTTTGTGTGAGAGAAAACATTTCAATGATGAAGAATAACTTTGTATTTGCTAAGGAGAATTTTTCAATACTTCAAAGAACCCAAACCCATATTTTACAGAAGCATTTTATGTCTCTGGGGAAAGTTGTACATATATTGTCATGTGAAGATACTAGTTTTCTGTTTTTGAGTTTTCTTTGAATATGCTGTTGCAAGCCTATTGCATAGACAATTGAGAATCTATATTATGAATAGTCTGAGAATCTAGTTGGGAATCCTGAAGGCATGATGGACTTTCCCAGGATGATTTTGACTGTGGTGGAAGATAATTTCACAAAATACTTAATGATTATTAAACCCAAACCATACACTTGTCTTACATCTGAATAGCACACTTATACAAAGTAAACTCAATACTTGAAAATGATGGGCAATGAGTTAAAAATTAGTCACTTTTTATGATACTGTATTTTTTATCTCCAAAATAATGTCAGATTGAATTAGATGTAGAAATAAGAGAATGAAGAACTCTATTTGCCCTTCTCAGTGTAGAACAAAATTTGAGTCATATAATTAAAATTGTAAGTTTTTGAGAAATATCATTTAGCAGCTATTCTTACCTTCAAGAACTTATGTGTACAGTAGTAACCTATACCCTGAATATGTACATACATACATACATATATATATGTACACATATGAGATATCTTTATTATTTCAAAGATAAATATCAATAGTATAAATATCAAGTACTTTGGGAGTAGTTCTTGGCCTTTTGGCTTTCACCAAGTATGGAATTCTTTAGGAAAAGATGCTATCTCACAGTATTTTTCCTAAATAGAATTTATATTTTTTCTTTTCTTTCTTTTCCCTTCTATAGTATAAGTATGTGCTTTTTATTCCCATTATTCTTAAAGTAGTAAAAGCAAAAATCAACAAATAATATACTTCTAATTTGACCTTCAAGGCACCAGAAGACTCACCAATAAACCCAGTCTTATTTAGGCCTGACTTTCTGTGATTGCTGCTTAGGCACCATATTGTCTTTCCCTGAGTGGGTGTTGAGATTGGAGTGAAAGGTTACAACTCTACACTAAGAACTACAGTCAACTAAGCAACACCAAGACTGGGAGAATGGATATAATCATGATATGATCCAAAGAGCGTAATTTTTAAGGAAAAGATCCATTTTAGCTCCCAGTTTCAAAATTGTCCATATTTGTCAACTTTTCTCCATGACTTTGTCTATGAGGCTGAACATTAAGTTTGATATGAGCATGGCTAACCACATAATGATAATGAGAAAAACAAACAGAAGAAAGGACAGAGTACCAACTTCATCTTTGAGAGTTTCTTTCTAAGCCAGGTGTTGGAGGTGTATGCCTTTAATACCAGCACTCAGGAGGCAGAGACAGGCAGATCTCTGTGAGTCTGAGGCCAGCCTGGTCTACAGAGTAAGTTCCAGGACAGCCACCAAAGCCACAGAGAAACCCTGTCTTGAAACCCCCCACAAAAAGAACTTCCCTCTACTCTTTTACTGGGAAACACATTACATTTCAATGATGTCATAGCTGGTGATTAATACTTTTGTTCAATGGTCTAGAGAAATAATTTTATCGCTAACCATAATATCTCCTAAGTAATACTTCCTCCAATTGTCTTCCACAGGTTTCAGTTACTAATGAATAGGACCCCATAACTAAATCTTATTGTATCTTTATGTCATTGTTTTAGACTTGTTAAATGATTTTTATGGATAATCTATGATTAATCACTAAACTATCCAGAAAACTACCATCATCATCAAATCTTCTCATTAAATCCAATAGTGGCTTCTTTATTCTCACACCAAAGAGATTGTTTGTCTTTTTAGGAAATACTTCTTTGTGTGTCTTATGGTTCTTTTCTGGCTCCTTGCTAGTATTTTCCCTTCTGCTAACACTTCATTGGTATACCTAAAAACTTAATTCCATGCTTTTTGGTTATTCCTAAACTCTGGTTATACATTTGATGGAGTATTTTATTTTATTTTATTCCAATTGTTGGAGATTTTTTATTCTCATTGTTGTGGAATATTAATTGCTATTGTTTAGAATTTATGATATTTCCATATCTTATCATGAATGTATTAAAATGCATACGGTAAGATGTCAGTGCAAAGTAACCAATTGAAAGAATGCATTAGCTTCCCCTTGGTAAGGGCATTTAATAAGAAAAAGCATAAAAAGTATTTCATTATTATAAAGTCTACCATATTTGAGCTTTCAATAAGGACACAATTCAGTCGCCACATTTTATTCAACACTGAGCCCCAGGCTCCTGTCTCAGTAATTATGCCCCATTTATTTCTGTCAGGATATCCATTAAATGTTTAAGGGTATTTTCATGTGTTCTTCTGCACCAATACAAATCTATAGAGTGAATAGCATTTATAATATTATCTCTATTTTACAGATGACTGAATAGGAGGAAATAAAAGAAAAATAGTTGAAGCTAGGCAGAACAAAGTTCTCCATAACTCATAGCAAGGTGCTTTCCTAGTGATAAATGTTATGATTCTTTGTAAAATCATTGCCCCTAAACTACACAACCCTCACCATGTCGATTTAAAGTATAAAGCAGAACTCATTTTTAGTGTAATTTAGGTTTTGACCTTATAACATTTGTTTTCAAAACATTGCTAAAATCTCAAACTAACTCCTGCAGACTGATCAACATGACCCCTCTTATTATAGACACCTACAAACCCCACAAAGTATGGGATTTTAATTACAGACTTTCTGAATACGCATGCAGCAGATATAGAGTAAGCAAATACCGATTTTATTAGCATAATTGAATGACATTAACTGGCTGAAATTGAGTAGTAGCAGAGCATATCTTTTAAGTTGAGAACTGTTTAGACTATATTAAAAGGTTTAATAAATATTTGCTTATGGTTTACATGAGAATATTAAGTACAAATGCTTAAACTAACTTATAATTGCCATACAAAGTTGTGCCCTAGTTTGTGTCAAAATCAGTTGCTTCATCCACCTTACAGGAAAGCTCAGGCCTGATTTTATGTTGAAGAAGCCAGAAAAGATAAGGAATTACAGCTCCATTAACTCCTGCAAAATATAATATTGTTTCAGACTTGCAAATGGAATGACTACCTGGAGGGCTCTATCTTTCAGGAGCCAGACTAATTTGTATTGAGCAACATGAACAGTGCAGTTACACAACAGAAATAAATTAGAAACACCAGAGAAGAAATTCATGTCAAAATCTCCACACAGCAAGAAATCAAAACAAACTAAACTGAATGAGGCTGTACTTTAGAATCAACGTGAATTGTCTACTTTTTGACCCTTTGAGTCAACCTATTAAATTTTCATGTGTATAGTCTTTTGATGCTCTGAGCTTAGCATTGCACATTATTTATGCTTAAAGTATTTCTAGAAAATACATCATTGAATTTTGAAATTACCTTCTTAATTTCCCATTATAATTATCTTAAAGTAAATGAATGGGACATCTAGAAAACAGATTTAACAACAGACTGATAAACACGAAGTACATGGGAGAGGTAGAGGGGTGGCTCAGTCAGTGGTTAAGAGAACTTGCTGTTTTGACAGAGGACCTGGATTTGGATTTGATTCTGAACAACCACAGAGCAGCTTTCCAAGGATCTGACATCATCTTTTCTTCTTCTGGGCATCAGCTATGCACAGTGCACAGGCATTCAAGCAGGCAAAGCACCCAGGCACACTCAAATTAACAACAACAATAAATCTACATGGAGAATATATTCTCTGCAACTGTTCCATTTCAGCAGTTGTGCTAATCAATCCATCATCACTTTCATTTCTAGTTCTACCTGGGTAAATATAGAACTACATAAATATTAAATAATATTTAGGAAATGTGAAGTGATAATTAGCATTGTCTCATTAGAATTTTCAGCCGATTTGAGCTTGAAGTCTAGTTAGCTTGTCATGTTTGGCGTCTTTGTTCTGTCTCAATCTTTTGCAAACTTAAACAAGTGTTGTATGTATTTGTTTTTATTTTCATAAATTTAGAAGAAGAAGAAGAGTCTTCGCCTATCTCAGAATAATTTGTGAGGATTGACTTAGAAAGCACAGTAAAATGTTTAGTGGACAATCCATACTATATCCAAGAAGGATTAGTTCTTACAATTATTATTTTGAGTTTTTCTAATTGATAAATTAGTTTAATGTTTAGTGTCTAATATATCTCTATATATGTATAGTACTTTCTTTAATAAATATCTTAGAGAAGTAAGAATAAGTGGAGTGTAGGTAAGGGAAATATTCTTCTGGGAGGTACCACTTCAAAGTCTTTACATGGAGCCCTTGCTGAATATAAGCTCCAGACACATAAGATGTTATAGCTCTCTCTTACATGTGTTTACACACTTCACAAGCAGCTCTACCTCAGTCTTACGCAGGATAAACCTAAGCTCAAAAGCTGTTTCTTGATTAGCAATTTTTGATGAAGCTTTTGAAAATGTGTAAAAATTCATTTAAATTAAAAGGAAGCATAGTTTCCATAGAAGTACTTAAGTTTTTCTTCCCATTATAGAATTCTTCAATTGTATTTCCCACTGATAATGAACAACAAGTTAATCTTATAATTTAAGTGTCATATTGATTCCTAAATAATATATTTCTTAATACTTTTTATTTGCATTAAAATTATTACTTGTAATATTTATATGATTTAGTTTTAGCAGGAAAGAGAAGAAAGAATCACCTAGTAGATCATTCACATTATATGTTTGGTAGTTATCTGAATTTATACTGATGATAACATTATGAATGTCATTGTGACAATGAAATTCAGTTTATCCTCAAAGAAAATATTGCTAAGCACGTCTTAAACTATGTTTTCCCATTTGTTTCCATCAGAGATGCCATTCGAGGAGGGATAATGTAACAGAATAGATAGAATTTATTGAGTGGTACTATAGTCTCCCATGTTAATCCCTTTTAGTTGATGTGTACTATGAATAATAATAACCCAGAGAAAGATATTGAGGCTAAACCTGAAGATCAGACAAGCAAAGCAGCTAGTCAATAGAGAGTTGTCACCTCTACCAATGCTCAGAGTGAAGGCAGTCCACAGAACCTCAGACTAACTGGAGTGCTCTTCAGATTCACTCAAACTGCAATGAGTTCCTGTCTGCTCCCACTTTAGATTACTCTCTGCCCAGCCATATCACTCCTGTCTCCACCTCTCTAGTGCTGGGATAAAAGGGATGAACTCTGTTTTCCTGTAGACTGATTACCTCTCGTGTAGCCCAGGGTGGCCTTGAACTCACAGGGATACATCTGCCTCTCTCCTGAGTTCTAGAATTTAAAATCTGTGTCACCACTGCCTGCCTTCTATGGCTAACTAGTGTGGCTGCTGTGAGTAAAGGTGTGTAGCACCACTGCCTGGACTCTATAACTGTGGCTAGCATTGCATTCTGATCTTCAAATAAGTTTTATTAGATCATAAAATATCATTGCATAGATAGACTATATAATTTTTGAAACTCACTACTGTGAAAAGTTAGAAAAATTTCCAGTTCACCACACGGCAAAAACAGAATTCAACCTATGTTTGTCCTAAAAATGAAAGTATTAACCTGAGTATCTCTTTACAACACAAAATAAATTATTTGTTTTTCACCTAAGATAAACCATGGGGGCATCCAAGCAATAACCCAATTTTAACTTCTTATGTTCCCTTCAGCTTAACTTTAAATATTATGTTATGTGAATAGCATATTCAAATACACATTTATAAACTAAGATTCTCAAATTATTTTAACTGTGAATATTTCAAAATAAAGCGAATTTGAATAATGTTGATGCCACTTTCTCCTTCAAACAATAAATCCATTTTTACTTAGGAATTTGAGAATTTTGCTTTATATTTTAATTCTTTTGCAAAGTCAAATTATGCTACTTTTCCTCAGAGCATTTTACAATGGTAACATGGGGGGCTAAGAGTTAAGGCATCCATTTAGAAAGCAATACCTAAACACTGGTGTTCTAGAAAGTGCACAAAAGTTTTTACTGTTTTGGCCAAAGTTTGAATAGAAAATAAATGAAATGATAATTAGAGAGTAAGTAAATTTTTGATAGATTCAAAATATTTAAATTATAAAATAATGAAACAATTCATTTAATATGTGGTCTAATTGTATAACTCAACAAGTTGAAAATTATTTTACACAAAATCATTTTGAGAATTCTCCAGGTTGCTCTTTTTTTCTTTGTCTTACAAAGTAGGGAGGCATTTATGATCTTATTTAAAATTCAGTATGATATACAAATGCAGAGTAGACTGTACTGGATTGAGAATTAAGCAGGAAACTAGTTAAAAACAACTCCAGGCAAGCTCAGAGGAATGAATGTTTTGAAGACGAGAGATTCACATAAAAGCTACTGTGGGGACAGAATCAGGACAATTTGATAACTAAGTGCCTATAAGTGCTGATGAGAGCTGTAGGGGAGGGGAAGTGAAAGATGTTTTAAATCATTTAAAACTCTAAAAGTAGGCAGATACTGGTGATATAAGGAGGTGTGGCAAATTCAGTTTTGCAGGATGAAATAAAAAATATTTTTAATATTACAATGGAAATCCTCCACAAGCAGATGTAGATATGAGACCATAGACTATTAATGTAAGATACTTTAGAGGCAGTGATTATATTAATTGGTATACATGGATTAAACAAGAGAAACCTTTCTAGAAAGCTTAAACAAAGCACCGTGCCCAAAACAAGCAGAAAGTACAGCTTCAGAAATGTTTTAGGATCCAGGATATACAGTCATTAGTTAGTGTTCTCACTCAGGTTCTGACACTGAAACTCCCTGCTTAACCATTTCTCTTTTCTTATTAACTGAATACAAAAATCATGGCCATAAAATGTAAGAAGAATCTAGTAACTGCGGCTTTTTAGTCTTATGTCATCTGCTACTTGTCAGTGTGTTGCCTGTTCCCTGTTCTGTTTGCTTTCTCTCCTCCCCTCTCTCATTCTCGGTCTCTGTGTAGGTGTGTATGGGTGTATTCTAGTTTGTATACATGTCCATAAGAATACATGTATGTGTTCTAATTTGTGCAAATTTCCATATGTGTGCAGGTGTGTGTGCACACAGGACAGAGGATAACTTCATGCAGCTATTCTCAGGCATGTCTAACTTTTTGGAGCAGTTCTGTCAGATATCTTCATTAATGTCCATTTTTTTCTTTTTCTAGTTTAATTATAATAGTAAACTTCCAGGAACAGCACAGAACACAGAAAAAATTAAAACCATGTACTTGCTCAGCTTATTAAAGTATAATTTATGAATGGAATCTACTGCATGATAAAAATAATTCTACAAACACCATTTCAGTCACCATGCTCTTTCTCCTACCTAACTCCCTCCTGCCCCCATACTTCCAATTTACCAGGATTTCTGACCCTTTCCCTTTCTCGGGGATTCCATGTACGCCTCTCTTAGGTTCCTCCTTGTTTCCTAGCTTCTCTGGGTTTATGGAATGTAGGCTGGTAATCCTTTGCTCCATGTCTAATATCCACTTATGAGTGATTACATACTGTGTTTTTCTTTATGTGTCTGGGTTACCTCACTCAGGATGGTTTCTTCTAGTTCCATCCATTTGCCTGAAAATTTCCAAATGTCATAGTTTTTTTTTTTCTGTTGTATAGTACTCTATTGTGTAATAAATGTACCACATTTTTCTTTATACATTCTTCAGTTGATGAGTATCTAGGTGGCTTCCAGGTTCTGGCAATTACAGATGATGCTTCTATGAACATAGTTGAACAGATGTCCTTGTTATATGAATGTGCATCCTGTGGGTATATGCCTATATTGCTGGGTTTTGAGGTAGATAGATTCCCATTTTTCTGAGAAACTGCCATAGTAATTTCAAAACTGGCTATACGAGTTTACATTCCCAATAGCAGTGGAGGAGTGTTCTGCTTTCTCCACATCCTCTCCAGCATAAGTTGTCATTGGTATTTTGATTTTAGCTGTCAATAATTAGTGTAATTATAAAAATACATTCCAAATGCTGGCATTGTTCAGAAACTTTTTAAATGGTTTATGTTTAATTATTATAATGTTACATTTTTGCAATCAGTTGCTATCAGAAGTTCACTGAACCTCTGAGTGTCAAGCTCCTCTTCCATTGTCTGATGCTACATATTCTTCAGTATTTTGAAACAGATCTGTGCTTCCTGAGTGCAGCTATTGGTGTCTTGCAGGAGGTAAGTGAGACCTCTCTAGCTGGCCTTTTTGAATATACCAGCCTGTGTGCTATCCCTTTCCAAAATGTAACACTAGCATGCCACTTACACGGAGAAGACGCTTGAGAGTCCACTATGTGGGGGAAATATTTAATTCTCATAGTTTTTCTCTTCTTCCTCTTATAAGTAGTTCTGAATGTTAGATATTTTTCCTTGGGGGGTCAAAAGGTATCTAAGTTTATGATTGTGAGTGGAAAAATAGAGGACAGAAATCATGTATTAGCTCTTTTTGCTTCTTCATTTGTGTGTGAATTTTTAATGTAATGCATGTAAAGCATTAATGAAAGCAAAATCTACATCATTCTTAACCAATAATTACAAGTAAATTACTGTGACTCTCAGGTACAATTGATTCCAAAAAGTGCCTTTTTTGCCATTTATAACATGTAGTTCATCCAAGGAATGGCCATAGGGGAAACTGCAGAAAGTATCCATCCATACAGGGTTATATAGAAGTAGAGAAAGGAGTTAAAAAACAAAGTTGTTACTGCAGAACAATAAAGAAGGAGGAAGATGAATTATTAAACTAAGCACAGACAGGTGCCTGCATTACAAACTCCAGCTGGTGTGGAGTTTGATTTACAGCTATTTTTCTCAGTTACGAGTTTACTTTCTTACATTTAAGCTATAATTTGTCCTATAGCTTCAATCACTTTTGAGAATTATCAAGTCAGCAAAGAGGTGATTAATACAATAGGATTTTTGTTAATATGATGTAGCAATGATTGCTCCTGATCATGCCATTTACTATTGGAATGCCTTCAAATTTATTTTTCTGAAATCTCTGACAAACATGTAATATGTAATTCAAAACATCTTGTCTCTCTCAACTACAATATATTGTTCTCATCTTCCCTAAATTTAGCTACTCTAAACTTTAGGCTGTATACTATACACTGTCTGTTCACTTTCTATCCATTCTCAAAAACGATTTCATGTTTAACACCACTTATGAACACCTCATATCATAAATAACTTAGTGCTACATTCCACAATTAATATTTTACTATAAGTTGTTTTAGTTACTTGTTCTTAAAACCACACGTTGCAAACTTTTATTATATGCATGTATTATGTTTATAAATTTATAAGCATAAACTCATTATCAAGCATTTCCTTTACCGAACCTTGAATATGTTTATTTTTAACATTCACCGTCCAGTCAGAAAATCAGGGTACTAGGCCAGAAGCAGCATTTACGGGGACAAGTAAGGAGGCTAAGTGTTTAGGAGATACACTGCAATGGTTTGCCTCTCATCCATAGAAACATGTCTTCAGAAAAATAATCTTAAAAAATACTTGACCTAAGACATAGAAAGCACCCATTATGGTATTAAACCTGATTGCTAAACAAGAGATCTAGTACCTGAACCCCAAATTTAAACAAACTAGCTTTAATGTTTGTGAAAATCAAGGGATTTCGTGTGTGTGTGTGTGTGTGTGTGTGTGTGTGTGTGTGTGTGTGTGTGTGTGTGTTTGTGTGTGTTTGGTATTGAAAGAAAGGCCTGTGCCTGCTAGGGAAGCACTCTGGCACTGAGCTGTATTCCAGTAGATGGAGTATTTTAGGTATAATTGATTACTCTTGGAAATATTAAAGTGAAATAGAAACAATTTACATTGATCACACACTATCATACATATATTTAGATATTTCAAATTCATTAATGATTGAAAACATTAAGCCAAATTTTTTATGTCAATGAGACATTTTTGTCATTGACTAAATGCATCCCACCCATGACATCATATTTCATATATTTCTTGTACACAAACTAAATGTACCTATAAAATGAAAGAAAAGTAATAAAGAGGAACTCAGAGTTAATGCTACCTGATTTTTTGAATACTAGATTTAATATAATCCTATGGATATACACTATTTTTCAGAATTCTATTAATTTTTGGTGTATTTCTTCTAGTTCTAAATTTATGAAGGAAACAAAAATTCATCTAATCAAATGTTAGGGAACCAAAGAACTTTAAATCATAATGTACCAAAAGTTATAGAACAACAACCATGCAAATACAGACATGCACCAGACACAAAACTTTAACATAATGTATTCATGTTTACAGAAATTAAAAAAAGTACACAGAGCAAGAATACTATCACCAATAGAAGTGATTCCATCATTAAAGAGACAATAGAAAACCAGCAGGAATAGAAGTATCATACATCATGCAGAAACGAGTAAAGCTCACCTTTGACTTTACTTTTTGAAGCAGCCGCTGGTACCAAGGAAAGGTTGCACAAGAAGAAGAAAGAGACATGTTAGATGTGAGACAGACTTCATGTAGGGAAGCAGAGATGTTCTTATCATTAGTTAAATTCATGCAAGACTATATAATTTGAAAGAGAATCTTGATTTCTGTATTTTGTTAGTATAGGATTAATTAAAATTTGTGAGTAATAGTAAGAAAGACAGAGTAGTGGAAATCCCAGGCAAGTCACTGGATTGTTTTAAGAGAACAACCATCTTTCTCTCTATCTTTTTTGATTCCATATGTTAATTAATAGTTATCTAAATAATATTCATAAATTGCTTAAATATATTTAATACTACTTAAAAACAAGCACATAACCCATGAGGGGAAATTCACAAGTGTATTTAGTTTGAACATTACAAGGGTCATATACTGAAAACATTCTAGAAACTTTTGGTTGTTTACCCATACATTGTACATGCAGAAATTACAACTCATTCAACTTTAATTACCTGATTAAGTAACCATGCTTCAAGAACACATATTACATATTACATTATTACTTATCCTTAGTATGTGTGGCTTCAAAAACTTTGCAACAAAGACCATTACATCGAACCACAACTAGTCAATATGTTGAGAAAAACTGATCATAGTGTTTTCAACCCTAATTGTTAACTCTACATCACAATCACATTAAGTTCAGGAAATATTTCAGAATAGATGACAGAGAGATTGTAAGAGTCAGGACATGAGGAAGCCTCCACAAATGACAGGGACCTTCATAGATGATCATTCAGAAATACAGCTACCTAAACAAGACCTGTGCAAGTATAACACAAATAGACATTTAACTTGTCTGTCTTAGTTTAGATTTTATTACTGTGAAAGGACATCATGATCACAGCAACTCTTATAAAACAAAAGAATTATTTGGGGCTGGCTTACAGTTCAGAGGTTTTATCTATTATTGTCATGACTGGAAGAATAACATCATGCAGGCAGATATGGTGCTGGAGATGTAGCTAAAAGCTCTATACCTGGATCCACTAGAAGCAACTGGAAACAGTGAGCCACTAGGACTGGCTTGAGCTTCTGAAACCTCAAATCCAAGCCCCCAGTGACACTCCAACAAGGCAACACTTCTATCAGTGCTTTTCCCTGTGAGTCTGTGGTTCATTTTCATTCAGATTACCACAGGATCACATCCATAGAAAAGAACTACAGGTAACCAAGGGCTAGCAAGAGTGGAAAACATCTTTGACATGTATGAGGGCACTAATTGGTTGTTCAAGAAAATTTGTCATCCTGAAACCATATGCATATAAGTAAATTAAAACAACCAAGCAAATTCTATTTATATTTTTGTGTATGTGTAAAAATTATAATTAATGAAAAAAGGCCTTGAATGTGAGATGGAGCAAGGTGGGTTGGGCTCATGGGAGGGCATGTGGGGGAGAAGTGAGAAGCGTGTTATTTATATATTAATTTCCAAGTTAAAATGTATCTAATATGCTACATTATCATGCTGGTACTTAAGAAGTCAGGCATGAGTTAAACTGCTAATATGTACTTGACAACAAATCACAGTCTACCTCATAGGATTCTTTCAGTGCAGTGGTTCTCAACCTGTAGATTGTGACCCCTTAAGGAATCAAATTGTCCTTTTACAGGGGTCATCTATGTCCTTTGGATAAGAACAATATTTACATTACAATCCATAGTAGCAAAATTACTGTTTTGATGTTTTGTTGCTACAATAAATTTTATTGTTGAGGATCATGAGAACATGAGGAAATGTGTTAAAGGATCACAGCATTGGGAAGGATGAGAACCACTGATCTAGTGCAATTTATTTGGGCAGTTGGTTGTCTGCATAATTGTGAATCCTGGAAATTTCATTAATTTAGTTGATGAGATGTGAATCAGAAATGGATGCAGAAATGGATATCTATAGAGGGATGTCTTAGTGTTGAAGGAAGTAGCCCATCCTCTAATTGGGATTTACACAGTCTCCAATGCAGGGGACCGACCCTTACTGAATATTAAGTTTTACATCTACTACAAAGAAGATATATATGGCAAAACATGATTTATACTTCAGTCGTCATGATATTTAGACACAAAGAAAATTTTCAAGAAACTTTAGAAAAGTGTAAGTTTATTTCCAGGAAATTTATTGTGCACTGAACATTTTCAGAAACACACACACACACACACACACACACACACACACACACACACACACACACAAGCTAAATTAAATTTTGAAAGTTTGAAAATCTTTGCTCAAAAACTAAAAGTTTTGTCTAAAACTCAAACTGTTCCATAAAATTAATGTTTAAATGACTATGAGAGGCAATCAAAATATGATGAGCATAATATTATTATTATGTGGACATAATAATAAAATATTGTGAAGCTAAAGACATATATTTTAGATACTGTTTTCTGAACATTTTTGCTAGTTTTGGTAACACAATTTGTGGTACTTTGAATAAATAGTCTCCATAGGCTCATAGGCACTGGCCTGGCATTTTTAGGAGGTATATTTTTGATGGAGTGTGTGTGGCTTGTTGAAGGAAGTGTGTCACAGGGGGCAGGCTTTGAGGTTTCACATGCTCAAGCCAGGCCCAGTTTTATTATGTTCTTGCTTCCTGCTGAGCCAGATGTAGAAAATCCTGCTATGTCTCTAGCAGCATTTCTGCGTGAGGTGCCATGCTAATGGTGTCTCTTCACAGCAATAAACCCAAACTAAAAGACAATTTATAAGGATATTAACCACCTAAAAATCAATAGGGTATTCAGTATTAACCCAAGATTCTACTTGTTGATAATGGATGAAGTATTTCTGTTTTATGCTCAAGTACAAATTGAATTAATAAAACCATGTCAGTCATTAGTAGAATACGTGAATAGCATTCACTAGGTCCATAGGAAGATAAACATTATCTGTCCTGTGTCTGGTTTTTGAATATTTAATGCTAATCATTTTCAATTATTAGCACAAAAACAAAATTTAAACTATAAATATTAAAATGCAATTCTTATAAAAGTAAATACCCCAAAGAAACATTTCTTGTATGTATTTTCCAAAGACAAGATCAAATTATATCTATGTTACCTGTCTCCAATCTAGTTTCCAAGTTAATTTACAGTTATAATATTGAGTTAAATAATTACATATTTTTAGCTTGCATGAAACATGAGGATTTTATGAAATAGGCAGTTCATAGTATTTTTGTGCTAAATAACAATCAGGTAATACAGCCTTTATGAAAAGAACCTTAAATAACATAATGATATGTTACTTCCATAGAACAAAATTCTTGGTTAGTTTTCATATTTTCCTACATAAAGTAAAAGCAAATACACAATATTAAATTCATAGGAAGAAAAGTTAGGAGCTGTTAGCATTTCATACTATTTAATTTTCAATAACAAACATTGATTTAATTTTGGTGCATTTAGAACATTTCAGTGTTTTAGTAACTGAAAATCATTTACATGCTTTTTATTGTATTTCACATCAAACACTCACTATTTACTGTCAAAAAAGTGTTGCTCAAATTTCAAATGGTATTTTCTAATATTGCAATATGTTGATTTGTTTTTTTTAAGAGAATTTTCACTTAAAACTCAAATTCATCATATTGGCAACAGTTCAAATTAAAAAGATGCCCCAAACTCATCCATTATTTAGAAAATAATTAGTATCTACCATGTAACAGCAACAGTCAATTTTTCATAAGAAATAGTTCTACTCAAATTAAGGAAATTAACTGTATAAAATACAAATGTTTATAATTCTTGATAGAATTAAATTATTTACATTTCTTATTTTATAAAGGAAGAGAACATTTAATTCTTAGGTTTTTTGGAAAAGTGTAAAAATAAAATAGATAGAAAAACAAATGCCTGTTTCACCGGTGTTCAGGCAGCTAATACTAGACCAGTCTGGTTAGTATAATTGGAAAGAGGCCAGGCTACCAGGCTTGTTTGCCCAATTATAATTCTCCACATTTTCAATAAAAGAGGCCAGGATGACAGCAATACTGTCATAAATGTCATGTTCAATACTTGTAAGATTTTCCACTGTCAGCACAGTCCAATTATAAGTCAATTGTAAAGTGCACATTGTACACCACCCAAAAGAGACCGAAAATTACCTTAAAATGCAATTTTAGTTGTGAATAGTTAAAATGAAAAGAAAGAATTAAGGATGTTTTGATGAGAGAAAAGTTTTAGGTATGACATGAAAGTCCCTCACTTCTATAAAAAAGTATGAAGTTATAGCTGTACCATTGCTGCTGTTCACAGTAGTTTTCAGTAGTATGAGTATTTATAGTATAATTGTAAATTAAATTAATGAGAGTAATGGAAAACGTGCATATGATTTTAAAAATAATATGAACAAAAGTAGCTTTCTACATGAGTCTAGACAAATAATTGAGAGTGGTTATAATAATTACTGAGGCTATGCCCTCAAACTTATAATAATCAAATTAAATATGAATTCACTATATAATCAATTTGCTTTATTATTCCCATTGAAAGAGGCACTTTGGGTAGTTCCTTAGACAAGGTATTATTTAATAATTGTTTAAGGAATTGATGATTCTAAAACATCACTAAAATACTATTACAAGGAATATTAATATGCTATGAAGGCAAGAGTAGAGAGATTAGGAAACTTGGCAGCTTATATTTGGAATGCATAATTATATTGTATTCTTTCACTTATTTATTCTCATTCACTGACATATTTTAATGGTAATGTATGAATAATGTTAATTGCTTTACTGATGCATTGAGAGGGCCTGTTAAAGTTATCAAGGTAACATTTATTACATGAAATAATAGGACATGTTCATTCAGAACTGTTGGTAAAGAAATATTGATATTTTTAATCTTGGCTAGTGAGAATGTTACTGAAATATTTTGATAGGTTTTATCTTGCATTTTAAACTCATCCTTACATGTTAAATTAGTATATATTGCACACCATTTCTTTATAAAGAAGCATCAAAGTTATAGTTTACACGATCTAAGGAGTCATATTTCCCTAATTCTATTAATATTCTCTTGTGTTAGATGTTTCTCTTTCCCTAATATAACCACAATAGCAGAAAATAAAACAAAGCATTGTCATTGCTAGATGTTATACAATATGATGTTTAGAAACACCACTTCAAGATATACACTGAAGGTTATAAAAATAAGTAACGACAAAAATGACATTTCATTTTCAGATAAACACAATAAAAAGGAAATTTCCAAAACACTACAAAATGGTGAGTAGAAAAGACAAATGGTTTGGCTCTGCCATAAAGTTTTCTGTAGCAAATTCACAACCAAAACTCCAAATACATTCTAAATGCACTAACTCAGAATATTGTTACGATAGTATGAATTACTTCTAATCTATAGCCAGTGACATTTATTTATGTTAATAAAAAACACAGCAAAACATAGTGGTATAGAATTGTAATCCCTGTACTCAGGAGGCTTAAGCTTGCATGAGTTCAAGTCTACCTTTAGATACATAGAAAGACACTGTCTCAAATATATGGAAATACAAGAAATAAGCACAAATTTGAGAATGGGAAGTACTGCTACAACTAATTTATCAAAAAGCAAATAGCAAACATCAGTCTCTCATGACATTAAAATTCAAATTGTATTAGACAGACACCATTTTTTTTCCTTGTTGCTCTCTGTCTTCCATCTTATCTAACATAAAATAAAACTTATTTTCTCTTCTAGTTACCTTTAATATAGTTCTTTGCTTAAAGTGGCATTTTCTTATATTTTTGGTTGTGAGCCTAGCCTTTAAAGACTGAGCCATCTCTCCAACCCGAAGTGGCATTTTCTTTAAATAACAATAATCTAAACACTAAAATTGTGTTTCTAACTCTTATTAGAATCTCAAGACTATGAAAAGCAGTACTTCTATTAATTTCACTAAATTTTCTTTCTTTTTTATACGCAAACAACTTTTAGTCATCTGAATACAGAGTAAAGACGAAGTGTACATATTTAGAAGGAGACTGGTAAGCGGTGTGAAGTGTGTATTCATTACCTCCTCTTAATACATGAAAGTAAAACGTCCGACATACTTCTTTATTACTTTTCTTTCTTAATGACAATATTACAGGAAAAAATGCATTAAATAATGTTTAAATTGTTTTGTGAAGAAATATACATAGTATATATTTTAACCTTTAATTTATATTTAAATTATTAATATAATTTAAATTAAATTAATTTAATGAGGATTTAAAAAATACTTCAACTAAGAAGTACACAGAAGTAATAGTATAAGGGAACTAATGTTTTTTTTAACACTATCTAGTTCATAAATCAGACAAGACTCTGCCTCTTGTACTTCTCTGCACGAGAGAATACTAGACACACTATGCCTCTCACAGATGGATCATAAAATTAATTATTATCTGGTTATGTGTCAAAATAATCAAACCTGGAGTTAGGATTTGTTGAGAAATGTCCAAGACAGGTTCATGTATTTAAAAATTTGGTGCCATATTCTGTTTGGGAAGCTGTAGGACATTCAGGGGCTCAAATGCGCTTCTGTTGGAGGCTGTGGGAGTGGCTGGAGGTGACAACTAATGTTCAGATATCAACCCACCAGAGGAATGATTCTCTGATGGAGGAGAATTGCAACTGGTACAAGTCCTATAGGACCACCTTCTCAAGAAACTGCTACTCCTGTCTGTAATTCCACATGGGCAAAGGCAGTTACTGTGTCTCCCCAGTACCCGCATTGTAGTGAATAGTCTCATATGATGGGTTAAGTATGACTGCATCTCAAACTCATGGCATCATATATCTCTAGTTAGTCAGGAAGATGACTTATAATTAACTGTATGATTTTGATATGTAGAACATATACTAGGATATATTTAATAACTAGATCTATTGTCCCATGAGGACTGCAAGACACTTAGAAGCCTGCTTTGTTCTCTTTACTCAGACTAACACAAGAAAATAATTTCTCTCCAGTCTAAGACAGGCTGCACACAAATAGCTCATTTTTAACCACAGAGCAAGTTCAAACTAGACTAAGTATTTTTGTACATGGACCATAAGTTAAAAAACTTAAAGGTATGTACAAGGTCAGAGTCACAGATGTCTAATCAAGGCTATTAATGGAAAGCAACCTAAAAATCACACCGATTCTTCATGTGCCAAGTTTCGCTGCTAAAAACAAATGTCCTGCAGTTTGTCTCACCAGCACTGTGCTCCCTAGCCTGTGATCACAATCTTACCCTTGAAACCTTGCATAGCCATGGCAAATGACTGGGCTCCTTATCATTTACCAAAGGAATGTGATATGGCCAACCAGATGTAACTATTGTAAATTTTTTTTCTTTTTTGCCTTAAGCCTCCTGTTAAAAAAATGTATTTAAGCTAGGTGAACAGAGTAACAAGAGAGAATTGGAACAGAGAATTGAAACATGGGAGAACTAGAAAGAATTAGAACTTAGAAGAAAATTAGAGGACAGAAAAAAATGCCAGAAGGATAAAGAAAGAACATGAGTCAAACAGCATGTCTGTGAGTTGATTCTGTACCCCTCAGATAAAAAAACAAAACAAAACAAAACAAAACAAAACACCTTATTGTGGACTTCTTCTTCGAACCCTAGAAGTAGTCTTGAAGAGCTAAACTTCAAGGCTTCCATTGTACTTTATAGAAATTGTTTGCTGAAAGTGAGCCAGGCTGGTGAGATATTCTTCTGTTTCTGTCTTTGCTCTGTTTGCTGTTTATAGCAATGATGAGGTCAGCATTATCTTGTTCCTTCTGCATAGGCCCAGACTAAAAGTGCTTTGCTTCCTTAGCCTCTAAATTATGTCAAAGTATTCTCATTCCTTATGCTCTGTCTATCATGCTACAGTAATGAATAGATTTGAATGAGATGAAAACTCCACATGCTGATATTTAATAAAACAGGAAGCAGAAAATATCCCAAACTTTACAAATAGTGAAACACTGAATACAATTTTTTGGCAATTGTTCTATTTGCTCAATGCATTATTGGGACAACAATGTGATTGTTGCTCAGAGAAAGAATCTAAGCATCCCTGCAAATTTAAACAGCCCCTTATTCAATGTCTAGTGTCATACATAAACACAAACATATACACATATACATATATAAAATTTCCTTGAATTCTTAATTGAATAGTGAACATTTTATTATGATAGTATTTTAAGTGGAATAAAATATTGTCAGTATTTTGAGGATTATTTTGTAGAGTTTCTTATAAATCTGTCATTTGTTTTTGATTTAAAAATGACCATATTTCCATGATTTTGGTGTATTTCTGATAAAGGAAACTATGACAATATGGAAATATCCAAATAAAAACTGGGTATTTCTCTTTAAATATGGTTATTTTTGGCACTAGTTTACCTTTAACTAACATCATGTTGCAAAGTGCCACCCCCCCAAAATTTATCAGTTACCTATTCATAGAATGAGTTCAGTTTATATGATTCTCCATAATTCATGCTATGTGAAGCCTAGCAGATGATATTGAAATACATTTTATTTATTTTTACCTCAAAAGCATGATATGTTAGTAATCTCTGTTCAAGTAATCATGTTCATTCTAGAAAGAATAACAGAACATGATTTTAAGCTAGTAAGCATATTACACAGTAGATTTATATTTAAGTATAATATGTGATTATTTTTTATCATGTTCCTCATTTTATTATGTGTTAACACACATGTTAAAATGAACAAAATGATTTTTTTTCTCTATATAGTTACATGTTTCTACCTCGGAGTCTCAGTGTAAAATATTTACATCATCTTATTCTATATTTATTCCTTTTTTTCTCAAGAGGTTCTTTATACTTCATGAACCTTTCTTTCTTTTATGCTGCTGTTTACACAGCCCTACAGGCTTATGATTTTTGTCTGAGTGCATGTTCAGAAAAGTTTTCAAGTCCAGTTGGAACTTGAATTCAAGCCTGCAAGTGTTTTAGTTACATATTAACATGAAAGCCTTAAAAGGACAACAATGGTTTCTCTGCAAAGAAATTGCATAATGTCTGAAAAGTCTTATTCCTGCACTACTAAACAAAGAGTTTATCTTTTAGATCCAAATCTAGAACTTAAAGTTGCATTTTATGTTATTGCCTTGATCATCAACGACTTAGTTTGCTGTAAACACTTGTGTGTGTGTGTGTGTGTGTGTGTGTGTGTGTGTTCAAAGTTCATGAAAGTTGCTAGATGGAAAGAAAGATCATATGCTTATTTTTAAAAAATGTTAATTTGCAAAATCAGAGAATTTTCATATTTTTCATAGTCTATATATTAATTTCATTTATTATTTCCATATTTGAACTGAATTGTTAAGTTAGTTTTAATTTTATTGATTGATTTTAAAGATGAGAAATTTATTCATATAAGAAGTTCATGACTTTTTTGTTTGCATAAGCAACTGTAAATAGATTTAAATGAGTTTCTAAATTATTTTATTGCGCAACTTTGAGCTTACTGAAAATATGGGTGTAAAGTCATTTTCTAATGTCTTCCCTCACTCTAAGCATGTGTTACTTTCTGAATCAACATTTTCGTTTCAGAATTTAATATACTTTGAATAGGGAAACAATTATGGTGGTACCTGAGTGTGGCTGAATAAGCTTCATGCTACTAGAATTTTCCAGCTATGGTGTACAAGTGACAGTGGGGTGCCCTTTGTTAGTTACAGTTTACACTCAAATACAGAAGGTGACAGATAAAGAAGCAAACATACAAATATCCTCATCATGAGTATTTATGTGTTAGATATAGATTGACTATATCAACAAATATTGTGCACAGATGCATTTTCAGAGTTTCTATCATAATATTGATAACTTAGCAAGCTTTCAAAAAAAATAATTGCCAGATTCTGTCTTAGTAGTGAGAATTGTTTACAATCAGAAAACTAGAGTGTTTCATGTTAGATGTATATACAAACCTATACATTTTTGACAATCAATATGGGTGTTTGGAACATCTATCTGATGCTTACAGCATCAGTACAAGGAAGGTTCTGAGAAAAGTTGGGCCAAAAAAGAGAAACGTTTCTAATGAAATGTATATAAAAAGAAGAAAAACAAGCAAATGATTAGATGGGCTCTTAAGAGATTAATTTTTGAGAAAATACAAACAGATTCTGTGAGATACAAAACGAAGAACCATATACTGACTGGGCCAAATCTGTTTAGGTAAATAATCATGCAAGAAACAAAGTAAATGTTCCCTAACTTCTAATTACTAGGTAATGAGTTAATTCTAGAGAATCAGTTCAACTGCAGTTCATGGTTAGGAATAAGCTAACAGACTCTGTTTAATCTGCCTCATTATGTTTCAGGTAAGCCACTTAAATTCCATGACATCAAAAGGGAATCATTTTAGCAGGCAAGGTCAAATTCCTCCATGCATAAGCACATAGTCAACTTTCTCTTGCCCTCTGGCAGTTATCCCCAAGGAAGTGGCTGAACAAGATGAAAGGTGACATCCAGACTATTGTCCTGCAGCTACAGCGACTCAGTTCTCTTCTGTCATGTGTCTAATCTCTTTGTGATTTACACTTCAGTTAGGGACATAATCCCCTGAAACTGAATCACCCACAATAAAACTGCTCAAGAACAGGATACACAGGTAGTTATACATTTATTAAGATTTCCTAAACCAAGATGCACTTGCACGCCTATTTATTTTCTCCCACTTACAGGATGCAAATGCAGTGTCCCCTTAGAAATGATGTTTCCCAGACTCTCAAATCAGGATGTCCAAAGTTGTAATAAAAATATCAAAGGTTTTATAACACAGAGGTAAGGTATTAGCTGGCAGTGGCAGGTGGTAGGCAAAGAAATCACATCTCTAAGAAATCACATCACTAATTCAGTTAGAAATAGGTAAGTACTGAGGTATGGATATTTTGGTTGTATGTGGTAATTATCTTATAGGGTATGTCGGTGGTATCCTCTTCCCTATATCCTTCTACTTTCTATTTATGTGATGGAATTGGTAATGGTATGAAATGTTTAATTATCAGCTACTTTATAGCTCTATGTGTTGCATAGTGCTCTACAAGTGGGAATTATTGCTCTGTGATTAATTTGGCATAGTTCTACTTATAACATCATCTTTGGGGTATGTATTATGACATGGAGTATGTATGCATGTGGACAAAATTATATTAGATGTATAATATGTTAAGCAGTTAGGGATTCCCTACAACTACATCTTCCCTGTGAAACACTATGTGATATAGTGATTCAATGAAGTTAACATGATTTGATTTCCAAACAGAAAATATTGATAAATATATTAGATTTTGGGTCTTTTCACTACATGAGGTATTTTTAAAATCAGTAAAATGTCATATTTTAAAAGATGTCTAAATGAATGAATGAACAAAATGATGTAGATTCCCAGGTCCAATATTGTGTTGGTTAACATAAATAGTTAATGTAGTCTGGGATACACATGATTTTATGTGTCTTAATTCTAAGTGTGAAATACTATAACATTAGTATAATATCTTGCATGAACGTTTCCAAACATCTAGCCCTGTTTGGTAAAATGCCAACAGGGCACATTAATATAGAAATAAAATGGAGCACAGCCTTCAGAGATTCCTTTCAGAAATTCCAAAACTAAATCTTCCATATACCAACTTTGTAGGAAATTTCTTTAGGACTTTATCACTAACTTAGGTTGACTGTCTACTTGGGAGAAGCTATTTCAAATAATGTCCATTATTACAACTACATTACTGAACTACACAGGGGGTTGAAGAAAAAGCTAAAAGCTCTTGTAATTACAAATAGCATGATTATAATGTAATTAACAAGGCCCTAGCATTTACATATGGAAGCAAATTAGGTTACAAATATCTTGACTAATAGGAGTTTTTTTATCTCTAGAATGGTACAAATTATTTGGAATAAAAGCAATACAAAAGCAGTTATGAACACAAAGAAATCATGATTTCCCTGTGAGAACAAACATCACAAATTGTATGTTTACATTATATTCAGACAACTTGAAATCAAAGTTACAAAGCTATTTGAAACAGACCTTATCACTAAAGAAAGGGACAAGGCATTATTTTATCAATACAATAAATTATACAGAGGTAAATTGTGTGTTCTCACATTCCCAGGACCTCTTATTGCTACACATAAGGGAAAAGATTATATCCTGTTGGTCTGTGTGTAAGTCAGGAGCTAGTTTCAGCTAATAAAACCATTATATCCATTTTATATTCTACATACTAAATATAGAACTTAAGTTTACACTATACATGATTTCCCAGATATGTCTGACATTGAAATAATTCAATTTCTTATAAAATACAAAAGAGTAAATACTATAATTAATTATTATAATTTGGTAATTATTTTGATATTGTTGCTACTATTAAGCTGTGCCATCCTATTTTTAGGGTGAATCTGTAAACTGAATGATAGTAATAATATGTTTTAGGCTCTTTCATGATGATCACACTGCATGATCTAGAATCTGCATTTAAATGATAACAAGGCCACAATAACTAATAACTTCACTAATCAAATAGAAATGAATTCTATATATAAACACGCTTCCCTCATAAATAATTTTCATAACCCAGGGTTTATAAGATTAATACTAACAAATTTCATAGGTAAGTGGGTAATATATTACTGTTTTAAAGGTTTCCACAATGCCTATTAGGATTCGTATGAACTCGAGTTCAGAAACTATCCATTCCAAACTATGTATGTAGAAATTGAGATGGGAGAAAAATCTATCACCATGGCAGTGAGAAGAAGTCTACAGGGTTCTTAAAACTTTCATGACAACTCAAGAAAAGGAATTCCTCCTCCACATATCTCTTGCAATCCAGTAGAGATTTTCTATTTCATTAGACCTATGGGTCAAGAATATATCTAACCAGGGAGAAATTTTTGACCCCAGGGCTATTCTTTATAATTGTATATAGCACTTTATGGGTATATCATAAATACATGTGATGTCTCAATGATTTGAAAAATATCTATGTTTCAGGGGGAAAATAAGACAACCATTTCTCAGAATTTTTAAATAGTCAAACTGGACCTGAACTT
This sequence comes from Cricetulus griseus, assembly GCF_003668045.3. Taxonomy (NCBI): domain Eukaryota; kingdom Metazoa; phylum Chordata; class Mammalia; order Rodentia; family Cricetidae; genus Cricetulus; species Cricetulus griseus. Next base: position 26,834,549 of record NC_048597.1, on the reverse strand, counting down.
ACTCAGATTGTTTCCTTTTCTTTTCCTTTCCTTTCCTTTCCTTTCCTTTCCTTTCCTTTCCTTTCCTTTCCTTTTTCTTTTCTTTTCTTTCTTTCTTTCTTTCTTTCTTTCTTTCTTTCTTTCTTTCCTTCCTTCCTTCCTTCCTTCCTTCCTTCCTTCTTTCTTTCTTTCTTTCTTTCTTTCTTCCTTTCTTTTTTCCAGAGACAGGGTTTCTCTGTGTAGCTTTGGAGCCTATCCTGGCACTCACTCTGGAGACCAAGCTGACCTTGAACCCACAGAGATCCGCATGCCTCTTCCTCCCTAGTGCTGGGATTAAAGGCATGCTCCACCAACGCCCAGCAATTGTTTGCTTTTGAATTTTATGTTAAGCATAAAATTTTCTTCTGGGATGATTTCAGGGAATGAGAGAGACCTAGAACAACAAGATATTGCTAAAGATTATCTTGTTTAACATCCTCCATGAGCCTTGATTTTCTAATACCACACAGTTAAAACTGGAGGTCAGAGAAAGCAATTTGTCAGCAGAGGCTGCAATTGTGCATTAATTTTAAAGTTTACATTATTGCTTAGAGGAACACTTGCTTGAAATATAATTGAGCATCCCCACCCACTCATTGAAAACCAGGTCTGAGCTTGAGTCACCCATTGTGCCAACCAAAAGACATTGATAAACATGCACCCAAGAAAGATTTTTTTTTTTTTTGAAATCTATTTGTGAGCTTTCCCCAGTCGGTCAAATAAGGAAATGCATAATTGATTCTGAAATTATTATCACTTTATCTATGCCAGATACAGTGCAAAACAATACAAGGGACACAATTTTAGAGTGATTGAAGTTAATCTAACAGCTTATTGACAGGCACTTGGAAATGTGGGAACAGCGATATGCTGAGAGATGCTTAACGTGAGTCCCATTATCAGAAATTTTATCAGGCAAAAAAGAAAACAAATACACACACAAATCAACTGAGTATAATACCAGATCTGTGTGTCCAGCGGGGCCTGGCATTTCAGGAAAATCCTTTCTCTAGAGTCACAGTGCTCATTGAAAGAAATCTTAGGTAAGAGAAATCTTTCTGGATTTAAGTGCTAGTACAATGGCAACAAGGATTGGAGAGTCTTGGAGATGGCTGGTAGCAGGAATTTGGCTTGTTTTGCTATGAAGCTGAAATAGCAACTGCAAAGTCTATAGGGTTGACCTATCTCTATACATTTTCTCTGAACATTATCCCATATTATGCCATTTTACGTTGCCAAGCAGCCTAGTGCATTCTGAAAGAAGAAATAAGTAGTAGTTGAGAAATCTGATTCAAGTTCCTAGGAGCTACAGGATCAACTTTCTGGCACAGGGATGTGACACACTTCCCAGGCTGGGAGGACTTAACATTTAAAGCAAGTGTTCCTGTTCAGGCAGCACTTAGAGCAGACACTGAAGTTGGCAACCCAACTATGATTTCTCCTTCTTGAAACCTCACAAGACCTCCTCTTCAAAGAGATTTATGAATAATGTGAACTAAATAATTCATGGGCTTGCAGATGCCTGTCCAAATAGCCTCTTCTTTTTCAAGGTTTCAGTTTGTAGAACTGTGATCAAAAGCCTTCATCAGTCATGATAGCTGCATTTGTCCTCACTCCAAACAAACCGTATTTGCATGTGAATGTTTTTCATTGAAATGAGATATATAATATGCCAGCCAAGGCCCAACTAAAAGGCATTTTATGCCATTTAAATTCAGTCAAATTAAAGGCTGAATGCAACCTAAAAGGTCTACTCTCAGAACAGTAATTTGACACATCATAAATAAGAACCATTTTTTGTTCGCATAGGTTCAGCACTTGTCAGAAAATTGTACACAGCCGTATTAACAAAGCGCTGCCTCTTAGTGAGAAATAAAGGAAAAAGGAAAACCTCGTGTGTAAAGCAACAAAACACACAAACAAACATTGTGCTGTGGTTCAAAGTTGACATTTTTCACTGACATTTACAGAAGAGCACAGAAAACATTTTAACCTGTTTCACTGCTCAGAGAAATGGTCCAACATGACTTTTCTTTTTTAAAATTTAAACCTACAAACCATGTTTAGGAACAGGGTTGTTAATACTTAGTTAAAGCATGTGCCTGTTAACTCAACTTAATTCCTGCTTCTGCAGAGACTTAAGCAGAGCAACAGCATTGGAGGTATTAAAAATGTAAAGGTCCAAACTGAAACCTTTGGGAAAACTGACACACACTTCTGAAGAATCATGTGGTTAAGACATCTCTTATTACTGAAGATTATAAACAGACTTTTACCACTAAATTTTTAGTTCTTATTGATGGAAAATTAAATTGGTTACTACATTCAGCAAAGGGCAAGAATTCAGAGGTTACAAGGAGCTGCATAAAACACCAATAAACAAAACAGAATTGATATTCTTTAAAGTTCACTCCACATTTACCTTTTTAAAAAATATTGCTGTCTATATTCAGGATCTTGATTTACATTTAGGCAAATCTAGTTAGTTTTCCTCTAGTAGTAGCTTATTTTGTAATGTTTGCATTTTGAACAAAATGGAAACATGGCATAGTTTGCATGGAGAGCAAGAAATATTTTCATGATGGCGATAAAAGCTAAGTTTCTTTTTGCATACTAAAGAATTCAGATGCATCAAGCATGAGACATACATTAGCACTCCAGCACTTTACATTGAAACATCTAGATATCATATGCCAACACCCAAATTCTTTTCACAAATTCGCATTCCTTAGCTGCTTGAAATTGCAAAGGCAGAAACACATATCTGGCTACCTCGGCCTTCTTCCAGTTGATGAAAGGAGCTCTGAAATTTTCAGAAATTATTTTGTGTTCTTCCGATGTTGTGAAATAAAAACACATTCTCAGAATGTGAGAGTAATAAAGATGCTTCTGATATATTTCACATGGGCAGGAAGAATTGGCAGGTGAGAAGGAAGTCTGAATTTACTGAAAATCTAGTTCTACAATGTGCAAGCTACCAAAAAGTTTTCAAAGTCAACAGAAATGTTATAATTTTGAACAGCAAATCACTCTGAGTGACAATTTTAAAGACACTGTGTTTCAGGGCACATGTGTGTCCATGTTGAAATTGTAATCTGGGTTTTTCAAAGAGGTGACACTGAAGGTCTGTATATCACTGTAGGATGACCTTCATATACAACCTCTAAGTGTGCATTTTTCCCATGGGAATAAGGATTTCTCTTTAGTTGTAACATCTTAGTTGCAAGGCTAAATTAAGCAAAGAAAAAAATTGTTCAACACAACAAATTGAAATTAGAGTGAATTACATTTTCTAGGAATTATCTGCCAGTATCAAGTGTTTTCCAAAGCTTAGTTCATAAAAAACATAAATATAATTCAAGATTTCAAGGATAGTTGCTTATCTTACAAAATGCTAACTTTTAAAAAATTATAGCTTATAAGGTACTTCTTAAGCAATTCAGTGCAAGAGTCAAAACCCTCAAATTTTCAGAGTTTTCAAAAATTTTATTGATTTCATCCATCAGAGTTACGCATCTGCTAAGGAATCATATGACTATGAATACAAATTATATGGAACAAAAATAAACTAATGAATGATAGAATTTGAACTGTTTTCCAATAAATATACATTAAGATATGTATGTATAATCATAGGCAGGTATGAGAATCTAAAATAAATCTCCACTAGAATAAACTGAATAGTATAAATAACTTAAATATTTTTTCTATGTTTTTATTAAAAATAATGCACAATGTAGTAAAGGTCTAAAGTCCTTTTTCATGAAGTTAAAATAAAAATGAATGAACTCAGACTGTATAATGACCTAGATTTCTTTGTCTTCCTACAACACCTTATAAATTGTTTTGTTAGGTATTGGGAAATAGATCTGGTTTTTGTATTTCTGTTATAGATTTCATCAATTCTGAAGCAGATGCATTCATATGTAAATCATCATCATAAACAAGTCAGAATACGGAAAACATCTAATATGCTAGGGAGATTAGGACGATTCTCATGCAAAGGTACTGACTTTATAGGACAGCAACAAGGAACAGCTTGTGGCGAAAACATAATACATCAGTAGGAAAGTGAATGCTGATGAGAAGAGGCTGGAGGCTGAGGATATAGGGATGTATATTGCAAGAATACGCCATGAGGGCAGATGTAGAGAAATGATTATCAACTTTAGACCCCTGGAGCAACATGAATGAAATCACATCCTTGTGTTCAGGGAAATAAAACAGACAACTTGCATAGAAATAAAGAGAGGCTTTAATTATCTAAAAGTAAATTGGGAGCAACCCATGGTAATACTGAAGTAGGGTTATTATGGAACACAATGTAGAGTTAATTCAGAAATGAGTTTCTTCAAAAACATCAACAGCTGGCTTTAATAATAGACACAATGAATCAGAGATGAATAAAACCTTGAGATGGAAGATTATCTGAGCATCTCCAATCATATTATTAGATTTATTGCAGAAAATAAAATGACAATGAGGAGCTTATTCGTATGAGTGCACATGGGCTAACACTATTGAGAAACAAGTATAAGGTCATGGCAACAGGTTGTGTATGCCTTTCATGGCAACTCTCTGGGTTTGTGCCACAAGGAACAAATTGTATGAATAAGAATAGAGTCACTCGAATTATTGAAGATAACTGTAACGGGAAGTCAGTAGGAAACCAGAGAATAAGTTTCTTTGTATTTGAAATATATTCTAGTTTGCTCATTTCTTGTTAGGACATTTGACTGGTAAAATTTAGGGCTCAGATACTAGACTTTTCAAACTGCTGATTAATATTTAATAAGCTACACACACAAATGGCAGGAGGGTCACTAAAACAAGGTCTCCTTAAACGCCTCAATATGCAAAGTTCCAAAAGACAAATATGAAGAGGGTATTAAATGTCTGTAATCAAGAATTGACTCTTTGTTCATGTTATATAATCAAAAGTAGGCACAGAATTTGGAAATGTAGGGACAATTTTTAAGTACTCTTTTAATTTCATGAAATTGGCTAAGTCTATCATTTTCATATAATATAAATGTCCTCTATTTCAATATTCCATTTCAGTTTTACACTATCAATTTCCATCATATAATGATGTGAAATAGTTATATCACCTATCTGTTTTCAATTCTTCATTACTAATATGGGATGATACTTGTTCCTGAATTATAAATTATAGTGAAGTTACAAATGGATTCATAAAGTACACAGAAGCAGGACATGGAGTAAGGTATCCTGGGTTCAATGTTTACCATCTCCATAAGTCACTAAATAAGCACATGGCCCATATGTGTACATGCCTGCAAAACAATTTTAATAAAAAGTAAAAATATTTTCTTAAGGTTTTAAAGATTTGACCAATTATACTAGTGAATCTAATCCATCTTGAAATGATTTTGTTTTAGTTTTATGTGCACATAATTTATAAAATGATAAAGATTATAAAGTAAATGGGGAATCCCAAATACCCAGAAAATTCCTCAGCAATATATATACTCTTAGTTTAGTGACTGTTGAAGGGTAATAGAAAAACCACTCTTCAATTCTTTGTCTTTTTCTGCTACATACATATTAAAAGGCATTATTTGAAACTAAATGAAATATATGAAACCCATGCACATCAGTTAAAAATATTACAAAAAGAAGGATCCAGAAACATTCCAAATATTAGAAGATAACACTAATTCAAATCTAATTACATGTTTCCCACCTATTCCACACACTCATTTACATCCTATTTACACCGGCAGGAAAAAGCAAAGCTCATATAATACCTACTTATCACCAAGCTATCAATTCACCAGGCCACAAATCGCAGAGCATATCATAACAACAAGGAAACATAACAAAACATCATTTTGCTCACTCCTATTAGTTCTCTGTGTCTTGTTTAACATTTATCCACAGATCTTAGCTGTACTGTAACTAAGGCTTTCAGCACACATATGATTAAAATGAGGTAAAGAACTGTGACTGGATTCTTTTAATGTTATTCTATGTATCCCACAACAAATTAACTGGTACCAACACTGTGAGGTTATCTTCATAGAATTTTATGTGTCACTTAAATCACACACATAACTATTATGTATATTATTTGGGTCTCTGAAGAGATTCATTTTACTCTCTGGCAATTACAAGTAAATGAACAAATGAATGACTGAATGACTGAATGACTCTCTGGCAACTACAAGTAAATGAACAAATGAATGACTGAATGACTGAATGAATGGCTTAATGAATTTCAAGAAGAAAACATATTAACCTAATCTATGACAGAAATCATCTAGCTACAATATCATTCACGTTTATGTTCATAGGAGCGTAGTAGGGCCATTTTAGATTTGCAAACTGAAACCTAAGTCATAATACAAAATGGTGAAATTAAGACATTTGTGAAAGTAAATTAATATTTAAAATATCTTATTTGAGCTTGGCGTTGGTGGTGCATGCCTTTAACCCCAGCACTCGGGAGGCAGAGGCTGGAGGATCTCTGTGAGTTTGAGACCAGCATGGTCTACAAGAGCTAGTTCCAGGACAGTCTCTAAAGCCAAAAAGAAACCCTGTCTCAAAAAAAAAACAAAAAAAGTAAAAAATAAAAAATAAAAAAAAATCTTACTTGAAATGTGATCACAAAGATTTATACAAATTGTTTTTATTTATAAACCTATTTTAAGGAAATACAACACAAGATGTATTTCAGACATTTGTAAAAAATACGCAATGTTTTGAAATATCATCTACTATTTAATTTTTGTCAATTTGCAGACCAACCAGAGTTCCCGCTCCTTTCCCTTCTCCTGTTCCTCTCCCCCACCTCTCCCCTACCCAAGCCCCCCATCCCATCAACTCCTTAGTAAAGGTAAGGCCTCACATGGGGAGTCAACAAAGTCTGTCATATCACTTGAGGTAGGCTCAAGGCCCATTCCCCTGTATCCAGGCTGAGAACGGTGTCCCTCCATAATTAGTGGGCACCAAAAACTCAGTTGGTGCAGTAAGGATGAATGCTGGTTCCACTGCCAGTGGCCCCACAAACTGCAGAGGCCACACAACTGTCATTCACATTAAGAGGTTGTAGTTTGATCCTATCCATGTTTCCCTGCTGTGAGTCCAGAGTCAGTGAGCTCCCAGGAGCTCAGGTCAGCTGTCTCTGGTTTCCCAATCATGGTCTTAAGCCCCTTTGCTCATTTAACCCTCTTCCTACTCTTCCTTGCACATTTAACCCTCCCACTCTTCCATTAGACTCCAGGAGGTCGGCCCAGTGCTTAGCTGTGGATCTCTGCATTTGATCCACCAGTTACTAATGAAGGTTCTAGGTTGACAACTAGGGTGGTCCTCAGTCTAATCACAGGATAAGGCCAGGTCAGACACCCTCTCCACTATTGCTGGATTTAGCTGGTGTCATCCTTGTGGATTCTAGGAAGAGGTAAAAGATAACATCTGAATAAAATTGGGGGCAGAGCATAGAGGGAGGCATTATGGGGCTAGGGAGAAATCTGGTGCTAGGGAGGCATAACAATGAGGACACTATGAATTCTAAGTCAGTGTCAATCAAACTTGAAGAAAAGTAAACCAATTAATATCTCCTTTTTAGTATGCTAAGCAATATGTGATGATGTCTGAAATAAATTATGTCAGGAAAAATGTAAATAAGAAAACAAAGTTCTTTACTATGATGGACATAAAATAAGTTGTTTCATTCAACTTTTAGACTTTTATAGATATTTTTATAGATGTGCAACATAGTACAAGCCTGAAAACCAAAGAAAGTGCAAGGTAGCAATTCAAAACAAATAGTATTTTAGTCTTCACACTTATATTCACATTGAATATTTTTAAATTTATGCACTATATCAGTCAGTCATGTTTCCATACCACACACTGAGAAGCTTAAACAACACTGATTTATATGGGAACTGATCTGCAAATGGGTTGGCCAAAATGAAAGTAACAATTACACTGATTACTCCTGGGCCTTGTCTGGCTAGCAGAAATCCATATTCTGGCCATGGCTTCTTTGTTCCCTGGAGTTTCTTCCACTCATAGAGGCATTGGTCCTATATTCTAGCCCCTACCATTTATTTTACGACTCCACTTAACCTTAATTTCCTCTTTAAAAGCTTGTCTCCAAATAGAATCAGCCCAAGCAGAAGGGTGGGGGGATTCAACTTAGGAAGGTCAGAAACTGAATTCAATCTGAAAACTCACCAACTTACTTTCTGTCTTGTCATCATTTAATTTGTTCTTGCTGAAAATTGTTTTACTAATAAGCGATAACAAAATTGGCCCCTTGGTTAAAGAAAACTGCCAATTATTTTAAAGGACCAATAAGTTTAAGGTATAAGGGTTTATAACGTAATTCTAAAATTGCAGGAAGCAACTAAAAATTATCCTTCCTTTTATTGTGTATTTCTCAAGAAAATAAGTGCCTTAACTGTAAATGCTTCTTTGCAGTTCAGAAAAAGTGCAGTGCAAGAAAGTGGTGGGGGATTACCTCTCATTTTCAAGCATGTCCAGTGAACTTTATTCCATTGAAAGTGAATTATTACTGGGTCAATAATAGTGGCAAGACTACACACTTATTATTTTTCTTAGAGAATTAAGAAAACCGGTAACAGAATATAAGTGACTACAGAGAAAGTCTTTTTAATCACTGATTATGTATCAATACATGTCTTGGACTAATTATGAGTTAAATTGGCAATTTCAGCAAAGCAAATCTATAAACAAACAAAACTTTTAATAAAACAGAACGATGTTTAAAACGGTAAGTGGTTTCGGTTAAAATGGAATTACTGGGGTCTAAAATATTAAAAATCTATTCTAACAATTATAACACGTGTAATGCCTTTCAATATTTTCCATTTCTTTCTACTTGAATTCATATACATCTTCATTTTTTAGTGGACAAATATTTCTTTTAGTATCATAAACGCAGACTTCATATAACTCATGTGGAAATGAAATCAATTAATACAGCCTTAAGGGCCTGCAAATCGTGTCTTCCACTCTGGGCTGAAAGAGAACCTGCACATAATCTGAAAAGCAGGATCTTGGAACCAGGCTATGCAGAGTCTGGGAAAGACTGCCTTTTCTCCCCCAAAGCACAAATTTACCATCCAAGCCCTACCCCTAACAACATGGAGCACTGTACCATAGAAGAGCTTCTAATAGCAATCAGTATACTAAATAAACACACAGGTTTTGTGGAAATTGGTCATCAGGTTTATGACCCAATGGCTCAGGAATATTTGTTTCTGGCAATCAGCTATACCATCTACTCATAGGCAAAAGAAATTAAAGCATGGTTTCTGTTTGTATCTGCTATCTAGAAAGCCTTGGTCTTCCTCGGCTAAGATGCTGGAATATTGATTTCCACTCTGTCACCCTCTGCTCTCTCTAGATTTATTTTTACTGTTTGCATTGAATTCTCTTTTAATTTTCCAATTTTGAGTTTTCAGCACCTGTTTGTGGGGGTTGCTGAGCTTTCATAACCTCCTGTGATGGTAGCTACTCCATTTATTATACTTCTAGGGATTTGCAAAATATTAAGTCTTGCTTATTCTTTTTGAAACACTCTTTACATTTCACTCTCCACAAAAATGCTTCGCTTAGAGTTATAGTACATGCTACCACATTCAATCTGCATCTCCTCGACCAGCAAGTCACCGAGGTTCCCTGGCAAGCCACAAGCCTTCTGACTCTATCCATCACTAATTTATCAACCTGAAAACCCAGAAAGCTCTCCAGCAAGTCACCGAGGTTCCCTGGCAAGCCACAAGCCTTCTGACTCTATCCATCACTAATTTATCAACCTGAAAACCCAGAAAACTCTGCTGTCAACTTTCCTATGGGACAAAATCATGAAGAAATGGAAGCCTTATCAATACAGCCTATTGCCTGTCTCCTGTATCACTCTGCAATGACTTTCAGCATGGGGCTTCAAAGACCCTGCCTCTTTTTTTTTCCGTAACCTAGGTAGAATCTAAAACATAATTTTTTATTTTCCAATCACTTTAGGCTTGTCATCATTTTATTTCCACACTTATGCTGTGCAACACTATTAAACTTCTACTACGTCAGCACTGACATATTACAAGTGTGCCTTCTGAGAAGAAAAATGAACACTTTCTTTTTTCATATTGTCCTTGGTTGCTACCTTTAAACCCCATTTGATTTTATTAGGCTTTTCTGTACTTTAATAACTGCCTCATAAATGATCTTCTCATTTCTATTATATTTTACAATTAAATCTATACAACTAATCTTAGGAATTCTTGAAGAACAGCTGTAAATATGCCATACACAGCCACTACCTTTTATTTTGAATATAGAAATCCATATAGTGTCCCAACTTTTGTTCAGTCTTCCACAACTACTCAATTCATCCATCAACAAACTTTGATAACACTTGCACCAACAAAAAAATTCTAACCATTTTATTTGTTCTAAAATGCACATACGCAGTATATAGTCTCTCTCTCTCTCTCTCTCTCTCTCTCTCTGTGTCTCTCTCTCTCCATATATATATATATATATATATATATATATATATATATATATATATGCATGTGTGTGGCATAATCCTATTTTTTCAACATTTTGTTATTTTATCTTTAAAGTATTAGAAACCTACTTTTCTTATTGAGATAACAGTCACTGTACTTTTTACATGTAAAATACAAAATTTGAGAGAAATCTCTTCTCTTTACTCACATCTATATTCACAGCTCTCACTTATATTTCAGGCAATATTTCTAGAAAGTTAGAAGCCGCACATATGTTTTCCTTGATCCTTTGCTGTCATAAGCTTGTGAAACATCAGTGTTGTTGCATATTGGTAGTCCTTTCCTGTTCATTGCCAAGTAGGTATTCCCTGCATAAGTTTATTCCAATTTTTTATCCATGTCCTATAAAACATTTAGGTTTTATATAAAGTAGTAAATATTGTTGAAATTTTAAGGAGTTGCCAAGAGATTTTTCCATGGTGGCCAGATTCTTTTGTATTGTTACTGGTAGATTTTCTTTGTTCATCAATATCCACTATGATAAACATCTTTCAATTTAGGTAGTATATTAAATATTCAGTGATATCTCAGCATGGTTTTAATTTGTACTTCCTTCCACAGTAGTACTGTGAAGCATTTATGCATTTATTTTATTTTATAATAGTTTTATTTTCTTCAGTAAACTGATTGTACATTGCTTTTGCATACTTTTAAATAGAGAATCTTGTTTTACTATTGAGTTCTCAATAATTTTTACATATATTCCTGGAGCATGTGATCATAAACTCCATATTATTCATATCTATTTGCTCTTTGTGAAATATGCCTGAGGAATGAATTCTAACAAGTTGATGTCTCCAGGTAGATTTATTGAGGAGCGAGAATGATGTGGTCACATGTCCTTCACATATTACATCTTTTATTCTCCCAGAGACACAATAAAATATCTTTTCTTGTCTTCTACTGTGAAGTAGAAGAAACTAAACACATCACTTATTGCTAAATTAATTATAATATTCATATGCATATTTCCTTCTTAAACTTTACAGAAAGCACACATTATTAGATGATGAAAAACTCTGTTTCATTATATATTTCCATTATCTAATTCTTCTTCTGACTAATTATTATTGGTTATTATGCATAATTATTATAACCAATATTTGTCATTACTATCTTTCACCTATAATGACATTTATGTTACCTAAATCTAATTTTAAATGCTATAATCTATAGGTGTATAAGCAAAATTAATGAGTTAAACATTGTGTTGACTTATTAAACATAATTTACATATCTAAATTTTGTTACATATTAAAAATGAAGAATAAAATATTTATACATACTAAATATTTTAAGGTAAAAATCTGGGCCCACATAATATTTTGGAAATATATCCCACCTTGCCAAAAGTTCTGAAAGCTCAGAACTTCTATTGTCTTTCTGATGCCAGCTGATTACAGTTGGATGACCTGGCCTTGGTGTGGAATGGCTCCTTTTCTAAATAACAAAAGACTTGGGACAAGTTGAGTCTACAACCACCAGGAGGGCTATTGAGATTTGCTAGTGTGGGGGGTACCTGAGGGCTTGAGTTCATGCTACTAGGATTAAGGGAAATATTTGTAATCAGCCCTTTATACATGATAATAGATGTCTTCTGCCATTACCCCTACTTTTGGATGGTTACTTAAGATGATGCTTCAATAAACCATGGCCTTGAGAATTAACTGAGAATCCTCCTGATATGACCAGTTGTCTCTGTCTTGTCTTTAATATCTTTGGATAGCTAGGCCTTTCTGTGTCCACACTCCTCCACTCAGGGTCAGACCCAGGGCTTTTCACCTGGTTCTGATTGCTGGCCCAAAGACATCAGTTCATGATACAGACCAGACATGACAATTAGTATTATTCATCAAACATAGTGTCTCCAAGTATACAAACTTAGAAGATTATTGTTCAAAATATATTTCTAAATGTTTAACTCCAAATGGCATTTTCAGAAAATCAACTAGTTATATTATATAACTTTATACGTGTATATTTTTTATTTTAAATTATTTTTATTTTACCTACAAACCCCAGTTTCCCCACACTCTCCTTCTCTTGCCTCCCATCTTCCCCCTTTTGGGGGTAAGACCTTCCACTGGTAGTCAACAAGGCCTGGCTTACCAATTGAGGCAGGATCAATCCTCCCAACCCACCCCCACCTCACCCCAGTGTGGAAGCTAGGCAGGGTATCTTACTATATAGGGAATGGGCTCCAAACAGCCATTTCATGCCTCTGGGATGGGTCTTGGAGTTACTGCCAAGGGCCTCCACAACAGATCATGTCACATAATGTCACCCACATTCAGGGGTCCTAGTTCACTTCAATGCAGGTTCCTCAACTGTCAGTCCTTAGTCCACGAGTTCCCTCTAGCTTGGGTCAGCTCTCTTTGGTTTTCCCATCATGCTCTTGGTCATAGGATCCCTCCTCCCTCTCTTCAGCTGAACTCCAAGAGCTAAGCCCAGTGGTTGAGTGCATTGGCTTCCATCGGTTATTGGATGTAGGTTCTATGATGACATTTAGAGTAGTCACTAATCCAATTAAAGGGGAAAACCAGTTATGATACCCTCTCCACTGTTGCTAGGAGTCCTGTCTGTGATCATCCTTGTGGATTCCTGTATGTACAGTTTGTGAATGTGTATGTGACATGGATTCAACACATGGCCTTTCTTTTTACATGGTTACCATACAGCAAGTGTCATATGCCGAATGTTTTATCATGTATATTGTAACCCCCCAGAAGCTCAGGCCTCCAGGGTCTTTCCCCAGGACCGAGGCCACCCCAAACATCATTCGGAGGCAGAAACTTGATGCAAACAGCAACAGGCTTTAATGAAAGGTGAATGTTTGTACAAAGGGGCCTCCTCAGCACACAAGCTAGAGGGCAGACCCATCCCCCAGGCACAGTCGTTTTCAAAGGCCAAAACCACAAGCTTAGGGAGGGGCCTTGACTCTCTGTCCATTGAGTATGTGACCAGAGTCCTGGGTTCCTAGGAGGCCCTTTGTTTTGAGGAGAGGGCTGGGAATCAGATGGCCTCCTGACCCACCAGTTGTAAAACCTGCAGACCTCAGGATGTGCTAACTAATGTTTCCTTAGCAAATGGTAGCTTTCTCTTTGTTTCATAGGGACCCTTAATTGTTAATTGTTGACACATTGGCCACTGGGGCAATCTGTTTCCTTCATGAGCCCTTCGGGGAAGGTGGCCATCTGGGAATTCTTGGTACCCCGTTATCTTATGGCCTTGTAAGGGAGTAATTGCTGGAGGCTGGTAAATTCCAGGCACTAAGTCATAGTAGTGGCCTTGGTCAGTTTCTTTGCTAATTTTTAAATCTTTCAATATATGTATGTATATATGTATTTTTGCAGCACAGGAGATAGAACTAAGACTAGTGTGGTCAAAGGTGCATAAGTGAGTGTGTGGGATTTGGTCTGGGGTTTGGGACAGAATTGCTCTCTCTTGGTTCTGGTCATGTCACAGGGAACAGGCTGGGAGGATCTTTGGAGCTAGAACCTATGGCAGTGACCTGCCTCTTATGTAAGTGCATTCTCACAGAGTCAACTTCATTTAACCTGTACTTGTGAGGGAAAAATAAAAGACCCCAATGAAGCAAGGGACCTCTGACCATAAGAGGCCACAAGCAGTTCCCACAAGAAAAAGGGGAACTAAACTAACCACCAACTGCCTCAACACTGGTCCCTACCCCCATTGTCTTAAGAAAACTGGGAACTAGATGGTCTCCTGACCTGCAGATCATAAGTCCCCTGATTTATGACCTGAAGCTTGGCCCCATGAACAGATGCTGCAAAATCTGCTGCTGCCCCCTTGAGAAACCTGGGAAGCAGATAGCTGTCTTCTTGCCCTGCCGTTCATAAAATTTTAGATCACAAAATGTGCTCCAGTCTAAGCCCCTAGCCCATGGATGTCCAATAAATCTTACCTAACCAGGTGACAATCACTGCCTTCTTCAAGGCCCTTCTTTCCATGAGAACATTGTATGGAAACTTTGTGTGCTAAGTAATCTGTCACCTTGGGAATGGAGACTTGTGGTTTTAGGAGCCTCCCCTTCCTCTTTTCCCTTTAAAAGTGCCTTGCATTTGTGGTTCTGGGCTTCAACTCAATCTCCCGAAAGAGTGGAGCCCCAGCTAGCTGGTTATTTGAATTAAAAACCTTCTTGTGCTTGCATTCTGTTGTTGCTGGCTCCTTGAAGCCTTGGGGACCCTCTCTTGTTGAGTACAACAGTACTGAGTCTACTGAATCTTTATTCCCATTCAACATAGAACCCAGGAATTTACCCATGAGCCAGTTACTGTAGCTAACAGCTATATACATAGATCAGGTTTTCACATCTATTTTGAGACAGGTTTTCATTAAATTGCAAGACTGACATTTACCAATATCTGTAGTCCAGGCTGTCCTTGAACCTTTGATCCTCATGCATTAAGTTACCATGATTCTAGAATTGTAAGCTTGCTTCACCATACATAACTAATAATTACAGAAGTACATATAAAATAAGTGAGGTAGAAAATATAGCTTTTCATTTCATTATGCACATGTTTAACACTGACAGAATGTAAAGAGTAACTTAAATAAAAGTCTAAGCTAGAACATTCTATTTTCAGTGTTAGAAATACAATAAATTGATAGCAGAAGAATTTGTGCCTGGATTTATGTAGCTAGCTCTTGGGCTATAACCAACAGCTGCTTGCATATGTCATGTACCTAAAAATGTGTATTTACATGGATAGAATTAAAATTGAGGATGCCTTTAAGCATAAACAAACACTAGTAACTTTATATTAAAATTTCCACAGTCAAATAAAATCATATGACTGTTTAAATCAGTACTCCAATTATACTCATTCTTTATATGTAAAGGATAAGATGTGTTACCAGCATTGTTCCTTAAATTATCTTATAATGTTTCTTTTTTTAAAGATGGTTTTGTGGAATCTTTGATTCACAGAATAACTGAAAGGAAGACAGACTTTCAGTGAGACCCCTGCCCAAGAAAAGAATAAGATCATCAGTTAGTTGTGGATCCCTTCCACTTGAACATATCTGTAGGGTACATTCTCACTCAAAACAGTTGTAGAGGCTATACTCCTAAGTAAGAGCATTATTGTTACAGTCTTTCCTGCCCAGATGTGTAACATTATAGATATAGGAGTTTGATAGCTCAATGAGGTGTACCCATTCAGTGTCAGTAGCATCCACACTTCTATGTTCTAGGCCTCTGAGTTTCAAATATTAAGGCCCATCAATCAAGTTTGAGAGTGTGGCTGGTGATCCTACATTACCATTTTTTTTAAAAGTTTATTAGATTTCAGAAATTGGGTCAACTGTCTATTAAGCAATTCATCACCCCCTCCATCTCATATATCTTATGAACTGGTTTTCCTCCACTGCTGCAGTTATCCTTATGGAAAAAGGGGCAACATGTACATAGGATCTGGGATGTTCATATGAAAAAGCACATATTCTACCACGTAAGATTGAGTCTGTCTGGGATGGAAAAAGCAACACAATGATACCAATGCCGGCTCTATCTATATCACTATAAAATGTAAGAGAATAAAGGAAGTCTGAAACTTATGACTCTAAACCAATTTTCTCTGGCATAACAAGATGTGTTTATCAATGTGAAGTGCTTGAATATTCTCCCCCATGTTCTCTCTCTCCCTTTCTGTTTCTCTCTCTCTCATATATATATATATATATATATATATATTATATATATATATATATATTGTAATTTTAAGCATTAATAGATAACATTTGTGAGATTCTATTACTTTTCTTCTACAGCTTTCCCAGTAGTGTCCTGATCTGTGAACTGGAAATGTACTTATTATACCATTCAGTTTATGTAGTCTTCAGGAAAATTGATTGCTAAAGCTCGGTGATGGGAAGGAGAGTTATTTGTTACTGTTCGACAGACACACAATGTACAGAGCAAGAAGGTCTAGGACACCTAGTGTTTTACCTTTTGTATAGTCAACGTGATTACTTATTGAAAAGACTTATTTGCTGAAAGTTGTCTATTGATTGTGTGGGGCAAGGGAGACCTCCAATGAGAATTTGTGATTTATGCTTACTCTTCCTTCCACTATTCTCTTTGTACCAACATTTACAAGATTCTTGGAAGTGCATGTGAGAGTTTTCTTTGGGGTAACAGAGAGATCCATTATCATTTGTAACGTGAGCATATTGCCATAGTAAATGCAACTATAATTATCCAGTGAAAAGCATTTGTCCTAGAGCATTACAAAGAATAGACTGGTGATACTTTGTAGCACAAAGTTACATCCTATATTCTATACACTAATTTATTTTTTATTTAATTATGACTATGTGAGATGCCACAATATTAAAAACATCCATGAGAATAAGTATTGTAGGATCAATATTTTATATTTGTAGTTATTAGATTTTCACCAGGGGTTATATTTATCAAAAAAGACTTGCATAACTCTATTACATTCATTCTTCTACATGTTATGATAGAGTCAGCATAATATAAGCAAATCAGACAGCTATAAAGAACAATGTCATGTTGGCGTAATCTGAGTAAACACATTAGGGAAATTTGAGTTTGAATAAAACAATAACCTATCAATTTACCCACTCTCCTCTCTTTTCTTTGGAGGAAACAACAAACTAGAGAAATTAAATGTTTAGGATGTAAATCTTCATAAAGTGTACTTTCATGTTCTTACACCCATATTATTTATAGCATTTTCATAGTAAAATATTTTTATTTTCTTCATAATATTTCAATTCACTGCATAAGTATCCTGAGTTAACAAGCCATGAAGCCCTTTTGTAATAATGCCTTTCCTTAAAAATAAATACGAGAACGCATTCACACACATTCAATAACACATGAGGTGAGTTTTACCTTTCAAAAATGTTAATCACATCAACTAAAGTTCTCTGGACTCTGAGGATATATTTATATCCCTATAATTCTGTTCTAATTATGAATAATAAAAATAACACAGTAGTCATTACATCATGCTCTTGAAACAATAACATGTGTGTACATACAAAACTGCCTTTCAATAAAGTAGAATCTAGGTCCCTGATTGCAATCTATATAGTATACTAACTTGGCTTTTAATTTTTAATGAATGTTTGGAATTAATCATATTTCATAAATTGTTAGTATATCAAATATGAGTTTTAGAACTTCGAAGTTTTCTTTGCTACAAAACTCTTTTAGTTACACTGTCTTTAAGTTCATCTTTTTGTAGCATACGTGATTATTCATGATTCAAGAAATTCTTCATGTCTCAAACTGTAGCTTAGTGAATCCCTACAAATACCCTTGTATGGAAACTAAATGATAATCTAAGGAAATGTAGGAAAGTTCCAACAAAGAACTTTATTATATGGGAGAAAAAGAAGTCATGATTGTTGAAAAGGTCTTGAGTTTTATGTTAGGAAGGTCAAGATATTTTTAATATATTTCTCTGTGCTTTTTATTAAAACTGATCAGATTAGTGAATTCTCAGACTCTTTTTCTCACATGGATTTCACCACTTTAATATTCTGACACTTTAGTGCTCACTCACTCCTGTGACAAGCAGCTGTTGAGGCTGCGTATGGCATTGTGCTGTATCATTTAATTTTTCAACACAGCTTTATGTAATGAATCTGTTGTCAGCCTGTCTAATTTGTGTCACTCTGAGACACATGAGGAATGAATTACCTAGAACAGCAAAACCAAGTGCATTCATTCCTTCATGGCTAAAAGCAGCAGATCAACAGCTAAATAAAAATGCCTGCCTCTGTGACATTACAAAATGCATGTCATGCCCTTGAGCATGTTTTTCTCACATTCCCAGACAAGCTACCACCTGCATAAGATAGATCAGGTGTTTTTCATCAACCAGTTTGTTCTTTATTTTAATCAAAATTATCAACTTATTTTATCCTGGAAAGTACTCACTAGGTAACTGATCCAAAGGCATGAACTCACTTGCCAAAGGCATGAACTCACTTGCCAATTGTAGAAGTAAGCACAGACTATTTATTTATTTGTTTTTCTTTCTCTGACAACAAAATACTAAGCAGATTTGTAGATCTGGCAAAACAGTTACTCTTTTCAAATATCAAATCAGTTGACCATACTAGTGTCACTTTCATCAGATGCAAAATGAAGCAGACATTCTTTGGTGAGTTCTAAGGTAACTTTCAGATCCAATGAGGTATCCTGCCCTAAGGTCCTAAGTCACATAGTGCCTCTAACTTACACCTATGTGACCTAAAAAGGAAGCTCCATATTAAAGCAAGCTTCACACTCTGCAATGTAGTTCAGCATGTTCATTGCATTTTGTTATAAAGAGGGAGAGGTTGAAACTTACTAGGAGCATGCAGCACAGAGATTAAGCAGAAGATGCTTTTTACAATATACTTGGGATGTTGTATCTGTCCTCTTATCTCTCTGTATGAATTTATTCCTCCATGCAATCGGCATGCCTAATGAACTGTAAGTCTCAAATCTGCCTCTGCATACTACATGCTAGCCTCATCTCATGATATATGTCTCCTCCTGTGCATTTCATTATTGATGCAAATTCTTTATTAATCGTGATCAGTTAGAAAAAGCACTGTGTACATTGAGACCCCAATATGACAAAGTCTATTCTTGTATGCACTGTTGAGATTATCCCAGACAAACTGAGCATTTAGTTACAGGAGCTATCCAGCATTGAAAAGGGCCCTGTTATCACAAACAAGACTTTGGGTTCTTCTCATTTATTGTCTGATGAAAATCGAAGAAGCAGTTTGCATGTCAATGAAGGCCCTGAATCTTTCATATATTTTGTTCTCTTTCTGTTCCGTAAACATCAATATTCTCTGAAGTGATTACACAGTCTTCTATTAGTAACTTAATCCCTGGGTGGCAAGAGGCCAAAGGAACATGAGCCTGACCTGACCTTTTGATAAGTTTGATTGTGCCATTTTGTAGCCTCAGAGGAAGAAGAGCAAGCTAGTTCCAGAAAGCAAGTCATTTGTGAATCAAGAAGACAGAGAAAGAGCAAAGTGCTAATTAGAAAGGTATTTTTGAATTCTCCTTAATTTAAACATTGCCGAAGGCAAATCTCAATTGCAATAGTATGAAAAATCTCTGTGTCTATGCAGATACATATATGTTGTGTCTTAATTTATAGACTCAGTTTGTCAAATTTTATTTCAGGGAATATCAAACAATTGATCTCTTAACAGTTTTTTATTAATCTAGTCATTCCGTGTCATTCAATCAACATTTTTGGAACATACAGAGTACCAATGATATGCTAATCATAGTAAGAAACATTGATAAATTTTTTCATGCAGGAACATATTAACCTCAATATATTTAACAGGAAGTCAATTGTGTATAGAATAACAACCACTCATATGTGTATTTTATTTTGATGTGATAGTAAAATCTGTAGAATTGGAAGATTTGTGTTTTTTTTCTATAAAAATAATCATACACCTACCAATTTAAGGAACTAATCTCTTCAATTAAATTATCAAAACTATTTAATAACCATGTCTTATGGCTATGAAAATGACAAAAAGTCACTTATCTAATAAAGCAGTTTTATTTTATAAGATGTAATATATGTATGCAAATGTATATTCAAACACTAATAAAAATTGATTTTTTTCCAGACAAAATCTCAGTTTCTAAAGGTTATTTCTGTCTTGATAGGTTTTAATACATTATTGATACGTATGTTACATTATACTTGTTATTAAATAATTATCTCTGGGTATAAAATAATCCTGTTTCTTTAAAAAGCCACATGGCTGTTTGACCTTTGACTTAGACAATTTACAGATAGTCAATAGAGAGGAAAATATACTGGGTCAGCCGAATATTTTCAGTTATAATAACAACACATTTATGAATTTTATCCAAATTCTGGGACTGACAAGTAGTTTCCTGAAAGTGGTTACATAAAAATGTGCATCCCCCAGGCAGCCTGCAGATTGAGCCACAGCCTGACAAATAGCAGTACTCAGGCTAGGTCTGAGATTAGAAGCAATTCCTGAATTAATCAGCAAGATTTTCAAGCCTTCTACCATTTCCCAAACTAGAATCGGCCAAATACAATCTAGAAATTGAATTCCTTAAAATGATTTTATAAGTCAAGTTAGCAACATTGCTGTGTATTTATTATATCTCAATATTGTTGAGGTCTTCGGTGAAAAAAAGAAAATACTGTGTTTCTCATGATCTTCTCAGGGGATTCTACAGTCTATTAGATTGGAAGACCTATATACATAAGACAATCTCAAGTCAGTCTCACCTTTCACCCCTCACACCTCAGTTCACTATGTTCCTTTCCCACTAGCTGTTCTTCTGTCCTTGGAATGCAAAATTATCCGACCCCATCACCACATTCAGCCTTGAAAACTCCCATTTTTTTCTAGCAGATCTTATTGTAAATGCTGCTTTCTCAGGGAATTTTCCAGACACTTCAATTTAACAGAAGCTACAATAATTCTCCTACTTCTACTCCTTTATAGTGTAGTATCATTTTTCTTGAATATGTCGCATTTAATACCTATGTTTTGATGTTATTTGTTTAACATCTGCCTCCTAAATTAATGACAAGAACATTTGAAGACAGAGGCTGTCTGGTTTGTTAGATCTTACATTCCTGAACTGCTAGAGTCCAGCTCTGGATGAGGACAGGGTCTGAGGATGGGTAGAGGATTTGGAGGAATAAGACCCAGGAAACTTCTGATTTTCATTTTTATGAGAGATGGACAGAGAGGAAGCAAGTCCCCAGTGGTGGACCAGTCCCAGCAGGGGATGGAAGTAATAGGCAAGAGAAAGAGTGAGCCAAGTGCGATAGTTGGGAGAAACTTGCAGCCAGCCTGACTAGCAGCCAGAGAACTTCGTTATTTATGCAGAATTTAGGAAGCTGGGATACATTAATGTTGTTCCAAAACATTGATCATACATTTTTGTACTTGGACATGTGTTTCACTTCTTTTTGATCATTTTTACTCATCATTAACAAACTATGACAGAAGAGAGTTATTATTTCTATGTATTATCCCTTGAGTTTTGACATCCTGATCAACAGAGTTATCATTTTTACTTATTAACCCCATTTTTAAACATCTAGATGCACAAGACTACCTGTTCTTAGGCTAATACATTTTATGGCTACAAAGACATAAGACCAAAACAAAATCTTCACTCCAACCCAGGCAATATTGCCATGTCCCAAGCAGTGGATTATTATCTCGCTCTCTCTTGATTTTTGGAGATGGGGTTTCCTCTGTAGCTTTGGAACCTCTTCAGAAACTCATTCTGTGGACCAGGCTGGCTTTGAACTAAAAAAGATCCACCTGTCTCTTCCTCTTGATTTCTAGGATTAAAGGCTTGCTATACCACCACCTGGCCTTATTATTAACTCATCATTTTCAAAGTTCCCAGGAAAAATCCTCAGGCCATAGCTTCTGTAGTTGTGATTCAGTTCTGGAATATACAATGTTTATATTTTATATCTTTATAGAATTTGTTTGTATGTCTAATCCTGGCATTCTGATGTTGCTTGGTCAAATGACATCATAGTGGTTCTGCATGTGCTAATTTTTCTAAGAAGGGTAATCCTCACAACTCATTCATTTATCATTTGTTTACATCATACTTTGTCCATCAGTCTGAGTCAGTGTAGGGCAGAGTCCAGCTAATATAACTTTGTTGCCACTTAGTTGAAATATATATGAGGAAGAGGCTTGCAATGTGATCTGTGGCCAACTCCTTTAGCCCACTGAATCTTCTTAACCCTTTTAAGTTTACTTTGTTTTATATATCTTGTTCCTGAGTAGGTACAAGGATAGATGTTTCAAGGATATTTCATATCCTTATAAAGAGACCTCTGACTTCTTTATGTGTGTGACAACCTCCAAGGTGTAAGGAAGACCTGCAAGTAAATAATGTTTCCCTAAAAGTGGGAGGGGTAGTATGCTCAGGAATTTCCTGGGAAAGCTTAGAAGCAGCACTCATGGGAGAAGGCATGAATGTTTTATACAAAATTTCCCAAACCCGATGTTCCCTAATTATACAAATATTAAAAGTCACCCAAATATACATCAGGTGGAGAGGGAAACACAGAAGTGTCAGGGTGCAAATCGGCCTCCATGTGGCTCAGGTTTATGGGATCTTTGTCAAGCAACTGTGCAGGCCTTAAAACTTTTGCTGTTCCCCTCAGATATTTCTGTGCCACTTAACCTTATCCCTAATGACAAATAAGACTACATAATCCTTTACTCTGTAAAGTTAAACTCTGAAAGGCAGAATACATGGTAATATTGCTGACATCTCCCAAAATAATGCCATGAGCTGTCTGATTTACATGTGACAAACATAAATGTCACAGGAAACTACTAAATGTTTTTGGGAGGCATCTTTTTTTTTTTTTTTTTTTTTACTTTTTTCAGATGAATAACTCTGTATTAATATCACATCATATTATTATGTGAATAATTGACAAACTTACAATAGGTAACATCGTGCCCATTTTCTACCTAGTGTGTTATTCTTAGATTGTCAATTTCATAATTTTTCTATGCACTAAATGAAAAGATATGTAGGTGCAGCCAGTTTGGTTTCAGCATAATGGTTTGCAATTCTGGATAAAGATTTCTGAAGGGTTGTATGCAACAGATATAGACTACTGCCCCTATTATAAATTATTCAACAGAGTTAATCAGGAAAGCAAGACATTTTGATGTTTGTACCAGGGACTCACTGTGTATCCAGGCTGGCATGGACCTCACTGTGTACATGGGAGTGGTCTATAATGTGTGTCTATAATGTATATCTCACCTCTGTCAGCTTCTCAAAAGTGCTGAGATTTCTGGTATGTTCCCCTTCAAGATTAGTATTTTGAGGGGATAAACCTAACTTTGTTTAAGTGGTGACTGAGGCTAAGAGTTCTAAAGACTGAATTCAAAAAGCAAAACCAAATTAAGATTACTTATCAGTTAGAATAAAATTGGCTCTGTGAATCAGTTCAAGTGTACTGATCAGATAATGGCCTCAAAATCTGTCCATTCCTAGGTATTTTAGCAAGAATCTTAGGTAGAATGGATAAGATCCTGACAATCAGGGTAAAATACCAAGGAAGAAAGCCCTCACTACCTCCATCAAAACAAATCACTCAAGGGCCACTCTTACCAAATCTATGTGCATCCCAAATAAATTAAGAATTTGCTTTCAACAATTTGAATTATCTGTTTAATATTTTACATATTAGACAGCATAATAAGGAAGATAAATTAAATATAAAACCATTAAGCTCTCTGGGACATAACTATTTCCATAGCAATTTTTTCTCCTGACATGTTTATATATTTGGTGACAACTTACAAAACACATTAGAGATTTTAAACCGAATAATTCATTCATTAGGTAAGAAGAACATCAGATAAATAGGATAACATCAACAAGTCTATTTGAATCCAAAACACTTATGGATTATAGTTTCAGAATACAAATGAAAATATTTTCCTACATTTATAAAATGCTTGCTCTTAATGGGTGGAAATAAAAAAAGTAAAAACATCCTGAGAGAGGTAAACCAGACCCATAACTCACTCATAAATGGATATTAGACACAAAACAAAGGACAACCAGGCTACAATCTACAATCCCCAAGAAGCTAGGTAGTAATGAGGGCCCTAAGATGGACATTCATCATTCTAGCAAGAACTTCAAGTATAATATTGAAGAGATATGGAGAGATAGACAATGTTTTCTTGTTCCTGCTTTTAGAGCAATCACATTGAGTTTCTCTCCATTTAGTATGATGTTGGCTGTCGGTTTGCTGTATATCGCCTTTATTATCTTTGGGTATGTTTCTGTTTTCCCCGATCTCTCCAAGACCTTTATCATGAAGGGGTGTTATATTTTATATGCCCCTCAACCAAAGAATGGATACAGAAAACGTGGTACATATACACAATGGAGTACTATTTAGTTGAAAAGAAAGCAATGGAATATTGAAATTTGCAGGCAAATGCATGGAAACAAAATAAACCATCCTAAGTGTGGTAACCCAGTCACAGAAGACATACATGGTATGTACTCACTCATATATGGATATTAGACATAGAGCAAAGGATTATGAGCATACAGTCCAAACCTCCAGAGAAGCAAGAAAACAAGGAGAACTGTGAGGGAAACATACAGGGTCCTCCAGTGAAGCAAGAAAGACAAGAGCCCTTGATCAAATTGGGAGCATAGGGGGAGGGGAGAGGTACTTGGGAGAAAAGGAAGGGGAGAAAAGGAGGGGGAGATGACAACATGAGTGATTAGGAAGAATGAGTAGGGAGGGGAATAGAAGAGAATATTAAGAGAGACATATCAATACAGGGAGCTACTACCAGTTTAAAGAGAAATCTGTCACTAGTTGAGTTGTACAGAGATTCACACGGATGACCCCAACTAGGAACCTAACCAATAGTGGAGAGGCTACCTTAAATGTCCTTCCCCTAGAATCAGAATGGTGACTGCTTTAGATGCCATCCTAGAGCCTTCATCCAGTCTGCTTCTGATGGAAGCAGAAGCAAAGATCCACAGCCAAACACTGAGCCCAGCTCTTGGAATCCAATTCCAGAGAGGGAGAAGTGACCAACAAAGGGGTTAAGACCATATTGGCAAAATCTGCAGAAACAGCTGACCTGAGAAAGTGGGAACTCATGGACCCAGACGGACATCTGGGGAACCAACATTGGACCAAATCAGGCCCCCTGAAGAGCCTTCATCTAGTAAATGATGGAAGCAGAAGCAGGAACCCACAGCTAAGCACAGAGCCATACTCCTAGAATCCAGTTGTAGAAAGGGAGGAGGGATGAGCAAAGCAGTCAAGACCTTGCAGTCAAGACCTTGCTGGAGAAACCTACAGAATAAGCTGACCTGACCTAGTGAGAGCAGTAGTAATGCTCAGGAAAGAGCAATGGACTGAACCAAGCCCTCTCAATGTGGGTGCCAACTAAGGAGGCCTGGGCAGGCTATGGAACCTCTAACAGTGGAACCAGTATTTATCCCTAGTGCACAAATGGACTTTGGGATCCCGGTCCCTATGGAGGGATACTATTTCAGTCCTGATACATGAAAGAGGGCCGAGGTCCTCCCTCAAATGACAGCACAGACTTTGTTGATCCCCCATGGAAGGATTTACCCTCCTTGGGGAGCCTGTGGGGGCGGGGTTGGGGTGGTTGGTAAGGGACATGGGAGGGTAGGAGGGAGAGAGAACGGGCGGATTGATATGTAAAATGATTGTTTCTAAATTAGAAAAACAAAACAAAACAAAACAAAAACTAGGAGGACATTCATTGTGGCACCCAGGAAGAAGAAGTAGTTAATTAAGATCTGGGTAAATTGGGGTGGGGTCGTAGAAGGAGGGGGATGGGCGTGTGACTATGAAGAACTGCAATAACCTAGTTGGGGAATAGACAGTGGAAGAGAACAAGGAAAGAAATAAATTGATAGATGGAGCCGTTATACGGTCGGGGGAAACCTAGTGCTAGGGAAATTCTCAGGAATCCCCAAGGATGACACCAGCTGGAACCCCGAGCAATAGTGGACAGGGTGTCTGAACAGGCCTTCCCCTATAAAAGGTTTAGTGACTACCCTAATTGTCGTCATAGAACCTACATGCTGGATATAGGATGGAAGCAGATGCAGTGATCCACAGACGAACACTGGGCTGAGATCCTGGAGTTCAGTTGAAGAGAGGGAGGAGGAATCATATGAGCAAGGGGGCGGTGCAAGTTCTCGATGGGGAAAACCACAGAAACCACAGAGACCACTGACCAGAGCTGTTGGGAGCTCATAGACTCTGGACTGACATTTGGGGAACTTGCTTGAGATGGAACTAGGCCCTTTGAATGTGGGTGAAAGTTATAAGGCTTGATCTGTCTGTGGGGTCCCTGGAAGTGGCACCAAGATTTATCCTGGGTACATGAACTGGCTTTTTGGAGCCCACTCCCTATGGTGGGTTACCTTGCTGAGCCTTGATGCAGGGGAGAGAGATGCTTGGTCCTGCCCGAATTTTGTATGCCAGACTTTGTTGACTCCCCAAGGGAGTCTTTGTTCCCTCTGAGGAGTAGATGGGAGGTGCAATGGGAGAGAGTTGGGGTGGGCAGGAGAAGGGGAGGGAGGGGGAACCGGGGTTGGTATGTAAAACAAAACATATTTAAATATAAAAATGCTTGCTCTTGAAATTCAGTTACCGATCATTTGAATTCATGCAGCTCTAATCTTAGTAAAGAAAGATTTCTCAAATTCAAACTGTCCTGTTTCAAGTAATTATTGGTAAACTACCAATTTCTTTCTCATAAATAATACTTGTTTTAGGTACTTGAGAGTATGGTATCATTGAAACAATTCTGGGCAAAAAATTCACTCCTGCGTCTTCATATTTTTCTTTATATTCCTCCTCAGGACTTTGTTTTGCTGGGAAGGTAACCGTCTGACTACAGTGGAGATGTTGCCCTGCACCCTCATCTAGCCTAGACCTCTGTGCCTTTGGGATACAGACCAAGACTATACACACATAATCTCTTTCTTTCCAAATTCTTTTGCTTATCCATCCCATTCCTATATGTTTTCTCCTTTCATGGACAACAGCTAACTCTTTGCCTAATTTTTAATGAAATATGCTTATTTGTGAAGCTTTCCTTGGTCATTCTCATTACAGATGCATTTTAAGTATAGATGGAATTACATATGTTCCTATTTGCATTTATTTTGTATATATGTGTGTGTGTGTGTGTGCGCGCGCACACACACACACACACACACACACACACACACACACACACACACACACACGTGCATCCAAGTGCACACATCCCTTTCTGTGTATGTGTGTGTGTGTGAAAGAGAAGGGAAACTGACAGAGAGTTGCAAGGAGAGTGAGATATTTTTATTAATTTCTAAATATTACAGTAAAACATAATCTATACATAGCAAAATTACACTTCCCTTATGGTGGACTACTGCTTTCCAAGCCTAACAGTTCCCTCGCTCCCCTAGGGTGATTATAAAAATCAGAAGAGTGAAATTGACTTCTTTATGAGCTGATGATTTTTTGAATGGAATATAATCCCTGGGTCTTTTTATATATCAGGTTTCCTTGTAAAGACATTTGATGAGAACCCTTAACTAAAATTTAGATTAGTGTTTTTGTTACCAGAACCACACTACATAAAACTAGAGGCATATAGCACACCATTGTGAATTTAAATGAGCCAGCAACCTAGTAGCCTTGCTACATAAATTTACTGTTCTTTTGCTCTCCCTCCAACTCTCCCTCTCTCAGTCTTCCCTCTTTCTTTCTCCATCTGTTTCTATCTCTGTATATGTCTCTGTTTCTCTGTCTCTGTCTTCCCTTCCCAGACTTTGTTTTCTTTCATCTTTCCTTCTTCCATCTATCTTTGCTAACCACCTCAGAACAGGCCAGGATAACCAATAGTACTGTCTTCTACATTTACTGGTTCTATAGAAATTGGTGTTTCTTTAGTTATTCTCTTTTTATATCTAATGGAATAGATTATCTTAGCTTTGGGGGAAGTATTTTTCTTCAGATTTTTTTCTTCAGCCCTCTCTTCTCTGTAATCTAGATAAATTGCTAGGGAAGCACATTGTAACCTTGGTGAATTTATCTATAGGAACACTCACATACGCCTGGAAATAGTATGCCCCTGGAGACTACCCTATTTCTCTTCTTATTCCGAATTTTAAATAGATAGTCAGTGTCACAGAGTGGAGCAGACAGAATTTGCAAGCAGAATAATGTTGACTTACCCAAGTATATTATTTTACACTTGAAAGAGATATTATGACTTAGTGACAATGTGATCCCCCCCCTTCTCCCTCGAGTGCTATTGTAACTTTCTGTACCTATACACAGACAGAGGGCTTTTTGGTAAGGACCTAGATTTGTGGAATATTCATCCCTCACTGCTATTTCTGAGCCCTTAAAGAGACAGGTAATTTACATCCATTTACCTGCCACTTCATGTAGTTATAGAATACCAGTCCATCCCCAGAAAGCTTGATCCTGAAATGATTTGATAAACAGGCAGACTCAAAACATCTAGCACAGTTCTTACACAGAGTCAAGGAAAAAAATATAGCAACATGAGGTATCATAACATTTTCCAATCAATCTGTTTTTGCCAGACTTTCAGACCGCCACTGGTGTTTACTTGTGAAAGCTTACTAAATGTAGGGGAGTAAATAAGAAACAAGATTCTACATTCTGTAAATACTGTACCATAATATTGATTTAAAATTTCCTATGTGGACATAAAATTCTGCCACTACTTCTAAATGAGAGATACTTAATAACTTTCTCTGCTTATTACATATTTTCAAGTGATAAAAAATCAAACCAGTAATAGCTAAATAGTTGCCAAAAGTAGTAAGTTTATTTTTATTTATTGAATCCAGGTCTTCACCCATGCTAACTAGCCACATGTTCTACCACTGGGCTATACATCCAAAGCATATTATGATATTTTAGATTTTGCTAAACTATCAGAAATTCAGATAAGTAGTTACGGATTTCTTTTAACATTTATTGATCTTAGTGTGATCTTGCTTTAAGGAGCATAAGAGCTACAAACAATAAGTGGCTGCTGAGAGAAATTTGGTCATCTACAAGGACTGGTTCCCCTAACTGGTAGTGTAATCCCAAGTGGTTAGCTCTAAACACATATTAAATATACATGTGAGAGAGAGACAGAGTGTGTGTGTGTGTGTGTGTGTGTGTGTGTGTGTGTGTGTGTGTGTGTGTGTGTGTGTTTGTCCCAATTAAAGAAGAGATCAGGAATTTGAGAGGGAGAAAGGCCACAAGGGAATTTGCAAGGGGAGAGGTAGTATCAGATGAGATGTAAATACAGTAGTCATGAGTGGAATTCTCAAAAAGGATAAATTAAAATAAGAACAGAAGTCTGTGTGTTTAAGTAACTGGACTAGAACCTTATTTTCACCAAGGAAATAATATGAATCCACATTTGCCTTTAGTTGATGTATTAAGATTTACTAAGATAATTTAGTAGCAATAATAATTCACTAAGATTTTTTTTTTTTCAGAACATGCCTTCACTATGTAGCTCTGGCTGTCCTAGAACTCATTCTAGGCCAGGCTGACCTCAAACTAGAGATCCATGTGTTTCTGCCTCCTAAGTGCTGGATTTAAGTTATGTGCCACCACTGCCCAGTTCAGAAGCAATTTTTAAGATCATGGAGATTTTACTACTATATCTTCATCTTTAGTTTCTAGATTAGGTGTAGTGAAGTTTTTGAGACTTCTGGTGCATTTTCTCGTACTAATGTCTTCTTTTATTTGTTCAGTAAGTGCTTATTCAACACCTAACTTGACAAGTAAGTAGTAGTTTTCTGAAAGCTATTATTCACAAAAATTACATCTTCTTCATTCTTGAAGCTTTCTTTTAAGAAAGGGCAATTTCAAAATAAAAATTAACACAATAATCCTATAAGATGAGGTCAAGTAGCCTGAAGGACGGAAGAACAGAAGACAATAGTAAGAGATAGAGAGTAATGCACAGTGCTAATTGATAATAAGCTAATCAAATGTTCCACACTTAAGAAATAGATTTAAATTGGAGGAACAAATAAATTGAATTAACAATAAAGATTCGAGGGAAAATTTTCCATGCATATGGCACAGAAAGAGATAAGCCTCTTGGGCTAATGATTATTTGATATTTTAAGATATAAAAAGAAAAGCAGCTGTGCTTGGGGTGAGTCCAGGGATATTGAGAAGAGAAAAACAAGATTATGTCATCGTCTCAGGAACAGTAGAATCAAGACTGAGAGATGCAACCCAGGATGGGAAATAGTTTTCCAGAAGCCAACTCAAGTGCCAGGGGCAGGTCCTGATCCCACTGTTAGGAGCTGCACAAATGGACCAAAGCACACAATTGTCACACAAATGCAGAGGGCCTAGGCTGGTTCCTTGCAAGCTCCTTAGCTATTGGTCCAGAATCCACAATTTGATCCTTTTTCAAGTGCCCTGCTTTGTTGATGCCTGTGGGAGGCCTGCCCCTTCCTGAAAAAAGATGGGTGAGAAGGGGATGGGAAGAGGCAACAGAAAGACAGGAGGGAGGAGAAACTGTGGTTGGTATGTAAAGTAAATGAAAAAAAAAAGTATCTTCCAGTGGACATGAAGAGGATATGGAGTTATTTCTTCAAAGATTTGTTCCTAACTTCAATCATCTTGGGCTATTTGTCCCCTTTATGTTTGAAAGTGAAGAAGCTCTCTTGAATATAGAACATAGACCTTGAATATAGAACAAATGACAATCAGCTCAAACAGTGAGAATTTTCTAGGGAAGAATTATATATCCCATACCTCTACCATCATCCATGCCAGAGCACACACTCTGTGAAATCAAGCATCATCTATTCACTCTTTCCATCTCTGAGTGGATACAAGCTATTGAGTTTATTTTTATTGCTCCAAGTGATGAGAGATTTATTATATGTGTACAGGCAGAAAATCCAATTTAATGGAAAGACCAAAGGTTCTTCCTTCTATGAGAGAAACATTATTCAGCTCCAGGATCTGATGTCCTTTGCTCAACAAAACACTTCAGTATCTAATTTAGCTACAAAAGGCCAAATCTCCCAGCAAACTTACCATAAATGCTGCTACTTGAGCAAAGGGATCACAGAGTACCACAATAAATCACATTTTACTGTCTTTCCGACACATGTGAGACAACCCAGGAGAAATAATCTGTCTTTGGGTGAAGACAGCCCAAAGAACTTATTCTAGAAAGGTCATGGACAGAGGATATAAAGCAAAAGATCAGGGCCTTCTGTAGAGCCTCCACTATAGCCACTATAGCTGCTCCCATGCCCATACAATATGCTAAAAAGCTGCTTTGAAATATTTTAATTCTTTGAGAATTCCACCTATTTTGATCATATTCATCTATATGTAATCCTTCCCAAAGATCTACCTTCAGTCTCCCCACCCACGCCAAACTGGGATATCTACTTATTTGAGGGAGGGTTCTTTTTTTTGAGACCGGGTTTTTTTGTGTAGCTTTGTAGCCTGCCCTGGAACTAGCACTTGTAGACCAGGATGGTCTCAAACTCACAAAGATTCACTTGCCTATCTCTGCCTCTCAGGTGCTTGGATTAAAGGTGTGTGCCACCACCACCCAGCTGGGGATATCAACATTTTTTTGATGTTTAATAACACCGTGAATCCAATTTGTGTTGCAAATATACTCAGGAATGTTGAGCCATCCATGGAGCATGGTCAGCTTACCAGGGGCCTTATCCTAAAAGATAATAGGGCCTCCTTCTCCTTGAAGTCATCAATTGTCAATAGCACTTTGGTCAGTGGTGGGGAATCCTGAGCTCCTCCCTTCTGTGTGCTGAAATATTGACTGGCTTGAACTTATTCAGTTCTCAGTAACTGAGTAAGTAACCAAAGCTACTTTGAATTCAGAGAGCAGTGGTCCTGTCATTGTCTATCTTTCTATATCCTATACTGAGGCCTTGAGATGACTACAGTACACAATTTCAGATCATGCATTAGCAACACATTTCCTTCTGTTTACACAAACATCTCAAATTTTCCTTTTGTTGGTATTAATTTATGTCATTAGTGCTTTGTTTTGCAAATTACAGAGCTACTGCAATTGACTTGCTTGCATTTGAAGAAAGGATGAATTGTAGAAAAAATACACAACAACCATGGAAAGGTCAGATATGGAAGCAGGTCCTTAAGCCGAAAGAGCAGGAATTTTAAAATCATGGTTAATGAACCCTGAGACAAGTCGTTTCAGAATAAATGTCTGGGATACTTGAGATTGTGACAAGCAAGAACACTTAAGTCACATCTTCTACTTGTTAATAGAATAAAAGGATTATAGTCGTTAGTGTATGATTCATTTCCATTTTGTTATGCTCTGCTGAACGCCAAAACAATATAGCTTTATGTTTGATTAGAAAGATGATTCATGAGAGAACAGGAATTTGAGAGCTTTTGGACAGCAGTGCACATTGATTGTCCCCTAGTCACCGAAGGTAGATAGAGTTTAAGTTCCAAGTCCTTCTCATTGGGACCACAAGTACGCTTGGAGCAGAAATAGACTTGGGAGAAGCTTGAGCTGTCAGAGGCTTTAGCAAGCACACAATCCAATTCTTTCAATTTATAGATGAGGAGACTGAAACCCAAGGAGAGAAATTGAGTGGATAGAGATCACACTCTGGTTGCCTAGTACAGAAGAGCATCTAGGATTACTCAGTTCTAGGGCAATTCTTTTACACTGTACAGTTAGCACATCAGAGAGAAGCACAAGAAAAGAAAGTGTAAGAATTAAGCGATGTATTGGACAATAAAACAATGATAATTTTTGCCCAGTTTTAAAATGCTACATTAACTTGGTTCTGTATCATTGTAACATTTAATAATTCATATATTCATTGTAGTTTTCTGCATAGATTTTAAAATCCAGGTAAAATTGTTTTCTCATTTTCAAAAAGGTATTTCTACATGTTATAGGTGGCTGCTCTTTATGCCCATTACCATTTACAAAAGACCTTTATCCTTTCTATGCTTTTTCATTCAAGCACTTTTCAGGTGTGCAGCCTGAAGTTCTTTATGATGTCAGAGATAATTGTTTTGGCCTCTGGGAAAGAATGCGCTCTCCACTCCAAATGATGGCTGCAGAATCATCTCAGTAAAAAATGAATGAGACATGGGGCCGTAGATCCTTTTATCTTATCAATTATTGAAGAAAGAAACTTTCCTCAGCACAAGGAGAAGACTAAAATTACCAAGGAAAACAATAACAAGGAATGGATTTGTGGGTACAGTAAATAAGTTAGAAGGCATCAACCTCTTTAATAAATGAGGCAGGAAAAAGTTTACCTACATTTACAGTTTATCAGGTGAAATTGTTTCTGGCTTTAAAACATAAAAGGGAAACAATTTCATTATCAGAGGAGGAAAACTGAGTTAAGTCTATGACTTATAAACTCACCATTAATTTCTTTCTAGAGAAAAATAAATATTTGGCTGTTATAATAAAAAGAACCATAATTAACACAGAATCCAAAAGAAATCAATCACATGTTGAGTACATTCATTTTGAAGGATAATTCATAAAATATTATGTTCATTTTAAAAAGCACTATTTTCAATAAACCATTTAAAACATTAGTTTTGCTCAGTATTTGTTTCCTGTATGAGAACCAAAAAACAAAAAAACAAAAAACCAAAAAACAGTGATGATTTCCCTCATTGTCAGGACAGACAACAATAGAGCTGGCTGCCTGGTTTTTTTGTTTTGGTCATTTTCTTAATTTTTCATGTCACAAATTCAAGTGAACAAAGGAAAGCAACTACCATGTCACACTATCACTATGTACATGATGGTTTCCTAAAGCTTTAAAGGCTTGAAATTATCAAACTTGCATTAAAAGTAGTTAGTATTTAAGCCATAAATTGTGGCTCAAACCTACACATATAAGTATCTAGGTAGGAGAATCTCCATAAGTTTAAGGCAAACTGGAACTTTGCCTCAAAAAGTTAAAAACCTGACAAAATATTTGATATTTACAGTGTACATGCTCTGAAAAAGCAGTTTGTTGCAGGTCTATAAGAAACCAACCTTGTTGGTATATGTGTATTTAAATAGTCTGGAAATATAAGACCTAACATTTACCAATCAATAATTCTTTATGATGATACAGTGATACTCTATTGTTTTCATGGAGTTTACTTTCTTAAACAATTCAAAAAAAAAAAAAAAAAAAAAACAAGCAAGACTCTCAGCTATGGATGAGGAGTAAGAGATTTCAGAGTATCAAACTTTAGGTTACCTGCCTTCACTGCCTTCACAAATTCCTCCCAAATCACCACTCTTCTCCTAAACCTTAGTAGGTTCACAGCTTTGGAGACAAGGGGATTAGTATAATACGTATTCTGAAAACAACATCCTGTCAATTGCCACGTTGCTAAATTGAGAGAAAATCTCAAGAGGAAAATTTGGATTTGGCTTGAGTTAACTTGTAGTTTTCCTAGTCTGTTTTAGGGGTCTCAGTAGGAACTCTGCAATAATTGAGAAAAAGGGATTGCTTTCTTTTCTCTCTTATACCAAATGTTGGGTAAATGGGTAAATAGAAATAGAGATAGAGAAATAAAGAATAGAAACATACATAGATGATGGATATATTAGATAGGCATATAGATAATAGATATACAGATAGATATAGAGATAGATGGATGCCTCTCACAAATATTTATTTATGAATGCAGATTTTTAGTATGAATACTAATGAAAGTCATGATCTTATACATAGACATGATGTGGGGGAAAATAGAGTACCAATTTGTACTATGATCTTAATAAATGAGTTGAGTGGAGAGGTACAATATAAACAAGATTGTAAAGGGAAATTTATTATCTCTGCTGTGGAAATAATGGGGAAATTCCTATTACAAGAAAGGTTCTGTTTAAATACAAAGGACCTCAGTAAAGGAATAAACTCCCTTGAAGAGGGCATCATTCTATTTGCATTAACAACCATGAGCAGCAAGATTGTGCAGTTGCCAAGGTCAGATCTTAGACATAAGTATTGCCTTTCACTTTCTTTTGAACAACAACAACCACAAACAACAACAACAAATTAAAGCCAGAATTAACCAATAGAATATAGCAAATAATGACCTACTAATATAACTATTAAAATTAAAAGAAAGTGTGTATTTAAGTTTGGAGAATATTGATTCCAAGGCATCACTGTTAGATTTCTGCCATAGCAATTGGTGATAAAACAGGAAACTACCAATCAACCTCCCCATGTAGAATTTATTGAAAGGGGGGGGGGTGGATTGGCAGCCAACCCAAGAAGAGAGAGAAGAGAAAGAGGCGGGAGAGGTGGAACTTTTAAAGGGAAAACGGCGCATCTCACTGAGGTTCCACACATTTGCAGAGTCCTTACGAAAGTCCGCAATGCATGAGTGACGTGGTGATGGTGTATCGTGTCCCTGTGTGTGCCCTGCCCATCATCAGGGGGCGGGGTCAACCTGGTGTCACTCCTAACAATCACAACCCTCAAAATGCTTTTAGCCTTATCAAGAATTATATTTAGCAAAGTTGTGTGGTGAAATTTATCTTAAGATTTCAGAAATTAACATTTCATGCATGTTATACTGATTTTTTTTTATAACGACTGAGCATATAGAATGTGTCACTTATAATGAGGCAGCAGTGAAATGGAAAATAATATCTTTGTTTATTTACCTTTAAATAAATTAATCAATTTTATATTATGTGTATGTGTGTTTTGCCTCACTACATATCTATATGCCACATGAAAGCCAGAACAAGGCATCAGTTTCCCTGGATATGGCATTCTAGATGACTTCAAGCCGTCATCTGGATTATGGGAATCAAACGTGTCATCTGGAGGAGAAGCTAGTGCTCTAAAGCTCTGGGTCAGCTATACATCCTATAATTCCATAGTCCTTGTTCATTGAAATATTCACAAGTGTTCAGTTAGTACCTACAACATCCTAGATACTCTTTGTGACTCTGAGAATTTACTGTACCAAAACAAGAAAAACTCACTATTCTTTGGAGCTTATCCTTTAGTTAGCAGAAAAAAATAAAAATTTGATGAGTATACTAAAGGTAAATCATGTCTAATATCTGATAAGAACTAAAAATTTTATTGGGAGTGGGGGTAATTGAAGAAGGAAAAGGCAGACAGGTTAGAGATCCATTCTCATTTCTACAAACCCCCAGCCTTACTCAGCTTTAACTTTAATTCAGGAAGCAAAATTCCCATGAGTTTTTATGCTTGTTTTGTTTTATGGGATAAGCAGTTCTCCTCACATTAACCCATGTATGGAGTATATATTAATATTGTTGACATCCCCATTACAGAGCTACAAATTGCAGGCATAATGAGTCCCAAATTAAATATCTTAAGATCATTATATGAGTTAATCTCTGAATTCAAACCTAAACATAGCTTATAGCACTGTATTTACTATTTCCATGAATTGTATATTCCATGAATAAACGAAATATCTTGTGAGGACAATTGCAAACCTCAGCACCATTTTCCATAATGTAAATTTCAGAAATAAAAGAGTTCCTTAACAGTACCAAGAGAACAAGGCAATTACTGTAATTTTGTTGAGCTTGTGGCGTGAGATGAAAAGTGTGATTTTCCAGATATAAAACGTTGCTCTAAATTCCACACTACTCATATTTCAGCCAAGAAAGAGGCAACACAACAATCACAGTACGCCAGGGCAAGTCATATAGCTGCTGAACAGGGAATAATAGAGGAGGTGGTGTTAAAGATTCCTAGGGAAGGTGGGAGAAAATGGTGTCCACAAACATTCCCAGATGGTAAAACAGTCAGACAGAGTCTTAAAGAAAGAAAACAAAGTCCTCAGGCTAAGAACAGCTTGTTCAAATGGATGAAAAAAATATATTTGAAAGGGTGTAAATATGTTCCATCTGGGGCAAGGCTGGAAGCATAGAGTGATTACATAGGAAAGGTAGGGTGGGAACAGCTGGAGAGTTATTTAAAAGTCAGAGGAAGGGGAGTGGCAAGAGTTGATTTGCACTTGTGAAGCAACCATTGCACTTAATTCAAAGGTGTGTTGGAACAAGAGTGGGAGGTAATACTTCAAGCAAAGAGACTGTTTTAGTGACTATTAGTACTTGGGGATTTAAGAGCAACTGTGAAAACAGAAAAGAGAAATCCTAACTAGCAGAAGTATCCTGATTTTCTAATTCAAATTTCAGCACAAGATTTTATTCTTGGTATATCTTGTCCAAAGGTTATCAGCTAAAAGCAAAAATAACATTTACTAATAATTGATGAACAGATATAAAAGTCTTTTACCAAATTATTATATGTAAGAGAGTCAGTCAAGCATTTCAATTTTAAGAGTTAACATATAAAAATTTTGTACATATTTATTCTGGCAATCACTTTCAATGTCCTTAAACAATTTAAATACACCAAGTTATTTCTGAATAAAGGTTGATGTAGCTATATTTTTTAAAAAAGATAAGTAAGCACTTACTGTATGTATTCCTATGAGGTATATATAATAGGACCGCTTACTTTGGTGCAAATATGAAATAATAATAATACAAATATTTATTGTAATTTATTTTTTTTTTACTCTTTACTCTTTGGGTAGCCTGCTACCCATCTCCCAAATAAATACACAGGGAGACACATAATAGGAGACATTTGAGTTATTAGCTTTAAATATGGCAAGTATGCAACCTACTCTAAGGGTCAGATAACATTGTTGAAGGGGGACACAAAAACTCTAAGAATAGACAGATGATAGGGAGAAAATCTATGCAATTTCTATTCTTCATGACACAGCCTTTGATCACAATCTCTGAGGAATTACGGCTTCTACACTGGATCTGAGCAAGTCTAGGCACATTATTGGATAAACAAGGGCAAGAGAGTTGGGAGACTGACTGTACTACCAACTCATGGACTATGGGCTCCTGGTACATTCTGGAGGAGAGGCAATAATTGTCTTCAATTGTGTACCCCTAGGTGAGGCCATCATCTCAAATGGATAGTCTAAAATTCATAGTCACACATAAAACCCTGATTAAAATTGATCAGACACAAGACAAAATATCAAAACATTAATGTAAGGAAAGGAGATGCGAAGAAGAGAGAAAGTTGACAGGGGTGCAGCATATATATATATATATATATATATATATATATATATATATATATAATATATATATTATATCAAGAAAATTGATAAACATTTTCTTTTCAAGATAAAAAATGTTAAAGCTTTCGGGAATAAATTAGTTTGAGTTAGGATACTATAGGAATTTGATATGTTAAACAGCTATTAAAGAAAGAAAATTGGCTTTCTCAGTTTTATCTAAGGTACATTAATTAACCTGGACTGAGTTTTTGGCTCTCCTGCTTCTTTGTCTTTTTCACCTCTAAACCCCCCATTTCATGTCATATGGATGACAAGTAAACATGTTTAAATTGAAATGTCTCACATCATCTCATCTACCCAAACTTGAAAGTAGTCATACCCAGAAAGAATTCCCCAGACGTAAAAATGGAAACCAGCCCTGACACATGCATTGCCAGCTACTATAAAATACAACCAATTGACTACCCACGGAGCTTTGCCAATCAAGACTCCTTGAAAACCAGTAAAGGTAACAGTGGTCCAGATGTCCCTGTGCATTCAGTAGATCAGAAGCAACAGTAGTTTTCCTGTTAGGCTGTGGAATTAGGCTGGGGAACTGCAAATTGGCTTCCCTCGAGGGAAGGATGAATAAGTCAGTTCACAGCAATAGGTAAAATTGGTACACGCAACATAGCCCAATACTTTCCCCCAAAGAGCTGAATTCTTAAAATCTCATTTAACAACCTTAACCTTCCTTCTGAAGGTTCTGTTTGCACAGTAAATGAAAGTTAAAAATTGTGTGACTCTACCAACACTTCCTTTTTATTTCCCCTCTTTTAAAAATAGTTTGATTATAGTTTATAATAACCTAAGGACTGGAAAGAGGAAGGCAAAACGTGTGCCATACATGCTGGTCAGTGTTCCCTTTGGAAACATCTGATCTTACT
Organism: Cricetulus griseus; assembly: GCF_003668045.3. Lineage (NCBI taxonomy): Eukaryota > Metazoa > Chordata > Mammalia > Rodentia > Cricetidae > Cricetulus > Cricetulus griseus. The sequence continues at coordinate 26,795,294 of NC_048597.1, read as the reverse complement.
CTGTGTCAAACTCTGCCTGTCCGTGATGTTATTTTTAAACCTTGAAGAAGGAGGAAGCCGATTGATCTTAAGCGATTTCTAAAACCCTATTCCCCCCCATACTTTGCCCATTATAAGCCATAGGGATCAACCTGCCCCCTGCTGATAAACTCCATAGTTTGAAAACACTAATCAAACAAGATTGTGAAATGATCAAAGTGTAGTAGTCTGATTCCTCCATTCAGTGTAGGGTATATCTGTGAACTGAGGGAGAGTAGGAGTTTTCAAATACAGACCAAAAGAAGTCCTTTAAAGTGTTCCTTTTGTACTTGGAAATTTGTTCATTTTGAGCTATATTTTTTAAAAAAGCAGGAGAGCTAAAAGCCTAATAAATTCCTTTGATCTGGACATGGCAAGTTCTTAAAAAGAAAGTCTAAAAGGTTGCAGACTGTCTGCTGTTCTCTGAAAAATTAGAATTAAAAAAAAATCCATCTCCTCCTTCTTCCCCTCCTCCTGCCCACTAAACTTACATGCCCTGTATTCTATCCATGATGGGAAAAACAGAACCTACCAGCAATGAATAGAGTAAGATCAAAAGCTACTCAACTATTTTGGAGTAAACATACAGGACTTCTCTATTCATTGCCTTTCCAAGAGAGGCAGGTCTGGTGAAGAGACTCTACTAGAAACATTCCCAGGAGACACTGAGGCCATCACATGAATGGGAGGTTCTATGGATAGATATCTTAGTGTCACATGGTGGACTCAGTATGTGGCTCAGTGATTGGGCTCTTGTCTAGACAATATGAGGGCCAGGGTTGTGACTTCGAAACAAACAATAGTCTCTCTCTCTCTCTCTCTCTCTCTCTCTCTCTCTCTCTCTCTCTCTCTCTTTCTCTCATACACACACACACACACACACACACACACACACACACACACACACACACACACCCCAATCTGAAACATGCACTGGTGGCAAACTGATCATTAAATTTCATGTAAGCTAAAATACCTTCATGAGGGAATGAATACCTAGAAACTGTGGGCTATACCGCCTTGAACAGAGTATATCAGTCAGTTAGGAGAAGCCCAAGGCCAAGGCCTGCACATTGATTGTAGGTGTACAAGAGCAAGTAATGTATCAGGACTCTTCAGGGTTTTTATTTTTTATAACATATATACAGGAATGTAAATGTCTACCACCCAGCTCCTAAGTAAAAGCCTGCACACAGAGTTGAGCAATCATCTAATCCTAGCACCACAGAGGTGAAAATAAGACTTGACATGTTTGATGCTTCTCTGAGCTATGTAAGTGGAACCTCTCAAACAAAACAAAACAAACAAAACACACGCCCACCCACAATGCAGTCAATTCCAGAGGGCAAAGGAAAGGGAAACAATTCTAATAAATTATTTTTTTCATTTGAGTCCAGCTATTTCTAAAATGGAATCCATTCCTGCAAGTTACTGAGGCACTCCTTTCTTTATTCGATGCAGTTTTAGTTTTTAGTGGCCTTTCTATAGTGTAAAACTTGAGAATTCATGATAATTACAAAAACTGAGTATGGTGTAGTCTATTAAATACATTACTAAATTTAACTCTTACTATGTCTCTGCAGCATAAATACTATCTTTTTTCATCTTATTAAAAAAGAAAAATCAACGATGAGGGATTAAATAAGTAAAAAATAATTATTGAAACCAAGGTTTGAATTCCATTTCTGTTTGTGTTGTCTCCAGCCATGTCACCCTGGGAATTTAATGAGTAAAAAACAGCATTTCTGTAAAGTGTCAGAACTGAGACAATCCTGCCATCCACTAGTACAGAAATCCTTTCACAAAATATTTCTAACAATAATATCAAAGGAAATAATAGAATTTCAAAAGATCCAACACATCAGGAAAAATAACACTGTATACACAGTGGTTTAATGCTACTAAAGTATGATCATATTTAGAAACTAGTTTTGAGATAGAATTGAAAACCTGATTAAGTCTACTATTTGATAGCATTTTACATATCTAATAACATTGCATTCAGTTTTAATTCATTCATAAGGAAAAGGAGAATCATTGAAAAATCTTAAGTGAGCCCTTATTTTGTTGGAAGTTTCAATTTAGAGTCATTTACTCTAAGAGATACGGACATGCAGATATGTGTAGAAACAGCCTCTGCAGAGAATGCTTGTCTATAAATGACTGTAAATATTAGGAATGCTTTCTTAAAATTTGAATGTTCTATAGTAATATTTCCTTAAATATGTTAAATCTTTCAATATCCAATTATGAAAAAAGATTCTAGGTTTACTTTTATTGCACTTTAAAGGCCAAGAAAATACTCATACTGTAAAAAAAAAAGAAATAAAACACACATATATAAAAATATCAATTATATGCTTGAGTTTATGACTGGCAAATGTAACTTTTATGTATTAATACATAAACTACAATGAAGCATTAGTGAGACATTTCAGTATACCAGGCAATCAAAATGTGTCAGACAGAGCTTTGAACTGTGATAGCCAAGAGAATATGCTGTGATTCTCCTCAAACTATATTCAGAAGATGAAGAAAGAGTACTGTAGGGTTTTTTGTTTGTTTCTTTGTTTGTTTGCTTTTTGTAGGCTCACCACCCAGCTCCTAAATAAATACACATGGAATGGAATCTTATTCTTACTTATGCATGCCCAACTTTAGCTTGGCTTATTTTTAGCCAGCTTAAGTCTTAAGTTATAACACACACCTTTTCTGAAGCTTTTACCTTCCTCTATTTCTATGTACTCTATGTCTTACTGCATGTTTTACAGTGTAGCTGGGTGTCTGGCCCCTGGAGTCATTCTCTTCTCCTTCTTTGCCCTCTGATCTTTCTTCCCAGATTTCTCCTATTTATTCTCTCTGCCTGCCAGCCATTCCTATCCTTTCTCCTGCCTAGTTATTGACCATTCAGCTCTTTATTAGACCAATCAGGTGTTTTAGATAGGAAAAGAAACACAGCTCCAGAGAGTTGAAAAAATGAAACACATGTTTGCATCATTAAATGAATTTTCCACATCATAAACAAATGTAATATATCTTAAATTAATACACCACAACAGAGTGCAAACTCAGAAAGTCATTTTAAAATGGAGGCCTCTTGACTACCTCCTATGTCTCAACATGAAAAACTCTAAAAAATGTAAATCATGGACTCTATTTTATATTTGTTAATAAAGAAATTTATAGAGGATAGGAAGTAGAAAATGTATCCTTTACAGTGTCCTATAACGGAGTCTATGGAGCATTTTCTTAACTAATGATTAATAAGAGTGGGACCAATATTGAATTTTGTTTTGCTTTATTTGATTGTGACTGTGCCTTGGTTTTTCCCCTTTGGAGACAGAAAATATTTAACGTTATTGTCTTAATTTAAGGGGCCTGTCTTTGAAAGATTTTAGATATTTGAAAGACTGGACTTTATTAAATGTTTGAATTTTTAAAGACTGTGCAGCTTTTAAAAATTAGGTGTTTGAGATATCACATTAATATTAAATATTGGGGATAAACATTAAGGAACGTTTATGGCTTAATAATGGTGTGTTTTCCTGTTAACTTAATATGGATTCAATTGTATTTTTTTTCCTCTGTCATCTTGACATAAGCTAAAGTTATCTGGAAAGAGGAGGTAAGAAGTAAGATATTCCTCAAAGGTATGACCTTTTATATAATACATTTCCAAAGATGTTCATATTGTTTCTACAATATGAACCCCATGTTCTTTGAATGTCCACCATTCACCATGAAATCATTGGTCAATCTGTCAAAATTAGGTTTAAATTATTGCAGCCAATGATGTGAAGACTAGAAGACAAAGTCCATGATCCTCGACAGTACAATTAGGTATGAAGCATGTATATGAAAATTTCATTAACACTCCTGATAAGAAGCAGTGTTTAAGCAAGCAATAAAAACTACATCTGGGAGGCAGGGTTTGAAAGCCTCACAGGAACACTTCAGTTCATTGCTTCTAAGCTTATCTGGTTCTTTACCTCTTTCTGCTATTTCTCAGCCTCTCTAGGACCTACAGTCTGGGTCATCCGTCTTACTACAACCTAGATGAATTTTTCATCACCTTCCCTTACTCATTTAACTCTCTTCTGTCTGGCACCCATGACTCATCACTTTACTGAGAAGAAAAAATGGATGGAAGATAGTTTTTGTATCATCTAACACTCATCTGTTTATGCTCCTTGCAGTATGCACTACTTAACTCTGTATGAAAATACTAGAATGAATGAACTTCCTGTGTCTTTTCCCAAGGATCAGTGTTCTTTTTTGTTCTACTTCTCTTTTTCCAGTGATTAATTCAAGGATATCACTCCAGTAATTAACAATTTTCATCATTGCAGTACCAAACTTTCCTTGCAATTGGCTGTACTCTACCTGTTTGCAAACACATCATTTTCCTTTTTAATAATCCCTTTGCTTGACTTTAATTCCCTTATAAGTGAATGCATGCTTTCCTTCTCTCTCTTTTGTCACAAAACTTGGAGTAATAGTTACTAGTCACCATTTCTGACATCTACCCATTTCCATTCTTTCAACCTCAATCCAATGAATCTCTTTCCACTTCCAGCTGTCTGCCTTTATCTGCACTGTCCACCTCCTGGGCATTCCAAGTAATTTTACCACTTCCTCTTACACACGAACCTATCTCACCAGATAAACCAGTACCCGAATGTTGTACTCCTTTGCCAAAGTCCCTTCGCACCTGCACTAGTAATGAATTCATTGATGCACACTTTCTGCTAAACTTTATAAAATGCATCCAGTGGAAAAGTCAGTCCTAATACTTCCAGTGCTGGATTGCAAAGTTCATTAAGCATCAAGCAGATAACCCAGCAAGGCCAGGATGGTTTTTTGTATCTGGCCCTGGGATAAGTCATGGACAATGTGGTCAAGAAGCTGCTAACATGAAGGGAGCTTCTATTAAATGAACATGTGCTATTAAATTTACCCTCCCAACTCTTCACACATTGATCAACATCACCTTATTAGAAAGGCATTATTTCAGCTGGGCAGTGGCAGCCCAAGCCTTTAGTTCCAGCACTTGGGAGGCAGATGCAGGTAGATCTCTGTGAATTCCAGACCAGCCTCATCTACAAGAGCCAGTTCCAGGAACAGCCGCCAAAGCCACAGAGACACCCTGTCTTGAAAAAGCAAACAAACAAACAAAAAACCACAAAAAGGCATTACTTCATATACACAGAAGAAAGGACTTGCAGGTGACACCAGCAGCTTTTGTGCTGATGACTTTGAAGGTGGATAGCAGTAATCTTTCTTCTGTGGATGAAGAATTTATTTTTCCTTGACACTTGACATTTGTGATTTCTAATTTTTCTCTAAATGAACTAGGTGTTCTTATGTGCCGTTTTCAACTCCTCTAGGAAATGTGGTAAATTTATAGCATAAAAGCAATTACTGACTGGGTGGTGGTAGCACACACCTTTAATTACAGCACATAGGACTCAGAGGCAGGAGGATCTCTGTGAGTTACAGGCCAGTTTCTTAAACAGAGTGAGTTCCAGGAGAATCAGGGCTACACACAGAAACCTTGTACGAAGAAGCCACCATCACCACCAACAATAATGTAATTACAAATGTTTCTTCAATACTTTATAAGGATTTTCTTGTTATATCAGTCCTAATTATGAAAGACTATTTGTCATATAAATGTTTATCCTTGACTATTGCTCCAACAAAATGGACATGCTGACAGAAATTAAATCTGAAAGAACTTCAAAAAGGATTATTCAGTTATCCCAAGACAGGGAAAAGCTACAGGCAGAAACATAGCCTTATCTCATAACTAGGACAGTCAACTGCCTCCACATTGTTGAAGAAAAAGCAACTAAACATAGATATGCTATAGCACAATGTATATCAGTTCAGTTTACAGATACAGAATTTATATTTTCTTAGATTTATTTATTTGTATTTTTTAGATGGGACCTCACTTTGAAGCAATGGCTGACCTACATAGAACTCAACAGGCATCTACATCCTAAGTGCTGTCATTAGAAGCATGTGACAGTTGTTCTGAAATCAAATCTAATTCCTCTGTAAAAACATCAAATGCCCTTAGCTGAGCCATCTCTCCAAGCCCCTAGCTATAGAATTAAAAGCTACACAAAATTACAAAGAAAGGTGGGGGAAATAAGGACTATTCAGAAAATGCATGCCTCTCTTAACCATCCAGCAGTGTCTTGGTGTGAAGATTATATACTGGATATTAATCCTTTCCAAGTTGTCCAAAAAAAAAAAAAAAAAAACTCAGTTCAATTGAGCCCTCTTCCACATGTCTCTCTTCTGTGCAGACTTACTTGTCTATTTCTATAATGTGCCACAGGCTCATTTGGCCATAGGGATCCAGTGCCTTTAGAAAAGGAAAGCAAATTTCTAATTAAAGGCAGACAACTGACAAAGGTGGGTTTTTGTTGAGTTACAGCCAAACTTTGAACTTTGAAATGGAGACTATGAGTTTGAACTTAGAGAGACCAGTAGGTAGACCTGAGAGAGTAGAAAAGTAATGACTTTGGTGACCAAAAAGGCAACATGTGGCCTACACTATGTGAAGGACACGATGAGACTTCCCTATTTACATGTACTGCATATTCTTATTAATTCTCTTAATTTCTTTATCAAAAATTTTTATAATGGGTTATTTTGTACTATATCAGTTTGAGAACATAATTCTAGAGATGATTTTGTCATGAATCTCAAACTACAGAGGTCAGTTCTTTTGGGGAACCAGATTAAAACTCAGATGCAATGACTACTCAAACATATTTTATGGTTACTTGCATTAGCTTTTTTAATACTACAAAATAATTACATTTATCATTAAAGTACTCCATTACAATTCCATTAAATGAAGAATACAGGTAATTAATATTTAAGTGTGAAAAAACAAAAAAAATTGATGTAGTTGTATGTGAAAATAGAGATTACTGCTGAAAGAGATTACTGCTATTGTATTTTTTTAAGTGAAGTGAGTCTCTTCATTTGGCAGTTGTTGAAATGTTCTAAATTGAATTAATTCTGGGGCTGGTGAAGAATCCAAACACAAAGAATTCATTTTGTACTGTACTTAACATCTAACTTGTTATTGTTATTGCTTTAAAAACTAAAGTTTTATAAGTGATCCTTAAATCCATGAAGAACGATGTACTAAAAATAACTTGTATGTTTAGTGTTATTTTCTGTGTATAAGACAGGTGAAATATGCATTAAAAAGAAGTCTGCAAACAACAACTACTTCAGCTTTCTGTGACATCAAATATAACACTGGAGAGAAAAGACAGAAGAAGCTTTGATGATTTTGAATTTGTGAGCAAAATTATAAGAACTAAAATTTATTTTTGACACATGATTCATTTTAATGAATTTTATATGGCTTTTTAAATCCCAAAACTCAAGAATATACATCACAAGAAAATATAATACCACTTTTACACTATGCATACATGCTTTTCTCTGTATATATTTATGTAAAACTGAGTTTTCCAGATGAAATCACTGTATGATTTCTTTAAATGAATTGCCCCAACAGTTCCTTAAGGTTTAAATTGAGTTCAACAAATGTACACTCATACCATAAATCATTTAAAAAATTTAAAAATATTTTCAGTTTTTGAAATTTTGGTAAAATCACATCACTTTTTACCCTCAGTTTGCTCCTCCCAGACTCTGTTATACATTATTCCATGTTCTTTTTCAAAGTCATGGCTTCCTTTTTCATTTGTTATTGCACACACACACACACACACACACACACACACACACACACACACACACACCCCTAAATACATAAGAATAACTTGTTCTGTTCATAAAAATGTCACTAGTTCAGATATGCTAATATGAAAGGAAAAATCTCAGGACACTTTAACCTGTGCAACAAACTATAGACAGGCAAGTAATGCTGAGAGTGTGAGAAAATTCTTCTCAATGGAATAGTTCACCAATTTCTTAACCAATATCAAAATGGTTAGCCCTGAAAACATACATAAGGCACGTTTCAAACAGAAGGTACTGTGTAGGACTAGGGTTAACTTAAGGAGTCTAGGGTTTTATACTCCTATTCCCACTGTACTCTATATTAACAAACTATACCCATCATCTACATTAACCAACTATACCAATCATCCTTCTCTCATTTGCATTGCAGTAAAACCTATTCAGTTCTAAGAAAGGAAAATTAAAAGATAACTTCAAGAACTATTTAAATGGTTGCAAAATTGAAGTAAACACTGATTATAATACAGCTGTTCAAAGACAAGAGGACAATTAAAACATCAAAATAATATCTTGTTAAAGACTATTTTAATAATTACTACATATTTGACAAACTAGCATACACTGTGTACTGCCTGGTGATAATGGTAAGACATTAAGTAGGGAAAAAAGTGTATCATATCAATGAAACTAATTGAAAGTGAAGTGATGGAAAATTTTAATTAACTTTGTGAACTGTCTTTGTCTCTGTCAATTACCTAAATTACACCATGGAAACATGGGCAAAAATCTGTATTCAAGTTCAGACCAGACTGATGTGAAACAATTCCTTGGTGGGTAAGGGTTAAATCATTTCAATTGTATAAAAAAGAAAGATACAGAAGAATTCATAATAGTTGAAAACAAATAGGAAGAAATTTGTACAGCTACTAGGGGAATGATAGAGACATACTGAAATAAGTCCAGGAGCATATATTAGTACAATAACTTTCACCGAAATACTAGAGAATCAGATCCCTGCTTTTATAGTGTTTACTCAAAAAATAGGCTTAATACACAATATGTGATAATTAAATTCATACATATTTGTCACTCTGGTTGCCAGTTTCTCACATAAGTGATGGTCACATTCAATGTCTGGCTATAAGTAAAAAAAAAAATCAACATGTTTGTAAAATACAACATGATTTCATCCTTTTTGCCTTTTTCCTGATACGTGATCAAATATAGAATATATTTGAAAGCAATTTTCTAAAATAAATTTGAATATGTGCTTTTGTACTTAAATATTCAAAATGGCTAAAATGTAATTTTATAGTTTTTGAGTTGTTCAAATAGTTTGTGTGTTTATTATTCTGAGTAAGGTTGTGTTAACTAAATATTCATTTATTTTAGTATTTTAATAGCATCTACAATAAGTGTACAATTGTGGCATTTTAATGTAATGTCCCCCATAATCACACAGTGAGTGACACTATTAGGAAGTGTGGCTTTATTTGAGTAGGAACAGACTTTTTAGAGGAAGTGTCACTGTGTGGGCGGGCTTTGAAGTGTCATATATGCTCAAGGTACCACCTTGTTTGGGAGATCACTTCCTATTTCCTGCAAGATGTAGGACTCTCAGGTACAGCCATACCATCATTTCTGCCTGTACTCTGCCATATCTCACCATGATAATGGACTAAACTTCTGGACTAACTGTAAGTGAATTTAAATTTTTTCCTTTATAAGAATTGCTGTGGTCATGATATTTCTTCACAGAAATAGAAAACCTAACTAACTCAGCAATATACCTGTGCATATACTACAGAAATTGAGGCACTGTCCTAGGCATAATCAATGACGCAAAGAAAAGCAAGCAGCTAAAAGAAAAACTGTGATTACATATAATTTTTCAAATCTCAGAAAGATCTTATCTGTGGGCAACAGGAAACATATTTATTATATACTTCTGTAGAAATGCTCCATGTTTTGAGCAAGAAAGACTATAAGAAAACTATTATCTATGTCATCTTGGCTATTTGTTGAGGGTGTATTTTCAGGATTTTCTTCTTTATATTTGCCAACTGTGATCTCATCTAGTGTCCTCATCATTAAAGAAATGGTACCAGAACTTGAATTATTAAAAGTCCCAAGATTATAACCTGATTTAGTTTAGAAAAGCCTTTTAGCAGAGTACACTGATCTCTGTGGCTAAATGAATAACATAAAAGCAGACATGTGATGAATGTAGATGAAAGATGAATAAAATGTGATTAAACTTTGGCAAAGCATATAGAAACATTCCATAGGAGTAGTTTATCTAGTTTTATGTTTTTTTTTTGAAAAAAGGTCTTAGGTCAAAAGAGATAAGAAAATATATATGAAAGAATTTTGTTGTAATAGTTTATAATAATAGTTTCACTGCAAAGCTTTCTATGTCTCTGCATGTCTAAATCTCTACATTCCTCTTCTGCCATCTTATAACTAATGCATCCAATGTATTATTGAAATGCAACTATGCTTGTGTGTATAAACATGCTTTATTAACAATTAGCTAATATTATATTGAACATCTGATATACATTTGTGGAAGAGGGAGTAAAAGAGTGGTTTCTTCAATTGTCTGCAAATGAATGCCAACTGAATGTTAAATACTGGCTCTCCAATTAGGATCAATTGTAAAATAGATAAGCCACAAAATTCATTCTCTCATTTCTATTTGACTGTTTCCATGGGTTATTGGCTATTTTCCCATTACCTAATTAGGGTTTAAGGACTTTATGGACAAATCTTAAAAAAAAAGCATGTATTTATAAAAGACCTATCCATTAAATGATGCTAAATATTTGGTTGAGATGGCACCTCTATAAATAATTGTGGATGTAAGTATTTACTCAGTCTCCTACTGAGCAAGTACTGTATGAGGTCAGTAGCTGCAGAATGCTGGAGAAACTGTGGCCAGCCTACCCAAGTCCCAGTCTCCCTGCCCTGCCTGTGGTGCACAGGCCAGACAGCATGAGCACTCACATGAGCAGCAGGCTCATCCTCCCTGAGCGAAGCCTGCCTCCAACACCAGAGACTGCTGAGAAAGAGACAACCGACCTTGAGACACCAATGAGGAAAAGGCAAAACAGCAGAGTCATCCACCTGGACTAACGGGACCTTGGGAGGGTTATAAAGGCAGTTCTAACTTCCTTAATAAAGGAGTCTGCCCCATGTCCTACTACTCACTGACTCCCAGTGCCTGAGTCTTGGTGCTGCATCTTCTCACCTCCTCCCACAAGGGATGTTGGACCAGGTTAACCAGCAACAGTAGAACTTAACAGAATTGTTACATCATAAAGCCTAAGGCACTGGAAAGCTGAGGCATATAATTGTGACACTAAATGTGGTGGTTTGAATGAGGATGACCAACATGGGCTCATACATTTGGATGTTTGGTATCCAGTTATTGGAACTGTTTGGGAAAGAGTAGGAAGTGTGGCCTGATTGGAGGAGGTGACTCACTCCGTTTGAGGTTTCCAAAGTTCCAGCCTGGGTCTATCTCTCTGTCTTTCTTTTTTTTCCTTCCCTGCCCACCATGCTAGTGTGTGTGTATGTGGTGTGTTTGTATCTGTGTGTGTGTTTGTATCTGTGTGTGTGTATGTATGTGTGTGACTGTATCAGTATCTGTGTGTGTCTATGTCTGTCTGTGTGTGTGTGTGTGTGTGTGTATCTGTGTGTCTCTGTGTGTGTCTGTGTCTGTATCTGTGTGTGTGAGTGTGCATGTTTGTGTCTGTATATGTGTGTGTGTCTGCCTGCTCCTGAAGATAAAGCTCTCAGCTACTGATCCAGTGCCATTCCTGACCACTTCCCACAATAATGACCATGGACTAACACACTGAAAGTGTAAGCAAGTCCCCATTAAATGCTTTCATTTGTAAGAGTTGCCTTGGTCTTCACAGAAATAGAACAGTGATAACTAAGATAACTAAGATATTTATTTCAGGTGTTAGTGATGATAACACACCACGTAGCCTAGGAGGGAGTCCTACACCCAGTAAAGGAAACATAGAAAAGAATATAGGTCTGAACTTGGTACTTCACATTTCTCACACATGAGAGTAGACAGTTCCAACACAATGTAAAAGACACTTTAGTGAAATAAAGTAAAAGAACACTGACCTACCCTGATAATTACTTTCAACATATTTTCTTGAACCTCTTTCCCAAAGCAACAATTCACAATTACCCTTTTGTTGTATTCTTCCATACCTTAATGTTTTCATTTCAAGGTCAGTGTGCAATGTTTTATGCATAAAATAAAAAATCCTGTATCTATATTGTGATGGCATTCATTAACTCTTATTCATAGTAATTTTATTTAAAATTTTTATTTTCATTATGGAAATAGTGATCTATATATATATATATATATATCAATATCTATACCTCTACATCTACTATATCTATATATCTATATCTATATCTATATCTGTATATAGATATGCCATAGTCAGGAAGAAGTCCACAAGGTTAAGACCACAAAGACACAAAGTGAGTTCCATGTCCAGGCTCCATAGCAGAATACTGACTCAAAGAGTTAATTTCTACAATATTTATTATTCTTTTGTAAAATATTTAATGTTTTCTTGAAAAGAAAATATGTAGAAAGTAACATTTTTGAAAACTGTGTCTATAATTTTATTACTTCACCTCAAACAAAGACAGCTGTTTAAATTAATTTTAAATGCAGCTGTTTCTAACTGCTTTACTGGTTTTGCCATTTTCAAAACTGATGGGTATTTTAAATTCTTTGCTTGAGATAATCTAAAACATGTATGAGAAGTAGAATTACTGAAGAATGATTTATAATTTTAATTATCTACAAACTAGAATTTTAATATATCCAAAAATATTGTTTCTGACCATATCTTATAAAGTTCTTTATAGCTGAAATATTGAGAACATTGTGTTTGTTATGACCATTTTCATAACACAAATTTTCAAGTGCACAGTCAACTCTTAAATGCTTTCATGTGTAAATTTTTGAGCTAAAGCTGAGTGTCAGCAAACGAAATAGCCATTCCGTATGGGTGTACTATCTAAGGGCCACTGTAACTCTCTCAGACTTTTGCAACAAGAGTTGCTAGGGACACTTCAGGTTCTGCTCAGCCACACACTCCCCAAGAGCTATTGGACATTGGAAGTTGTAGAAAGCAAAACATTGCTTCTGCTATAGCAGTTCATATTTATATTTGATTAATGTAGAAAAACAGTGGTTGAGATAGATTGAACTCCTTTGAGTATACCAAATATGCCTTCTCCTAACGAAATTCAACCTCAGACTTTCTGTGAATATTTCTTTTTTTTGCTTATTTTTATTTAAATTTTAAACAAGCGTGCTTCCCATGTCAATCCCAGCCCCCTCTCCCTCCCCTCCTCTACCACCCTCCACCAGCCCCCCATCTTATCCTCCCTCCACTATCCAGGGAGGGTGAGGCCCTCCATGGGGATCACCAAGTCCGTCATATCATCGTGGGCAGGTGAAACCCACAGAAACAGCTGACTTTCTGTGTATCTTTATTACACAGAATATTATTTATAAGAATTTAACTCATAGATCACAATACCTTGACAGCCATTTATAGTGAGGCATTGAAAAATTTCCTGAATACATCTGACACTGATGACCAAACAATGACACTGATATATTAAAAGCAGTTCTTCTATGATACATTTAGAGGATTAGGATGTGATTCAGTTTGTAAAGTGATTGCTGCCCATATATGAGGGCTTGAGATAAATACCAGGCAAGTTTGGTTAGTATACATGATTCCAAAATTTGGAAAGTGATCTTTCTTTGATGCTTTCTGGCAAGCCAGCCCAGTAAATTGAATGAGGCTCCCAAGTTCAGTGAAGAAGTCTTAGAAGATAAGGAGACGAGGTGGTGATTGCGGAATATCTGATACTGAAGTAACTGCTTTTACACCTGTGAGTAAACTGAGACACATAAAACTCTATGCCAGGCATTCGTGGTGCATGCTTTTAATCCCAGCACTCCCAGTGGGAGGCAGAGGCAGGCAGATCTCTGTGAGTTCAAGGCCAGCCTGGTCTCCAGAGCGAATGCCAGGATAGGCTACAAAGCTAAACAGAGAAACCCTGTCTCAAAAAACAAAACAAAACAACAACAACAAAAAACAAAACAAAAAACCTCTATGTACAAGTGTGCACTCACAGAAACACACACACACACACACACACACACACACAAAGACAGCAAATTTACATGTTTGTGTTCATAAAGGTATAGAGTGGTTGTCTCTTGAAAAAGAATAACAAAAGGATATTAACAAAGTACTACTTTTTTCATAGAAAAAATCGTTGTCATTAGTTTTAAATCTTTCAGGTATGTGTTTCCATTCCTGCTGAACTTAGGGCTGTATCTGGAGTACAGTCAATTCCCCTCCCCCATTATTTAAACTGCATAAACTATAATTTTAGTAAATCAAGCAAAGAGCTAATCAAGTTTTGATTTGCTAATTACTTCTCAATTTGATTAAAGCTGGCAGCTAATCATCTGTGGAAGTTTCAAGTCAATCTTTCACTCACATTTGCAAATCAAAACTTCAATGTAGAACAAAATTGGAAATATAACATAAAAGTTCCTTGTGTCATAACAAATAATTAATTTCTGTTCGTTGCTACAATTTTAACAATAAAGGAATTTTTTCTGGGATGTGCAACAAGCTGAATAATGCATCTTTTCTTAGAGGACAAGCAGCAAGCCAAATACATAGTTTTGTGGAAGAGCCCACAGTAAGCCAAGAAAGAGTACACGAAACATTAAGCAAGCGAAATATGATTCAAAAATCTCAATTCCGTTTTGTATGGTCAACAGTAGTTTGCAGTGGAAATATCTGCCAAGAAATAGAATGATGATCAACGTAATTATTTTTTCAATTAAAGCCAAATTTTCCAACATATTTAAGTATTATTAATGTACCTATGACAAAAATCTACTGGAAAGCTGTAGTAAGGTAAAGAAAAGTAATGATGCAGCTATGGAAATTCAGTGAGAAAAATTTTAGGATGAAGTATTATGAGAAGAAATCCACTCTGAAGAGATGGGATTAATTTCAGGAAAAACATCTTTCAAGGTCAATGCTATATTTAAATGGAAGTTTAAAGAAAGTTCAATCTATCTTTGCCATTTTCTGTTCCTTTCAAAATAATACAGTTTGAACATTGCCAAAATACCCTGCATTGAGGAATGAATTATTTTCCTTTGAGATATTTGTTCATTATGAATGCCTCATAAACACAACTTCTACACAGTGTCTTCAAGGTAATGTCATATCAAAGTTTGGGTGATTATCATATAAAGTCAAGTTGTCGGAGAAAACAATAGAAATTTTTCATGAAATTGAAACACATAATTTATTTTTTTCATTTTCTTCTAGTTATAATGAAAATGTCCACAATTATTTTACAAAGACTTTTAGATTTTTTCATCTTCCTCTCTTCTATAAGCTTAATGTTTTTGGATTACTTCCAATTAGGGTGCATTCCTATTATCATATTTAGACTATGAAATTTGCTTGATAAATCATCTTCTAAATAGTCTTATAAGTTAAATAATATTATATGGATAAAAAGTGTAGCTTTATTATTTCAAATTCTAGGAATTTTCTTTAACATTTCTCTAAATGTCCTTATGAGTATCCATATTATATATAAATTATGCAATTAGTATGAGAAAATCTGTCTGTCTAAATGAAAGAAAATATTTTCTGCAAACATCAATTCAACAGTAGCAGAATACCACTGATCTTGGACATGAGTGTGAATGACTTCTTTCTTCCCTTTCCATGTATTTCTATTTGATCTCTACAAAGTAGATTGCCAAGTTCTGTTTTGGAGGTCAACTAGAAGGCATCCTCCAGTACTGTCTGAATCCACAAACCTAATTTCCATAAGAATTTATAACTAAGACAACAAATGAGTACTGCTTCAGCTGATTTCAGACTTGTTAAAAAGACCTACCTCTCATCAGAATCTCCTCACATTAAAAATATGCAATTATGTTATATGTTCAAAGAAAAAATGAAGAAAGTTTCTTCATATAGTTCTATTTTTATTATTCTAGGAATGAAAAATAAAGGAATATATACATCTATAACATTTAACATATATTTAACATTTATACAAACATATACATATAACAGGATTATATAAATTAAAAAGCTGCATCTTATATTTCTAGCTTTTTTTTCAAAAGATAAATGCTAGCTTTTAAAAGCTGAAATATATTATAATCAATTAAACAATGTTCTATGAAATTAAATAAAGTGGCATAGGTTCTTATGTAAACTCTAACATAGCAAGTTATAAACCCAAACATCAATCTAATCAAATACTAGAGCTATGATCTCAAGCTAAGTTTGTTACTTGTTTAGTCTAATTGCTCAAATGACTCTTCCTTTGCATAATAAAAATATAGTAGATATAGAAGGGCAAAGACCTACCTTTATAAAGCAAGGAGAAACATAGTGGAAAGTTGACAAATTATTTCTTAAAAGATATGCTCAAATCCTGAATCAAACTCTAACTACAGACACCAAAATTCTATGACAAGTTTTCAACTTAAATCTGTATCAGTAGTCCCTTTTGCCTCATTTTCCATCTATTGGATTATGGCAAATGTTTCTCACTTGACTTGAGTTTCCATTGATGACACATTTCTACCTTCAGAGAAAATCATTTGCCTGATATTTTGTATGGATCATAACATCATCTATCTTGATTACTGCTCCAGCCACAGTCCTAGGCTCTTCTTTCTGGGTTTCCTAATTTTTTTTTTTTATTTTTTCCTTTTTTTATTTAAGTTAGAAACAAGATTGTTTTACATATCAATCCCAGTTCCCTCTCCCTCCCCTCCTCCCCTGCTCCCCACCGACCCCCTATTTCATTCCCTTTCTTGTCCCCAAGGAGGATGAGCAGGGCCTAGACCCTCCCCTATGTGTGTAGGCTGAGAGAGTATCCCTCTACGTGGAGTGGGCTCCCAAAGTCCATTCATGTACTAGTCTAGGGTCCATCCAGTCTAGGGTCCATGAGCTCCCCCTTGTTCAGGTCAGCTGATTCTGTGGGTTTAACCAGCCTGGCCTTGACCTCTTTGCTCATCAATCCTCCCTCTCTGCAACTGGATTCCAGGAGTTTAGCCCAATGTTTAGCTGTGGGTGTCTGTGTCTTCTTCCAACAGCTCCTGGATGAAGGCTCTAGGATGGCAGATATATCCTGAAGCCTCCATATTGATGAATAGAGTTTTGACAGTGCTTCTGCAGGCCTTATGAATATCTGCATGGAATTATCATGTTTAAGACATCACCTCCATATAACAGTTACAAGTTAATTACATAGTCAATTATCTGTCATGTTCTTAAACCCATTCTTTGGAAGTTAAAGTTTATGGAAGGACATATATTTCTTGGATCCCTTGCTAAAATGAAGACTGCATTTTGTCCATTGATTAAGCCTTTGAAAACCTATGATTATTACACTATTACATTTAAGATTGCATATAAAATGGCATAGTAAATGTATAATCTACTAGTAGAGAAATGTAAAATAAACAGAGATAAAGTGAATTTCCCAGAGTATTATAGAAAGACAGAGAGGCAGACTTCTACCTGGTCTAAAGAATGGCCCATGCTCAGAGAGATGCTAGCATTTATTTGGTGTACAATAAACTTCATTTGAATTAATAAACTAAAAATTATTAGCTGAAAGTTAATCTAGTTATCTCATTTCTACATATTGCCATAGGTTTTGTCTTCTCAAGCTTTCAGATAATAAGCAGTTGTTGGTTGTTAGGAACATATATTGTCTTTCAATACTTTATCTATTGTAGTTTTTTCATGTCTTGTTCGAGGTTCAAATTTTCCACAGGGGGAATGTTAACCTAATGTATAACTTTAAGGCTAAATGACGTTTTAAAACTCTATTTTCTTTCATTTCCACATTTATAGCTAATAAACAAGGAAATAACATTGAACAACCTAAATAGTTTTCAACAAGAAATATTATGTTTAATCTGAATTTTTGAATCCAAACAACAGCGAATTCCTTTGAATATTTTATAGATGTTGACAATAGATTTGATAGAAAGCATACATATTTGACAATATTTACTACAATTGAGTTTCTAAGGTCCCACACTAAGTGTCTACAAATTTATGTAGAATTAAAGTAGCTTTCAAATAAAAAAACACAAGATATTCTATTTTCTGTAAGGTTTTTGCCCAAAATTTTATGATAGCTCACATTAAATTTCCATATAAACAGCACATTATATTTTCAAGATATGTAATTTTTAGCCAGCCTTCTATGAAGATAAAGTCTTATTCCTACTGTGATTCTAAACAAATTGACTGTGAATTTGGGGCTTATTATAAACACTGGAAATTTTCCAAATTACTCACAAAAGCATAACATAATGAGAATAATGAAATCAAGACATTTACCTCAAAGGAATCTCTGAATAGGTTACTGTAATGATGGCAGCCTAGATTTAGCTTTTCATGGTTCATGTACTATGCCTGAAGTTTCAAACCATATGGTGATAAGACTGTTTGCCATACATTAAGGAATTTCAATATGGCCTTGTGTATGTATTTCAGCCAGCACAATAGTTTTCCCACAAGTGACTACACTGAAAACAGCATATCAAATGATGCTTTATTCTGACCTTGGTATTCCTGCTCATCAGCTTATTCATATCTGAAGTCATGGAAAAGATTTAGAGAGAAAGATAAAACCGAAACATAACCAAGGCTATAACATCAATTTTTAAGACTGGCATAAAGAATATCTAGGTTCTTACCACTTTGTGGGTTTATGAAACTTACTAGCAAAGATAAACATGGATTCTAGAAGGTTGAAATATCATCACTATTTACTGTGAATATTTAAATAGGAAACACTTCAGAAAAGGTAAGAACATATCTGTATCTGTTGTTTGAAAATTCATTTTAGTATTTTAGAAACAATCGTGTCTACTGATAGTTCTCATATGACTCTGTGTGTGTGTGTGTGTGTGTGTGTGTGTGTGTATATTCATTTATATCAAAGTTGAATGATTGAGAATTTTATTGTATTAAAACATTTAATTTACTTACATTAAAGAGCTACCTGGTTCTTTTTCATAACTGGTAAATGTTGCATATTATTTTGACCACTGGAATAATCATGTCAGTAATGCTTCCATCACATAAAATTCATTTGATTTTTTGGTAAGCATCACTGAGCTGGCTGCGCCCAGGTGATATAGATGTTGTTGTATAGGCTAGGGAGAACCAGAGGGGGTTGGGGTGCTCCAGAGGAGGATGAAGACAGCCTTTCAGCCTGAGGATGAAGAAAAGAGACTCAGCTATTGTTTGAGAAGAATAATGTTGGCTATTCAGGGAACAGAAGGGATGAAAGTGTTCACAGCTATTTGGAGTTTGGTGCTTTGAATAGTGAAAAAAAGAGATCAAGTTGACAAGGATTTTCTATTTTAAACTACAAGCAAGTAGAAAAAAAATGTAGTCAGTAAGATAGTGTGCCCACTCATGCCTCAAAGTTGTTGGAAAGGACTAGAGATTTCTTTCAAGTATGGTAGAGAGCTATCAGAAGATTCTAAGCAGTAGATCTGCTTCAGATAGTAAGATTTCTCTGACTGCTCTGTGTGGGGGTAGGGTGATATATGAAACAATTATGAATAAAGTTTTTTTAAAAAATACTAACACATTTAGAGATTTCAAAGAGTGAATGATATACTTCATTTCTGTTTAATATTGCACACGATGAATGAAGGAAGCTATTCTAAAGTAAGCCTTTTCTTTACTATTTTTCTCTTATGGTGCTTCGTATGAATTCCAGGACCCCACACTTAACTACCTAACTATTAAGGAACCTATGAAGTAATGCCTGAAAGAAATTATAGAACTCTACTTATAGTATCCCTTTGTGGATTCTTTCCTGATAGTATTTAGGATTAATTTGCTTGCTCAGTTATGTTCATTTTTATGAAGGTTATTGGACATCATCTCAGACCTTAATTGTTGTTCTCAGCTGAAATTGCAGGATATACAATTTAAAATGAGATAACCAAGTACTTTTTATGTATATGAACTTTTGAGAACCATTGTCCCAAGGAGTCACATCTGCACATTCGGGATGCTAGTAATCCTGTAAACAGCCTCCCCCAGATATATAAATGTGATGGGAACTACAAGGAGTGTGTGCCATTAGAAAGAGGGTAGGACTACTCATCATGCAACAGGACTTGTGATTGACGATTATAAGCATGGGTCAGATAGAAACTAACCATAGCTGCACTTAGGGTGCTAGACAAGATGTGGGATAGGTGAGAGTAACCTAGAATAGAGTCCCCCAAAGGAAAGAATTTGTAGAGATTATAAGAGCCTGTTTCCTAATTCTCACATAACCCACACTCCCATAAGTACTATAAAATAAAGCATCACAGGCAAAAGTGTGTCACAGGAAGCTGGAATATATCCAGATCATTTCGCCTGTTTTACTCCCATTCCTCAGGATAGTTCAGGTAATGAATCAGTTCCTACAGCGACAAGGCAGTAGGGACTGGCAAGCCTGAATGGGGAGCCCTTGACATAAATAACTCATTTAAATGTCATAGCTGTTCTGGGAAATAGGTTTTTTCATTACTCCAGTGTTACATGTAAAAACAAGAAAATCTTAATGAAACAGTTGAATAACAACTCCACTCACTTCTAATTTTGGGGTGCAATTGCTAGATCTGCTGTAAGTCAGTCTGCAATGGTGGCACATATATTAGCTAGTCTTTGATAAACCACCTGTGATCCATGTGTTATAAGTGTGTCCAGAAAAGATTGCTTACACACTGTGTCTACTTTAAACTACTGCAAAATGTCTAATTTGTTGTTTTGTGTTTGTTTGGCTGGTATCGGTGATAATTTAATAATAAAATATCTGGGGGAAGCTGTTTACAGGATTACTAGCATTCCGACTGTGCAGATGTGACTCCTTGGGACAATGGTTCTCCAAAGTTCATAGACATAAAAAGTACCTGGTTATCTCATTTTAAATTGTATATCCTGCAATTTCAGCTGAGAACAACAATTAAGGTCTGAGATGATGTCCACTAATAATAAAATAAAATACTTAATCCTTATAAGGCAATTAGTAATTACTACTGGCTTCAGTTAGATATTTCTTATCAGCTGGTAATAATTCATATCAACCTAGTGTAAAATCCCATCCGTTCAAACTTCAGTATTACTATTTAGTTCATTTGTCTTTTTGTTTTGCTTTCCTCAGCTTTCCTCCCTCTTGAATCAATCTACATTTTGTTTCATTTTGGACACTTTATTCATTATTTTGGTTAAAAAATGGTGTTATGCTTCTGGAGCAGAAACATGTTTCCTCATTTCATATTACAGAGCAATTCCACCTCGGCATCTTTTGGGCCATGAAAAATTTGCAATCCTCAAGTATTCTCAAAAGAAACATTACTTAACAATTCCTATGATGCTATATTTAATAAAATAATATACTGTTTATCAATATTTAGAATACAGTTAGTTATTATATGTGTTTGGGCTTGTTTATATTAGAATAAAATGCAAAATTTTATTTAAAATTCCATAATTTCATGTCTAAAATAGAACATATTTCAAATAAACTTTCACTAGGTTGTAATAATTATTATTATACTGCCACATTAAGACATTAAAATAATGACATAATTATCTTCTCAAAAAAGGAAAAATTAAAATTATTCTCTTGTACTTAATAAATACATAATATCTATAATTAATAAGTTAAAGAAAGTTAGAAAACACAAAAATCAAAATTAGTTTGGCCATATCCTTTAAAGAACCATGTGGATTATGTTGTGGTCTGTTTCTTTGTTATCTTTAACTATTGACTTCACACAGCACAGGATTACTTGGGAGAAGAACCTCAGCTGAGTAGATGAGATTTTCATGTGGGGGATTATATTATCTGTCCACATGCTTCCAGCCCATTGTGGCTGTCATTATTCCTAATCTAGGACCTTGAAAACTAAGTATAGCTCTGTGTGAGAACCACCAAACAGAATGGTTTTGCTTCTTCAAGTTCCTGCTTGAGTCCCTGTTCTGAGTCCTTCAGAGATGTACGGTACTCTGCAAAATGTATTTCTCTCTCCCCTAAGTTGTTCTTGGGTGGAATGCTTTTTCATGGCTGCAGAGAGAAACTAGTATAATTTTCCTAAAGAGTCATCATTTTGGCTTTCACTCTTCCTGTTCCAGGATTTATCTGAATGGCATAACTATATAGACACTGATGCATTTAACTCATAATAAATAAACACAAATAGAAAATGTTGGAGGAGGGCAGAGAAACTATAAAAATGCTTCAACAGTATTGAGTTCTGTGATCTGTAAACATAACTTCAAATGGTGTTGGGAGTTAAGGTATAGAAACCCTAGATAGGTTTCTGGAGTGAAATAGATGCCACTGTATTTTTTTGCCTTAGCAGTAAAGTAGAAATAAAAAGAACATAAAAGCCGTGGGTTTGATTGATGTACCAACATGATGACTAAACAGACATGCGAGTAACAGCTGTAAATAACATCAGGTACTCCTGAAGCAGAGGCACCTTCCGCAAAGGTAGAATTATTGTGTAATTATATCCACTTTTCCAAGTTACAAACTATTCCCTGGCAGGGATCCACTTCTTCATTCATTACAATTCAATATAATTTGAGCTGCTAAGGTAAAGTGTCTCCCGGCAGGAGGCTGCAAATGAATCCTGCTGATGCTTTTATTACTACCGATTCATACTGTTCGGCCCCACACTCAAACAACTCCAGTGCTTGGGGAAGCGTTTGCAAGTGTTACTTTGAAATAGAGCGGAGATCCTCATCAGGATGAGAAAATAGAATATAGCAAGAGTCCTACCAACGTGCTGTGGGTTTGCTGTACCGTTACCAGATTTGATTGCTCACAATTGCCCCATTTTCTAACAAGCTGATATTGTCAATGAAAAATTTAAAATTCACCTGAAACTAAAATGAGAAATGAACAGTTTCTGGGGTGACATTCTCTTTGTGGTGTGCTATACAATTGGTATTTTATCTTCTTGTTTTGTTTTATTTTACCATTGACTTTGTATTTTATCTTTATTTTTTTATTTTTCCTCAATAGATTATTTTTATTAGTTGAAATTAGAAACAAGGCTGCTTCACCTGTCAATCTCTTCTCCCTTCCCTCCCAACCTCCCATCAACCCCCTACCTCATCTTCCCAAGCCTTCCATGAGGGTTTCCCAAAGTTTGTCATATCATCCTGGACTGGGCCTAGGCCCACCCCATGTGTCCAGGCTGAGAGAGCATCCGTCCATGTGGGATGGGCTCCCAAAATCCCTTCTTACACCAGGAGTAAATACTGATCCACTACCAGGGGCCCCATAGAGTGCCAAGGCCTCCTCATTGACATCCACGTTCAGGGGTTTAAATCAGTTCCATGCTGGCCTCCCAAACAGCAGTCTGGGGTCCATGTGCTCCCCCTTGTTCAGGCCAGCTGTTTCTGTGGGTTTCACCAGACTGGTCCCGACTTCTTTGCTCTTCACCCCTCCCCCCTCTGCAACTGGGTTCCAGAGTTCAGTTCAGTGTTTAGCTGTGGGTGTCTGCCTCTGCTTCCATCAGCCACTGGATGCGGGTTCTATTTTATATATGAGTTAAAACATAACAAAATTCAGAACTTTTAGTCCATAAAGAAGTCATAGTGATTCTTATTTCAAGGTGTCTGCAGAAATTGCAGCTAACATACTATGTAGTTTGTATTTGGTCATTTCATAGCCTTGGGGTACAAAATAGTGGCAAAAACATAGTGATTTAGATGGCGCTGCTCTTTTTCTTTTCTTTTTTTTTTAACTGATTAGTTAATTTTACATTTTTCCCAGCAATAAATTATTTCGCTGTATTTATATATGGATACTATTATTTATGAGGATGTATACATATATAGTTTGTGTATGTTTGGTTATGAACATATATAGGTATAACCACATGCATATATAATGCCAAATATATCCATCATTTACCTGTACACACAAACAAAACCAGAATCATAAAAACAGAAACTTCACTAATGGCAAATTAATGTTCATTCCTGCAAATCCTTTTAGGGACTGTAAGATGCTTCTTGGAAGATGAACTGGTGTTTGAAAGATAAAATGACAAAGCTGGAGTAAGGAAGCAAGTGTCATTATTTTTGAATTGAGCTATAGTCAATAGCAACACCCTATTAGTGACTTTCTGAATACAAGACTTCTAAATGCAAAATAATGAAGGAATTTTTACTAAAAAGTATCTTACTGACAACTTATTTCATTGCTATTGTTTCTTAAAGCTAAATAGATGTAGCAAAGCTTTTACTAATGCTAATGAAACAATTTTTAATAAAAATTCCTACATGCAGTTCAAACAAAAGCTCCAGTTTGACTCTTGGGTCTCTGCAAACCATTTGAATGGCCACAGCCTTTCACTATGACAATTAAATATTCGTCTAGCATAATGGGTTTCATTGCTGCCCTGTATGATTGAAGCCAAGCTACACAGTGACATAACCTGCCAGCAAGCACTTTCAGCTTCCTCTTTATGTACACCTAGCCGCTTTTAAGAAAAGAAAGGTTGAAAAATGCAGTATCATTAACAATAGAATTCATAATGCTAAAGGTTAGAAGAATAGTATTCATTGTAATAATTACAACCCCTGCAGTTTACACATTTCAAGGTAATAATTGATATTTTCCAATTATATACTAAATCACCTGCTGTCAATAGGATCTGTCAGACTAATTACTGTTTTATTGACAATATTTTTAAGTCAGGTAAGACATAGGAAAGTATAACCAGAAATAGCTTCCATTACTTTTGAAGAAAGACAAGACACAAGTCAGTCATGGATGTCTTCATTTTTTTTTTTTTTTGAGAAAAAGAAAGATAATTACCCTTCATGGGTGAGACATTTGATTTATTCTACTGAGATTCATTTCATTTCATTGTAAATTAAACTGTTTAATTTAATATTTTCAGCAGTACCTGCAGCTGAACAGACATCAGTGATGACTAATAGTAAGTTGATAGATCAGTTATATTTATACTAAATGGGATGTTTGCAATTATTGTCATGAGGTGAGCTGTCACAACCACATTATTTAATCACTTTTTTTCCTTATGACCTTTCAGCTTAACTTCAAAGCATGGTATAAATCTAAACCTCAAATGCCTGACTCTGTGGAAAAGAATAGTCTATTCTTCTGCCTTTGCTGTAAGTCAATTAGCAACAAGTGATTAATTTCTATGTGTCTTAAAATCTACAAAGGCAACATTCATCCTAATAGGCAATATTTATACTCGTAATTTTGACTTATGATTTAATAGAGTGTAATTTAAGTGACTAATGCTTTATTCATAATTTTTAAGATGAATACCAGTTATGTTTGATAATTATGAAAGAGGAACAGATATCTTAGAATTTATATTTTAAATAATATAAAAGGAAAAATATAAAGCTGTAAACACTGCTGTATTTACCTGCTGGAGGTTTGAAAATGTTCCAGCCAGGCAAAATTGTCACATGGTATTCATAGGAACTCAGGAGGCTCCCGTCTATTTAAGAAGCCATGACTAGTCGATGGCTGCTGCTGGTGGCAGATCAACTTTTTTCGGAGTCAGCCCCAGAGCCCTTCTTCATGTATCCATGGCAACACAAATTATATTAATTATAAAGCTACTATCTAGCAAGTGGATTTCTGATAAAGAACAGGAAACATACCATTGTCCCTTCCTATAAGATATAATTCAAATGAACATGTCAATCACATTGTCATGAAAATGCACCTCAGGAAAGCTATTTGTCCCACATATATTAGAAACATCTTAAATAGTGTCAATGGGCAGAATGATGTCCAATGCTTGTATCCTCATGCAACCCATGAAGGAGTTCTGTTCCTATTGTTCCTTTGGTCACATGCAGTCCCTGAAACAATTTTCTCTGTTATAAACTGGGCCTGTCTTAAACACAGTACTCTGTTTGTCATGTCTGAATTCAAAAACCAAAATGAGATCCTAGTATCAGGTAAACTTAAATCACACATAGTACCATGAACTCTAGTAAACTCATATGACTTTTCTTTGTATTTTCTATTCCTGACATTTACCATGAGCTGAGCTTTGTTCTATTCTCATTTCAGAGTACATGAATATTTAAGGAGCATATGAGAAATTTATTCAAAGCCAAAGACAAAAGCACACCTTGAATGAGTCCATAAGAAACATAGAAAACAAACATACTCATGAATTAGAAACGAATGTATTTCATATGACATGTATTGGCTATATATATATATATATATATATATATATATATATGAATAATTTAATTCAAATCATGAAAATTAACACTTTTAACTGGAAGATGCTAGCTAATAAATAATCAAAACTGGGAAAACATGGCCCTTGAGGATTATTCCCTTCAAATTCCATTGAGATAATTAATTCATGAGCAGACATTGTTACATTTCACAAACACCTCAAAATTTGAAAGCAGCCCAATATATGAGTTTGCATATGATAGCTGTGAATTAATGTTCTTGTGTTTATTCTGCTTTTAATGTATTGTTATATAGTTTTGAACATCAAGTGTTTCATGCTTTTAAAATATGTTCCCTGGCACTGGAAGAATGGAGAAGTAGCAGCTAATAAAGATTCATGGTGTATGCTAGATGGTCAATGTAGGAGTGAGTGTTCTGTATGCATGAAGCTTCTGGTTTGAAATTCAGCAAAACTTTAAATGTATTGTTAAGTAGTACAGATTCACTCTTTGTCTTTTTATCACTGAAACTGAAGATATTTCTTTTTTCCTTATTTTTTATTTTAATTAGAAAGAAGATTATTTTACATGTTAATCCCAGATTCTTCTCTCTCCCCTCCTCCCCTGCCCCCCCCCCAACTAATACCTTACCTATCCCATACCTTTTCTGCTCCTCAGGGAGGGTGAAGCCTCCTGTAGGTGGTCTTCACAATCTGTCATATCCTTTGGGATAGGACCTAGGCTAACCCCCTTGTGTCTAGGCCCAGGGAGTATCCCTCCATGTGGGACAGGCTCCCAGAGTCCACTAAAGATATTTCTCAAAAACATTTTCAAAATTTTGTATTTCTTTTAGAATCACTCTAATATTGCTATTATCTATTGATCTTAGTGAAACCTGAGTTTACATTTGTGGTTGCATTTATTGATTATATTATGGTTTTCATATTAGAATTATTTTATTTTATGCCAAGTTTTATTATGTTCATTTCCACAGTGATGTATAAGCATAATAATAAATTTCTCTTATTACCAAACTAACCTATTTTTATTCTTTGGTTCAAATCAGAACATGATATGAGCATTTTATTTCTTCATTTTAATTCTCCTCATTTAAATATTGTTTATTTATCTTATCTCGATCCATGTGAATCCATAACTTCAGTATTCATCAGCTTAACAAAGAAGATGATTTTGGGCTACTGAACAGAAATCAAGGCTACTTGCCAACATCCTTCTCACAATATCCGATCACATGCTTGCGCTGAACTACCACTTTCATGAAAAAATATTTAATCACACTTTGTGTTTGAATAATAGTTTGTAAAATGAGTTTTGTCCATTTATGGGCTACTTGTTATTTGTCCCTTTAGAATTCTGACAGTCTGGGAATAGAAGATTCACCTATCAATTCACTTTGGTGCTTGTATAAGCATTCTTGTATAACGTTTTTGTGCCTCAATGTCATAACATATGAAAAACAAAGGTAACTGTGGATGCATTCTATGAAGGTAAGGTAAACAGACACACTCTTTAACCTGTCTTTCATGGGATGTTAAGAATTCCAGCAGCCTCCTCTAGAGAATAAAGAACACATTAAGAAAAAGGCAGGAGCAGGAAATAATAGGCATATTCAGGCAATCTTAATTCACACAAGTCCTTGGCTACCAACATTGGAAGTAATACAGTGGGGGCAGATCCAGAAGAGTTAGGCTCCCCCTCAGAGAGGAGAGAGTCAAAATTCCAAGGAAAACACATCTGACTGCAAGTAGCAGTTGATGTGTCCACTGATAGTCTGTGAGATCCACTGCCAGGAGAGCTTCATGAGTCCACCAAAGAATATCATAGAGAGTTGACTTTGTCCCATGATGTCTAGACTTTCGTAGTTGTGTACAATTTGTATGGGACTGCCTTAGCCTTTATAAAGTGTGCAAAGATGTGTATATAAAATTTGGTAGTTTTTTTTATAAACAAAAATTCCTAGTGTTAAAAAATGTTTAAAGAAAAAATCAATTGATTCAAATTGTGCTTTTCTCTATAAAGTTAGTTTTTTTGTTCTCTTGTGGGATGTTTTTAAGGGGTGCGTATTTGACCAACATGTACAAGAAGGTTAGTTGGATTCTTACCCAGCAAAGAGAAAAATAATCTATCTCCCATGGGAAATGAGGACAAGAGCAGCATCACTAGATGCTTTGTTTACATGAAATTATATCAAATGTGCCCCTTTCTCTGATGTTCATGGTGTAACAATTAGTGAGAGTCAGAAATACAGAGACATATAGTTAATGTCAATAATCAAAAGTTACAGAAATCTGAAACTTATAATTTGATAATTGAGTCTTTAAAGCTTACTGGGTGTTTTAAAATTATAATATCTAAAACATGTAAGAAATAAATACACTGCTACACTTGTAGCATATTTTAGTACTTAGTATTTTGTATTTAGTTTTCTCATTTAAAAAATGCTGTACCTATTCTACCTTCAATGAATCTTCATGGAAACTCTTAAACAATGTTTCAATATTTATAGTTACAACTGTCATTTAAAATGCCTATATTTAAAACCATAATTATTTCACTGAAGTTTTTTGTATGTTATCATTTGTTTAAAGAGTTGATAAGGGACAGATTTCCCTCATGGCCTAGAAGGCTCACAAATACTAGCTAAATTTGTTATAATTAATGTAAAACTTGCATATTAGTATATATGTACATGTTTGTGTATGAATATTGTAACTGGGACATTATGAAGAATGATGTAACTCACTGAATGCTGTCACATACTACATGACTGCCCATGGTGAGAGCCTTATAAAGTCCTATGTCACTAACTGCTACACTGCCACAATACATCAACGTATTACAATACTCACAGAATCTAAAAGTTTAAAGTGCTAGCAAGCAATTTGATTACATATAGTAAAGAGGAAGACTAACAATTGAGAATATACTTTTTCAAATAAAATAAAAATTTTAAGTTTACAGACAACTTGTCTCCTGAAAACTGACAATATGGAAGCCTCAGTCAGTTAAAAGTAAATAATAAATGGGCATTATTTGTACATATATCAATGAATAGAAGTTTCATTATAAATAAAATAGTTATTGAAAATATATGTTTTATATAAAATTAGGAAGGTCAACATCAACACCAAATAATTCAGGTATCTGTTTACACATGCACACATAAGCACACATGCACACAAAAAAACACACATTCTATGATTAAAACATAAATCTATATAAGTGGAATAGCGTTTGGCTTGGAATTAGTTTTTGGTAATTAATTCTGTTAAACGAAGAGTAATAATAAGAGTGGGTACAAACTCTCACATCAAAATGCTCTTATATTTGAAGGGAGACAGAAGAGTTGATCTGCAGGAGATAGGTTGGGGAGGAATTGGGAAAATTGGAAGCAGAGGAAATGGCCCCTGGAATGCAATGTATTAGAGAAGAATAAAAGTTAATAATAATAACAAAATAAGTAAAATAATTAGAAAAACAAATAGAAATATTGTGATAGCTATTTTAAGCAAGGTCATGGAATTTTTATGTAACAAAACTACAGAAATAGTAATTCATCAATTACTATTTCTATCTCTAGAAATAAACATATGTATCTTGGTTGCACATTTATCATTTAAATTACTTCAGTGATTTATCTGTCATATGATTTTACATAATAAAACTCATAAAGGCAATTTGTTACCTGCTTCTCCACTGTATTTTGAAATATTGTATTTTATCTATTCATGTATTTTCAGTATGACTTACTGTGAGAAAGTCTCATTAGTAATAGTTGCTCATCAAACATCTCAAAATTTCCAGCTTATACATTATAAAATAAATAATGATATATCTGCTTATCCACAGTAAAATTATGTCATAACTTTATCATGTCATTTGTAATTTGATCTCTTTTGATTTAAAATATATCCCTAAATTTAAATTCTCTTAAAGAATGAGTAAATAGATAATCATTTGATATAATTATTGATAAAACAAATTTATAAAGCAGAATTCAAATGAGTTAAATAGAAGAAAGGGATCTTCAAACTTTAAAAAAACTTCACTTTTATTCACTGTATTATGTAGTTTTATAATTCTCTGCCATCTTTTACCTGTGTTCTGTCTCTCATTTCTCTCTCTCTCTCTCTCTCTCTCTCTCTCTCTCTCTCTCTCTCTCTTATTCTCTTCTCTCTCTCTCCTCTCTCTCTCTCTCCCTCTCTCTCTTTCTCTTTTTCTCTCTCTCCCTCTCTCCCCCTTCCTCCCCATCTCTGTCAGTGTGTTTGCACACAAGCTATGGAGCCCATGTGCAGGTCCAAGGACTACTTATAGAAGCCAGTTCTTTCATTTCACTAATGTGGGTTCTAAGAACAATGATTATATTGCTTTACACAACAGAAGATGAGTTCCACCCTCATTACTAACCTCGTTTTGCTTGCTGCCTGCACTGCTTTTTTGTAGCTATATGTTTTTGTTAGTCTCTCTACCAGGCTCTGCTTTTGTGTTCTAGATGTTAATATAATGAATATAGTACACTTCTTCTACTAGCCCCCAAGCCAATGACAATTCTATTATTATTTTATAATGTTATGTTTGACCATAAATAATAACTCTTATTTTACCAGAGTGACTTAATAAAACACACTAGCATGATGGATTTTCAGATTTGAGTTTTGTTTTCAACTTCAATTGTTGAATTATTTTTTGATGTTGTTGTTCAGTTACTCAACTGAAGATCCACTGCGTATTGAAACACATAGACAAGGATTTGCTTGTTTATTATACATAATCTGTTGAGTAGAAAGAGTAATATCAATTCCTTAAATGTTAAATGCAGTAAAGCCATCTTACAGAGTGGCAAAGTATTGTGACACCAAATTAAAGCAAAAATTGTTTCTTTTAACTAGTTTAATCAAAGAGAAATATCACTGCAAACAGAATTACTGTTGCTAATAAATCTAGTGTGTTTAGTGGACTTTTCCTTATTGTAAAAAAAGTGCCATCATTATTTTAGTCCTCAAAAAGTGGAGAGATAGATAAAAAAGTAGGTAGTTTTGTAGTTAGAAAAATATTGTTAGCAAGTATATTTAGAATAAATATAAGCAATCTATCAAGAGTACCTTGTTGAAAGATATATCGTTTTGGTTCAAAGTAACATATATTCTAAAACAATTTTGATTATTTGTAGACAGTTAAAATTTTAGAAAAATCTGTAAACAAATCTAGCAACAATATAGGATAGTGAGTCATGCTTTTACCAAAATACAAAATTTTGGGGAAATGTTGTCTCTAGGAATCTCTCTCTCTCTCTCTCTCTCTCTCTCTCTCTCTCTCTCTCTCTCTCTGCCTCCATGTCCCCTGTGTGTCTGTTTATTCCCCCATCTCTCTCTCTCTCTCTCTCTCTCTCTCTCTCTCTCCACACAAACACACACACACAAAATCATACACACACACTCACACAAAAAAAATCATACACACACACACACACACACACACACACACACACACACACACACACGGTCAACATGTAAACAACAAACTTGAAATATACAAGTAATGGAATATCATAAAAATATCTATATATGAATAGCTAATTGACTACTAAAATCACCATTGACACAGGATATTACTTTGTATCTCTGTCTGTTCTGGGACTTGCTTTTTAGATTAGACTGCCCTCAACCCCACAGAAATCCACATACACATAAACACACACACACACACACACACACACACACACACACACACACACACACAAACTAAAGGTCAACATGTCAAGTACACAACAAACATGAAAATAACAAGTAACAGAATATCATAAAAGTATCTATATATGAATAGCTAATTGACTACTAAAATCGCCATTGAGTTTTACTTTTTTTCTCATAACTGAAAATGCCTAAAGCAATGCTGCATAGTACATTTAAGTAAAAAACCACCTGGAATTCTATATAAAACAAGTAAATAATACTTTTAATACAATTAGGGTCTACAAATAACACAATTTGTGTTTGTATTGAAAGAATCATAAAACATAGTTATTTTCAAGCTTTCTTTATGCAATGTTTGAACACATCTGCCATTACACTACAACAGTCTTCAGTTGTCTACAAAAGTGACCAGAAAAACTCTTTAGGGAACTCCTAAAACTGATAAACACTTTCAGCAAAATAGCAGGATACAAAATTAACTCAAAAAAATCAATAGCCCTACTATATACAGATAATAAATGCAATGAGAAAGAAATCAGAGAAACATCACACTTCACAATATCCACAAACAACATAAAATATCTTGGGGTAATGCTAATCAAAAAAGTGAAAGACCTGTACAGTAAGAACTTTGAGGTTTAAAGAAAGAAATTAAAGAAGATATCAGAAAATGGAAAGATCTCCATGCTCTTGGATAGGTAGGATCAACATAGTAAAAATGGCAATCTTACCAAAGGCAATATACAGATTCAGTTCAAACCCCATCAAAATCCCAACACAGTTCTTCACAGACCTTGAAAGAACAATACTCAACTTTATATGGAAAAACAAAAGACTCAGGGTAGCCAAAACCTTGTACAATATAGGAACTTCCGGAGACATCACAGTCCCTGAGTTCAAGCTCTATTATAGAGCCATAGTCCTGAAAATAGCTTGGTATTGGCACAAAATAGACAGGTTGACCAATGGAATAGAATTGAAGACCCTAATATTAACCAGCACACCTGATTTTGACAAAGAAGCTAAATCTATGCAGTGGAAAAAAGAAAGCATATTCAACAAATGATATTGGCAAAACTGGATTCAGACATGCAGATGATTGCAGATAGATTCATATCTATCACCATGCAGAAAACTTAAGTTCAAATGTATCAATGATCTCAACATAAATCCAGCCACACTGAACGTTCTAGAAGAGAAAGTTGGAGATATCCTTGAACAAATAGGTACAGGAGACTGCTTTCTGAACAAACACCAGGAGCATAGACATTGATTGAGTTCTACAATTAATAAATGGGACCTCCTGAAACTGAGAAGCTTCTCTAAGGCAAAGGACACAGTCAATAAGACAAAACAACAGCCCACAGAATGGGTTAGGATCTTTGCCAACCACACATCTGACAGAGGACTGATCTCCAAAATATACAATGAACTCAAGAAGCTAGCCACCTAAACACCAATCACAGAAATTAAAAAATGGGGTGCAGAACTAAAAAGAGAATTCTCAACAGAGGAAACTAAAATGGCTGAAAGACACTTAAGAAAGTGTTCAAAATCCTTAGCCATCAGTGAAATGAAACTCAAAACAACTCAGAGATACCATCTTATTCTGACCAGAATGGCTGAAATTAAAAACACCAAAGACAGTCTATTCTGGAGAGGATGTAGAGAAAAAGGAACACTCCTCCATTGCTGGTGGCAGTGCCAACTTGAAAGACCACTTTGGAAATCAATATGGGGGCTGCTCAGGATAATGGGAATTAGTCTACATTCAAGATCCGGCAATTCCTCTCTTGGGCATTTACCCAAATAATGCATATTCATACACAAGGACATAAGTTCAACCATGTTCATAGCAGTGTTGTTTGTAATAGCCAGAAACTGAAAGCAACATAGATGCCCCTCACTGAAGAATGGATAGAGAAAATGTGGTACATTTACACAACGGAGTACTACTCAGCAGTAAAAAGCAATAGAATCTTGAAATTTGCAGGCAAATGGATGGAACTAGAAGAAACCATCCTGAGTGAGGTAACCTAGTCAAAAAAGACAAACATGGTATGTACTCACTCATATATGAATTTTAGGCATAGAGCAAAGGGTTACCAGCCTACAATCCTCATCACCAGTTAGGAACTAGGAAACAAGAAGGACTCTAAGACAAAATGTATGGACCCCCAGGAATGTGAAGTGGCAGGATCTCCTGAGCTACTTGGGAGCATGAGGGTAAGGGAAAGGGACCTGGCAGAATGAGAGTAGGAGAAGAGGAAACAGAGGAGCAGAAAGTTTGAGACAGGGGAAGAATAGAGGAGAGCAGGATGAGAGATATTATAGTAGAGGGAGCCATTATAGATCCAAGGAGAGATCTGGCACTAGAGATTTCCAGAGATCTAAAAGGATCTCTGGAACCAACTGACAATCTAAGCAATGGTGGAGAGGCTACCCTTAATGCCCTTCCCCTATAATGAGACTGATGACTACTTTATATGCCATCCTAGAGCCCTCATCCGGTGGCTGATGGAAGCAGAGGCACACACCCATAACTATACACTGAGCTGAACTCTGGAACCCAGTTGCAGAGAAGGAGGATTGAAGATCAAATGGGTCATGACCAGGATGGTGAAACCCACAGAACTAGCTCACCTGAACAAGTAAATGGATCCCAGGCTGCTGTATAGGAGGCCAGCATGGTACTGATTCAGACCACTGAATGTGGATGTCAATGAGGAGGCCTTTGCACTCTATGGGGTCCCTGGTAGTGGATCAGTATTTTGACTGTTGTAAGAAGGGACTTTGAGAACTCATCCCATGTGAATGGATGCTCTCTTGGCCTGGACACATTAGGGAGGGCCTAGCCTCTGCCCAGGAAGATGTGGTGGACTTTGGGGAGCCCACATAGATGGCTCTACACTCCCTGGGGTATGGAGGAGGGATAGGATTGGGGACTGGTGGGGAGTTGGGAGGAGGGGTGGGAGAGGGAGAAGGGATTGAAATGTGAAGCAAGCTTGTTCTTAATTTGAACTAATAAAAAAATATTTCTTAAAGAATAACATTTAATCCCTAAAAAAGAATGAAAATTTTGTTTCTTAAAGAGTAGCATTTGATCACTTCATCAAAAAATACCATCATCTTGCTAAGACATAATTTTACCTTGAAATATGTATGCACATATGTCAAATCTATACACTATAAGTTTTGTGTCAATTCAATTATCTATTCAACCTAATTTCTAAGTGAACATGTAAGCAATTTTGTATTAAGATATCATGCTTAATTATTAACCTTTATTAATAGACTGCATTCTCTCTCTCTCTCTCTCTCTCTCTCTCTCTCTCTCTCTCTTTATTCAAAAAGTTTGGATAGGTGCTGTAGTTGATAAACTCTTTGACTTTCTCTATACTTAGTATGCACTTCGTGTTCTCACATTCGATTTATCATTGCCTCTGTATGCATTAGAAAAGAACTTTCGCTTCATGAATCCATGTAAATACCTTATTCCTGTGTGTGTTTATATCCTTTTTCTATTCACACCATGAAATCAATCATTAAGCCACAACCAACCTGTGAAATCTATCATTCCCTCTCTGTAATTTATAGCAAAAGATGCCATGATCAACTAGGACTCTCTTAAACATAATCAACAGGATCACTGGCCACCCTGCAAATTAAGAATCTTAAAAAGCAACTTGATTTCAATTTAGCATACCAATTATTTTTTATAATAAGCACACATCAATATGTGATTAATGCATTGCCTGAGAATTAAGAGCTAAGCACATAAAACTTTGTTGCTGACATCTCTATTTTAACTTTAAAAATTTCATAGCTTTTATACTTCTGTAAACATCCCTTATGATAAATGTATTGTGCTACCAAGTTGTAACAGGCTTTGTTAAGTTTTTCTTATTACCATTCATGATATTTTGTTCAACATACACAAAGAAATGAAATAGATATTTTATTTAATGATTTTGTACTTTGATACATTTTCAATATTTTCATTAAATACTTACAAGGACTATATAGATAAATGTCTGTTGTAACTATTCTCAGTATACAATCAATGAAAAAAGACTGTTTATGTTATAAAACAAATGATCAAGTTCCTCCTTCACAATGAAAGGAACCTGAAGCAAGGTACTTGTCACATGGATTAGAAGAGTGGATTTCAGGTGCTCATAACCCATGTAAGTCCCAACTGTGTGGGAAAATAGAGTCATTTGTTATTCTACTTTCAGTAAACGGAGGCAGGGAAGCAAGGTGAGCAATGATCCTAGCAATCACGGGTTAGCTCTAGGTTTGACTGAGAGCGCTATAGTTACTGTGTAAGATGTCAGGTCAATGATGGAAGAATCTGATTTATGCCTGGGGTCAACAAATCACATTCACTCACATGCATATATATCAACATGCATACATGCACTTAGACACATGCATCCACATTTCAGCCACATACACATGAATAAAGAAATTGAAAGAGCAACTTGTTAAAACACTGGAAAAAATTGGCTATTTGTGTAACAATAGCATTGAAATAAATGATAAAGAGTGTTTGTGTAACAATAGCATTGAAATAAAATGATAAAGAGTGTTTGTGTAACAATAGCATTGAAATAAAATGATAAATTCAATTTGCAATAATTATAGGTTGTCTTGGAAATATTGATATTTAATTTAAATATAATTCAGCCATGATTAGAAAAATTAAACCAATCAAAGAAAATGTTTAAATGGATTTCTCTATAATATTTTCTTTCTTGTCCCTCATTTGGGACTGTTTGTTTATGAGATTATAACTTACCTTAAAGTAACTTGTAATCAAATTTAACTACTATCAAAACAACAGAGCAAGGGGAAAATGATAAGAAGGAACTTCAATTATCCTAGAGAGTATTCTATAGTGTATAATTTAATTTGCTTAGGATGCAAAAATCCTTGAAGCCTCTTAAATAATAACATACAAATGAATTACCTTGATTTTCTCAACTGAAGTAGGTGCTATGATTTGATTCTTTATTGTATATCACCTTCTTCATTCATAAGGATACTAATGTGTGCATCCTGAATAGATACAGATCTGTGATTATAGTTGACTTACTCATCAACACTAGAGCTTTAACAACAGGAAGTACTATGTTTCACACTTTTAAAAGGACAAGATGGTAATAGGATAAATTGCTTTACACATTATCATTCAACTTAACACCAATAGGTTAAAATTTGAGTTGAGTCCACCAAGAACCTTCAGTTCATCTCTGAGGTGTTGCCTTAAGGGGGTCTAGACTTTTCTCATTGAAACACAAGCTCAAGCACAACCTAGTAATATATAGAAAATATGCCTTGAAAATGCTGAACAAACATATTCAAAATTTATTTTATTTTTAAAATAACTTTTAATCAATGTTTTGAAGGAATTCATACCTGCCCGCACTATTTGAAAATAAACAGAACATTGAAAATGTCCGTCCGCATGTTAACTTTCTAGGGAGTAGCTGGAAGATAATTCTATTATGGAACAGTTTAAGTTGTTGATGTAATTAATATTTTAAGAGTAGTAAAAGTTTCAAAAGCATTAATAGTACTTTATTACCAGTATTCTAGAATTATTGTGGAATTTCTAAGGATTCTTTTTAAATCTTTTTCCCTTTGACTTTCTTCATGTTGCTTGTTAACCTAGATCTGTGTTGGCTACAATCAAAGAATCTATTCCCTTAGTGTCTTTGTGATCCCACAACCATCCTTTATCTTATTTCCTGATTCAGACAACATACATATAATTTAATCATGTGCTTCAGAAACTACATCAAATCTTGTGTTCTGTAGTGTCTTACTTGAGCAAGAACTTAGAGGTGTGAGAACAGCATGCCCTGAATGGAGCATTTTGGAAAACTTAAACGACACATTTATATGCCTCCCAGCATTGTATCTAATTTCTGTGCTAGGGTTGATAGCAAAGCACTGGGGCTGGGGTTCAATCCTGCCAGGTAGGCTCAGTGAAGAGTTTCTTTTTCA
The DNA here is from genome assembly GCF_003668045.3 of Cricetulus griseus. Classification (NCBI taxonomy): domain Eukaryota; kingdom Metazoa; phylum Chordata; class Mammalia; order Rodentia; family Cricetidae; genus Cricetulus; species Cricetulus griseus. The sequence continues at coordinate 26,757,451 of NC_048597.1, read as the reverse complement.
AAGAAAGTATAGGAATGCTGAGGGCTGATGGGCTGGAGAACTGTGTTCTACCCTTTCCACTGAAGCTCACTGTATAACTGAACTATGTATATACTGCTCATCAATCAAATGAAGCAATTGGACAATAAGTGCTCTAAAACTCCTTTCAGCATTAGAACTTGTTAATTTTATGATTACACTGTCTTCAGAAATGACAGCAGTTCTCAATGGTACTTATACTCCATTTAAAAACCACTTTTCATTTAATCCTATGAATATTTGTTCCATGGATTAATTTTTGAGAATATAAACACGAATATGTGCTACTGGAAAGACCAGAGGAATTTGCTTCTCGGGGTTTTTATGAAGTCCTTCAGTTGTACTTTTGTCATGCTCCTTATAATTTATACTTCTTCTTGTATGTACTGGGGGCTCTTTAATTTCATACTTGGGTTGTATACACATATTACTGGTATTTTTAGAAGCACTTTATGAGTTCAAAATCTATTCCCTGTGCCCTCATCAATTTGAAATTACCATTTTAAGGCTGATTAAATAAGGATTAGTGCCAATGTTCTACTTATTAGGCTGTGTCCTCAACTGGAACTGATGATGTAGTATTTGTCAATAAGTGGTTCACAGCCTTAAATTCCACAAAATGAAACCTTGCATCAGAGTCCATCTGTCTGAAAATTTTAAGGCTAGCTTCCATGAAGAGGAAAGCTATCTATTATATGATGATATAAGTGTAAAGTGGCATGCATCACAGCTGTATGATTGCTGGTGGCAAGACAGCTTGTAGTCTCCCTAAGCCCTCTATCAGAATCCAGAAGTGATGGATTGAATTCACCTTTCTTTAGAATAATGATGGATTATATTAGGAGGATATATAAGAATTGCAGAATCTCAGTAGAAATTAATTAACATCACAGCAAATGTGATGCTAGCATTGATCTTTGCCATTGTACAAGATTGATCCAAGGAGATGGGAAAATGTACAATAAACTTCTGAACATATAAATGATCAGGCATTCAACTGAGTATTTTGTCCAATGATTTCTAGATTTTGTGTAAAAGAAATGAGTTAATATTAATTATAGCCCAGTGTCAGAAACATATACATCCCCAAAGATTTCTTAGGATTAAACTCATATACTATATTTAGAAGTAAAGTTCAAAATCTACATTGTCTGTTACTGTATTCAGAAATGAAGCTACATGCATGAATTAATCAAAAGATTTTGTGATGAATATATTTCTATATAGGGGCACACATGCTTGATATGAGACCTGGTAAAATCAAGACTAGGTACTACAAGAAAGCCTCCTGGCAATCTCTGACATTGACCTCTGCTGTTGACATTGTCGTCAGTTCAGCCCATTTTTCTGAATAATCATGAGTCTTGAGTGAAATAATGTCTCAAGATTAAAATACATGTAAACACTATGTAAATTAAGTTCATGCATATTATTCAATGTTTATCATTTCTCCCTTATGAATGTCGATTAAGAGAGTGGCACAAAATAATTCAGGACAACAAAAGGAAAACAACAACAAAAATTTCAGATTTTAATTTCTTTAAATTTAAATAAAATTTGTTTGGAAAATGTTTTCTGAATTTCAGTGTTTTCAAAATTAAAAATTGAAGGAAAAAAGAATTAACAAAAACTATGAAAATATTTTAGTAGCATAATTACTTTTAAAAGTCAATTAATATGTTAATTAATTGTGTATAAATTACTTTTCATATAAGAAGCCTATTTCATTTTTGGATGTGTTGATGAGTTTGGAAGAGGACACTGCAAAACAGAGATATTTTCAAGCATCAATTTAGGTATATTATTGAAAATTCAATTGCTGGAGACTGGGAAAACAAACAAACCAACTTAAAAACCACCACCACAATGATAACATGTGGTCAAAACAAATTAGGAAGAAACACAAGTACGACTAAAGCTGTAATGGATCTGCTTGGGAACAGGTGCTGAGCCAGTGAAAAGGGGTCACTGACTAACTACACACAAATATTCCCCCCCAAAAAACAAAAAGAGAGCTCCTAAAGGAATCATCCATGAAGGTTGAAAGACTCTTGTGAGCTTAACATGAGTTTATACCTGAACTTAGGGGAGGGAGAGGGAGAGGGAGAGGGGAATTACATGTGAAACAAGCCTGTTCCCTAACTTGAATTAATAATAAAAAATAAAAAAAAATTAAAAAAAATATGTCTTGCAAAATGTATTTGCAAAACAAGTCTGTGAAAAAGATTCTGAAAGGCAGGTAATAATCACCATGTCTCCATAATTCGACAACCCTGAAACCATTCGTTTTACATACTTTGCACGAAGATTCACAGGGCAGTGAGTTTCAGCATAAATCAGGCTAAGAGATCTTCAACTCCCCCAAGTATCCTGGGTTCCAAAATATACCTGAGACCTATTAAGTACTAGGCATTGCACCAGGTATTAAGAATTATACATATAAATAAACCATTGGCTTTTTAGGTTGATTCATTTATCATGTATCACGGGAAAAGACAAGAACAAAATATTTAAATAATGTGACTAGTTCTGTTCTAGACACTACAACCTGGAGCATAAAGGGGATTTCTCTTTCGGTCTGTCAGGGTAAGGCAGTTCAAATAAATAAAAACAGCACAAATAAACAAATGCTCTAAGTTGAAACCAGTAATCAGGAAGGATGAGAAGAAATTAGTTTCTTGGAAACACTGAAATAGAAATGTAAGAAAAGAATATTGTCAAAGGTCAAATGTAAATTGTAGTGAAGAGATAATGTGACTGAACACCTCTGCCAGAATTAATTGCAAAATGTCACCTCTGAAACTGTCTTTGCTGATCTTGATGCTGGTGTTACTGACACTTCCACTAGAACACTTTTCAAATTCTGCTATTGAAATAAAATAAAATTAATTTGGTTCATGAGTCCCAAATATGAATATTCTATTATACATATCCTGTTTTAAATTGTGTGTATTCAGGCTCCAACCTGAAAGGCCTGGTTATTATTATTGAACTTTGAATGAAATAATGGAAAAATCTAGAGAAAATAGCATATCTAGGAAAAAAAACAGTATTTCAATTTTTAAAGGGTATGATGGGATTTATTATTAGATATGGGAGGTGGAATCTCATCATTTATTATTAAAGAATAACTAATGATTTTTATAGTCATTTCTATTTCTCTTTCAATCAAAATTCTGTTTCAAAATAAAGGTTACATAGTACAATTCTACTGAGCAAGAGCTAGCTAATTTAAAATCTTTTTGTCCCAAATTATGTTCTTGTGTTTCCTAGGGTAATTTGTCACAGAATTTTATAGTAGTCATGCAGATAATTAAGTTCTGAATCAGATTCTAACAGCAGGGAGTGTAAGAACACAGATTAAAATGCTTTTCAATAACCACATTTTATTTGAATTCCCAAAGAACAACCTTAAACAAATTTACCTTTGTAGCATTAACATACATGCAGCATGCCATGACTCATTTAAATAAGCAAAAATAAAAGACCAAAACACATTCAAATTTGAAAGCCTTTAATCACAAGTGCTATTAATTCCAAGTGAAAGTTTGAATTACAATAGTCAGCACTGAATAGAACATGTTTGAATGTGTTTCCTGCTGGCAACTTTAATTTGAGTAGCTTTGAATTTCTCATGGACACACTCAAATTTCACCTCATAATGCATCAATTTTATGTCACACTTCTTCAATAAAATGAAATATACAAGTAGAAGATGCGAGAAAGATGAAAGAAAATAGAAACAGAAAACTTGAAACAAGTAAGGTGAAAACATGAAATAACAAAAACAGGCTCATGAAAAATCACTGAGCCAAATACATAGTAAATGAATGAATACAAAGACAATTATAGGACAGAAATAGCAAGAAAAAATGAGCTTTACTTTTAGAAAGTAATTTTTTTAACAAATTGAAGCAAGAGAAAAAATGAATGGATATAACATTTTCTAAATGTGAAAAAAAATTAAAAATTTGTAAGTAAAATTATCATTTGAAACAGGGTGTCATGGAGCTCAGCTCAGATCGTAAAATATAAGTAGATTGACATTTAAATGCATTATCCTCTTGCATCTACCTCCCAGGTGCTAAGATTAGATGTCCTAACATGCCTCACTATAAATGTTTTCATCATTTCATTATGAAAACATCAATTTTATGTGAATTCACATGTTATTAAAGTCATAGTTGTGGACAAGATTAGTTTGAATAAAATATGGATAGAATACCAGAGTTCAGTTCCTATCACATACTTTGAATAGCTCACAACCTCTTGTAATACCAGTTCCAGGAGGTAAAATGCCTCTGTTGTCTTGGGGTATCTGACTCACACGTATGTGCATAACCTTACACAGATACACATGCACATAATTTTAACAAGAGTGTGTCAGGGGAGTGGAAGAAGAGGCTTGAGGAGACAGCTAATTGTTTAAGACATTTGCTGTTCTGTGGGTCAGGGGTGGAAGTATCCTTGAGTGAAAATGTAAACAGAGACTGAAGTTCTGGGTTAATGTGTGTGATTGACAAGGACCCCAAAATCTGAGCCCAAAGGGAATTGACAATGCCTTAAAAGGTACACACAAATGCACACTAATAAAAAACAAAAACCTTTTATAGAAAAAATGAGTCATTTTTCTGTCCTAATATGGATCAGTGAATACTAGTAATAAGTGAAGTTTCCAAAAGTATTTTCAAATAGTTAGCATTGACAGACATCTTTATACAGTTGAGTGCTTCAAATTAAACACACACACACACACACACACACACACACACACACACACACACACACACACACACACACACACACACACACACACACACACACACACACAAACACACATTCAACAGAGCAGGAAGAAAGAAGGAATTGTGTTGCTGCCTATGAGAATTTTTGTCAATGGATATAATGCAGAGGGAGACTTGGACAACGTACAAAATTTTAGTTTTGTCACCAACAATCAGAGAGTTTGTATTAGGTTATTGAACACTCAGTAAAATGATAGGCTATGTTTTGATAATCCTTAAGATCCATTGCAGGTCAAAAGACTGTAATTCCAAATGCAATGTAACGTTGTAATTCTGCCTTTAAAATACAGTCAGTTCCTAACAGTCACCTCTCTTCTATAATTATCAACTTTGCTATGACAAAACTACAACTTTTTATCATGGAAGTCTAACAGGAAGAAGCATAGAAACTAAAAGAAATAGAAATTAGTAGGTTACATTGCCAAAGTGTGGATGACAACTCATGTGTCTTTGCTAAATGCAAAGGGCAGTAGAGAAAGGTTTCTGCTATAGTGAGGTATACAACAACGGTAAATAAGAAGATAGTGTTTCTCCATTGTTCAGCTTCTTAAATAAAATAGGAAAGCAATAAGACTCTTAAGAGTTAGGAATAACTTGCAATGTCAAAGACAGGAAAGAGATTGGACAATTCTTCTGATATTACAGAGGATCAAGATCAATGTAACATCATTGATTAAAATGTATATATAAATATATGTATATATTTAAATGAATAAATTGCAAGGTTATTTGCTAGTATATGAAATTATTGTATGCAGGGATAGAAATTATTTCTTCTATTTTATCATTACCTAGAAGAGTGAGTTTTGAATGTTTTAAATAAGTATTTTTTGAGTGATAAATGAACAGACTCCAATAGTTTTAAGTAGTGAAAACACAGGGGGGATTCAATTTCCACTATCAATCACTTCAGACTCATTTTCAATGGATTTATGGCTTTATTAAGTGGATTTTTGCCTCTGTAGGAAGGCTCCAAGAAACTCCTTTTTGTAATGGAAAATATCAATATAATTAATAATTCAGAGGGAATGCAGAAGTAAAGGTTATGTAAACATCATAAATACTGTGAGTATCAGAAACTTCAGAGATTTCACCCTCTGATAAGAATGTGAGTAAATACTGTCTCTCCAAGATGCTGTACATCTTGAGGCTTCTGATATGTTGTTCAACAAGATGGGAAGACGTGTGGGTTTGTACCTGATATAAAATCCAGGCTGAAAGATGAGAGGTAATCTTTTTCTGGAATGATGATCCAGTGGGTGAAATTTTTTGCTTGATTTGTTGCTATTTAGGCTTCAAAGTAAAAAATATATTAGCAAGGGTTATTTATCACTCTCAGTGTTGTCTTATTTTTAAATAAATAAAATTACAATAAATTAACAAGGAACCCATCATGGATAGACAGAGGGCAGGATGGCAGCTATGTGGAAACTAACCAAGGTAGTAAAACAAACAAAAACAAAAACAAAATCAGCATCACTCATTGTACTTCACTAAGAAACTGCATCACAAATTCTGTATCACTAAGAAAACCATATCTTCAAATATTTTATAGTAAACATTTAGAGCTCATCTATTTTTACATATATTCTTTTCCAGAGCATATAACCAAAAGAACGATGGCTTTAAGGAATATAAACTTATTAGATAACATATTATTTGAGTTTTCAGCAGATAATGATTTTGTGTGTACTGTTATTATCAAAGAGAAGAAAAAAGTGTCTAATCACCCTTGTTGCTTTTATGTTTTTTAATTGAAGTACAATAAATCTTTCTGATAGCTCCACATATTAAGACACACTTATGACCAAAAAAGGTCTTTCATTATGATTTAAAATAGCACATTCTAACAGCTTGATTGAGTACCTGGAGCTGTGTCTTCATTTCAAGAGTTGAAACTAATAATTAATTTTAAAAGCACAGATTTCTAGCTCTTGTAGATATGAAAACATTTTAATTGCTTTGATAATTTGTTTCCCACTATCTTGCAATCTCTGGAGAGTAGGAAACCAAAATACCAGCATTACACAAATAATTTACACAGAAAAGATGCAGGATAAAATTGATTAGTGAAGAGATAGATGTGTGCATTATAGACAGATTTGTATTAATAAATATTTGTTGAGATATCTACCTATCCCAGACTGGTGCATCAATGTACAGTTATGTTAAAGTGCACAGCTGTAGTGTTAGGGTGACTTAGATGGATTTTCAATTGTACATAACCTTTCAAGTGCCATATTTTTTGAGAGTGTTACAAGCTTCCTATTGAATTACTTCTATACAGTAATTTTTAATCTCTCAGAAATCTTTTGCTCTTTTATGAAAATGTCATATAAATTATTTTTTCTTCTTTTCCCTTTCAAAATATTCAGATCTAATATATCACAAAAATACTGGGCAATAGAAGGCCACATTTAACATACAAAGGATATTTTTCTTCATCTATTCTAATTTAAATATTAAGAATATATTAAGTAGATAAGTAAATGTAAGCATTAAGTTTATAAGCAAAAGCATATATTGTTCCTATTTAATGATTATCATTATTATTAGTTGTGTGCATGTGAGAGAGACAGACACAAACAGGGGAGACAGAAACAGAAAGTCTTGTTATATTTTGCAGCATGGTCTGGAACTTACTGTGTAACACAAGCTACCCTCAAACTCAGTGACCCTCTTGTTTGAACAGCTCCGAGCCTGTATGACAGTGGCACCTCCATACTTGAATAGCATACATCTTGTGGATTGGCCAAGTTTTATTCAATGGCTAAAATGTTTCAGTTGTATAGGCAGATCAAGTTCTGGAGATCTAGTGTACAGCATAGAGATTTTGGATGTGGTTAGTCACCTAGATATTTCTATTATGGGAATTAGATACTCAAACAGGACAGATTGTGGGGATGGTAACAAGAATGAGTGATTTGCCTGTATGGTATAGTTCTCATGGCCCAATGTCTAATGAATGTGATAATGGATTGCTACAAAGTGGGTTTAGTTTCATCTGTTTGCTCTCTTGCTTCCTCTACTCCATGTGATCCTTGGTCCATGCAACATAGCTTTTCACCCTTGAACTTGATAAAATGATGACCTGGGTTAAGTTGTGATGCAGCATGAGGCCCTCACCAGGTTAGTCACCCAAGCTTGACTCTTCAGGCTTCACAATCATGAGCCCAAACAATTTTTTTTCCTTCTAAAATGCCCTATATGTATAATAGCATGAAATGGATACTTAGAGATACTAGCATTTCCTGTGTAACTGAAATACTAGGAGGAATTCTAATGTTCATTATTATAAACAAGTCTCTCTCATACAAACAATGACATGAAAGTAGTGGACTCACAGATGATTTTTTTTTTTTTTTTTGGTTTTTCAAGACAGGGTTTCTCTGTGAATTTGGAGGCTGTCCTAGAACTAGCTCTTGTAGACCAGGCTGGTCTTGAACTCACAGAGATCTAACTGCCTCTTCCTCCTGTGTGCTGGGATTGAAGGCATGCACGATCATCATGCATTTCATGAAACACATCAATATGTTTTTTATTTGTGTAATTTTTCTGAATGAAGGTAAATGTGTAAATTTACCCATTTTATGAATTAAATACAATTTATAAATCAACTCAATTACCATAAATATGTATATATACACCATAATACTTTCTATTTATATATTATATAATTCTTTATTCAAAGAATTATCAACAAAAGAAATAAATATATCATTGATGATCCAAATTTAACTGAACATATTCCACACTTGATTTTAAATTTTCACTAGTGATAAACCAGATCTAAATGAGGCAATGTGACTTATAAGCTATAAGTCATACTAAAAATGTACACTCAAGTGGCAGAGTGGGTCAACCTTTTATTCTCATGCTTGAGGCAGAGGCAGGGAGATCTCTGTGATTTGAACCAACCATGATTTACATATTGAGTTCTAATCACACTCGGACTATACATTGAGACACTCTCTCATAATAAAGTATTCATAATTAGACATTTTTGCCTAAAATTTAAAAAAAAACTAAAAACATACATGCATAACCCAACAGAAAGACAAAGTAACAGTCATATCCAAATTGCATATTTATTTTTCAGATGATTAAATATGCTCAAGGCAAAAATATCAAGTAATTTATGAGAAACCATAAATGAAGACAACACACAGAATGAAAAGATAAAACACTCGCATATATTCAAATAGCTAAGGAATTAATCCAAGAATTAAACAGTAATTAAGTCAAATGTGATGATCCACCCCTGTGTTTCACCATTCCACGCATGCTGTGGCTGAGGCAGGAAAATTGCCATATATTCAAGATCAATCTGTGGTATGCAGTGTGAAAATTGAATCCCAAACAATATTATTACTACTAAAATAATGTTAATAATAATACAATTTTAAGCCTATTTTAAAGTGTTTACATTGTTAGTATTTAGGAATTTGTACTGCCCTGCCTTTGGAGTTCTGACAAGATATGACCTCAGCTGCTGCCACTAAAAGCACTCACTACCTGTATGCCTATTCAATACATTTCCTTTTAAAAGGACCCTGCCCACCTGCCATCTCTCTCTAACTCTTTCTTTCCCTCTGTCTGTCTGTCTGTCAGTCTGCCTCCCTCTCTCTGCCTCATTTTCCTGTCTCCCACTGCTCCTGTCCCCAGAAGGTGGTCTTCCCCTCCTTTCCCTTGATCCTTCCCCATCAAAAAAAAAAAAAAAAAAAAAAAAAAAAAAAAAAAAAAAAAAAAAAAAAAAAAAAAAAACCTCTGCTGGAACTCTGTCGTCACATGGCATCTTTCTATCTGGAGCTCCTTCTTTTAAATTGCAATATGATTTTTTTTTCTTTTTACCAGTCTAACAATTAACTTTAACTGAATAAAGCTGACTTCTCAGAAAAAAATTCAAGTAGGCTGGAGAAGATAAATTTACAAATTACAAAGATTTCTAAAGGTGAATCCTGGGACACTTCATACTCATTTCAAACCCTATGATTCCTGCTGTGACTACTGGTGTTAAGATTAGGTCCCAAACAATTTGATAGGCATTTGAACACTACTTCCTACTACTGTTTATGTTATAGCTAGCAGAATAAATGCATGTAGAAAGGGCATGCAGATCCTTGGGAGACGTACTTGTTAAATGTAACCTGAAAGCAGACTTGAAAATGTTCCCCTTTTAAATTTATTTTCCCAGGGTCCTAATAAATGAGAGCTGGGCTGCCATCCAGGTTTCTAACCCACTAGAGCCTGATTGTTTTCTATTTGTTTCAGTGTTTAAAGCCAACAAAAGCTGCATTAAAACTGACGGTGCCAAATAGCAACAAGCATACTTTAAGCATAGCTAATGTGCAAACCCACAGTCCTAGGTTACAATATTTCAAACAAAACAGAGTTCAGCAACAATCTTCCTTGTCACAACATTTAATGAACAAAATCTTTTAAAAGCTCATTTTCATAAAATCATACATACATACATACATATATATATATATAATCACTAATAAGAGAAAGATAGCTATATCATTGTACACTCTTTTTATTCCTAGTTACATATTTACTTATTAGACACCTATATTCTTTAAATAGAATAGAGAACTTTTGCAAATGTGTTCTCTTTTATTTTGTTTATTTCAACAAAATAAACATACCCCAAAGAATTAATTACCTTCTAATTTTCAAAAGCATTCCAATGTGTAGTCATTCACATCACAGTCTTCTACTTGGTGGGGGGGCAATGAAACACAATTCTCACATGAAATATGCAATTATGTATTTAAATTGTCAAGTGAATTCCCTAACATAGCCAAGGAATTAATTAAATAACTGTGGTTAACAAATCTTAGACCTGTTTATGGTCTAATATTTGTTTTCAAGACAAATTGTGTTCCAACATACTACACTTACTTTTTTTTTTTTGTCTTTTACTTTTTGAGAGCGGTTCTCTCTATGTAGTCCTGGATGTCCTGGATCTCAGAGACATCTACCTGCTTCTGCTTCCCATGTGAGATTAAAGGCATGCACCACCAACCCCCAATTTTTTAAAAGCAAATGAAGGCTCAGTAAAATAAATGAAGAATTTGTCCAACTAAAACATTGTTTCTCTGGGGTTACATTTGCATTGTTCTCACATTAGGAAATAAATTATTCTAAAGAGCATACATTTTGAAGTAAAAAGCTAAGACATCAGAAAAAAGTTATTATTTTATAATTTACATAAATAAATATGTAGAGAGAAGGAACAGAGATATAAACTACATCCCTGGGATATTTAAGATTAATCTTCTTTACATTTCTTCTCTGCACTGTATTGAGTTGATACAACTCCAATGTTAATCAGCAATTAACCTATATTTATCTGCCTAATGATTAACAGAAATAATCCCATTGTGTTTCTGCAATTTGCCTCCCTGTGTTCACGGAAGGAAAAGGGTGACAAGGAGAAATGTTTCAAGTATTTGGGAAAAGTCCTTGACCCATTTAACAGATAATATAAATTCTCTTATTTTATTCTCTCCTGTTTAGCACACGACGATACAGAAGTCCAAAGTATTATATCATAGAAAGTCTCTATTTGAAAATAAAACATTTTACAGACCTCCCAAATATCATATATTTTAGGGTATAATAATAGATGCTATTAATCACAGCAGCACCAATGGCTTTAGATATGTGCCATGCAGTTGTTTTTAATTTTTATTGATAATGGCTCTTACATATTTGTATTTACAGATCCCTTACAATTCTTTGGTGCATATATCAATTCTAAACAAATACTTTAAACTATACAGGAAATTCTAATTGTTGGAAGCCATGCTAGCTGGTCAGAGATTGCTGTTATCATGAACTGGAAGCTTTTTCCAATGCTGATGGACTTGGTACTCCCCTGCAGAAGAAAGCTTCCTGCTCTCTAGCTACCTCTATCTGGAGACTGTCCCTTTGCCTGGAGGATCAAACATATCTGAAAGTTGTCTCTTGGCCCGATGCCAGATTGATCTCTTCCTTGAACATCAGCAAAGATCTCTGCTAGACTTGTGCCAGGAGCTTTGCTGGACCCTACTGCCACACACGAACCCTATGGTAGGACCATGACACTTACTGAAAATTAGGTTTTGTTTCCATCTCCCAAATCCTATATATTCCTTATACTTTGGAATAAAGATGAGCTGATTCACTGAAGTCTGTCTCCCAGGGTACTATCTCCATCGTTTTTATCGGCAAAACAAGCATCTCTGTGTCTGCCTCTTTGTTCCCATAGACTGATGGTCAAGTGACAACAAAGACCAAGGATATACCTCTCATCTCATGAATGCCAAAACCAAAGCTTTAGAAAGGTAGCAATGTTTGGTATATAATAGTTACTGCACTTAATCTGTGCATTTTCCAAATGCAAAAATCAAGAGTCTTAATTTACTGTGTTAGTACTCAACAGCTCTCCTGGTTGGACTCTGTCATCTATTCCTTCTATTTCCACAACATTTTGTTTTTTTTTAAAAGATACTTAATGATGAAGAGGAAGAAGAATGAACAATGCAAGGGGATGCTCAAATAAAGTGGGAAAAACAATGTGTGCAACTAAGAAGCCAAAGATTACTAGCCAATAGTAAAGTAACTGAAAGTAGACTATGAATTTCCTTTGAAACTCTGACTTACGAAATTCTTTTTAAAGACAATTTCTATAGCTATTCTCTTGTCTGAATCCATAATTCTGGGACTATCACTCTCAGTAGTACACATGGACTCTGTGTGTACACACACACACACACACACACACTATATATATATATATATATATATATATATATATATATATTCATGTACACACACACACACACACACACACACACACACACACACACACACACACACACACACACACACACACACGTGAAGTTATTCCTGATTCCTGACCCCAAACTGTGGAAAGATTCTCAAAACCTTCCCATAGCCTATGATTACTACAGGCCATTTTTCCATTCAGTCTTTGATTCTAAGCTTACATTCATTCATTCTCCCTTGCAGTCTTAACACTGCTAGCTTAAAAGCATGTCCTGCAGAATTTTATGTTCTGCATCTGAACTGATATGATCATCAAACTGTTTGTCAGTTACATTTTCCCTTAAGATTAGATTTGAGCTTGTTCTCAGAAGGATTACTGATCATCAATATAAAAAATTGATTTTACTATAAATAAAATACAACAAAACCTGTCACTCTTGGACCTGTACAATATCTCTAAAACTTTTCTCTCACATACCAGCATAATAATAATAATCTGATAAAACTAGATTTGCTAGTATTGCATCTTATAAGATTACTAAATATACCATGAATCACATAATGAATTTTGCTCTGTAAAATGTTAATGCATAAATATTAGGTAAACACTTTAAAACAACATTTAAATAAAATTTATTTTAAATATTTTTTTGTAATTTTATTTTTTGTGAAGAAGATTATGGGTGGTTAGAAGACACCTGGTGGAGGTTGTTTGTCTCCTAGTAACATGTGAGATCCAGGGAGAGGATTCAAGTACTTAGGGTCCAAAAAGCACCTTTACTTTTTGAGCTATTTTGACAGCCCCATTAAAACAAAAACAAAAGCATGGCTTTTGTCAAGTGTGGCAGCAACTGCATTTAATCCTTGCATTTCCTGTGAGAGGCAAGAATGAATTTCTATGAATTCAAGGCCTCTTTGGTCAGCAAGGAGAGATCAAGACCAGCCAGAATCATTAGTAAAACATTTTCTCAATCAAAAAGTTGTTCTCCCTGGAAACTGAAAACAAGTTTCCATTGTTGAAGACAACCATCCATTACTCATTGAACATGGAGAAATCAAGCAAGTACCTACCTAAAACCTTTACATTTATGTTCTAGTGCCTTTGACATGGGTAGGTTCTCTGCAGGGTACCAAAAGAGAAAAGTAAACTCCAATCCAACCACAAAACCTTTGACCTACAATCTGTCCTGCCTGCAAAATGTTCTAGGGCAATGGTGGCATGAACCTCTTGGAGTAACCGGCGTATGTCCAACTTGACATAAGGCTACTTACTCCATGATCTGGAACCCATGCCTAATACTGTTTGGGTGACAAAGAAGAATATAGATAATCCAGAGACCTAGAGTAAAACCAAAAGTTAGTGGTGTTAAAAATAATAAAATAACTTCTAATGATATTCTGCAATACTCATAGATTAGTGCCTTATTCAGCCATGATCAGGCTTCTTCCTACAATAGCTTGGTACAAGAACAGAGACCTACAACAAACATTATGAAGAGAGAGAGAGAGAGAGAGAGAGAGAGAGAGAGAGAGAGAGAGAGAGAGAGAGAGAGAGAGAGAGAGAGAAAGAGAGAGAGAGAGGAGAGAAGAGAGAGAGATAGAGAGACTTTGGAACACACATCTCTAAATGACATGTTGCCATCAAATCCATCAAATCCCTCCCCTCAGAGCTAAGGGAACTCCATGGAAGTGGAAGCAGGAGTGGGAGACAGGAGACAGTGTGCAGCAGGAGAACATTGCTCTCTGAAACAACTGAGCAAAACTCACATGAACACTCAGAGACTGAAGCAGTAAGCACAGGGCCTTCAGGGAAGTGTGTTGGGTCCTGTGCACATATACTATAGTTTTCAATTTAGTACTTTTATGGGTCCCCTGAATGTGCAAATGAGTGGGACTCTGATTCTCTTGCCTTCTCTTGAGGCTCTTTCATTTTTCTGTTGTGTGATCTTGTCTAACTTCCATAGGATGATTTTTGTTTTAGCTTATTTTATTTCATTTTGTTAATTATTTCTTATTATCTCCTTGAAGCCTGTACTTTTCTAATGGGAGACATAAAGGGAGTGGATCCAGATGGGAGGAGAGATAGGGAGGAACTTGGAGAAGTAGAGAGATGACACACTCTATTTAGATTATGTTGTATGATGAGAGAATTTGTTTAATAAAAGGGAAAAATTATTTTCTTTTTTCTTTCTAAAAAACATATCAAAACAAAATAAAGCTTTGTCTCAAAATATAAAACAAAAATAATTTTAATATAATTATTTCCCATTTATCCTTTTTATGTGTAATCATGGTGTTTGGGTTAGAGTTTCTATTACTGTGATGAAACACTGTGACCACCATGAATTGGAAGGAAAGGGTTTAGTAAGATGACACTTCTGCATCATGCTCCATCAGTGAATGAAATCAGGATAAAAACTAAAACTGGGCAGAACCCGGAGGCAGTCGCAGATGCAGATGCCGTACAGAGGTGTTGCTTAACAGCTTGCCTCCCTTGGCTTGCTCAGACTGCTTTTTTACAGAAGCCAGTAACATCAGTTAACAGTAGGCTCCACCCACAATGGGATAAGCCCTCCCACATCAATCACTAATGAAGAAAATGCTTCTCAACCTGTGGTTGGCAACCGGTTTGCCAACCCTCTGTATCCAGAAACATTTACATTACAATTAATAACAATAGCAAAATTACAGTTATGAGATAGCAGTAAAGAAAATTATTTTATCATTGGGGGTTTGCCTCACAATGAGGAACTGTATTAAAGAGTCACAGTATTAGTAAGGTTGAGAACCACTGCTCTACAGGCTATCCTACAGCCCAATATTGTGGAGGCTTTTTTGCAATTGTGGTTTCCTCTCATATGTCTCGGGCCCATGTCAAGTTGGCAGAAATTGGTCAGCACAATGGGTCCAAAACTGTCTTGATTTTAAAATCTAGTTTCTTGTGATTTAATTGCTGTCTATATCTTTCTCCTGTCTTATTGAGGTTTTATCCACCAGTCCTGTACTTATCTACTGCTTTCCATCTATTATGAACATTATTTTCCACATGTAGTATTCTCTGAACTCTAAGTGCATTTCTTGGTGTTATTAGATGTTTTGCTGTGTCTTACCCCAATGCAGAGGGTATGCATCTGAAGGAAGGCCATTCTAGCTTAAGCGATCCCATGATGCTCTGAACAAAGATTCTCTCCTGGTGAAGAGTTAGCTTGCCATTTCTTTCCCTGCTGCATTATTAAACACGGAGGAGCGATTCCTTTAGTCCCACCATCTGCTCTTCCCCTACTAAAAAGTGAAAACATCCCCTTGTGTTTACAAATGTTGCTGCAAAAGCTCCACAAATTATAAAGATGGCTGTGAAATTTCCTTATATACCACAAGATCAAAACAAAATCCTAGCTCATAAATCTGCAAAAAATAAACCAAGGTTTTTAATCACATGATCAACCCAACTGCTTTTTAATATAAGGCAATTCTATTTAAACTAAAGTCTTAGAATGCAAATTACTTCAGCATCTCAAGTATAACATTTGCATTTCAAATATACCTTACTTGTCCAGACTTCCAAAAGTACATACTCTAAGAAAATGGATCATCTTCAACTCTTTCTAATTTTCACAGATATGCAAAATACAAAAAATTTAGCATCAGAAAAGGTTCAGTTTCATTGGAATTAAAGGCAAGAAGAACACTTTGGATTTGTCACAGGAGAAAAAGAAGACTTGAAAATTCTAAATCCAGGAAATGAAGCCAAATACCTAACATTAGATTGTGGTTTAAAAAAAAATGGTAGTAAAGGAGTGCTGAGCAAAAGTGTGGTATCACCTCACATAGAGTTACTTAGTCCCCTGTAAATGCCTCTGCTTTAAAGCCCCAAAGCCCAGTCAAGAGAAACAATCAGCTAAACAAAGGAAGTTTGAGATTCTAAGTATTATATTTTGATATTTATTTTATAAAATGCCATCCATAATATTTCTGCCTAGGTCTCTCTACACTATGAGGATGCTTCAAATTTCAATTTAATTACTGTTGAAGATAATTATTTTAGCTTTCCAGAAGGGCACTGAGTTTCTTAGGAGACCTTTTTTTTTTCATATGGTATAGTTCTTTTGTGTTTCACAAATGATTTCTTATCTCCTGAGTTCCAGACCCTTGTCACCTGTTAGTTCTCAATGCCTTTTTCTTACATTCTTGTCCCCATAAGTACTTGTTCATTCTATAATAATTCTAAAAACATACATTCTCACACTGAATGCCAACTTTTATAATTAAATCCTTTGTTGTCAGTATCCTCAGCAACAAAAGTATGATTTCCTTATAAAAGATATTCTTTGCTCTTTTCATTCAACATACTCTTACATTCCATGTGTTTATTTTTCTAGTCCATTTACCTGTCTGGGTGATTTTCTTGCTTTCAATCTATCGTTCTGAATTATTCAGGGACTGGATCTCTGTGGTCAAGCGTGGAAGCATTCACCTCCTTAATACATCCACACCTGTTGAGACTTCCCACAGTACTTTTAACAAATGATTTTTTTCTCAACCTTAACATGGTTATTGTCTTTACACCAAGGAATAATTCTATGTAATGTAATTAATGAAGTAAATTTCACTGAATGCCATACAAGTCATCTATTTGATTTGTGTTTAATGTCCTTAAATATGATTGGGCCAATGGCCAGAAATCTAAAGTTTGCTTATTGTATTTATTCTCATCTAAACAAAAATGCCCAGCCTGTCAGTTATTTTTAAGAGCATCCTTCATGAAACTCTCTGAAGACAGACTTTAAGTAACCTTTGTTTTCCTTACTCATAGTTTTGGAAATATTTGTAGGTCCTGGTTCTTTATCTGGGTCTCACCTAATCAGGACTGGGGATTTCTCCTTAATTTTTGTAAGTCAAGACAAAACAAAAAAACTCCACACATTTGTCAATTAATGAGCATAACTGCCTGCCACCAGTGTAGTTCCATTGTTTTAGTCATTCCTTTAATAAACATATTTTTGATAAATTTGTTCTCAATTTAAGTTATTTAAGCTATTTAAGTTATTATCTGGTCTCAGGAACCAGTGTGATTTGACACTGTCCTCAAATGCCTCACATTTACTATTGTTGCTCCTTAAAATACTAACATTTAAAAACCATGTGTGGTCTTAAACTAAAATGTGTTTGTATATAAGCTTGCTATTCATTTCTTTGTAATTTTTCTAGATGTTAACTATACATATTTACTTATTATTGTAATTCGACACTGCATTTGATCAGTGGTAGACTAAAATGTAAGGTATCAGTGACACATGTAACCTTGGTGCACGTGGTCATCCAGTGTGCTATTTGGAAGTTCCAAGCCAGGAACTCAATTCTTTTTAAGTATGGGTGCCCCTAAAGCTGGTCAACACAGAGCTAATACTTCCTAATCTTTCTATTGTATTATCGTTGTTTCTGGAGTGAAACAGAGTTCATAGTTCCCACTTAGTACCTAACATAAGGCTCGGGATGTAGATGCACATGGGGATTAATAAGTGAGGTTGCCACACTCACTTCTGTGAATCTGGACAGACAAAGAAGGAAGGGGTAAGTTTCAATGTTCCTTAAATAGGGTCAGCTCTTCTTTCCAGATATGCTTCATTCGCTTGGCCAGTCTCTTGTCCATGTCCTACTTCAAAATCTCCATGAACTGCAGTAGTGTTTTAAAAACATATTACAAAGGCAATACTTTTTATTTTGCCTTGAAAGTTTTCAGTTCATCAGGCAAAAGTGAATGGACTCAAGACGGGTTTCGTAGACTCTGGCAATCCTACTGTGTAAGCAGTGGTCCCCCTCATTCCACAGGTGAATCTGTGCAAGCGACACATTTGAACAGATTCCAGTATCATAGTGACTGCAAATGTACCCCCGAACAATACTTTTATCTTACTGTTTCTGCTAGAAATACAGCTTTAAGCTCTCCAACTTGCTGAGTAGGGCTTCACTTAAAGAAATGGTAGGCAATGAAACTAAGGATGATGCAGAAGTACTTAGATGAAAACAGACAATTCTGTAGCAGATTGCCTAACATATTGGCAGTTCTCAAATCACATCTCAAATCAAATGAAATAAGTTTCAGAAAGTTATTTAGCATGAAGAATACATTATTAAATTCAGCATATAAAATGTTAATATATATCCACCAGCTCTTACTGATGCTTGTCTGCAATCCTCCCTTCTGCAATATTGGAATCATAAACTTAACTGTCAGTGTGGGATGAGCATTCTTTCTCCAATCAACTAGAAGGCATGCTTTTTAGACATCATTTCTGCATCCTTAACCATATTCCGGTCACCTTCCAGCTCCACTAAATAAATACTGGAGTTATAGAATGATTTTTTTTCCTATGAACCATCAAGTGTGTTGAAATTTTTAACCAGTGCTTTTCTTTTTGTTGCTTAGATTTACGTTTTCTTTTAAAATAGTTTCGTGGCAATTATTATTGGTGATGAATTCATCATTTCCTATGATTAAATTTTGGAGCAGTGTCAGTACAGTTTTTACAAATTAACATTTGGATTTATCCTGTGGTCCACTCTTACATTTGTACTACAACACTACTTATTCTTGTCATTGTGAATATTTCCCAGCAGATGCACTTGGTGAACATAAAATAATCACATAGAAAGGTGACAGTCAGTCCTTTTGGTTTTAGATTGGATTAGAGGATGAGAAAAGCCCTATACACTTGAGATAAAGGACTTGACAATTTAATATATCCACCAAGAATTCTAAAGCATACACACACACACACACACACACACACACACACACACACACACACACACACAGACATAGACACAGACTCAGACACACCCAAAAACACAAAGATACAGACATCACACACATACATAGACATAGACCACCAACACACACACACACACACACACACACACACACACACACACACAAACACACAAACATACACACATACAGCAATCTATCAGACAACATGACATTGGAGTTCTTTTCCTAAATCACGCAAATTAGGTCAAGAATGAGATTCTCTCTAGATGGATAGTCATATAATTCTTTCATTTAGAGCAATTTTTCTGTAATACATACATTTTTTTCCTGGATACACATTCAATTTTTCAGAATAGAATAATACCAGTTGTGCTACTGACAGTTTGGCTTCAGGATTTTCATCAATTATTTAGTTAATTAATTAATGGTGTATATGTAGTTTCAGTGCTTGTGAATGTACATGTTCTCGTATATGCACTTGTATGTGTGTGTGTGCTAGTGCATCTGCATATACATTGAAAGTAATCCAATATTAATATCAGGTATCATCTTGATCCATATCAACCTTTATTGGGGGTATCTTTTTTAACTCAAAATTCACACATGGGGCAAATCTACATCTTTACATTTCTCCAGGGATCCACTGTCTTTTGCTCCCCTGTACTGGTATTATGTCTAAAGCTGCCTCAGCCACACACTTCTTAATGGCTATGGGTGCTCAATATCTGACAATGGGACATTGTTTCACATCAAGAATTTCAGCCACAGGGTCACATCATGAGCCCCTGGCTTTAGTTTGTATCAAACATCCTAACTACTCAGAGGTACACTTCTGGAACATGCTAATGACCACTTATTTTCCAAAAGACACTATTAGCCATTGTATTTGGAAAATCTCTTCACTTCTAAAAGTGTATCAGTAAAACATGTTATTTTGTCATCTAAACTATTACAAATCTAGAAGCAAGTTTAAGGACATGAAATCTGCATGTTTATTCATATGTACATAATTCTCCTTGTCAACCTTAGTTGTTTCTGTTGTGTTCACTATTGTAAGCATTCATGTGGCAAGTACATTGCCCGTCATGAGGCCATTCTCAGAATTGTCCTGGAGGTGAGAGGTAAGTCTTGACATGTGCAAAAAGAGGAAGCAGTCCAGAAAATATAAGGTCTCTTCAGGGCATTTTGTTGCTCATTAATAATATCTTTTATAGAACAACAAAATGATTATTTAGAAATGATATTTATCATTACATTTTAAAGCAATCTCATTTGAGTTTAAAGAAGTTACTGACTGAAATTATGGCATCAAATTTCCTTGTACTCCTTTAGCCTTAATATATGCAGACATTGATTAATCTAATGTATACATTCTTTTTATGGCAATGGCATATCCAAAAATGATTCTGTGTGTTTGTGTCCATCTCTATGAATCCATTTATACAATATTTGACTCCATTTTTTTTCTTATGAACTCATGAAGCTAAGTGGGTACTGTACAAAATATCACATTAGTAATTATCCCTTTTTTACCTTTATATATTCACACTTACTAAGAGAAATTGAGGCAAAGAAATATCCACAGAAAATTTGTGTGCTGTGTGTTATCTTGTTGCTTTTATTTGTTATCTGCTTTCCATTTTTTAAGCTAGGCTTTTGCAATGAATTGCTTAAAATTTGGTTTACCCAGAATAAATGGAGAGTAATTCACCCTGAGAAGACTGTGAAACTGTTTTGTCTCAGCAGGCTCCATTGTGAAAGCCCAGCATGAATCAGGGAGATGTGAGATAGGCCACTCTGTAGCAGAATGCTGGTGTACATTTTAAATGGTCATGAATTACTATCAGTAGAGGATAGGTGAAAAAGCTGGACAAATGGGAACAGCATGACCATCAACCAATTTTAATTAGTAGTGGCTTCCCAAAAAAGGAAATCATATATTGGACTACAGAATGAGGTTCATAAAGGAAGCATAGCTAGTTGTAACATCATTTTGGATATGATTCATTAAACACTATCATATCGACCAAACAAGTGATAACATTTATGTTTCCATGGGTAAAGTTTTACTGAGCTCTCACACATGCATTATCTCATTTGATCTTAACAACAGCACTGCGGGATAAATGAGGCATTTATTTCCCCCCATATTATAAGATCATAAGGCTCAGCTGGGTTAATCGACTTATCCAACATGGTAATTAAGAGTGGGGAAGCAAACTCATGTTTGAAACGCAAAATCTTTTCAACATTTTGCTTCTAATGTCATTTTAGAAATCATTTTTATTCCAATTCAAGATATTCCACACCCCGGATTTTGATAACTATATAAAAACGATTATGTTTGATTTGATAAACCTTTTCTTAAGTTCATCTTCTAATAATGATTAAATGAAGTTGATTAACAGATTTAGAGTTCCCACAAGGACAAATCTGAGAAGCAGTGCAAACTTTGAATGTCAGAGATAAAATTATAGATTCCTGCTGTAATTTTAGGCATGTCCAAGTTCAAGCTTTCAGAAAATAAGGCAGAGTCAATGTATTCCAGTCTCTTAAAACATTCAAAACATGGGAGGGAAAATAGTCAACTGAATGTTTAAAGGGCTTGCCACTCAGGCAGAAGGTTCTGAGTTCAAGTTCTCAAACCTGTGGAAACCCAGTTACGTTGACAGCATGAGTCTGTAGTCACAGAGCACCAATGGTGACATGGAATATTAAATCGGGAGGATCTCTGGGGCTCTACACCAAGAAAGCTTGATGTACACAGCTGCACACAACAGGAAGATCTGCATCTTAATGTGGAAGGAAAGGATCAACACTTGGTGTTCGCTTACCCCAAATGGGTTCAAGGGACACCATGCACACATGGGTGAAACAAGATTAAAAATATTGCTCTTCCTGCACATTTGGACAATAAATATTTCTTGTCTGATGTCTGTTCACTCTTTTTTCTGCTTTATTTCTTTCTTCAAATTTCACCCATATGAGCATGTAGTATATGAGGGAATGTTTTCCCGTTTTCGCACAAATGTCATCAAGTACTGTGATCTAGTAAAGACTTCAATATCATCTCCTAATAAACTTGGAAAATCCTCCTCTGACAGCAGGTACATTAACACTGATACTGCTAATGAGCAAACAAAATTAAGAGGATGAATTCTGAAATGAGTGCACATAATAGCAGATGAACGATAGGCAAGATTTCATCTACATTGTATTTCTCTTTAAAAATGTATACTGTAACATAAAAAAGATCTCAAGTATATACAAGTAAAGTAGATAGATTAATTTACAAAGACTGAAGTATAGAAAATGAAGCCATTGTCATATTATCAGTATTGTATAGATTGTCACCCTGACACTTGAATTTGTTTTAAACATGAGGTGATTACCATTCCATGAGATAAAACCCATCTCTGCCATTGTTTGCTGGCAAGCATCAGAGACAAACAGAACATGGATCTCAGGCAAAGACAATACTACTGTTCTGTTGAAGAAAGTAGGAATCAAATGACTCCAAATTGCATTCTTCTATGACCTTAATTCTTTGTCCTGCTCAGCCATCATCACAGAAGCTTCTCTCTGCTGTAGATTGGAAATAATACAGAAACCCACAACTGGACAATGTACAAAGACAGAGAGACCTTGAAATCCTAAATCCTAAATTGGATGCATTTGTCATGTCTGTCTACTCAGTGTTCAGGGAACTATGCAGAAGAGGGGGCAGAAATCTTGTAAGAGACAGAGGGATGAGAACAAGGAAACAGTGTCTTCCAGACACAACAGGACTGAAGTACATATTAATTTACAGAGACTCTGGGGGCATGAACAGGGCCTGCATAGCTTCACTCCAGTTAGGGCCCCAGGACTAAGTAAGTGGACATCATCTCCCATCACTAACTGAGAAACTATCTCCAATTGATAACTGCTTGCAAGTAAAGCTCTAATGGCTATATTTCATACACAATGGAGTGTTAATCACCTATTTAAAAATGGCATCATGAAATATATTTCCAAGCAAATGTATACAATGTGAAAAAAATCCTGAGTGAGGTAACCCGGGTCCAGATAGGCTAACATGGGATGCTTTCATATATAAGTGGACATCAGCTGTTAAGTAAAGGAAAACCATGCTACAATCCACAGAGCCAGAGATTCTACAAAACAATGAGGGCTCAAGGGAAAATGCATGGATGTCACCAGAAAGGGGAAACAGAAAAGATTTTGCCGGTGGTCTAGGGGCGAGTGGGCATCAGAACAGGAGAGATCAGGCAGGAGAGAGGGGATGGAAGGAGAGACTATCAAGTGAGACTTAATATATGGAATTGATTAGAAATTCTGTTACTTATTGATATATGATCCTTCACAAGACTTTGACAGTTCCTCTATGTATGATTGAAAAGATTGTTTATTTTTTATATTTCACATTTAATAATTATCTTAAAAAATAAATGCCTTTCTCTATAATCCAAAGATTATAGGACTTAAAAGATT
This sequence comes from Cricetulus griseus, assembly GCF_003668045.3. Taxonomy (NCBI): domain Eukaryota; kingdom Metazoa; phylum Chordata; class Mammalia; order Rodentia; family Cricetidae; genus Cricetulus; species Cricetulus griseus. The sequence goes on along the minus strand of NC_048597.1, from coordinate 26,733,586 downwards.
TAAGGCTTGAAACTTTAATTTCAATCTACTTTAATAATCTTTATTGTTTTTTATGATATTCCATTAAAATATGCAAAACATTTTAACATTCATTCACTTTTGGTCACTAACCAAGCCTTTTGTGGAATGTCATTGCATACAAAAGTCCCTAACTGAAAAAAGTTCAATTCTGTGCAACAGTGTCTAGATAGTCTTTGAAAGCTGTCACATTAGCAGTACTTATATAAAATTCATTTATCATCTAAAAAAGTATCCAACTCTGGCTCATATAAAACAAAATCACTAAATGAGTAAATTAAGACTCTGTTAAGACAGTAGAACGCCAGATCTGCTAAGACACATGCATCTCTGGCAATTTGAAGATCATGCATCAGTTACATTGGCTATGCTGTAGACAAAAGGGAGTAAGAAACTGCCAGGACCCCCACATTCAGTAATCCAATCATACCAATTTTAACATCTTGTCAAGTCAATAGAGTTATAATAGAATCTACATGTTTTTCCTCAACATTTCATTGGCTCTTTCCTAAACATCTTTAACGTGATCATTATTGTGACCATGCATGTGAAGAAAGTTATATCAAGGGAGATGGAAAAGTGACCTATCAATAGACTCCGGAAAGAATGTAAAGTCGAAAAGTATACCAAATCATGTCATTTTCTACTAACTTCCCAGAATTTGCCCAAATAACTTTCATGAAAAAGAGTTGATGGCCCTACTTTAAATACTTTTAAATGGTCTGAATTGTGGCTCTCCAACTTGTATGGCAAATCATGGTGGTTTTGGAAGAAATGAAGGTGAAATGTAAGTTTATTGAATCAGCATGCCTTCATATTGGTTCTGTGCTCTTAAAAATATCAGAAACTGGGCTTTTATTAACTCATCATTTACTGTGAGACCACATATGTATACAACTAGCACAAGAGCCCATCAAAACAAATCTCTTCCCATCACAACTTGGAGAAAATCCACTGTGAATTACTCATATTTTAGTATTAATATGAGATGTCTAATATATCCTTATAGCAGTGAATCACTGTAAACACTTACTGTTAACACAAGAGGCAAAGTAATGCTTGAACAACTTTCTAAAAGTATGTTTGATTCTCTTAATTATAATTTCAGCCCATTCTGATTTTTCATGCTTTGTTTTATCTTACTGTTTATTTTATTTTGTTTTCCCCTGAGAATCCTGAGTGCTTATGTAGGAATAACTCAAAAATTAAACAACATGATTTAAAATGAATTATACCAGGATATATATCTCAAGTTTTTAACTTATAAACTGTGTCTGAATCTTCAATACTAGGTTTCCTTTTGCATCTTTTCTTCTTGTAGAAATTTCTTGAGTAATTGAAAACACACCAGGTGATACAGGCATGCTAGTTTAGCTATTATTGAGTGAGTAAGTTTATTGTTATCCAGGCCAGCTCTCAAGTGTTGCAGCTTTCTAATCCAATACCTTTCTAAAGTAAGGACAATTTAACATAGAATTTTTATAGTGTTTGAAATACACAGAGACAGAAATCCTGCTTTTAATGATTTGTAAACTAAGAGCATGATCCCCCCAAGAGTCTTTCATTCCCATATATCATAAATTTGTTTATATCCAGTAACACTTGTTCTTTGACAAACCAGAACTTTCTCAGAAGGTTTTATTCTAATGATTGCTTGTCTACATTTAACAATTACAGCCAAGAAGATTGATTCTTTTTATTTTGTGTTGCATTTTCAATACCAGTGTCATACCTAAAGGGGTATAAATATAGTTTAGCACAGTTCCAGTTTTCAATAAGGAAGATCTTGGTTATTTACAAGTATGTCTACAGAATAAAACAATATTTTGAAATTTTAAATGATATTCAAATATGTGTTAATTTCCCCTAAAAGATTTATATACAATATGAATTCACGTGATTGAAATTTGTTTCACAAAAATAGATATTTATTCATGTGAAAGGAGATTATGGCCAAAAGATCTAAGACCACTCCAATTAATGATAATTTATGTTCAAAACCATGAGCAATAAATTAGATAAGCAAAATAAACAAGAACAAATAAGATCCAAGCTGGATGTCCAATAAATAAATACTCTTACTTTGTGTGTGAACAGAAGTTTATGTCTTAGATTATTGGAATGAATAGAGAGATTAAAATTAATAGTGAATATATGCTGAGTATTTAGGCTTTGACACATCTTGTTGTAAGATACTTCTTACATGCTAATTTCATTCTTATGATCTAGAAGTGATATGCACAACAGGCAATTTTATAATAGTATTTTGCAAAAATGTTGTTACTGGATTCATTCTTCATTATAATTTGACAAAATATGAATTTATTAATGAAATAAAGTAGAACTATCTCTTGACAAATTTCCGTTTATCAAATGTCTTTTATTTGATACCAAGATGGATAGCAAAAATAGGTCAATATTTAGGTCAATTATACCAAGACCCTCCCTGGAATAAATCATATCTATATTTGAAAAAGGAAATTTGATTAGTAATTTATGCAATGCTAATTAGTTTCTAGCCACAAGCCACCTTTTACCACCCACATCAACCTTTCATTCCGACACCTTTGGGTTAGTTCCAATCATATTCTGAATGTTGTTTAACCTACAGTTTCCTTAGGGGATAATTTGCAAACCACCTTTAAACTACCACCCACAGTTTTCTCCAAACCAAAATGGACCATAAAGATTGTTTCTTCACCTCTTTCTTTAATGGAACAAAGGAACTGCTCAGGATGAGTGACATAAACTATTTATTGTATACATTGTCTTAAACACATTGTTTTCATATATAAAAATTGGGCAAACTGTAACTTAATTGTAGGACTGTGACTTTAAAATTCACCCCAGTCAATAAACAGATAGATTGTTAAGGTTCACAGTTATAAATGATCTGAATAAGTTTATATGAATGACATAAATGAAAAGTATGAAATAGATTTTCTGGCAACTTCAAGACATTAGTATATAGTTACTGATGATCATTTAGCTGGGTGAAAACATTAGCATGTCTGATCATTTACATTAATCAATCTAGAAAATGAATTTCTCCTTTATGTATATAAAAACAGATAAACACACAGTAAGACTAAGTTTCTCACTTGTATTAAGGCTGGGCAAGACAATCCAGTGTGTGGAATAGGATACCAAGATGCAGCCAAAGCTTTAGAGGCTGCACCTGTCACATACATGCAGAGGTTCTAGGTCTGTTCCATGCAGAGTCTATATTCTTTAAGACAAGGTCATCCAATAGTTTAAATATTGTTGGTAAGAAACAGTTTAAATTATATTATCAGTTTTACTGTGAAAATTTTAGGTACTTGATTTTAGAATTATACTAAGAAAATTAAAAGTTTAATTATCCAGAATAAATCAATAGCTAGCCTAACAATATTGACAGTAACCATTAAGCAAAAAGAAACCAGGGAAGGAATTGAGTAAATTTACTAGTCTAACATTACTGTAAAAGATGAGATTTCTGAGAACAAGGATGGTGTACAAAACTATTATAGGACACAAGAGAATGAAATAGAAATTAAAAATAAAGTAGTATCTTGAGACTCAATAGAATTTGTGAAAGAATGGAAAGATATGAGGGAAAGTCCTAAGATCAATGGAGAAATGGAGTTGGAAAGGCTAAAAGAAATGATGAGAAAAATAACAAATAAAGAGAAATGAAGTTTCAGGGGTATTTTTGATTGTTTGTTTGCTTGCTTGTTTAAGAATTGTAATAGTTATGAAGTAAGTTCATTACCCAAATCTAGTTGTTTAAAATTACTTAGGTACCTTGTGAATGGGTTCCTTTGTATGGTGCCCACTTTATTAAAAAGTACCTAGGGAAATTTTAAATGTATTTATTCATTCATTATTCTTTGTATGTATCTCTGTGTTGTGTGTGTCTGTGTATGTTTGGATGTGTGTGAACCTACATGAGTGTGCATGAACCTCTGAGTATGTATGTCAGTGTGTGTACGTGTGTTTGTTCATGACTTGCATAAAGGTGACCCAAGAGGTCTTCATTCAATCTTCATGTCATTCACTGGGTGAAGATCTGTCATTTAAACTGTTCTTTTCATGCCATTAGTCTGGGCACTCAGTCAACTTGTTGGACACTGTACTGCATCCCTCAGACTCTAATCCAATGGTGGAATTATAGGCTGGCTGCCATGTCTACCTCATAGCTTCATTTAGGATAAGCTGAGCATTTCAGTCCTTGAACAAGTGTGGCAAGTACTTTATCTATGTTTGAACACTCTCCTCATTTACATTTAAGGAAAAAATGATGCACAACTAAGATTCTCTTCACACTTTCAACTGTAGATTTCAGTAAGCCAGATTGTACTTTAATACTTATAAAACTGTGGTTCTTAATTTGAAATGCTTCACACTTAATTTTTAAGAGGTTCAAAATGCTGTTAAATTCAAAATACAAATAAATATAATGGGAATGTGTGAATGTCTCCACTGTGCAATCACAGATGGGGAGGTACAAAGCTGTTATCAATAGCAACAGAAATTAGAAACTAATCAGAAATATTGTTAAATAAAGATGGAATATAACTGAGTATTTCATCTGATGTAATTGAAATTTAAATTCATATTATGCAATAGAATAAGAATACAATCACTACTTCCTTCTTTATCAGTGCAGACGAGTAATATCGGTTTGCACAATCAAATTCCATTGCAGAGTATCACGATTCTATTCTATGAAAAATAGCTTGAGAAAGTGATGCTGATGAATAAATTATCTATTCAAATACTTAAGATGCATGTAAATTTACCTTCCGGAAGTGCTATTCAAAAAAGGAACACCCGAGGCTTGATTTATTTAGAGTATTTAAAGAAAGAAACACAAGCATTACCTCTGCCCTGTATTTAACCCCATTTAACTCCCATCATAATACATCTCCATGATATCAGTATGAAAACTTATTTTAAAGTAAAACCAAATACCTAACTTAAATATGAAATTAAAGTGACAAGTGACATCTTGTCATCTTCTAAGCTTTTTTTACATTTAGAAACAATCATATTTTACATCTCAATGCCAGTTCCCTCTTTCTCCCATCCTCCCATGCCCCCACTGACCACCCAGTCCCACCCCGTATCCACTCCCAAGGGAGGGTGAGGCCTTCCATGGATGATCATCAAAGTCTATCATATCATCCCTCCCCCATATATCTAGGCTAAGAAAATAGCCCTCCATGGGGAATAGGCTCCCAAAGTCCATTTGTGCACTACGGATAAATACTGGATCCACTGTCAGAAGTCCCATAGACTGCTCAGGCCTCCTAACTGACACATTCAGAAGACTTGGTTCAGTCCAATGCTGGTTCCCCAGTTTCACGAATAGAATCAATGTGCTCCCCGAGTTAGCTGTTTCTGTGGGTTTCTCCAGCATGGTCTTGACACTTCCTCATTCCTCCTCCCTCTCTACAACTGGATTCCAGGACTTCTGCTGAGTCCTTAGCTGTTTGATTTTGCTTCCATCAGTTGCTGGATGAAGGCTCTAGGATGGCATTTAAGGTATTCATCAATCTCATTATAGGGGAAATGCATTGAAGGTAGCCTCTCCATTATTGCTTAGATTGTTAGTTGGGGCAATCTTTGTGGATATCTGGACATTTCCCTAGTACCAGATTTATCTTTAAGCCTATAATGGCTCCCTCTATAAGGTATCTCTCTTCTACTCTTCCTTTGATGCAGTCTTCCTGATTCCTCATGTTTTCCTCCCCACTCCTCTTCTCCCGGTTTCTACCTACCACCCCATGCTTCCAGGAGATCTTGTCCATTTCCCCATCTCCAGGGGAACATGTATGTCTCTCTTATGGTTCTCCTTGTTTCTTAGTGTCTCTGGAGGTATGGATTGTAGACTAATAATCCTTTGCTCTATGTATAATATCCATATATGAGTGAGTACATACCATGCTTATATTTCTGTGACTGCGTTACCTCATTCAGAATGGTTTCTTCTAGCTCCATCTATTTGTCTTCGAATTTCAAGCTTTCATTGTTTTTTCCCCCCACTGAGTAGTACTCCATTGTGTAAATGCACCACATTTTCTGTATACTTTCTTTGATTGAGGGGCATCTAGGTTTCTTCCATGTTCTGGAAATAACTATGGCAGTTTCTCAGGAAAATGGGAATCACTGTACCTCAGGATCCAGAAATACCACTCTCAGGCATATACCCAAAGGATACACTTTCATACAACAAGGACATCTGTTCGACTATGTTCATAGCAGTATTGTTTGTAATAGGAAATTTTAAGCTTTGATGTCATTAACAATACATATTTCAGTGCAATCTTGGTACCTTGACCATCATGATATCTACAAATGAGTGGAAAATGAGGAGGGATGACAAAGAAGCTCGATCCTAAATGTTTGAGAAGGATATTTCAGTGAAACCAGAGACTTGAAGGTGGGAGAATAAGCAGAATATGTGCTTACTATACAGAACATATATGGATTACCACTAAAAGTATTTGCTAGTGATCTTCTCTCACGCAGAATTATATGAAAGAATAGGTAAACTATTTAACGTGTAGTTTGAATGCTACCTGCAGGCTCATGTAGTGCCTCTTTGGGAAGGTTCTGAATCCTTTAGAAGGTGAAGCTTTACTGAGAATAGTAGCTTACTATGGGTAGACCTTGAGGCTGTACTTCATGGTCACATTTCATGTTGATTCTGTGGTTCCTGGTTGTACAGCAGTCAAAGGAGGTTCCCAGCTGCTCACACTTGCCATTCCCAAAATGGAATGTATCCGTTCAAACTGTAAGCCCCAATACAGCCACTTTTTCCTTCTTCATGATATTGCTTCTGTCAAGAAATTTGTTATTGTAATGATGAAAGTAGCTAAAATGGTGATTATTAAAATAAATTGAAATTTTATTTAAAATAGAATTCACAGACTATATTGCTAAATTTAAAGTATTCAAAAGTTTAAATGATTTTTAAGAGAATTCTCATCTTTTACATGTAGCTAAGACACTCCATATTATAAGTAGTTTATGAAGAATTAACCTACAATGTAAATTATATAACTAATTAAAAGTCTAAAAATAGAGTGACTGTTGACAAAATACTAAGATAAATTATATTTGTTTTATTACAAACATTATCAGTGATAAAGACAATTATCTTCCCTAGTTATTTTTATCTGGCATAATTTAAATGTTTCCTAATAGTTTCCTTTCAGAGATGTCTCCTCTTGGTGGCTCTTGGTAAATACGTATCATCTATTTTAAAATACAAAGAAAGTTAGTTTTCATATGAAGAGAGAATAGGAAAGAGAGTGGTATAACTACTTTAATAGTTGTCTGCCAGATAAATTAGTTTGCTGAAAGTTAAATTAGATCCTTTCAAAATGATGATATATACAGAAAAATATAAGAAAGTGTGTAATAAAATAGGGTTGGCAACTCCTCAATTTGAAAACTTACGAGAGTAAATTTAAAAGTGGCAATGTCACTCAAATTTTATTTAGAAAATTCTATTTCAATACAGCAAAATTAATTCCTATTTATGAGTCACACATTTTGGTGTTTTGGAATGTGTGTGTGTGTGTGTGTGTGTGTGTGTGTGTGTGTGTGTGTGTGTGTTTCACATAACACCATTTTATCATGAATGTGGGGAAGAACTGCTTTAAACTCATCTATGAAAATGTGTCGGATTTGTGAGAGAAACAGGACATTAAAGGGGTGCTCACATTTGGTGGGACCTGGTAATTGCCAGATCTTTTTGTTTCTCAAATCCTTTTGTACTGTCTATATATAAGAGCTGCACTTTTTCTCAGGTTTAAGGACTGTATGTCTGCAGTTCCAAGGTGCAGACACTAGAGGACAGACTTGCCTGCCTCCTGAGGTAGAAAATTCCTAAACCCCTTGAGATATTTCTTCTATGGAAGTAACTGCTGAAAATAATTGTGTGTGTGCTAAAATAAGTGGTCTCTGTAACATCTAACTTAGGGGTTTAAAAGTTGACAATGTAAGAAGCCATACTACTTTGTTTCACATGATTCTTATTAATGCAATCGTGCAAAGCCCTATTAGTAAATGTGATTTTATGTAGACACTTCCCATGAATTATATTAAAACTCCAAAGCTCCAAAGGAACTCAACATGAACACTAGAAATGAAAGAACTGGCTTTGGAAATGTTCAAAGCTCTTTGTATTTTGACCTCTGGCTATGTTTGGGTGTGATCTGAAACCTGAAAGTGATACTATGCTGAGTGATTTGCCGTACCCAGCAAGGGCTATGGATTTTCATTGAAAAAAGTAAGTTTTGAAGTTGTCTGATTAGTTATAAGTTAGTATTTCTTTTGAATAGAAAGTATGAAAGACTGTAAGTTTCATAGGACTGATCTAGAATAAAAGAGAAATTCCTGCAACTCTGTAAATTTGTTTACTAAGAATGTATTTTCTATCACACGTTATACCAAATTGGATTTTGGTTTTGTATAAACTAGGTACAATTCAACATTTCTATGCTTCTAAAGAGATAAGGAATTCTCTCTTAAGACTAGGTACGCCATGAAAACAAAAACAGATTGTTGATCCGTGCGTGGTTCATTCAAGGAACATATTTCAGTGAGCATTTCCTAAGGACACAAGATGAAGAATTTCCAGTGAGTATGCATCCTTTCTCAGAATTAGAAAACTGTAAACCACTGAGGGCAAGTTGATTGATAATGCAGAAAATATATTATTAGGTTTGGGCAAAATATAATTCCAGACTAAAATCCTCATTAGTAGCTAACATCCATTTTTTTGCTACTTTAGCAGCATTTCAGCCAAGGGTGCATTAATTAGACTCAGAGATGAACTGGGTTGCTAAAGCAAACTTCCCTTGTTTAGGATTAAGCTTGGAGTGACAGTACTGAGCATCATGATCCAATTTCCCGTCTCTAGATGTGAGATATAACTGCTTCCAGACCTAACGAACTTGCCCAGACTGAGGATGAAACATGTGGTTGGTTTCAAAGGTGAGGTTTCAAAGTGAAATTGTTCAAGGTCTAGGAAATTAGGAGAAAGAGTGAGCAGAGGTATGAGGAGAGAACAGCATTGGATATGAATAGTGGGTATTTATAATATGACATAATCCATCATGATTCTGAATAACTGAGAACAGTAAAAAAAATGAGTTTTAAACAGATAAGTATTTTCCATCTACATTAGTAAAACAGACTTAATTGGTACCTAAGATATGGTGGTCAGTAGACATGGCATAAGAATACTCAATCTAAATCTGTTAATTATGAGTAAGCACAGACATTCTAAATCGGCTAAGTCAAGATACAATGTAAGATGGACACAGAAACTCTATTCGAGCTATTGAAAATGTAAATTATCTTAAGTATCATAGTCCTGCACATTAATCTGGAGAGTTTATTTATAATATGAATAAAACGAAGATACATTTCTACCTTAAAGCCTGGATTAATATTCAGTACTATATTTCTAATCTAAAGGCTTCCATAATATTATAATGGTCACAGATAATATAAATGTAGTCATTAAAACACAGATGTCAGGTGGTAATTGTTGCAAATACCCACAATCTGGCATTCTGGAGGCTGAGGAAGACAGGTCCCAAATTTGAAAACTGCCTCAGGCATAAAGTAAGAGGCGTCCTCAAAAATATTTTTTCAAAGTTCACAAAAAGCATACATTTATAGGTTACACTGCTGTAGACATTTCAATATAGAAATAATCTCTTGTTGTTTTGGTTAAAGATGATAACTTTCCCATTTCTGCAATGAGGTATTTTCATTTAAAATAAATTTCCTGAGACAAGGGATTTAGCTCAGTGGAAGACTACTTGACAAAGTCCTGAGTGCAGCCTTACCATCAAATTAAATAAACAAATAAATGAACAAATACATAAGTGAAATAATATATTTCATTAATAGAAATTGTTCTGTTATATCTATATACTCATTAAATATAAATACATTTAAATGTATGTATGCCTGTTTACATAAACTTAAGTGCGTTTTATAGTCTTATTTTATTTGAAACTTCATACAATGTAATTCATATAAAAATTAATGATGTTCTAGTTAACTGTTAAGCTTTATTGTAGTTATATAACTAAAATACAGTGTTTAATTGGTCATGTTTCTATTGTACAATAAAGCTGACCTCTGGCTTACAAATATCTGCATTCAAGGGACAATAAATCCAGGAAAAACAAAAACTATGAAATGAACTTATCACCATAGTATGAAATAAATATTCAACACTGTTATAAGAATAATATATGTAATGGCTACTTATCCATAAATTTACAACATTGATAAATGGAAAATGTATCACCAATAATTAAAAAAAGATTAAGTTATTTAAACTAATTGCCTTCTAATTTTAAGATCCATTCTTTATTTTTCTCTAATTCATGGTACACTCACACTCACACACACACACACACACACACAAACACACACACACACACACACACACACACACACACACAGTGGGGAGAGAGATAACAGTTCCACCACAGATAAGGGATATACTAACTTTCAGTATATAAGAAAACAGGTTGGATAAATATAATTCAAAATTTCATAAATCTCAGGCTAAAAGGCCAATTTTATAACTCAATGAGTATTAAAACATCATGAAAATGCATTCACAAAAGTAATTAAGAGTTTGCTCTTACTGTGCAGATTTGTGTCTAAAAGGAAAGTTTTATGTCAAATGAAGAATTTGTGCCCAATTATTTTGCAGAATGATGGAAACAAAACAGAGACAGAAAAACACTCAGAAGATGAATAGTATGATAGATGATAAAAACAGAAACAAGGAGAGACTCAGCAATATCTCTGTTGATAATCCTACAGATAGCCCAGTTTCCATTTTAACTACGGGCATATTAACGAGCATAATACTAACAACAACTGTGCTGCTAATCATTCCTATTTACTGGTATGATAATTATACAGTACTCAGGTAAACTTAAAATCTTGATGTAACTCCCCTTACTACAATCTTACTACTCCATAACAATATGGTTGGACTCACACAAAAAAATTAAGTACACTTTCACTGGAAGATTATGTGAAAGGTAAATTATCAAGGAGTCTTATTATCCCCAAACCACATCTTCCAAGAAATATCCTAGAATTCTATATTATTTTCTTAAAATATTAAAGCAAAGATTTCCAATATGCAAGGCATGTCCAATCACTGTATTAGGCTATTCAATTTTCAATATGCTCTCAGTTCCCAAGTCAGTTTGAAAAGATTATGTTCATGCCCTGTCACACACAATTCTACATGAGAACCTAAGAGAACTTTTATGCTATAACATTGTACTGAGATGGAAGCCAAACAAAGTTGTACCAGGGTGCAATAGAGAAATCTAATCATTCATTTTTTCAAAAAGCTGATTTGATTTCTTCAGATTCTTTTAATTGAATTTTATTCATCATATTGCATAAACTTAACACTTAATTTCACGAATTACCAGCATCTCTTAGTATCTATGGGGTATTGGTGCCAGAGTTCTCTTTGAATTCCAAAGCCTTCGGGTGATATTACCACTCATACATAAAACAGGTTCACCTTGCTCCTAACCTATGCAGGCTTCCATGTCATTAAATCATCTCATCCTTGTACATTATGCTTATTATATAGATGTCATGTAATAATTTTGACACAGTATTGAGATACAGTACTGTGTAGAAAGTACAAATGCATTAGAATTCCATGTAGACACACTCAGCATATAGACTTCAGACTTCTATGTTCCGTTGACTTTCTTTCCTCTGTCTTCTGCCCATGTGTCATGAGCCTAAAGTGTTGGCAGTAACCTTCCTGCTTCAGTAGTTGACTGCTCAATAAGTGGAAATGATCACTTGCAACACAGTTTTCTCACTAGAAGTGAAACCTGGGTTCACGTTTTGTCAACATACTGCTTAGTTTCCGTTTCCAACACAACATAATGGTATTTTATATACTAATAAGAAGAATTAAGGAGTGACTTAAACATAAAATATTTATGAAGTTTTAATGAAAACATTTAGTTTTCTGTAATAATTGACTGAATGCATTCCAGTACCCATTCTTTTTATTTAGATTATCAAAAGTAGGGACATTTTACAATCACTATGTGAAATCTGAGCAGTTTTTTTTAAGTGTACATAAATCACACGTTTATGCCTAGACTAGCTTGTAATAACCTGCATTATTTTTTATTGTTTCATGGAACATAAGGTCTGATTTATAAAGACTGATGAAGAGTTGTAAAAGCTAAAGATTTTTAGAATGAAAAGTTGACATCCATCAAATGTAATAAATTTCCTTAAAATAAAGGTTTTTTTGCTCTAAAATGGTGTCATTTATATCGTTAATACTTGACATAAATTATGTGGTAAATTTACACTGCAGATGCCCCATTCCTTTGACAGACACATTTAGCAAATGTCACATTATAGTTTTCCTCATTTGTAAACGGAGACAAACATGAAACTTTCTTAAATGAAAGATGGCAAAACAAATGTCAGTCTCTTAAAATAATCTAAAGATTTCTTTAGATAGTTAAAGCAAATAAGCTCAATGGGCTTTATATTTTATTTCACAGTATGTTTTTCTCTCCTAGGACAAGAAGTTGGAGAGTCATAAACTATGAAGCCGAACATCTCTAAACACAGTTGTAAACACTGCTTTCCATGAGCATAAACTGAAGAGCTCTGTGAGGGATGATCAAATTGGCACAGTACCATTTGCAATTAGAAAGAGTAAAAGATGGCTTGTTATTTTTTACTTTCAGTGGCTTGCTTTTACAGACTTCCAAGAAACCACCAATTTGCATATATTAAATTGATGCTACATGAAGCTCTGAGCTACACACTTGGAGTCTGTACAGAACCTTTAAGGTTTTGATTTTATGCTATAATTCACTGCTCTGAAATCAGACATTCATTTGATGTAGAGTCCACAAATCTCAAATCTATATTTTAGTGTTATTCCTGAGGTGAGATGCTTTATTTATTTTATTTTAGTATGGTTGTGGTGCATGCATGAATATGTTTCCGTGTGTGTGCAACTAAACTTTATTTAGACATCAGAAGAATCATCAGGTCTTTCAGTGTGTGTGTGTGTGTATTCAGGATGTATATATATATATATATATATATATATATATATATATATATCCGTATACAATGTTACTTGTATGTATATTTTCAGGACTGATCATTTGGTATTGGATAAATTGTTTGTGTTCTATTTCCTGGGAAACAATATTTCTCCAGCTCTCAGCATTCCAAGATGCAAGGAGCAATCCCAAGTGGCATTAACCATACAGAATTTGAAGTATACAGTTTAGTTACTTTCATGGAATTGTATTTATATGTCTATTTCTAGTGTGTGTGCCTAATAGAAATTTTAATGTATATTTGTTCTTATTTCTATAATTTTATAAACTAGGGATGTTTATTGATGGATCCTCTGTAAAGATGTAGAATGCAGTACTGAATTACTATAAATCAGGGGAAAGTAACAAAATATGAGTTGCATTCAGTAAAGATTCATAAATATAAAGTGAAAATTACCTTAGGATACTAATATATATATATATATATATATATATATATATAGTGTATACATATAAAAACGACATGCAACAACAATTAATAAAAGAAGAGGGTATGAATCTGAATAAAGGAGAAAAAAGTGGAAGGTTTGGAGGGAAGAATGGAAAGAAGAAAATGATGGGATTATTTGATAGAGTAAATTAAAAAGTCTCCTGTAGTAAATGTTTGGGTATTTTCACATAAGGCTATTGGAACTGCTCTATTATATGAACATTGTTCTGAGGGAAAATGGGAAGGAGTAGAGAAAATGCTTTGATGAAAAGAAAGAAAAGGCAGTTGTCTGACACTTGCACAGCTTAGCATTTGCCTTGGCTGTCTTTGTTTTCCTTTGCAGTCTTGACTTTTCCTTCCTTCCAAATCTTCTACAAGCTTGTCTGCTTTAACAGTAGTGACAGCTCCCATGACCACCTTGGCTCTATTTGGCAGTAGGAATGTAAGAATAAGCCAAGGTTCAGAAGCTGCTGTCTTTCTTTCATCCATTCATTCGTCCCTCTGTGTTTTTAAAGCAAGGTCTAGCACTTGAGCTCATTCACTGACAATCTCTGTCTTGCTTGGCCTGCCATCAACAATGGTGTTAACATAGTGGCTACTGCCAGAAACTTGAGTTCCATTGTCCCAGTGGCCTGGCAGGTCGTCTAACTGGTGCACCTGCTTCGGATGCAGAATCTTGCTGTATTTAAAACCATAATCTCCTCATGGTTCACTAGTTTAACTATGAAAAGCACCTGAAGGCAAGTAAGACTATTTTGTGGCAAGAGTGAAAGCTATCTCTAGGTATAAGTCTTCATGTTTATATTCCTTGTACATGCATCTAATCCACAAAACATTCACTGTTAGGCATTTGAGAACATACCAGATCTGCGCTAATTATTCAGTCTCAAACTATGACTCAAATAACTGGTCCTTCTCATGCTTTCTTATTGGCCTGGTTGTATTAATTTCTTTGGGAGAACCCATTAAAGTTGTTTGTTGCATAATTTAACTTAGATAAGAAAGTATAAACTGATCATGGTCATCTATTTCTTGAACTAAATATTTAAATTATATCCTAAAAATATGGCACTCACCAAATAGAATTTAATTCTTAGGGTCCCAATAAGACTTTCCTGTTTCTCAAATCACAGACAAATCAAGTTGACTTTTTCACTTGTGAATGTCATTTTGGGAGTTTTTTAAAAAAACTTTTTGAAGTTCTATTTGTGTTCTGAATGCTTTAGGCTCACAATAAAATTGTCTCAGCTAAACATGTATCTAATATGTAATTCCTTATCAAATCTCGTTTCCATGGGTTCAAGTTTGCTACCTTGTGTTCCATTAGAAGCTTAATGAGACTGTTGCTCGTGTCAGCCTAAAATATAGACTGTGATCTGATAAAGTATGTAAACAAAGAAGTAACCAGGAGATACAGGCTAATGTCTTGCATAAAGAAAGGCAAAACTATAACTCACATCTTCTCTTTCTCGAAGTTTATTACAGTCAGGCATGGAGGTGGGTGTCATTAACCACAGAAAATAGAAGACAAAGGGAGAGGCAGGCAGGGGTCTGCAAGTTTAAGTCCAGCCTGGTCTATATGGCATGTTTCAGACCAAAAGGAATATACCATGAGTCCTGTTTCAAAAAAAAATGCCATACTAATGGAAAAATATTTACTCTTTCATATCTAAAATAAAACCATTAGTTAGGAACTTAGCAAAAACATCTATATGTATGTGAATGTATTTGTTTGTGATATGCATATTTAAAAGCATGTATATATTCAAGATATGTTCATGAATTTAAGTATATAACAAATAACATAACATTTAATAAATAGAAAAGATTCAAATACTTATATAAAACTGGCTGAAGTGATATGAAAAGTGTTCTCTAGTTCTAGAATCTAAATATATCAAGAAAAGTATTAAAGACCAAACAAAGATAATTCATTCTATCTTATTGATTAAATGTATAAGCATCATTCTTTCCTTGGCCTTTATTAAGTGCTCTTGGCTTGGTGACCATTGAAGAAAATCTGCGGTTGGCAAAGATTTTATACACAAGACGTCTGGTTTATTTTGATAAAATTAAAATTTAAAGGCCACTTCTCTCCATGATTATTTTGGTGCCTGTGAAACCTTCAAATGCAGGAGATGTTTTAAATATATGGGTGGGGGCTGGGGTTGGTGGCTTCACGCCTTTAATCCCAGCACTTGGGAGGCAGAGGCAGGTGGATCTCTGTGAGTTCCAGGCCAGCCTGGTCTCCAGAGCGAGTACCAGGATAGGCTCCAAAGCTACATAGAGAAACTCTGTCTCGAAAAACCTAAAAGCAAAACAAACAAACAAACAAAACCCCATATGGGTGGGGTTAAGATGCCATCTGTTCCCTGCATGGGCTCTCATACATACTAAATAGTGGGATCACTCTTCAATCAACACTCTCCAAACTGAAGCGTAGAAATAGATTCCCATATTGGATAATAAAAGCTCAGTTAATTTTGTCATATAGCTGCTAGGTTATAATGTACAAATATTCATACATGGGCATAGAATGTAGCTTGAAAACTACTACTTTAGAAACTCTGGCATGACTGAAACTATGAATTCGATTTTGTAGTATTCTGAATTAACCTATCATGCACTCTATAAATAGTGTATAGTTGGAAAATTAAATACCATTATATTAATTACACTGGTTTAATATTTTGAAAGCTACCATGAAAAAAGTTCATTTCATACTTTGTGTCACACAATTAATACACAATTAATTTGTCTTCTGCCTTTCTCAAATACAAGAGTTATTCTAGCCAGTGCTTTTTGATAGACACTGGTAATTTGATCCATCCTTCATTTAAGAAACAAATATACATATTAAGGCTATAACACCAGCCTTCTTCCTTAAGATGTTTTGATATTTATGATAATAATTCATTTCTAGCAGTTGTGAATCACTTTAATAAGTAAAGGAGTAACTGATTGTGATGTAGAGAATAGAGCAGAATAGCTTGTTTCTCTTGTCTTTGTTTTCTGCCTCCAAATCATACATATTCAGAAAATACCCCCACCTCCCACATCCACAAAATGTGAGTGGTTTTGTTCTGTATGCCCAAGGTAAGCTGGGAAATCAACAGCACATGCAAGATGGTAGCTCAACCTTTGTCTTTGTTGCTGGATGATCTATCTAAAGACAGCCATTGTGCTTACAAACATAGATTTGCGTCTATAGTCTTAAACAAGAAGTTGAAATTGAGTTACAACTTTTACTTCTATCACCATCACAATTGTGGATTATGTGCTTAAGAAGTACCAAAGCCAGAGCCATGTCACATGAGACACAAAATGAGGCACAGGTACAAAATGCCTGAAATCGTTAGAGTGAAAATCAACTGCTGATTTCATTTTTAAAATGAGTATATCCTTTTTTTTTTTTTACAACCACATGGATCTTTTCATGTGTGAATATCTTCATCAGAAATGTAACAAACAATGTGACAACAGAATGCTTCTATTTTATATGTGATGCTGCCTTCTAAGATGTGTGGCCTCCCCATTGCACAGTAGAGACCTCAAGTTAAAAGAAATTATTTCATTTTCAAAATGAAATTTTAAATTCATTTCTCTCCTATGCTTAGGTATCAAAATGTCTTGCTTAACAAAACTGTATATTTAATTTGCTTTTTTTTAGGATTTTTTGTTCTGACCAGAAAAAAATAACAAAAAATTTTAAAGAATAAAATTAACAGGATAAATATCTACTAAAATTTTCTATTATTTTGAAATCCTGAAAGCTTGTTATTTCAATGACTGTTAGTTTATTCTATTGATGTCCTCTATTATCTGTGTCTTATATTCATCATCACCACACAGAACTCTAATTTTGGACACAATGAACCAGAAGTACATTTTAGACATAACCCATTTGGTATCCAAGGATTCCCTCTATAACTGAATATCAGGATGTGTGCATATTTAAGCCCCTTATAGGAAATGCTTTGAAGACCATGAAAATGCTCCCATAAATTAAATAATCTCAAGAATGTATAACCTTGAATGTAATGTAAATGTTATGCCAATAGTTACAATTCTCTATTTCTTCAGTAGCAAACATGAGAAAGAAAGTCTGTATATGTTCAGTGTAGACCAGTTTTTCATGAATGTTTTAAATACTTGTTGGCTACATATGTGGATGCAATTCTGAACATATGAAATGTCTCAATTGCGTATCCATATACAACAGACATTTTTTACTTTCATATATTATGTTAGCTTATATATATTTTATTTTATGTGCTAAAAATCACATTGCAATGTGAATTTCTATTATCACACTTTTTTTTAAGACAGTATTTTAAATTTGCAGATCATGGAATTGGTTAAAGGCATTTGTTACCACGTCAATCTATCAAATCTTGAAGAAGAAACAATATTTGATGATTTGTGCTACTCATCCTGCCCATTGCTGGTCACTTTATTCTTGTTTTGCTATGCCATCACAAGGTTACTACAAAGTGATATGAAAATGGCATTAAGGTAATAAGGCAAATAATTCAGAATAAATAGTTTGGGAGTCCTGCTTGAGTACCTTTCAAATTTGTTCATGAATAAAGAACCTTATTTTATTTGACTAAATATATTGTCAAAATCTAAAACATTTATTCACATTGACACTTTGAATTGTTTTCTGCATTCAATAATTTTGATGCCTGTCTTGATTTGTATATCACTATATAGTGGCCTAAACAGTCACAGGATGTTATGAGCTTTGCAAAATGATCAGTAAATGATTCTCAGTACTGGTGCATTTAATGAGAGAATATAAAGCTATTCAGAAGGCTACAATGCTGTAATAAATCATTTCTTTTCTGGGTAAAGCAAACTGTGTTCTCTCTCCACCAAGCTGATGAAAAACACAGAGCTCTTTGGAAATATGGTTTGGGTCTCTTTGATTGTGAAATTAATTTTCAAATGATTTCACTGTTAGATACAAAGAATTTAAGAATTTATTGATATTTCATAGATCTTTTATTTTAAGTCATTATGAAAAATAACTTGGTAAATTTACAAGTTATAGGACTATTTTAAAGTTATGTAATATATTTTACATATTTTAAATTACTTAATATGATGATCCTGGTCTATATAATTTAACTTTTTCTTTTAATTTCTGAAATGATAATTAAAATAGGATCTATAAACAATTATGTGACTTTGTGATTACCTCTGTATCTGTAACTATATAGGCTGTATTTATAATATATATATATATATATAATTATATATATATACATATATATAATTTTTTTGAAAAATGAACTACAATTTTATTTGCGTGTGTTTATGTTGGTGTGCATACACATGTGTTCTTCTGAGACTGGTGGTACACTTATATCACTGCGTGCCTGTAGGACTTCTAGAAGAGCCTGGAGTGAAAGTTCTTGCCTTCCACACTGTTTCTTGCTCTGTAATGTGAGTGCCAGGATAGGTAGCCTTCAGGATACTAAGGATATTGCCTCCTTTCATGCCATGGAAGCCTCTGGAGCAAAGATGCTTGGACCTTACCCTGCTTTACATGGGTTCTAGGCTCTAAACTAAGCTCCTTATATTCACAGGACAGGGGCACTAACTACTGAACCATCTCATCAGCCAGATGAATTAAACTTTAATGTCACTGTATTAAACTTGTCTAAAATGTAACTTCAGAAAAATGATTTGAAAGATCTCTTAAATCAAGTAGGAACCTCGGGGCATTCTTAAAAGGAAATTATAAAATATTTCTATGGTTCATATAGTGTAATATTTTTTTCTTCAAGGAAATATATTGAACAATTTAAAAGGCAGAGGCAGAATTAGGGTACAAGTAAATTCCATATTTTAATGTACATTCATTTCTCTCTTGCTTACATTCACATCACTTCACAAGGCTATTCCCTTGGATTATATGTTTTTGTTAAGCCAGTTGTTTCACACTAATAAGAGACACTAGTAAGAGACAAGAATTACGTGTCTCTTATTGCATCTTCTTGGCTCTTAATTATTTCTGTCAGTACCTAAGGTAGCTAGTTGAACTCACAAACAAAAGTATCTCATATCTTATAGGAAATTCTCACTTTGCTTTGTAAGTGCTAAGATACAAGAGTGTGATGGAAGCAACATGTAGCATTTTAAATTATTGGAAGGCATCAAATGTAGTGATAATTTATATAAGACAGTTGGCATACTAAATTTATCATAATACACCTAAATTCATTCATAATTCAAGACATTAATACTCTTGGTATGATTGTTATATCATGTAACTTTCCATAAATCTAAATGTTGATGCATGTGTAAAAACAGTGAAAACAGTTGCACATTTAAAAGTTGGAAATAAAGTCCCAGATTCCAAGTTGAATAACAGCACCATAGATGATATTTTGAAAGATGCATAGAGCAAGAATAAAACCTTCTACATTTTAAAGCATATTAGATGAAAAAGTCCTCATTTGCCCCTTTATTCAGATGCATATTTTGGCAAAAATATGACAGTTCTCATCCTATACTCCCATATGTAATGCTAATTTTTTAAAATATAAATACAGCCCTTCCTAAATGTGTTAACCATTTTTTATTCATTTTTTTGTATCTTTGATTTTCTCAGATGCTAAGTTCTGCTAAGATGTGTCAAATGGCATATTAGGTCACAGACATGATCCTAAAAATAATCAGTGAACCAATATACTATATATCCACCATATGAGATGCTATGCTAAGATACACTGTGACCTTCTTTTTCACTCAGAACCAACAGTCATAAGGTATTCTGACTAAACCATTTGAGTGAATGCTTTTTATTTCTATCATTCAAGGATGAAACTCATGAGTAGCTGTGCCTGAAGGTACAAAGTGAAACTAAAAATAGTACTTTGTCATTTCTTAATGATAACAGCACAGATCTACGTACATGTGTTTATGGAAATGCTGGATGCTGAGTCCCAAGATCACTTCCTCGTATGAAATTTCTAACAGCTAACACTCAGTGGGAGGCAAAAAGAAAATGTTTTTCTTAGTTTTCTTTGTTGTTGTTGCTGCTGCTATCATGTTATTTTTTCTCATCAAAATCTGAAGGCTAACACTCTAGAAGTAAACTAAGATATTGTTTACAAATTCTATAAATATTACTTGTTTTCAGTTCAGAATTCTAATATTTTACAAAAAAAAAACCCACAAAACTTGTGACCCAAGTAAGTAATGTTCCCTAATGGCAGCTACCAGTAACATAGCATGGACTCTTCTATATGTCAGCAAGCTCTATCGACTGAATTTCATTATATGTCATAGGAAAGTCATTCTGGTGGCAACTCCATACCTTTCTATATAAGAAGTAAGAAGAATTGTTTTATCCACTTTTTACTTGGGGGATGAAACACCAGGAAGTTTCTAAAATGTTCCAATACTTGATGGATTGCAAATAATAGGAATTGGTCATTCTTTGTGTCTCTCTTCAATGTCTAGTTGGTATATTTACTCACTACTTCCTCCTATATCAGTAAACGTCTATGATATAATTTTCTCTTATTCTCCAAACTTAACCTATGTGCTTTGAAATAAACTAATATATCATTTCACTTAACACAAAACCAAGTAGCATTATAATGCATGTCTTTACTCTTGTTGACTATCCCTTTTGATTCTTTATGGTCCAATAAAAGACCTTTCAGTTTACAGAGTAAAAAATAGAAATGTTTACTGGTTATAGTTTCTTCTCTCTCATCCAGTATCTAAATTCATCAGATGCTGTTTCTGATTTGTTAATGTGCATCTTGCAACTGCTCATTTATAGCATGCTGAGCTGCAAAACCCTGGTAGCTGACTATATGCACATACCAACTGTTCTTTTACCTCCTTTGATGCAGTTGCTTTTAAGTAAAAGAACAATAAAAAGTAAAAGGCAACACCTACATGTATCATGGATGGGTTTCCAGGTTAGTGTTATGCAGACTGGCTTTTATAATAGCATTTACCTTCTGTGTGCCCTATGTCTTAATATTAGTTGCTATCTATCACCACTTTCATTCCACTACTCTTAACTCTGCAGTTTTTTTCTTTCCCTTCCTCCCTTTGCAATTTTATTCTGTCATCAGAAAATGCACTCCCCAGATATGGGTATGCCATTAACAAAATATTTTACAAGTGCTAATACTGACCCCTGAGGCTCTTCCACTTAGAGTCTGAATACTTATTGATTATGGTTACTTGATTTACATGACGAGCTTTTTTTCCAGGTATTTATCCAATTAATTTATAGGTACCTCTTATGTAGAGCTACAAGGAATGCCTTTCTCAGCCCTAATGTGCAGTGTGATTTCATTACTTTTATCTCCCACGTTAGGAGATATGCCAAGGAAGGTTATTACAATGTATGACGTGACCTACTTTTAATAAATTCATATTTGCCACTTACTTTATTAGACACCTTTCTCCTCAGTGCTCACATTTGGACTCTCTTAATTATATGCTCAGCCAAAGACTTCTACATGAAGGCAATTTAGGAACCAAGGAAGCAAAGCTCCATTGACAGTTCAAGATACAAAAATAAAGACAAAGGAGCAAAAAATAGGACTGCAATTCCAAAAGACTGTGTCTTTCTGTAACCTTCAGCCTTTAAATTGTAAGTTCCTGGGTTATTTCTAACATAGGCCCTCAAATTATATCCTACATATTCCGGACTTCCAGGACAGTTACTGTCTGCTTATGCTTATCATTCTGATTGTTTAATGTATGACAAATGGGAACACTGGGACTTGACTTCCTTTCCCCCTCAAAGCCTCTAAATAATGAATTAGACTGTCAAACTCTCAAGGCTGCAAATTTCCCCTTCATGTTGGCCAGGGTGGCTCACGCTTATCCTTAGGCGGAGCCACAGGCTACAAGTCTCTTAGCTAAGCATCATAGACAATGGCATCCTATCTCTGAGGTCATAACATGAAATTGCTCAAACCCAATGAAAGCTGATGGAATCTGCAGAGCGTCCGGGATAACTGTGAATAGAAAAAGGGACTTCCAAGCAGGCTGTCAGCAAGTTGAAATCTAAATCTTGTGATTTTACAAGGTGGTCCTTAGTTATTTTAACAGTGACACAGAGGTCTGAGGCCCGCAGGCTCACACAACACATTGCCCACAGTTTTCTTAATGAAGCAAAGATTAAAACCATCTTATTTTAAAACCTTCTCCTCCAAATCTTAGAAATGTCGAAAAATCTTAAAAACAAACAAAAAGTTTAAAGATGCTGTCTGAAATGAACTTCCGTCGTTTATCCTATTGGCTGTATGTAAAAATAGGGGCTTGTCTTGGGTGTGTTTTCCAACAAGGAAGAGGCAGATGAGTGCTGTGGGCTGCCTCCCCTTCCTTGTCAATTGTAGAGCACTGTCGGTTCCACTACAGTGCTGCTTCAGAGAGGAGACCAGAGCAGCCTTTGACGTTAAGCAAGTGGCGGTGCCCTTCGGGCAGGCCACAGAGTGATAGCAAAGACAGCATGAAGGGGATTTTCTAGCACTGTGTTCACTCTGGTCTGTGATTAGACAAAAGGTTCATTTTTCAACAGTGTCTTAATCTTCCCAAGCAGCACTGGCTGCTTTCTCTGTACTAGTCTGCACTCTATGTACTGTGTGGTGTTCTGTGGAACAAAGATAAGCTGTTTGGTCTCACTTAAAAAGAATGTGTGAAGCTTGAGCAAGCACACACCTACCCGACTCTAAGTTTACTCTTGAATATTTGTAAAAGCACAAAAGGCAAACAGATGGAATTATGCCAATTCCCTGTGGGAAACAAACAAACAAAACCACTAGAAACTCCTGGGATTTAGTCTCCTTAGCAAAGCAATCATTTAGAGGATATGCAGAGAGCACATTTGGATTAATTTGTCCACGTCACGCACTCCTTATCTCTTAGCATATTTAAGCTTTATAATCAACACGTTCATCAAAATAATAATGGATTCTAGCATTTGCCATGTCAGGCAAGCATGGTGTTAAATACACTACAAAGAGCATATTTTCTTTATTCATTCTGGCTCTATCCATTTTCTTAGAGACAGAATCTCAGTTTAGAATAGTAAGGTAGACATTTACATCTAGCATAGCAGATGTAAATGTCAGGAGCTGGTATCCAACTCAGGTAGAGCAACACACATCTGCTTCACAAATAGCATAGAAGTTCTAACTATTTTTATGTCCACATACTGTGTCATCATTCACCTAAGATTCAACTGTCCCAGTTCTTCCTACTGAAAGGTGTTGGGTATCTGCTGTTATTTGCATTGGTTAAAACATTTTAAGATCCAACACAATGATGAAGGCTACATGATCTCCATCTTAATGGTTTAGTTGAGGATTTTAATAGGTATCAAAAATGACCTTTACAAATATTATTGGGTATCAATTATTTGTTGCATAAAAACACACAAGACAATGGTTAAAGTGTTCATTCAACTTGTCCTTGATTATTTTATAGTGATGCACTCCATTTTATTTTCATTAGTTCTTCAAGAATTCCACAGTGAGTTTGTTCATATTGGCAAGCCTGCCTCCTCAACTCAACTCCTCCCAGTTCTAGATTCCTTTCCTTCCCATGCAACTTTGTGTTCTCTTTCACTTTTTCACAGATCACAACAACTTTGTGTTGCCCATATAGATTGAGAGATGTGTGGCTTTCTACTGAAGCTAGTCAAACTACTAGAGGCAATATTTTTTTTTTCTTAAGAAAACTGACTCTCCTTGTCCCAGAAGCTATAACAACTGTTAAACAATCCTAGAATTATTGAGAGAAAGGAAATAAACAACCACTCACCAATTTCCTTCTTATCTTAAAGTCAAAACACATACATTAAAGTCTGATACCATGTGTGTTGCCTCTGAATGGACAGAATAGCCTACCATTCCTGATTGCCAGCTCAGTGCTTTTGAAGATAAAAATAAAGGAAAGCTTGTTGAATTATTAAATGTTGCAAGAGGATTTCCACTATGTAATTACAGCTTAGCCTTTGATTTAATTATTTGGATAATTCACTTCATATTTTCTCGGTTAATTGCTGCTATCCATTGCACTGTATAATTCAAACAATCATAAATAGCAGCTTGAATTTTATGAAATCTCCATGCCAAAATTTCTGAGTGCTTAGCACTATACAAATATTTGCGAAGAACTACCCATTTGTCAGATATTGTATTATAGATCTGCTACCACTAGCTTGAAGATGGGGAATGTTTCAAATGGACTTTTGGCCTGATACAGCAAATTTATTTCCAATGGGATAAGTAGTTGTGATGAAACTATATTCAACAAAATAATATATATCCAACACAAGGTATGTTTTGAAATTGTTTGACTATATACTTCTAAATTTAAAAATGAAAAGAAAATTTAATTTTATATTGTAATTCTAAGCATAAAAAGTTTACAAAATAAAATGAATACATACTATATGTGAATAAGCCAGTTATTTTTTAAATGTACTAAAGATGGTAGTCAAAAGGTTTCTTTCTACTAAGTATGAAGAGTCTTGAGATTTTCTATTTAATACTCCTTGATTATATAAGATTCTTTCAAACTTTTTTAACCTCATTTACCTTCTTCATATCACAGGACATAGATATGTGCCCCACCCTTGGAAAGGACAGTCATTATGCATAAATATCACTCAAACCGGTATCATCATAGTATTCTGAAATCTATAGAGATTCCGGTAATAATGTGAAATTCTCTATTCTTTGCTTTCATTATTCAGTTATCATCATCTTTTTGTATAATTTGAACTTTTATATTTTTATAAAGAAGTATTGCTCATGAATGTTATTTAACTTATAAATATCCTTAAGGTATGTTATTTTCTAGTCACCATTGAATGTAAAGTAATGCAAACAGACAAATGTAATGACAAATAAGAGGAAAAAAATCCTCTTCCTGTATAATTATTTCCAAATCTTTAATTTTAATTGTGTGTGTGTGTGTATGTGTATGTGTTTGTGTGTGTGTATGTATGTATGTATGTATGTATGTATGTGTTTGTACACATATGTGTGGGGGTCCATAGTTGCCACAAATAGGCTTCAGATAACTTGGAACTGGAAATGGAGGTAGTTGTGATCTGCCTCAAGTGGGTGTTAGACCCTGAATTCACTACAGTGAATGCAGTTAACCTCTGAGCCATCTCTGTACTTACACCTATCTTTCATTTAGGGAAAAAATGCGATGTTGTGACTAAGAGTTTTAATTTTTTTATTTGAATTTCTATTTAAATAAAATCAATGAAGCAGCTGAAAATGTAAATATTGGGGCCAGACTTCAATAACTCTGCAGGTAATTAATTGCCATAAAAATGAAAGAATTGTCAAGATTGAAAAACAATGGGCTTACCCAAGATTTGCTCAGCAGGATGCTGGAAGCTTGAAGAAGAATATTTATCAGATCACCTGCATAGGTATGGAAAAATCTATATCTTTGGGACTTCAACATAAAGGCAGAGCATCAGTACAATTTACGGCATCCTTAAGAGCTGTTAGTGCAGGTAGGTGGTTCATGTAATCATGTTAGAAAAATCTATAGCATAATCTCTTTTAATTCAAAGGAAACAAATACTTCTAAGAAGTGTGACTCGCTCCCAGAACTGGTTTTAAGTTTATGTATTGAAATAGGATAAAACAGAGGTCCTAGTGTTTGCTTGTACCAGATAATGGATAGAAAAGTAGTATAGCTTCAGGTGCTTATTCAATGTTTATTTTTACTGATGTTCTGGCAATGTCAAACAGGCATATAATGTATTTTTATGTTAGTCACCTCTACTACCCCTCCTAATCCCTTTATTGCTCCCACTGAAGAACTTTTGTTTCTAAAATAGTTCTGTAGTACTATCATGGTGATTTGTGCTCTGGGTTTTGTTTGTTTATTTTGTCTGATTCACTGAACAACATTAGAATTTCTTTCAAGAGCATAGATAGGGAAATATTCAATGGAGAAGAGGCAATTTATCAGTGTCTGTAGCATTGCAGAAAGAGACCCTGCCCAACACTTAGCCCAAACAGCAACTATTAACAGCCAATAGTTTCACAGGGAGACACTCTTAAATCCTTCTCTCATCCATGATGGAATGTTAAAGAGCCAAATCTTGTGCAGATGTTATGCAGGGAACCCCAGCTAATGTGAGGTTATGAGTTCAATGACTAGATCATGTGCAGAGATCATAGGACTCCCCTCCATCCTCTGGTGGGAGTGACAGAGTTAGCTTTATTTTTATTTTATTTTATTTTATCTTTACCAGAGTTGGGTGGTGATAGAAAATAAGCCTTAGAAATTAGCTCTAAAAGAGATTCTAAGGAACAGTCTCTCCTCTCTCTCTCTCTCTCTCTCTCTATATATATATATATATATATATAATATATATATATATATATGACATGGAGTAGATTTCTTATACTGCATAGATTGAGCAGTCTCAAAAACTACTAAGTTTCAAAACACTTAGGGAATATAAGAAGGAATTATTGTCTAATAAATAGGTGAGAGCAATTATAGTTGGTATGTATACTTGAAGATAGAGGTAGGGAATTTATCTTAATATAATTGATTTTAGATTTAAGCAGTTATATAACTCAATATACTTTTTAATTTGAATTTTCCCAATATAGAAAAATGATGTTCTTGGCTGGGGGTGGATTAAAGGTGCATGTCATTAATCCCAGAACTAAGGAAGGCAGATATCTGTGAGATCTAGGCCAGCCTTTTCTAGAGAGTCTGTGCCAGGATAGTGCCAGGATAGGCTACACAGAGAAACCCTGTCTCGAAAAACAAAAAAAAATTAAAAATATTATGTTCTTATTTTCTTAATCCTAGTGTGGTGAAAATTTAAAGTCATTATGCCTAGAATATACTTAACCTAATTCCTAGAATCTAGCAAACTTTAATAAATGCTCAGTTCACTCTTCATTCAATCTTATACACAGTAGCAGATCTTCATACTTTAACATTTCCTGTAGTCACAGAATGTGGAAACTAAAAGTACCATATTCACTATTGGCTTGTGGCATGTAAGAGTGTACTTCAACCATGACTGCCTTTTCTAACTTTAAATCAGCAAACATGAAAGCCCTTGGGAGACATTAACAAGATTTGAGGTGTTAATATTCCCTCCTGGAATGATGGAGACTTGGGGAACATGGCATCTCTCCCTGAGGATGTATAGTAGGATTACAAATGCTGCTTCATTGGTGTAGTTGCCTGTCAGCTGCCCATATTTCAGTTATTAACTTTCAAACTTTCATTGTTTCATCATACTAGACTTGGTTGACATTGTTTCTTTGGCCTATCTTTGAACTTTTTATCTGGGGTAAATATAAAGAAACTTTCCAGAAAAAGTAATGAAACATCTTAAATAGTTATAACTTTATAAAACTAATTAGTTCCTTACTAGGCTGCAAAGGGACAACATCACATGCCTTCATTTGTGGGATAATCTCAGCATAGAGACAAACATTAAGACAGCAAGACTTATCAGATGTGGAAGTAAAAGGAAAGGTCCTTAGAGACTTTGATTAAAAAGAGGTCTAAGCAAACTTTATATGATTCAAGAAAAAGTAGAAGTAGATATTTAGGAGTGGGTGGCATAGCTGAACTCCTAACAGGAGCACGGGACTTTGATTTTCTATGCCTTCCTCCATTCCTT
Organism: Cricetulus griseus; assembly: GCF_003668045.3. Lineage (NCBI taxonomy): Eukaryota > Metazoa > Chordata > Mammalia > Rodentia > Cricetidae > Cricetulus > Cricetulus griseus. Next base: position 26,705,292 of record NC_048597.1, on the reverse strand, counting down.
CCTCCTTCAAAATAATAATTCTGTTCACTTTCCAGTTCCTTAATCTCTGTTTGATATTATTATATCCATTCTTATTTTACTTTCTTCCAACATTTGTTCTCTTCCTTCTTATATCCTTTTACCTTCTTTGTCATCTTTTTTGTTTTTCCTCATTTTAATAGACACATAATATACCATCAATAAGTTTCCTTTTAACAATGACTTCTGCAAATTAATAAATTTATTGATTGCATTTTATATTCAAACATATTAAATTACCACAACAGTCCAATTATGTTCCATCCCACTCTTGGACTGTTTCTTAGAATTCTAGATTTTTATTCCAAAATTCCCCATGCCTGCAATGTTTAACTCTTTTGATTCTCTTATTTCTTCTATGTTGCTTTCCCATATTGGCTTCATTCCATATTTTCCCTCTAAAATTGCACCTGTCTCAAACAGCTAATAATCCACCTGTAATTGTTGGAAACTGTTTTCTCATAGACAGCCAAATAGACCTCTCATAGACATCTTGCATCCAAAAAGGTTAAAATAAGAAAAGAAAATTTAAGTCTAAAAATTGAACAAGGATGAGAAATATTTTAGGGTAAATATGCAGTTAAGTCACAATTAATTCTTAGTGGTTATGAGGTTCTTCGCTAATGCAGGCTTTTGGTGATGTGTCCTTACTAAGATGTAATAGTATGCCCTAGAAAGTGTGTGTATGACACTTAATTCTCACTGACAGAACAGAGCAGTGGGCCTGATGGAAGGTGGATACTTTATGAGACCAAGCTCTCAAAAGTATATGAATGACATCATAGAAAACACTACAGAAAGTGGGTTGAATCTTGGGCTTCTGCATTCCAAAATATAATACTGCATCAGGAAAGTACTTGCAGAGTGATGGTGTCTGTATGGTCAAATTTAAGGCACAAGAAGTGCAAGACAATGCATTTATTCTTATATTGTAAGCTATCCAGTAAGGGATTTTTTTCCAAATTATGTAAATCAGAAGGTTGCAGATGAATCTAGCAGACAGTGGACCAGTTTAGGTATATTTTATACTCTGTTTTATTTTGTCCAAGTGAACAAACATGTCACTTGTACCCACTAAGAATGAATTGTCTAACAAACTACATTGTTTTCAGATCTCTACAGTCTCTGCTACAAACTACAATAAGAACACACAATAATAAAGTTGAAGGATTTAAACAATGACAGAACATATTATAAGTATTTCCTGTATTCTCTGTGAAACTGCTCTGGCTGTATTCTATTGGCCTCTTCCCTTCTGTTTGTTCTGTACAATTCCAATGTGTTAGTTTTTGTTTTACTTATTATGCATTTATTTAAAAATAAAAAGAACAATTAAAAGGAAACTTCCATTACTATTAGTGTAATCACAGGACTGGGATATGGGACTGATTTTTTGAGGTAAGAACTGATTAATTATTTCAGCACAACATGTTTTGTCCCCACAAGATGCATTCAGGGGTCCAGAGATTTTTGTCTTTTCTGGTCTGCAGCATAGGAGGTTAACTTCCTATAGTTCAGTAGGTGACAGGCAATTCTACAGCCTGCAACACATGCCACAGATCTTTCCCAGTTCTCTTTAAAGCAGAAAAATGTATAAGTTGCCTTCATGCAATCAAGTCATGGGAGATAGAAAACAATCAGCCACTCCAGGAAATGGTAGATTGTGTCTCCATTAAGGCACCTGAGTGAGAATGACTACAGACTCATGGAACATTCAGAGAGGTTGGCATTTAAAAAGATTATTGTTGATCAATAAAAACAGGCATTTTAAGTGTCACATGTTGTCTTTATTTTTAGTTATTTCAAATAAAATCATAAGGGATAGTTAGGACCCCTTTTTGTCACATTCCAGCCTTTGATTTAACAGTTTCCATATGCCTGTCACATAATCCTACATGTGTCAACAGTTTAAGTATTGAGATTATGTTCCTTTTTTGTTTTTGTTTATAAATTTTGGGTGGCTTGATTAATACTTATGTTGCTTATGTTGACTGAATGGGGCCAACTTTAGAGCCTGGTACCTGCTATCATTGAATACTATGCCTGTTATGATACAACACATAGTCTACTTGGCTTTCATCCTCCAACCTCTCTGTATCTATGCTTAGAGTACATTTGAAACATATATGTATCCTCAGAGTTTACATACTCTGATTGCATTTAAACTTATGATAAAAAATGTCATAATACTTCATCTTCTGACACTGTTAAGAATATAATATGTATAAATGTTTGGGTAATATGGTATATGTGTGTGGATGTATGTGTTTATCTGTATTTATGCAATTTATCATATTTTTCTTTATAATAGTATATCAAATATGCATTTATTTAAACACAAGAACAAGTACTTTTATATTTGAACATAAATGATTCAAGATTGTTAGAAGTTTAAGATTACATATTTGCCATGCTATTTGTTAGACTGCTATATTAGAGCATGTGTCCTTGCCACACCAAATTCAAATATATACGTTGTAAACTTGAAGGTAACTGTATTTGAACACACTGGTAATGAGGAAATTGGGGTCATTACTGAAAGAAGTAATTCTTCAGGATCATCTATAGTGCCAGCACTTAGGAGGGTAACAAGTTCAATGCCAGCATGTGCTACAGAACAAAATCTTGTATCATAGTCTAAACAGATCAGTCAATAAAGATAATCAGGTTTTAATGCCAATCAGAGTGGTTCTTTATTGCAAAGGACTGATGCATCCCTAAGGCAGAGGTAAAGCAACATGAGTGCTGTGAATGGATTGGCAGGTATGGCATCTTTAACTAGGTTTACAGTGAGTGAGTCTGAGTCGTCTTAAGTCACACATGAAAAGAATGGGAGTTCAATGATAATAATGATGTATTTCAGGAAAATACATAGATAGCCAGTGACCATCCTGGGAGAAAGGACCCCAGGGATGCCACAACTACTTGAACCCTGGTCTTCAATTTGTAGGAAATAAAGCTCTGTGGTGTTTTATTATATCTAATACCAAAATAGAATGTCCACTATGATGAATGATTGGTATAAAATACATAGTTGATAAATATTTGAAAATTTCAAAATATTATATTAATCATGAAAAGTGGCATTTAGCATTACAAGTATAAATATAGAAACAGAATTTGGAATAGTGGAGGAAGAGCCTGAAATCATATCTAGATTAAAACAAATACTATGCCATATAAGTCAGTGACCTTGTTTCTGTGTGAAAGTTGAGGTTAGGAGCATGAAAGTGAGAATGGGTAATCTTTAACTGGGTTTACAGTGAGTGGGTTTGAGTGGTCTTAATTCACATGTGAAAAGAGTAGGTCCTCAATGATAATAGTGATGCATTTCAGGGGTTCCTATGAACTGCTCTGCTTCACGGAGGTCAACAAAGTAACTTGTAGTTAGAGCAATAATAAGAAGTTCAAATTTAAAATTCCTTGGAATTTAAAGAGCTCCAAGGGCAACTCATTGGTTACAATTCACTTAGTAGTTATAGCCACCATTATATTGATGATCTTGCTGAAAATGTTTTTTAATGCTGTTTTTCCAACAATGTGACTAATATGTTATAATAAAGTTAGAAAGTAAGATTTCTATGAAAATGCAGTTAATGGAAGATAACAAATGTCTTGATATAAATCCTCGGGGATACTACTAGGTCTTGATCACTTTATTCCTCTATCTCAAAATAGTAACATCTATTCTATAAATCAGGTATGGGCATCCTTTTCTTGTTTCTGTACTAACTTTAAACATTTCTGTTGATCTCTCTCTCTCTCTCTCTCTCTCTCTCTCTCTCTCTCTCTCTCTCTCTGTGTGTGTGTGTGTGTGTGTGTGTGTGTGTGTATGTGTGGTGTGACATTCCCATGTTGAAGTCACAGAAGCAATCAAATTTAATTATTTCGAATGTTAAAAATCTTCATTTTTATCCAACTAATTTATTTAATATCACCTACCTTAGAAATAACACATGTTGCCTAGTTGCTGAACCCAAAATACAGACTATCTTTAAATGATTTCCTTCTTTTATGAAATATTACAGAAGCTTGATGGAGGAATATAGTGATAAATTATGTTATTGACAAGAGATTGGCCTATTCAGGAAGATTTTATTAAATTTAAATGTAGGAGCTTCCCAACCATAGAACTGAAGAAAAGTCTATTAAAAGAAAAGACAATTTAAAAAACTACACATTAAAAGCATGCAACCTTATTTAAGACAAGCACTGGAAGCACTAACAATTATAAAGGGTGTTTTTGGTAATACAAAACAACTTTAGAATGATCTGGAAACTTCAAAGTGCTCCAGGTGTTTTGAAAATATTTATTGGAAATAGAATAGGAAGTTGTTTTCAATTTCAAATCATGTTAGATGTTCTATTGATAAAATTTGTAGATTTTGAACCTTTGATATACATTTGAATATCTGTCTTATGATTTCTCTTAGTCATTTTGATATATTGTGTTTTTATGCCAGATCAAACTTAGTAAATCTATGGCACTATATAGATTGTGAAATTGAAAGAACCTTACAAATATTTTAAAAAATCTAATCCTGGGTCCCAGAGATGATGCAACATAGATACTTGTTGCCAAGCCTGATGACCTGATTTTGATTTTGAAAACCCACATGGAGAGAATTAACTCTTGCAAGTCTGTCTTCTCATTGCCACATGTCCACTGTATCACAGGCATTCTGACATGCATGCACACACACACACACACACACACACACACACACACACACACACACACACACACACTGAAAGGTGTCTTCTCATTGCCACATGTACACAAGCATTTACACACACACACTTGAAGCAAAACAGAAAATTGTTTTAAAATTTTAAACATGCAATCCTAATAAATCTGACTTCTATTGTTACAATTATGTTTCCCTTAAATGTCATCTACATCAAGGAGATTAAGTTCATGAATCCCCCAAGGGAATTTTAGATCCAGACTTCTCTGAATTAGGCAAAGGAACCCAAAATTCACTGTTGTATTAGAAAGGTTTTCCACTTCACAAATACTCCCAGTCTTTAAAAGCATACATTTCAAATGCTAATATCTCCTCTGCACCGTGTTATATATAGTTCTACAATCTAATGTATTCAGCTCACAACATTACAGTCCTGAAAGGTCAGTGTAGCTGATTAAGCTCATGTTCCTGCCTCCCAGCCATCACCTCTCCCATTTCCCACATCAGACTCAAATGACAGAAGCCCAAGACCATTCAATGGGATGAAATCTACCACAGAAACAGTGAGTATGGAGTGATTTCCACACGGCCATAGGAAAACAACTTCCTATTCTATTTCCATTTATTTTCAGTGAGCAGACTGGAAATTACATCAACAATTGTACAGGCAACAGCAATCTTGATAAAGCGTTCATATAAACTACTGTGTATCTGGCCCTGACCTCCAACTATGCTTTTAATTTTAATATTTTACCTGCAGCTCTAGAATTCTGTATTTTCCTCATGAAATAAAACAAACATGAACAAAGTATCTTTCAGTGAGGGAAGCTGGTAGGTCAAACTGGAAAGGCATGAAAAAAAAAAGCAGTAACTCAGCACAAGGTGCCCTGTACAAGGAGCCTGAGCATCTGGGCCTGTATAATGGCTGTAACAAGGCTGTCATTTCACAGAGAGTTCATCAAATTATGGGATCAAAACAAAACTTTCACCAGGAAAGTTATTTATACACTAAAAATAAAACAGGTCACTGATTCACTAGAAAAGTCACAATGTGTGTCAGAGTACTCAGTAGAATGGTGTCTCATGGCTTCTAAAGGAATCCCTTCTTGCAATTTGCCTTAATGCTAAGTACCTGATAATCAGCATAGTGCATGGGAAAATAATTAAATATCAATATTAAAAATAATATGCAATCTAGATATTTGTTCATAATAAAATTTGGCTTCAATATATATATATTTACATATATATATATGTAAATATACATTTTTATTCACATTTTGATACATTTACTGGTAGACTAAATCCTGGTCTATTTACCAATTCCCATAACCTGAATTTTTCTCAGTTATAGAACATTAAACTTAGCTGGCATGGTATTCTAAGAATGATATCAGAAAATTTATGGTGGTAATTAGTTCCTGCTTCACGGCAAATAGTTACACCTTACAATGACTTAGGAAGAAAATTATTCAAACTATTTTATAGTCTATTGTACCTAAATTTTATGCTACTTAAATTCTTAACAATCCTGATATGTCCAAATGTAGATACCAACAGAAGACAATTTTACTTGTGAAGAGAAATTGTCTTGTAATGTGAACACACAGGCACTCACATAGGCCAACACAAGTATGTGATACCTAACACAGGTCCTCTCACAAGGTACTAACACACAGGTGCTCATACCTGCACTACCTTATACCAGAAATCATATACTGACACTCACATACAGATAGCTATGAAGATGGGGGTTTCTGTCCAACCTGGTCCCGCAGCAGTTTGGTTTCAAATAAACAAATAGGGGCTTATATTAATTATAAACTGCTTTCCTGATGGCTCAGGCTAATTATTGGCTAGCTCTCTCTTAATTATTAACTCATTTCTATTAAACTATGTATTGTCATGAGGCTGGGGCTGACCCATAATACTCCAGCAAGTTACTCCTTTGGCAGCTACATGGTATCTCTCTCTGCCAACTGCTCCCTTTCTTTCCTCCTCCCAGAATTCTTCTAGTCTGGTAGCCCTTGCCTATACTTCCTGCCTGGCTACTGAACTATCATAATTTATTCATCAGCCAATAAGAGAAATATTCACAGCATACAGTAGGAATCCCCCAACACAATTATAAATAGGTGATGCCACACACACACACACACACACACACACACACACACACACACACACACACACACACACACAAACACAGTCAGACATAAGCCCCCATACACAGTCCCTCCCACACAGGCCTTCACACACAGGTATTCACACATAAGCACCATCTCACCCATGCAATCACACAGCTATTAACCTAAAGGTAGTCACATATAAGCACTAGCCCACACAGGCAATCATACACACAGATACTATGTCACAGGCACCCACCCAGACTCTAATTCACAGTTATTCACACAAAGGCACTATCTCACAGAAGTAGACATGCATAACTGTACTGTCATCAACACCCACTATAATTATATAACATATTCTAAATATCTCACTTTCTAAATGGAATCAGTTTCCACTTGTTACTTGAATAACAAGTTCAAATCTACTAATTTCTCAACTAAAAGATATTTCAATAATGCTAATAATGGTAGATTTTTCGATATGTGCTAAAAACTGTTTGTATGGCCATGGCATTAGTTATTTCATCATGCCAACATGTTAGAATAGACAGCATTCTGCTTAATTTAAAGCACATACTACCCTTGAGGAATTAATACTGATTCAGATAATTAAGCATAAATTTTGTATTATCACACAATAATTTACTGAATATACAAACTAGAAACAACACATAGAAATGTGAACATTATTTACATAATAATTTTCATAACAAACTCCTTATGAGAAATGAAAATAATACAATTTCAAAAGTTCCATCTCAGCAAGTGGTCGGTGAGGCAGGCAGATAAATCCAATCCTGTTTTTTGCCATGCTGTGAGAAGACTGCTGCCTTTTAATCACCCTGATGTTCTATATGTAAATTCCATCAAACAAGAAGTTTGGTAAATGTTATATTACAAAACTGCAGGGAGTGAGGCTATTTATAAACATCAATTAAAAGATATACTGTAGTCAAAACTCATTAATTATATTGGACTAATCTGGCTATAATTATCTCTCATATATACTAAATAACTTCCTTATTTTTATAGGAAGATGGAAAGTATTCCAATGGCCAGATGTCTGGTTCTAGTTTTGAGTTTATGCAAGGTCACTGGACAGCTAGCTTCTCAGTGACAATCCAACCAAGGCTCCTCATTAAGCAGTGCAGGGAGAAAGACATGCACTTAGAGCCTTCTCCAAGTAAGCTATGTAGAATGCAGAGAGACAAACACCCAGAAAAATACATCTACATATATTTAAATGTTTCAATTATAATGACTCCTAAACCTGACATTTAATATGACTCTCAGTTAAGAACAGAAAATTTTTTCATTTTTAAATAAATATCAAAAAATTACAATATGTATTGTTTTACTAGCTCTTTTTACTTTTTTTTAAATGTCCCTTTTCTGGTGAATTTCAGGTATATGCTATCATTTTCCCCATTTCAATCCTTTTTACTTATCTTTTCAAATTTCATAAGCTTCTATCATTTATCTTTATATAGTGTTTCATGGCTAACTGATTATCTCTTAAATACAAAACATAAGTGTTTCCTTGCTTTTTGTTTCTTTTCCCTCTAGTAAGGTTGTACTTACTAAAGACTAGAGATTCCATTTATATTTCTCATATTCCACTATTTCTCAAGACCTTCCTGGGACAGACAAAATCCCCAAGAGTTACTCTCTGAAATAATACATAGTGTTGTGGCTATTGGAGCACAGGAGGACACAAACTAGAATATCCATACTACCAGCATTGGTGTGTGACTACCCCTGGTCTAATGGGCGTTTTTCTTTTCTGGGGTTGGTTTTTTTCCAACTAACCATGCTAATTTCCCTTCTGTGCCTTCAAGAATAAATTCTCACATTTAGTTTCATGCTTTACATCTCCCTTCCCCTAAAGCTCAGAGTCAGTGGACAGAAGGGACGGAAGCTGCTTTGAAAAGAGGAAATATGGCATCCTACCAGGGAGACAGACAACACCAAATATCACAGGGCTAGACACCATAATTATCCTTATCATTCCCCATGACCAGAGGCAATGACAAGAGGAAACAAACTCCTTCAAAGAGGATGGCATCATGTTGGATACAAGGAGTTACTACAAAAGATACTTGTGAGGCTATGATTTATTCATGGTGACCTGACCGTCAGCATTTCAAAAAGAAATTACCTAATTAAAAAAAAAAAAAAAAAACTACTGCAAAGCTCACAAGAAATGTGAAATCAACATTCCAAGGTGTTTAATTTAGATGAGCAGCTTTATTGTAAAGAGTTGATTATTTAGAGCACATGAAGGGTTTGGTGGCAGAGAACTAACTCTGCAACTCAGAGTGTTCAGTATTCATGAATACATGAAATGAGTCCTGTCATATCTGTCATCTGATTAGGAGAAATTTAATGATTCAGGTCTTTGTAATGTTTGTTGTTTTGTTATAGCTGGCATGTAGATTGAATGGCAGGTGACATTTCAGGAGATTAAATTAAGGTAAGAAATTAACCAAATTAACATATTGCTTTTCTAAAGTATAATGATAATTTGCATATAGAGTACAATCGAGTCTATAAATACAAAATGAACTTTACTGAAGAACACAATGAATACCATCAGTTATATATTATTATAAATATGCATAAACTAAACATTGCCAATATTCTCAACTCCAGGTTGATTTATGATAAACTTTGGCTGGAAGGACAACCTCAAAGACTGGAATATTAAGCATCCTGCACGGAGAGAATGTCTGACTTCAATTTGACCTAGACAACAGAGGTAAACACCCATGACACAAGTTTTCCTACCTGGACCTGAAAAGGGCTCTTAAAGTTATTACACTGTAAGGAAAGCCCAAGGCAGAAGACAGGGACCTTAAAACAAATTTACCCAAAGCATAGGTTACTTGAAATATAAAAGAATGAGAACCAATGTTAAAAACGAACTCAGTGCAATAGCTCTAAAATGTTTTATGTAGAATAATTGAGATTTGAAGTATAAGAGATCCTTTTATCTACATCCATCTATCTACTTATCACCATCATCTGTATATCTCTTATCTTTCATCTGTTTTTCTCCATTTATTATCTATATAGTATCTATCTCCTTTATTATATATCTCATCTATCTATCATCTATCTGTCTACCTATCAACATCATCATCATCAACTATATATATCTATTATCTAGCTATGTATCATCTATCTGTCTGTCTCCATTTGCTATCTATGTATTATCTATCTACTTTATGTTACAAATCTCATCTATGTATCTATCACCATCATCTTTATCAATATATCTTATTATCTATCTATATGAAATCTACCTGTCTTTCTCCATTTGTTTATATATTTTCTATTTCCTTTATTATCTATCTCTCATCTGTCTCTATCCTTCTATCTATCTATGATCTGTAGTCCAAGCAATTTGCTTTCTTAGATGGCAGTGTTATTTTTTAGTTTGAGTAGTTAACTGTACCTTTCTGGGGTGAAGCAATCACAGAGAATACTTCACAGAAGAGTCTGCTGCTTTCCAGTAAATCATTATTCACAAAAGAGTCAAAAGATATACTTTCTCAACACTTACTTAACAGTAGTAATGTCCTAGATTGTCTTTGACAACAAAAACAGCCAATCAGGGTTCCTGTGCCTGCTATAGATTAAAAAATGGCTAGTTTGTTATGGAAATGTGTGTGAAATATATTTTATTGAACTAATCTACATATAAAATTATCAACTCATAGCAATAGTTACTCTATTCGACAGTTAAAGTAAAGATAGTTCTATATGACAGCAAGTAGCAAATAACAAGAGTTATGGGAAAATTGATATCCCAAGAGACAGATTGCATTTGAGGAATCAGCCATCACCGGTTTCAACAAATACTGTTAAGCAGAATAAATTCAGCATATGCCTAAGTGGATAGTGAACTTTTTCATTCGGAAGACAAAAAGGGAAATATCAACATATGGTGCACATCTGAGTAAATATGGAGATTTCAAATTTGCTGGGGTTGAACAGCAATATGTCATTCGGCATCTTAGCTTCTCTGACGGTGGCATTTCTGAAATGATAGGCTTAGAATATTTTATAATAGTAACAAGATATTTGAAGAGATATTCCCAGCCTTTCTGTAGAAAGATTTCTTCCTGAGTTTGAATTTAAGGACTTATTCTAAATTAAATAAAAAGCATTGACCGGGATTTAGGCTGACTTCAGGCATCCAGATGGCCTCGGCAGTACATGGCTCTTCATCTGGCTAAAGATCAAGCTTGCCTTCTGCTTCCTGCACTGTAGCTAAGCTAGCCCTTGATGACAACTAATGACCCTCCACTCTAATGATTCCTCACCAGGCTCCCCTTTGTCCCTCTGCTGCCTTGACTCACAGGGCTTTACAGGAAGAAACATCCTTCCAAGAATACTGTAAAAATAGTCTTGATTTTTTTTTCCCTCAGAGAAATGCTACAGTGTTTTACCTAATGCCACTGTTTTTCTGAATAAATTTGTACAAGCCAAATTTTCTTGACAGTACTTTTGAAATCTACATTTTCCTTGAGTCAGACTTTATTTGCAAGAAATGTTTTAAAAATTAGTTTACATTTAGCTGTTACAGGTTGGCGTTATAACTATATATATGTGCTCGCGAAAACACACAAACAGTTACACACACACACACACACACACACACACACACACACACACACACACACACACATATATATATATATATATATATATATCAGGCTTATCTATTGCTCTAGTGCCCATACCAGAAAATCCTACCTCCAATCACTGTCTGATGCTATAGAGTAGGAAGTGTTGTCAGTTTATGCTTATAAAAGAAACTGCAGAGAACCAATGTATGGGTGGAGTGAGTCATTCAAATTGTCCATTCAGTATAAGGTGAGTCTGTAAGATTCTGTAAATAGTCAAATCCAACTTCTCCTGCTGTTGACCACAAAACTGATGATTTTTGTTTGTTTGTTTTTGTTTTAATTATTTTTTTTAACTAACTGTGTTTTCTTTACAAAATAAAGATGCATAGATGTAGGAAGCTAGACTGGAGTGGGGAGAACTAGCAACTGTTCAAAACTAGTGATTTGTTCTACCAGGATATTCAAGTTCTTTTAATGGTAAACCACCTGTGAAATTCACTTAATTTGGAAACAAAACATCATTTTTTTTTTGAGGACTGGAGTGGAACACAGATACCTTTGAAGATATTGGTTTTTTCCATCTCATAAACTTCCACCCAATGCTTAGCAAGTAAATCCGAACAAGGAAAATACCTCCTTCATTTTTTGTTTTTAGCATCAAATACTCCCTGCACCCTTCCTGTACCCTGCCTATTTTTTTTGCTCTTGTCATTTATAAAATATTTAAGCATAATCTGTACCATTTAAAAACTGATGAAATGCTGACAATTACAAACAATAGATGACTGATTTATGTGAGGACTCCTTATGTTGTTTCATTCATATATGCTTTTCAGATATACACTACATAGTATTTTTATTTTTTTTATAAATCATGCATATACTTTTTATATTGGGGAGGGTCATCGCATGAGAGGAAGAGTAGATATTATCACAAAAATATCATTATACTTGAAAATAACTTGAATAAACATGTGATAGGAGAAGACCAATAAAAGACTGGATAATCTAATCACAAAATTGGATTACACAGTAAAAAAAAATAACAATAAAACAAAGAAGATCAAAATACGAAAAGTAAAATAAATAAAGTTGTTATGTCAAAAAGAACTAAAAAAGAAATAATGTACACACACACACACACACACACACACACACACACACACACACACACACAATTGTAGTCCTTATTGTGCTGTCTTGGGGCAGGGGCCTGCCCTGGAGTGTGGTTGGTACTCCCAGTGTTACTCCATGGGAAAAACTGACACTCCTTTCCTCCTTTCAATTTCCACTTCTCAGTGCTGGGATTAAGTCTGATTTTAACCAGTTCTGATTTTATGCATGCTGTCTCATTCTCTGTGAGGGGGGATGGAAAATGATATAATCAAAATATTGAGTAAGAATAAAAATTTAAATAATTTTCAATGCACAGTAGGAAGGGAGGTAAGCTTATTCCCAGAACTGTTAAAACAGTTACTTAAAATAAAAGAATCCTCCCGAGTAAAACTGCAAATCTAATATGCACTAATTTACAATCTCTTCATTTCTTTGGTTTATGTGCCTATATAGAGCTGCTGTTTATTCAGGAGTAAATCTTCCTCAGACTTCAACCAAGCAACTATCTCCAAATAGTTCCTTAGAGTTCAGGCTGAATAAAAAGAAAAAGTGAACTGCTTTAAGGAGGATTAACAACCACAACCCAAGAAGCCTAATTATGCCTTCCCAGGGCATCATCAGAGCTGAGGGAAAACATTAATAATCATTCCACAATAAGGAAATGAACAACATATCTAGTCACAAGCTTGCAGGGGATGGAGGGCAACAGAAATGAATCAAAACAATGATTAGTCAGAGGAAATCTGAAGATCCGTTCTTCAAGGCCATTATCATGTGTCAGAAGAAAGTCCAGACGGTAGATTTCTCATATAAAAATGGATACCAAGTTGTGAATGGTAAGAAGTGATGTGTCCTCTGATGGTGTGGGTAGAACGGCCCAACAGACTGGGAAGTCGAAGTTTTCATCTTCAGCTACTGGCAGTGCTGAACTGAGGAGTGATTGGATCACAAAGCTGCCACAATCACGCATAAATTAAACCATTAACAAATTCAAGCTTGAAAGGATGAGAGAAACTAGAGAGCAGAAAGGGACAGTTTTTAATTCACTGCAATGCATAGTCATTGAAAAATTCTGCGAGACTGGAAAAGTAGGTCACTGTCAGTGCATCTCTGAAGGATATGATATATCTTCTTTCTAGTCCTTTTTATTTTTCTATTCCAATATAAACTAAGCTTTTTTCTATCTATCTCAAGATCCATGTCATGCTATTTTTGACTCACCTCAGTCTCCACAGCAAGGCTGCCTGGTGACCATGGTATGAAACCTATGAAATTGTGACTGGAAAGAATGTTCACCATTTTAGATTATTTCAAGGATGTTTAACTGAAACGAACACACACACACACACACACACACACACACACACACACACACACACACACACACACACACACACACACACCTGTTTGAAAATAAGGGTTGTGCAATAGACTTTTGACTGATACCAGATAGATCATAAGAGAACAAGAGATCTTGAAAGCATGTGTGAGTAAGGAGGACACAGTTTGACAGGACAGCAGAAAGGAAATTACAGAAGAAGGTACTGGAGCAAGGTAGAGAAAGGAATGGAGAGAACAACCAAAGAGCCACAGTGAAATCCAGTTCTTTGTAAGTGGAAAACAAAAAGTACTGTTTGTTAATTTTTAAAGAAAGGAAAGAAAGAACAAGAACTGTGGCAGAAGGTTAGTGAATGAATATTTGTTGTGACAAAGAGGCTCTTTTTGTGAATATGTTACAAATATAAACAGGTTCGAGCATATGAATGAATCCTCATGAGTTACCACAGTATTGAGGTATTTTAATTTCTTTTTAAACATGCACGGTTTTATTTAAAACTTCACATAGTACTTTATAACACGGAACCTTTACTTTTATTATGTACCCACTTGTTATTAGCCACACATTTAAAGCCCAGTATATACCATACATTGCCAGATTTCAATGTGCTATAGTAAATAAATAATGCATCTTTCCTGACAGGTGAGACATAAAGAAATCAGTATACAAGAAAAAAAAAAAAACAATTGGATGTACAGTCACATATTTGAATGGATGAAGAAAAGTCAAAGGCAGAATACTAAAACAGAATTCATATGAAGGATATTTAAAATCACAGGATGTCTCTAAAAATTAATATCTGTGCAGGCTTCTGAAGAAGAATCAACCAGGACAGTGGATCATAGGACGAGGGAACACACCTACTCATGGAGCCCCTGAAATTGACATGTAATCCATGTAGTTTGGAAGGTCAGTCAGTGAACTCCAGAAGGCATAGCAATGCCAGCAGCAACCCACAAAGCAAGAAAGTCCAGATTTGAATTCACTGCAATGCATGACCATAGAAGAGCTTGAAACAAAAATCCAAGGGCATCAAAGGCTGTAGAATTTATATTTATTTTTTAAGTTAACTGTTCTATCATGTGAGGCTTACATTTGTGAACACCAAGCTGAAGAAGAAACCATTTTTTCAACAACCTAAAAATTGGCAGTAACATTTGCTGAGTAAATATGAAGCTGTAAGCCCAGAGAGGCTGCTGTCTTTGGGATGACATAGCCAATTTGCATCAAATGTCTTCTAAGGACATCTACAATCATACAAAAGTACACTAACTCCCTCTATTTTATTGGTAAGAAGATTGAAATAAAGAGGTTAATAATTTATCAAACCCATGCCAGTGTTTACAGAAGAGGTGACCATTTGAATCCCAGATACCTATTCCAAATTCTAGTTGTGTAGTTCATAAGCAAGTAATAAAGGGAAAGAAATAAAATTACATACGCCTGTGTATTTGAGGGACATTGTAGTTTGTCCACACCAAAATGGGACAAGTAAAAGTGTTATTTAGTTTACACTTTGAGGTCACAATCAATCCTCTGGGGAAGGCATGGCAGAAACTCAAGGCAGCTTCCCTGATAATGAGTTTAATGACTACCTTGTATGCCATTCTGGAGCTTTCATCCAGTAGCTGACAGATGAAGAAGCAGACACCCACAGCTAAACACTGAACTGAACTCTGGAATCCAGTTGCAGAGAGGGAGGAGTGATGAGCAAAGGGGTCAAGACCAGGCTGGAGAAACCCATAGAAACAGCTGAGCTGAACAATGGGGAGCTCATGGACCCCAGACTGATAGTAGGGAAACCAGCATAGGACTGTTCCAGACCCCATGAATGTCTGTTTGGAGGCCTGGTTAATCTATGGGGATACTGGTAGTGGATCAGTATTTATGCCTAGTATATAGATGGGTTTTGGGAGCCCCTTCCATATAGAGGGATAGTCTCTCAGCCTAGACACACTGGGGAGGGCCTTGACCCTGCTCCAAATTAAATGACAAACATTGAAGATACCCCATGCAAGGCCCTCATCCTCCATGGGGAGTAGAAAAGGAATGGGATAGGGGGTTGGTGTGGAGCAGGAGAGGAAGGGAGGGAGAGGGAACTAGGATTGACCTGTAAAACAAGCTTGTTTCTAATTTAAATTTCAAATTTCAAAAAAGAAAAAAGAAAAAGAAACTCAAGGCAGGAACCTGGAGGCAGAAACTGAAGCAATGACCATGGAGAAGTATCCACACTGGTGTGCCCTCTATAGTTTTCTCAGCAGGCCAACTGCCTAGAGTTTGCACCTCCCAAAATGGTTTGGGGTCTTTTGAAGTAATTATCAATTAAGAAAGAGCCTCAAGGTCATGGATGGCCTCAGAAGGCCATCCATGGAGGCACTTCCTCAACTGAGGCATTCTCTGGCCAGGTTGGCTATACTTGTGCTAAATCGCATAAAACCAGGCAGCTCATCTGGTACACTGACATTTCCACCTGTAATCTAGATCTATACTGTTTTGGGGTTTCCTTCTCAGAAAACCACATAAGAAAATTAGTTTATGTCATTTATGCACTCAGGGTAATGGTGATGATTGCCAGGGCACAGCTGTCACATTTTCTGGGGGTGGATGGGGAGAAACACCAAGAACTAAGTTAGAACCCTGAGTTCCTGAAAGGTGGAAAGTGGATAAGCCACCAAGATAAGGCAGAGGGATTTCTGTGCATGAGATGTTAGCAAGTGTCCTGTGCCTGTCTGAGAAAAAAAAAAAAAAAAAAAAAAAAGAGAGACCAAGACTTAGAAATCCAGCAGTAAAGATCATGAGAAATGGACTGTTTAAAACATTTTAGCAAAGAATATTTGACAGGGAGATCAACTCAAAATAGACTAAAGAAAAAGGTCGCTCTGAAAGAGCAGAGAATGATACTATTTGGGAAGGAAAAAGTGTAACCCTTGCTATAATGATTAAACCACTGCTAATTTAAAACATCCTAAAAGACTGTCAGAAGATGGTAACTTTTGCCTTCCAGGATGGTGGCAGTATTTGCCAGGCCTTTGCAATACTGCTTTTTGACATTGTCGATGAGGAGCAGGTATGACTAAATTTGATGTTTTATCATAAAGAGCAAGCAAAATAATGGTGGCTGTTTCCCCTTTAGAACCATATTTTGACATTTTTCTGCAATATGAAGGGTCTCTTGTGAGTTCCATAGTCTAAAACAATGTCTTAAAGGAGACCAGTGTCATATATATTCTATACAAAATTATACATATTATTATTATTATATATATGTACATGCTGTGCCTTAGGGTACACACAGAGCAACATACAGTTGAATATAGCACAGAGGTTTAAAGCTCATACTATATGTAATAATTCAGGGTGTCTGAAAGACCTGGTCCTAGGTATATCTCACTAAAACAAAAATAATCACAGTAATTGTTTTCAAAAAGGGGACATAGACTATACACAAACAGGAAAAAAAACGTGTACATGAAAACCCAGATAGATATCCTATGGAATTTGTGTTTTCACTTTTGTTAACTTGACCAGCATTATATTTTGTATTAACACAGGCTCAGGTTTTTTAACAATAAAGGAATCTTATAGTGAAAGCTAATACCTTTAACAGGTCAGTTTACAACAGAGTTTAAATCGTTGTATAGTAGGAGTTTTGTTCTATAAACAGTGATATGTGAAGAAAGTTAATAAGGAATAGAGCCTCTGAAAGGATTTAGCTTTAGAAAACACTGAGTCTTGGGATATATCCATCAGTGTAGAGAGAAATGTTAGAATCATTTCTCATCATATGACATGAAAACAGACGCCAATTATTTTCATTTTGTGTCACAGTTATGAGTCTGGATGTTGGTTCTGTTCATTAAATTCTGTGTCTGTTGTCTTCTCACTGTATCTCATTGCCATACAGCATGGCATCTTTGCTTTTAAAACCTTTCACATTATTCCCAGCACAAGGAGGGCTGGGATTTGAAGAACTAGTCCTTGACACTACATTCTCTCTAGATCTTCCCATGGCATACCAAAGTTCTGTTAGAAGTATTAAAAGAATCCCTATTTGTAGGGAAAATTGTTCTATCCTAAATTTATTCTAGAAGACCAAATGGTTATAAAATTGACAAGATTTATCTTTCTATGGAAACTCACCAAATACAAGCAGTGTCAGCTTGCAAAACACTGTTTATTATGTAATAGAGGACACTGAGCATGAAAAATAAAAGACGAATGATATTAGCCCTAAAATACTGCCATTTCGTCTGCACAGCTACAGACAAAGGAGAAGTCTAGCATGGTCCTAATGCAGTTTCAGATCTCAGGACAGAATGCCCGGGAAAGAGGTAACTGAATTTTTGAGCACAAATAAACTAACACAGTAGAGTATGAGGTTAATAAAAATGTAAAGTAAAATGCAATACTAGCTCAAAGGTTGAAAAATGTAAATATGCAGTTGTGAGTCTCCTTTTCTGATATCAATTGAACGACTTGTATTGTGTAGGGCAGTGGGTGAAAGGTAGAAAGTAGGAAGCCTACCCAAGGTAAGGGGGATAAGAATTTATAGAAATACTCTATAATTTTTCCATGAACCTAAAAGGCAAATTTTAATGAAGATATTTTATAGGTTTAATGTAAAATTTCATTTTGCAAAAGATGGAAATAATAATGAAGCAACGTAATTTTAGGTAAAGTAGATTTTAGTAGAGTTAATATTAATGGAAATCAAAACTATAATTCTTAGTCTCAGTTGTCAGATCTTCAGGGGGAAATACTTTTCCTCCTGTGTCCCAATGCTTTTCCTGTGCAGGAAACAAAGAAGATGGGATTTTTATGAGAATCACTCTTGTCCTATGCTAGTTCCATTATTCAACACAGTTGGAACTGAAGCCATGAGAAACATGTTATACAATACCATATATATGTATATGTTACATACATATGGACTCTGTTTTCTCTGTTTTTCTATGGTGTATGAACAATTTTATTTTATTGATTACTCAATGAATAGAGTAATCATTTTTATAGAACTATATTTTCAAGTTCAAATTTCTCTCAATTATGATTGCTGATAATCTCCATTTCTAGATAAAATAAATGATATAAATTTATCATATGTATGCTGTAGTTTGCCTCTATTCCTACTTTATATTTCAGTATGTTGAAAAATTTCTATTGCTACAATGTCATGCTGTAAATTTACAAGCTTCTTCATTTTTGTGTGAACCATCAGTAACAATGTTTCAAGGTAATATTCATTTTCAGATCCTGAATATAGTCACATGAAACTATAAGAAGCAGAATTCTCAGCCATGCCCTAGTTTTATTGATTTTCCACAGGCCTTCCACAAATCTCTTGATTTCTGTCCCAATTTTCTCACCTGTCAAATTTGAACGATATCTATAAACTCACAGAATATGTAGATTACCAACAGGGTTTTAAACTTCCTGCAGATTATTATTTATCTTAAATACCCATTGTGCTTTAAATAACAATTAGGAGCTTAAAAATCACATTTTCCTTATTTTGCTGAATCATTAATTGCATTTCATTGTCCAAATACTCATGTACAAAAGGAAATTTCTCTCAGGAGTCTTCTCTCAGGACACTTCTGTGTCAATAAGCAAAGATATAACCACAAAAGTGTCACCCAAATCACTGGAATGTAAATGATCATGGCACCTGTAAATATATACCTATAAATGGCTGATTTAGAGTACAAAATTAACATACTTGATAATTTGAAGGATATGTAATCATGTACTGACTTGATGTAGAATATAAATTTTATTTTTATTTTTCAAAATGACAATTGAGTCATTTGGAAAAGCAGATGACACTAGTATTTAGTGACTTTAATTAAGTGGCAGAAAGTTTTATACCTCAGTGGTAATACATGTTATTCTTTTTGATAGGAATGGTATGTTTATCAAAGTTTATTTATAAAGAATAACCAAAACCATAGTAAAAATAGAAGTTCCCAAGTTAAGAATAATTCCAAAATATATTAATAACATACTAAATTGTTTCCATTCCACAGGGAAGGATGGTAATATTTCCATCTCAAATCATCATGACTTGCTAGTAAATTAAATTATTTAAAGCCAAAAAGTGAGTTTGTGGCGCAGAAAGGAAAAAAAAGTGTTACTCTAATTTATATGGTATCACTCTGTCTTTAAAGTAATGTGTTCATCTAGAATAATATACTTAGGTAACGAGTTTATATACCTTTATATTTTATAGTTCAGAGAAGATTATTATATTCAAATTAACATATACTTTTATTAGATTTATAAATATAGTATATATAAATATAGATTTATAAATATGAAGTCTTCAGATTATTGGTTGAATCAAGTTTTGTACTCTTAATCTACCATCTCTGAGTACCCAAGTGAACATACTACTTTTCATCTCTTCCCACCTGTGTCAATTAGATAATTGTGCTTGATTTCCTTAATAAGACTATAAGCTATTCAATCTTCCTGCTCCCTCATGTTTCTCCAAGGAGAAAGACCAAAGATAAGAAGGGATAATGGGAGAGGGTAAAATAAAAGTCTGTTATACAAATAGTACAGTCACAGTGAGAAAATTCATTGCATTGTTTAGCTAGTATACACTAACACATTAGCTCCCTGTGCAATCTGACAGAAGAGGCTGTACACAAGGCTACTTAAACTATACATTCCCAATCAACACAATGTGAAACAACGTATACTATTGATTATGAAATATAAAAACAGGGTGGGGAGTGCTTTAATCTTCACTATTACACTGTTTAATTAATCTTGACCATGGATTTGGAATGTCTGTTTCAGAGAATTAATATAAGCTAGTACTGGCTGAAATAAGAAGAAATTTTTATTGGTACTTCAGATTATTACATAATACTATGTTTTTAATATATTCTAATTATACTCAGTGATTAAAAAACTAATAAAGAGAATGTGGGAAAGACAAAAATGCTTCTAAATCTAGGTTACAGCTGTTCCGTGTATAGGTATATGGCAGGTGAATTACAAAATAAAAATTATAACAATCCAGTACTAGTGTGAAATATGTCTCAAGAGGGCAATGAAGACTGAATTTCTTGAACTTGTGTTCCAGGGTAAATCAAAAGCTTGTGCTTGAAGTGAGTAAGCTAAGAACAGCAGGCAGCGTGAATGTAAAAGCTTGCATGAAGGAGAACACTACAACGAAGGAAAGCAGCAGACACTGCCATGGAAGAACCTGGATCAGGGTCGTTTCTAGTAGTGGATCAGTATTTATCCCTAGTACATGATGGACTTTGGGAAACCACTCCACATAGAGAGATACTCTCTCAGGCTAGACACACTGAGGAGGGCCTAGGCCCTGCTCCAAATGATATGACAGACTTTGAAGATTCCCCCATGGAAGGTCTTACCCTACCTGGGAAGCAGAAAAGGCATGGGATGGGGATTGGTGGGTAAGCAGGGGAGGAGGGAAGGGAGGGGGACTGGGATTGTCATGTAAAACAAACTTGTTTATAATTTAAATTTTAAAAAAAGGGAAGAAAAAAGGTGTCCCAAAGGAACAGTTCCCTTAATTGTCACCAAGAAATACCAAGACACCCAGACACCCAGATAACCCAGTCAGCTACAGAAAGAAGGAAAATAAAATATACAGAAGTAAGATTGATAAAATCCCAGGGAGGAAAAGTAGAGGGGTGAATTTAAGAAAAGCTGTCTAGCAACAAGGCAAGCTAAGGCCAGGCACTCATAACTAAGAATAAACCTCCATGAGTGATTTATTTGAGAGCTGGATGGCAAAAAAAAAGAAAGAAAAAAAAAGAAAAACCAAAGGAGTAAAAAGCATTTCAACAATAGAGAAGATTTCTTATATTATCTTCTTTTATAGCTATGAGTTATTGACAGACTATGGAAGAGAAAATATACTTTTTAAAATGATGATTTATATAGGATAGTAATGATTGTGTTTTTAAATTTCTAATGACCTAGTGGACTATCATACTTCACAGTTATTTAAAAAATAAATCTGATATTTTCTATTTCTCTTTCTATCTGTTTACTAAACTACCCGCATTGCTTTGTCTCATAGAAGAAGACCAAACATCCATTTTTTTATAACTCTTTAGTATTATTTTTATTAGGGGAAATCACAACCATTTATGAAATAATTCACTTCATTACATTATCATTTGATTTATATTTTACACAGAAAACTGGGGTGTTTCTGTAAAATAATGTGGAATTTTAACTTCTTTGGGGGAAAAAAGCAAATAAAAAAGAGCAAAGCTAACAATGTGTTGTACGGCATCTGGTCTGTGGACCTTTGGGTGTGGCTTCAGGTGGAGGGAAGTGGAAAGAGGAAAGAGAGGAGCTGGAGGCGGGGCTTTCCTCTTTCTGTTGGGTCAGTGGATCTGGTAGGAAGAGTGAGGAATGTTCCCGAGGTTCTTTATATTTTTTCTGTGTAATTGTCCCAATAAACACCCATTTATCATTTATCTTAGGTCTGGTGATATAATTACATCCTTGCCTTCCAAGGGCTCTGTGTCACTAAGCCTGTATCACTTGTCTCATCACACGGGTAGGTGCTGTGTTATCTCACATCAGCGTGTGAAAGTTGAAAAGAAGGATGGCCAAAGACTCTGAGAGAGACTAACTGCACGTACAATGTTTATTACAGCATCTTGTAATTGTTCTCTTGCTATATACTGCCAATAGCCTACTGACTGCCTGATTTATAAATTAAAATTTATCTTATGTGTATATGCATAGGGCACTGTGGGTTTAAGATATATGCCAGGAAATTTTAGAACATAAATTCCCTTGGACAGGACAAGAGCAAATATCCAATTATTACTACATAGTCAAACTACATCAAATTTTATTGTATGACATTTGATATTTAGGGAATATATACTTTTCCTCTGTAAGATACTCAGTTGAGTGAATATGTCAGTAGCAATAACAGTGTTTGTAATTTCCTTAAAATATGCCAATTACTACATAGCATAAAGGGACCTTATGGAAATAGAACACAAGGCCTGAACTCATGTCGTAGCTAGAGTCCTTCAAGGAATGCTTATTCATGTAATGTCCATGGCAGGAAATTGCTCATGACTCCTTCCCAAAATTTGTTCTGAATGAACACCCAATATCATTCTCTGAGCTCAACACACTTAATCTCCTGTTGTGACAATTACATTTGATTTCTTCTCTGTAATGGGGATGACAAGTTCATGTTGTCTAAACATTAAAACTGCAACCATTCTCAATTACAGGAACAAAAAGACTAAAGCATTTGTGTAAGGAAATGGGCATTTGCATTGCCTCATAACTCAGTGATGATATGCATTTGTCAAATAACAAAACATTTAATTCTAAAGAAAGCTTGGTGTATTCAGGATGTCCCACAGATACAGCTTGGTGGACAAAGAAAGTCCAATGTTAAGTCAGGTGTTGTTAATTGATCTAGTTATTTCTGTCTCTATAAGCTAAATTCGGTTGGTTACATGTATTGTTTGTTGTGTACACTGAAGTTACATTGCTATCTAGGTCACAGCTTTCATGGATGACTATCAGTTAATCACAAAAGAACTAGATTAATAGGAAACAGCTAGCAGTGGTACAGGAAAGGCTTCTTCATCAAGTTTGTCCAAGGAGTGTAAACTGTACCATTCTAATAATATTAGTTTTGCTTTTATATGCAAAGAACAGTCTGTCTTTGGATGATCTCTATGGAAAATGAAGATGATTCTATTTCAGTAAGAGTGATAAATGGACTAATATAATAAAGATGTACTTTATCATATTGATTAGGCATGTCTATGCTTCAAGAAACCCCCAGAATTTTGGTGACATAGAAAAAAATCGTGGCTGACCAAAATAAGGGGATAAAATTGAGAAGGAAAAAAAAAGTCAATTTCAAGCTTCAAAGATGATATTATAGGTAATGGAGGTTAAAATAAAATTGAAACTATAAAAGCAATTAAGGCTGGTCCTTTAAGGAGCAATGCGTGAAAGATCATGATAACCTCAAGTTGTTCATATTTGCATAGAAAAGGTCACTAGACATCACTGGAAATGTTAACACCGAACAAGAGAGTTCCTTGAAGAAGTATATGTCATTACTGGGGAGCCTGGCCTTCTTAGATTTACAATATATATATCTTGTAGGATATTATACAATTTTACAACCTTTTGAAGACAAATATGTTTAATTAACACTCATTGATTATTTCTACTAAGAAAAATCTTTGTTCAGAATACTTTAACACTGAGGAGTTTTTTCCCTCAAATTTGCCCTAAATCTCACCTTGTCTGGAACAAACCATGCAATACTGTGATCAGTTGCATTTCTTATTGATTTTGAGTGTGTGTGTGTGTGTGTGTGTGTGTGTGTGTGTGTGTGTGTGTGTGTGTGCATGTGTGAGTTTCAGAACATTACCAAATGTGAATAGGGACTAAGATAAAGTGTCCCTCTCTGTGTATTTTTCTCATTACAACTTCTTTTATAATGTAACAGGTTTGAAATACAATGACAGGCTAGGAAAGAACAGCCTGAGAATATATACTGTTGTGTTTTCATTAATTCCCCAAGAGCATTAAAAGAAAGAACTGCTAATTGAAAAATCTGACTCTAGATGGCTTGCAAAATGAAAGAACTCCATGTCAGTTTACAGAGCAAGTGATTCAAAGAGTTGGCTCATTGTCATCCTTCTAAAAGTTAATGATGTTTGACCCAGTCTACAGACATTTGTTTGAACAAATGCATACACAACTGCTAATTCTAATTCCTTTACCTAAAGAGCAATAGTATTCATCTGCTAAGGTTACACATCAGGAGACTAAATCAAATTGCTTGTTGAATTTCAAGAAGGAACATCTGCTTGGAGTACATCAAACAACACCAGATGTTGCTAAATCAAATAGCTATCAATCTTAGACTCATAATATCATTGCTGGTGTTCACTTTCAAAGTTTGTCTTCCAATGGACAAAGCATATACATTCTTTCTCCTGGATACTTGGATGAAGTAAACTTTGAGAGAACAAGAAGCCACATAACATTCAAAGCCAAGTTGTACTTTTCAGGACACAATGTTGTGTAGCAATTAAGGAAGCTGATGCATGAGGAAGTGACAAATACTTTATGTTTATTGGATTTACATTTATTGTTTCTCTTTGTTTAAATGTAGGTTTTTTGGGGAAAAGGATCTCTAAAGATGTTTTCACTTTCAAGATACTTTAATGCATCACTTAATGCTATGAAACATGACACACAGTATGTCTTAAAATTATCAAAGTATGATTCCACCAAATTTTTAACTCTTCTGTTAAACATATATATGGCAATGAAATTTGAAAGTATTGCATGCTAGTCAAGACAAGTTAAAAATAAAAATGTTTTTGCTTAAAATTTCTGTGATTTGTTTTAAATTCTTTTTACATATGTAAAGGTTTGACATATTTAATTTTTAGTTCATATTTTAAGATTATGTCTTGAAATTTTTATTTAAATATTTTTCGTTTTACAACCAACCCCAGTTTCCTCTCGCCCCCCTTCTCCTACCTTCCTTCCCCCACTTCCTTCCCACCCTCTCATCTACTCCTCAGAGGGGGGTAAGGCCTTCCTATTGGGAGTCAACAAAGTCTGACATACTAAGTTGAGGCAGAACCAAGCCTCTCCCTGCTTTATTAAGGGTGACCAAGCTATCCCACCATAGGGAATGGGCACCAAAAAGCTAGTTCATACAACCAGGGTAAGTCCTGGTCCCACTGCCAGTGGTCCCCCCAACAGATCAAGCAAAAAAAAAAAAACAAAAAAAAAAACTGTCACCCACATTCAGAGGGCCTATTTCAGTCACTTGCCAGTTCCCCAGGTGTCAGTCCAGTGTCAGTGAGCTCCCACTGACTCACATCAGTTGTCTCTGTGATTTTCCCTATTAGGATCTTGAGCCCCCTTTCTCAATATTATCTCATTATGAACTAGAGGCACAGTAAAAAAAAAATTAAACTTTTACTTAAGAGATACAATCCAATATGAATATGAAACACAGTATTATTACAAATGGATTTTAAATATATATATATATATATATATATATATATATATATATATATTCTGACCCAGATGTCATCAGTCATGCATTTCAGACCAAGTTTACAGTACAGCAAGGATTTCCTCCCATAGAACATGGCCAAAATCCAATCATGGAGGGATTGGTTAACGCCATAAACACCATAAAGTAGAATTACACCATTGTTGCCTAGCTATTTGGTACTCACTATTTCACAATGGCTTTAGAGATGTATGATTTACTCCACAACCACCTGTTTAGGCACGGTACAGCACCATGATAGCTACCAAACAGTGAACAGCTTCTAACCCATTTCCAGGTTGGTAACTTTACATTTTCATCTATGCTTGCATACTTTGCCAGCCTCTGGGGCTTCCCAGACCAAGAACTCATATGTAGGTATCATACACACTGATAATACTGATCCATTGCTCTAGGACCAGTAATATCATGGTGTGCAGTTTTGCTTTCGAACTCCCTGTCATGCTTTTAACTGGGCTACCAAATAGTAGCCTGTTGTGATTTTTCTCCTACTGCCTTTGCTTTCTCTGTCCCTCTTCCAAGCTCCTCCTTCTACTTCATCCTTCAACACTCTTCCTACTCCAACCTTTACAACCCCTTTCATAGACCCTTTTCACCCTCATTTAACCTTTGAGTTACTGTCTCTCCTGCCTTAAGGCACACTCTACATATCCCTGCAGTATACCCTTTCTATTTTCTTTTGTTCCAAATACTTCAATGCAGACATACAAAAATGAAGCTCTGGGGAAGTATCCACATGCTGAATAAGTATGAATAATTCATATTTGTAGGTCTGGATTATCTAACTCAATATAAGTTTGTTTCGTGGTTCCATTTACTTTAGTGCAGATAGTTTCTTAGCAAAGGTGACAATGTAAGCCCTAAGTGTATGTATTTATAGCCACACATAAAAGCTAGTACCAGCCTTAAACCAAGAAGGAACACTTTTCTGTAAATGGATGTAGGGAGCTGCAGAAAACCGCACCCAAAAGATGGCGCCGGTTTCTGCCTTCCGCCAGCCCGACGGCGAGCGCTCTCTGTGGTAAACAACTCCAAATAAGGCAAAGGTCATGTATCCTCTTAATTCTGCTTGGAGACAACCTATCTTGGCGCGCCACGTAGGGTTAGGTAATTGGTAGATGTAGACTATATCAAGCCCCGTCTCCCTCGGCCCGGGGCCGCCGCCATTATACATTGTACAAAGCAAAGAGGTTCCCGATTAAACTGTGTTTGAAGAAGATTCCTCGGTGTGGCGTCTTTCTTGCTGGTCAAGGGTGGACGCCGCAAGTGGTGGCCCGTACGGGGACGCTGCCACCGCCGCAAGTGATGGCCCGTACGGGGAATTCAGAACTTCTCACAGTTGGGGCGGCGCCGGTAAGTTCCCAAGGTAAGTGGAACTGTAAAGTCCGCGGTGAATGCGGAGATAGGTCTCCGGTAAAGGAGCACCGAGGTCCTCAGGAAAGAGGAGATAGGTCTCAGTAAAAGAGTACCAAAGCCCTCGGGGAAGAGGCAATAAAGTCTCCAGAAAGGAGCAACACTGTTCGCGACAAAAGCGAACCGAAAGTAAAAAACCTCGCTTCTGCTTTAATTTGCAGAGTGAGAGTAAGTTAATGGACCCCGCTATTATAGTGGTGATTTGGCTGCTTTTTAATATCGCAGTGTGGGCTTTTGTTTTCTGGTGGTGTTATCCTACTTACACACCTTCGGAGCGTGCTAATTAAGACAAAGCACAATGGGATCGTCACAATCACATCCAATTTTTCTGGCTCTTCAAGAGCTACTTCATTCTAACAATTTAAGGTTAACTAAAGCCACATTACAGAGGTTCCTAAGTGAATGCGACACCATTGCACCCTGGTTTGCAGCCTCGGGCAATCTCACTGTGGATAGTTGGGATAAATTAGGGAAAAACCTAGATTTTGCCTGGGAGCAAGGAACGTTGAAGCCGAGTGTTTGCCCGGTTTGGCGTCTGGTGCGCAGCTGTCTAGAGGACAAAGGGGGAAATAAGAAAGCTATAGCAAATGGACAGGCTGCCCTTGAAATGCTCCAAGAAGAAAGGTC
Source organism: Cricetulus griseus (assembly GCF_003668045.3). Lineage (NCBI taxonomy): Eukaryota > Metazoa > Chordata > Mammalia > Rodentia > Cricetidae > Cricetulus > Cricetulus griseus. Next base: position 26,677,237 of record NC_048597.1, on the reverse strand, counting down.
AGAACAGTCAGAAAGTGAGAGAACAAAGGAGAAACAGAAAAGGGATAAGAAGCGAGTCTATCCTTCTCTAGGAAGGTTGAGGAAGGAATTAAAAGAACCAGGAGAGGATTCAGAATCAGAGGAGGATATATGTGAGGATGAGGACATCATGGAGGAAGAGGAGGAAGAGATTATTGAGCTCATGGAAAAACATTCATTAAAAGTATCAGAAAAACAGCGTCCTAAAATGGCGACTGTAAAACAAGGGCACCGCCCTACCGCTCCTCCCCCCTACTGCTCGAAAGAGGAAGTAGGAGGTCCTGGTTGCTCCACCTTCTGTCCGGAAGTGTGGCGTACGGTTCGCACTGAGTTTCGGGTTACTCAACCACTGGCTTATCCAGTTTTTACAGACGGTAACCAACAGAGATATCATGAACCAATTGACTTTAAAATTGTCAAAGCTCTGGCAGAATCGGTACGCACCTATGGGGTGATGGCAGCTTTTACAATTGCTCAGGTAGAAGCGCTTGGTCGCTACTGTATGACACCCAGTGATTGGACAAATTTGGTAAGAGCTTGCTTATCACCAGGACAATATTTGGATTGGAGAGCTTTTCAAATTGAGTTTGCCAATGATCAAGGTGCGATTAATCGCGCAGCTGGTGATCAATATTGGGATGTGGACATGCTTCTTGGTCAAGGACGTTTTGCACAGCAACAAACAGGATATCCTCCTCAAGTGTATGATCAGATTAATCAAATAGCCATTAGGGCTTGGAGGTCTCTGCCTAACAAAGGTGAGGTCAGTGGAAATCTTACAAAGATATTACAAGGTCCTATGGAACCCTTTTCAGACTTTGTGACAAGAATGGTAGAAGCTACAGGAAGAGTGTTTGGGGATCCAGATACTGCTATGCCTTTGATCAAACAGCTAAAGGAAATAAATAGATGCAAGTCATGGGGACTGTACAGCGTGGTTTACCATTGCTGTCAGCCCTACCCAATCATGAAGAACCTGATTTGTGATGTGTGCAGGATAATGTTAGGTTTGCTTTTACTTTACCTTCTATTCTCCATACCATTATATGAATGGGTGGTTTTACCCCAAGGTATAGTCAATAGCCCCACTATGTGTCAGCTTTTTGTGTGTCATGTTATTGCTCCTATTAGAGAGAAATACCCTGCTGTGAGATGTGTTCACTATATGGATGACATTCTCTTAACTAGTAAGGAGTTGAAATTGCTACACTTAGCATATGGAGATTACATTGGATATTCAATCTACCCTTAATGCTCAATTGAAAGGTGGCATTATGGTTTTGAATCAACACATTGATCTATTGCAGAAACAATTGGATACTTTATGGTAACTGGCACAGTTGGGATGTAAATGGAGAATGCCTGGTTTGTGTTCTAAACAACCTTCATAGTATCTTCTAGGCAACTGGTCTGGGGATTTTGACAAGCTGATGCAGGAGCTGAGACTCTCCATAGTACATGTAAATTCCACCAGGGTCGACATCTTGGTTACGGAAGGACTGTCTGCGTGGATCACTCAAGCCATGAATCATCTGAAAGAATGGGCGGGAATGGGTGCCCTGGGAGGAATGCTTATCCTAGTTAGTTTCATAGCCTTATGGTGTATCTGCAGGATGAGGATCACACAGCAGAGAAGTAATACCATGATTGCACAAGCCTTTAGTTTAGTTAAGAAATGGGCTGGAGTAGGGGTTATGTTTTCCATGATGCTATTAGCCATTTTTGTTTGCTTGTGGTGCCTATTCAGGATCAGGAAGTCGCAAAAATCCCAAGCTACTATGTTTGTACAGGCCTTTGCTGCTGTGGAAGCAGGACAGTCCCCTCAAACATGGTTATCCATGCTGACAGACAAATAGATGTCTGTCTCGCCCTTGCTGAGTGAGTAATGCGTATCTAAATCAGTCATGCTCAATGACGGGCACCTACCCTCATGCTGAGCGAATAAGCATACATGTGTTCCCTTCAACCTAAGACATGAGCCTGTGAGGGCGACACAGTGACTCTTTGATGGGTAAGATAGGGACACTGGGGTTAAACCTAAGACAGAGATGACTAAAATCTGACAACAGATAGATACTGCTACTCCTATAATATTAAAACAAAAAGGGGGAACTGTAGGGAGCTGCAGAAAACCGCACCCAAAAGATGGCGCCGGTTTCCGCCTTCCGCCAGCCCGACGGCGAGCGCTCTCTGTGGTAAACAACTCCAAATAAGGCAAAGGTCATGTATCCTCTTAATTCTGCTTGGAGACAACCTATCCTGGCGCGCCACGTAGGGTTAGGTGATTGGTAGATGTAGACTATATCAAGCCCCGTCTCCCTCGGCCCGGGGCCGCCGCCATTATACATTGTACAAAGCAAAGAGGTTCCCGATTAAACTGTGTTTGAAGAAGATTCCTCGGTGTGGTGTCTTTCTTGCTGGTCAAGGGTGGACGCCACAAATGGAGGCAAATGCAAATGCCCATGGCTCTTCAAATCTTGGGAATAAAAGATAGTTGAAGACTTGGCTCTAGACAAATGCTCTTTACCATGCTTTTTTATTCTCTATTATTTTAATATCTAATATGTGGGAAAATTGATAGATGGTGATATGCTAGTATGAAATTTCTTCTGCTTCTTTTCTTAAATGTATTATAGGTGGCACACACCTTTAGTCCCAGCACTTGAGAGGCAGAGACAGGTGGATCTCTGAGTTGGAAACCAGCCTATACTACTGAGTGAGTCCCAGGACACTCAGGGCTACACAGGGAAACCTTGTCTCAAGCACACCTACCCTCTCCCAGAAAAAATGAACATTTCAGAAAATGGTTGGGAAGAAGTTAAGAGCCCATGGGTGGGCGGAGGGGCTGCAAATTATCTTTTGAGCATGTGATGGCCCTGTCAATTGTAGACTCCCAGCAGCCATGCATACTGGCACTGGTTCTACTGAGGTCTGGCCATACTACCTGCCAGGGCAATTGGGGAAAAAGAAACACTGGGCTATACACTGGTGATCTTTGGGTAACAGACAGATTGTGGGAAAGCATGGGGCATGGCACCCACAGGTGGGTTCAACCGGTTCTGAGAGTTTCAAACAGCAAATCATGCAAAAACTGTCACTGGGATACTTAGCAGCACCAAAACTAAATAATAGGGAAGGATTCTTATAGGCAGGAGGAGCTCCTGATAGAAGATTTGTGTGTGTGTGTGTGTGTGTGTGTGTGTGTGTGTATGTGTAGGGGTCAGAAAACAAAGTGGGCATTCATGAAATTGTGAAATAACAAAATATGCATATTACAAATGCATTATTCACATTGAATCTTTGAGTCTGCCATCTGATAGACTGCTAAGTTTAGAAAACTAACATTAAATAATGTGTAGTCTTCACAGAAATTTCAAATCTAAATACCTGAATCATGGGACCACAATTAAGATAGCCCATGTGGCAATAATTTTTCTTAATCAACCCAGATAGATTTTGTTAAGTCTCTTCATTGAATCATGACTTAAAATATTTAGGTTCTTTCTCATAGTAGCTTAAAGTGCAGATACTTGTTTATACTCAGAGAAGTAGGCTATATTCAGTATACTGAGTAGTCAAACAAATCAAACAATCAAACAATAACAACAAAACACTTGATTTAGCAGAGTACCAATGTCTTTCAGTAAAGAAAAAACAAACAAAATGGAACCAGTAAAATGACAGATGGGAGAACAATCTTATCCCATCTTTCTGACATTCCATAAATACTTAGGTATTCCATAAGCAACCAGAAATTTAAATCTAAATTCATTATCAAATTATCAAATTAAGAAAAGCAAACCATCCTTCTGCCACAATTATTATACTGTGAAAGTAAATTTAACTACTCTACCCACTAATGACAAGTTTCAAGTGCTGGGCGGGCAGAGAATGCTTTTGCCACATCAAATAGAACATTATTTACTTTCATAGCATTATAAATGATGATGAAGGCTCTTCTTCTAATTAAAAGTGCTTTGTGTTTTTTTTTTTTTTTAAGATAATGAGTTTCCACCTCCCCTTTTGCAAAAGCAAGTGCTCAAGTGCACTAAACTCTAAAGCTGTGTAGGTTCTTTAACCATCAGCTTGTTGCCTTTGTTGAAAATTGATTTAATTTTGTATATGAAAACTTGGCTGATATTTCACAAAACACGAGAGAATAGGCCCCTTGTAAGCTTGAGCATTCTCCCAATATCCTAGTCCCCATGAAAGAATCAATAAAATTTAAAGAAAGAAGTCCTTTATTTTGAACTTCAAAAGTTCCCTAGGATATCTTAACTTTTACAAATATTCATTAAATGTCATAGCACATGTGTGCTATCATTAGTATGATTTTACTGGTACTTTCTTTTAGTTGAGAACACACCATCAACATATTTAACTGTAATATGATTTATTATTGGGAAAGCAATATTAGAAAATTTAAAGACCAGTCATGTTTCTCCTAAGAAAGTGATTAATTTTTTTTCTGAGATGCTTATTTATACATACTGATAAGTAATCTTCATAATAATGACAATTCATATTACTCAAATATGTTCTTCATGAAATGTGTATGATCTTTACAAACTCAATACTTTATATATAATATCTCCACAAAAGATGTTCAAGTTTGAAAATCACCTTCTTTATATTCATATCCAAAATATGTTGTAAAAATATTAATTTGCAGAAAATTATATTTAAAACATATGATGATAAAATAGAGTTGAGAATGCATGGCATCCTAAGAATATACTGAATTATAAAGGTTTGTAAGGCTGTATCTGATAGAAGAGTTTCAAGTATTTTGAGTATTGAGTCTCAACAGAACAACAAAAGACTTGAAAGATGACTTTTCTATCTCCAGTCTTACAAAAGTAATTTTTATTTTTTAACAATTCCCTATACTTTAAATACATTTACATATTAAACATTGATATATATGTGATATATATATATTATATATATATATATATATATATATCACTTTCTCTTGTTTTACCTTGATGCAGTCTGGTTATACAGGAATGACTAATGTGCTTACCTAAAAAAGGAACACAAAGGAAATGAGATGTTAGTTCCAAAGATATACTATTTCAAATATTACAGTGGGCAAAATAATACAGGGGAGACAATAACTACAATTGTACATCTAAGCTCTGTCTTCCTAAGTTCCCCAGAGGTCTTCATGTATGTGACCAATTCCAATAAGCCTGTTGTATCTAAAACTTCGAAGTCAAACAGTATTTCTATGCAAGTATTTATGAAGTTGAAGATGGTTATTTTTGCCAATTCTCTCCTGTTACTGGCATACAATCAGCCAAATACACATTTTCAGTAAGATATTACAATTGCATAATTTCTTCAAAGATCTGATCATTACAGTCGAAATGCATCATTTCCCTTTTTCTCCTTTATCAATAGAACATTGTAAATAGACTAGCCTGGAGACATGACAATGCAGGTCTGTTTGAATAAGTATAAGTACTAATGGATATGTCTGAAGAACAATGCTAGATATCTATAGATGTAGAGTGGGTCCAGAAATCCTACTAATTCTGCTTCATATTAGAATATTAAAAAATCTAGCTAAGTAATTAAATTATTGGCATCTTACTAGAGAACTTTCATTATACTTAAAAATGGAAACTTTCATTTTTCCCATTCACCTCCAAATTGGAGAAAGCCTCTAAAATATTTATGATAACTTGAACCTGTGGATGTTATGTTTTTTTTCTGGTGTTTTTAACTGTTTACTGGTTTGGGAGTTTGAGGTCTCAGGTGACATGTGTGGGGAAATTACCCCTGAGTTAGCATAAGAACAAGATATAGATAGATGCACATATCACATATTGTCTCAGAGATGAGATTAGATATTTCAAATCTAAAATGAAGTACAGTGTAATGTCTTATACATGTTATTATTTGAAAATTATACAGGTAAACTCTTTTGTAATTTAATATATGAAAATCTCCAATATATATTAGTATGTACTCCTTAACAGTATTTGTTTTATACTGAGTTTTTCAAACTACCTATCATGAGTAATCATCACTTAGAGTCTATGTACTGTTTGCTAACTTTTGAATGCATTGATAAAAGCAAAACACATACATCTGTTTCCACCACAACTCCTTAAAGATCTTCTTAATTATCCTATCCATAAAACCCCATATCCCCTCTCTTTGTAAAATCCAAAGAAAACACACACAATGAAAAAACAAGGAACTTTATTACAAGTTCTCTCTCTCTCTCTCTCTCTCTCTCTCTCTCTCTCTCTCTTTCGTCCTCTGTCTCTTTCCCTGTCCCTCTCTGCCTCCCTCCCTCTTTCCCAGATACAAGCACAGAAGACATACACAAGCATAAGTGTAATAAGACAAAGGTAAAAAGTTATGAGTCAGCAACAACAAGTCTACAAAAATAGCATTGATTTCCTTTTTTGTTGGCTAACTCTTCTTGGGCATGGGGTATTTACAGAAGTGTAGTTCATGTGCTCAGTGAGACTCCATTGTACCCTTGGTAGCAGGTAACAATTTCAGATAGCTTGCTAGTTAGGGTTGGAAGCTGGTGTCCTTTTCTCCTTCTCATAATGTGACTCCATTTGGCTTTAATATTTACAGAATTTGTGCATGCTGTCACAGTCTTTGTTCATATCTGCACCAGCCCTATTGTGTCTGGAGAAAAAAAGTATATAAATGTAGAAGAAATGCAATGTTATAAATAATATATAAATAAATAAATAATTGATCTAACCACATAAAAGAATGAAAAACTATTAGTGAAATTGATTCCAATAAAATCCAGAAGAGCTGTGTGTTGAAAGTACAGGATAGATTGTTTTGTTTGGATGATTGGTTGCTATGCTTTTACTTGGCAAAGCTCAAAAATATTCACCAAAGTTTTTTTTTTTTTTAAATTAAAACTGGAAGAAAGCAACAGCTTTTTGTAGTTCAATAAACTGGAACACTACATCAATAGGACATAAAGGAACAATTTTTGGCAATTTTGGGCATGTAACACAATATTTCTACACTGCTATTTACCAATAAAACTGTAATTCGTTTTACATAATGTCTCTTTTGAGAGGTAGAATTTCTAATTGGAATATGGTGATTTTCTAATTAACATTGTTAAGGCAGATCTGCACAATTTAGGTAAACTTCAGTTTCCTCCAGTAGTATGTCTCCTACATGCACACAAATCGAAAAACAGATTATTTTCCTTTGTGTCCTTTGTAATAGGTTTCCCTGCTTCAGGAGGGGGAAACATCTCAGATATACACTGCTTATATAAAGGAGATTTATGAGCAGTCTATTGTTACTTGCTACATTGGTGTTGACCCATAACTCTTTCACCACCCTCTGTGGAAGCAAATGTGCTTATAAGTATTTATTCTCATTCTTTGCTCCATTATATATATTTGAGATAATCTGGGCATTGAGCCCAGATTGCTTCATTTTTTGTTGTTGTTTATTTGTAGACTGTCCTAGATTCTCGTGAGAAGTCACATTGTAAGTTATTACCATAATTATAGGGAGATTGGCACTTGGTGACTTTAATACAAGAAAATCTTGCCATTGTGTTATAATAAACTGACTACCATATATTTAGAGTACTTCATTATAAGGATAAAGTATTTTAATTTCACCACTGCCTGAATTTCTAGACAATGTTCAGGACATGGTATCGTTTTAAACTGTTTCAGTCTATACTCAAAATCAGAAGTCTTTTTAAAGATAGGCTTTAGCTCATTTTCAATTTGTTCAATAATGCCACATATTCCATGATGTGATTGTATAACATAGGATATTGCTAACAAGTCAGAAGTTTTAATGCAGGACACAATTGCAGTACCCTGGTTGAAGAAAACCACAATTAACTCCAAATTATAGACACAAGCTTGGGTATTTAATGATGATTGCAACTTGAATCTGTTAATCAGGCCATCTATTGAGTGTTTACTGGAAATGTATTCTCCAGAACAACAGAATATCCCTTTTCTCAGCACACAACCTGAGGCACTCAGGATACAAACTTCAGTGCTATTTGGACAACGATATTGATATTATAAGGGCTGACATTTCTAGCATGCTGTGTGCCCTGACTCTTAACATAAATAAATTTTGGAACAGCCTTGTGTGGTGATTTCTAGTCTCCTTCATTAGTGTTTGTCTACATAAATCCTTCATCACTGAATATTAATTCCTCAATGCCTACATGTATAAAGTTAAGATATTTGTAGAGGAATACAGGATTAGGAGAAAGTTTAGATGTCTTCAGCTTACATTAGAATGTCAATAGCTAAAGCTGAGAATAATTAAGTAGTGTCAAGTAGAGCTTGCATTCTACTTAATGTTCTTTTTACTTCTTTGGTGAATAGTCTGCCTTATTTTCTTTCAAAAGCACACCTTTTATGATTACATCAACTGAAATGTGATTCAATACATTCATAACATCCTTATGGAATAAGCTAATCTCATGTTACAATTTAACTCACAATGGTTTTCCTTTTAGATATTGACTTGAAGCTGCTTTTGCTGATAAACCTGCAGGTGTAGACACAGACAGACAAACAGACACATCAACAGACACATGCACATGCAGAGTGCACACACACACACACACACACACATACACACACACACACACACACTATGCAACAGTCAAGGATTTATTTCCCTTGAGAATTTGTCTACTTGCCATGCTTTGCACTTACTATGTAACTCCTTTCCTACTTTGCACTTACTTGTTAGAGTCTCTAACATCTAAACTCCTAAATAGAAGTCACTTCTTAACTTCATAACAAGCCCAATGACTTTTATATTGTGTCAATTTCTAAGGGACTTACAGTGTCAGAGAAGGATATGCCAGCAGTATCCCATCCCCAATCAAATCCTATTGTTTTATTTTCTCTTTTGAATTCTTCTGTCCCTGAGTTCTTTTTTTCAAGTCTAATTAAGGCTTGTAAGGTCACTCTCGTGCCTCTCAGGTCCAATTACAGTGAGTACTTAGGAACTGATTTTGTAGAAAAGAACTGACCCTTCACTTTTGCCCACAAGGTAACATGAAGAAGAAAGAAACCAGGAAATGAGTCATTGCCTAATTTTGAATCTGTCTCTTTCACTTTATGGCAGATACCTGGTTTATTCTGCAAGTAGCCACGGTAATTATGCAAATAGCATTTGCTCAAAATGCATGATAGTTAGCCTACATTTTTCCAGACCTGAAAGTACTAACATTAGAGTAACTATGGCTTACCAACGTTAGCATTGCCCCCAGTGTCCTGTTCCAAATACCCCAAAGATGCCCGGAAGCATAGTATCACTCCATGATAAGTTGTCCTCCAGGTAAGCACAATCAGGTCATAGGAACCATAATGTACCTGTAAGTACTGACCTTGGCTACTGCTTATGTGCAAGGAAAAACACAAAATTCTAATAATATGCAACTTCACAATCATGGTATTGTAGCTTATGAATCTCAAAAGTGAAAAACAGGAAATAGTACTAGCTTATGGAAGCTCACTTTTGAAATGGCATTGAGAATACCTCTGAGATTTCACTTATTGTAATATATCTCTTTACATTGAAATATAATTATTCATAAGATAGCTCTCATATATAATATGAGAATCATAATATGTCAAATTTCAGCTAATGTCTGCAACTCTTCAGAACTCTTGTGAGCAGTAACTCCACTGAAAAATATATCTACTATAAAATAAAATATTATTAGTAATTTGCAATTTTGGTTTCTTTTTTTTGGTTTTTCGAGACAGGGTTTCTCTGTGTAGCTTTGGAGCCTATCCTGGCACTTGCTCTGGAGACCAGGCTGGCCTTGAACTCACAGAGATCTGCCTGCCTCTGCCTCCCAAGTGCTGGGATTAAAGGCATGCACCACCAACGCCCTGCGTATTTTTTGTTTCTTATGGGTAAAAAATGCTAGCTATCACTGAGATAGCAGTATTTGTTGACATTCTTACAATGTTGATGTTATGAAAATCATTGGCAAATCTAAATCTGTGCATATAGTATTGATAAAGAATAAATAGGACTAAATTCTTCTGAAACTCATCCAATCATTATGAGAGAAGCAAGATATATAAAAATCAATATGTTGATCTAGATTTTATGGCTGAAGACTGTTGAATAATGGAAAGGTTTGACTGAGAAATTGTTATGTCATATTGGGTTTTAAATAATGTTTGGATTGAGCCCTCAGCCCTCTGCCCTCTGCTTGAGGTGAGTGTGGGTTCTCATGGTCCCCCCCCCCGAACTTCCTGGGCCTATCCAAAGTGACCTGCCCCAGAAGGATTGACCAATGAGAGTCTGGGCACACCTCAGTGTTGGCCATCAATCTGCCCATTGCCTATGCTTGAGCTTGAGTGAGGAGAACACCAGAAGATGCTGGACCATCCAGAGTTGCAGACACTGAAGTCTTGGCCCACCTATTCCACCATGAGACAAGAGGAGAGGGAGAGACCCCCAAATGCACCCACTTAAAGAAGGGATGCATAACTGACAGTATAAGAATGCACTCAACAACAGAATGAAATATAGGAACCGCCAGAACCCAGGGACTCTACACCAGCAAGACCTAACAGCTCAACGCAGAGGAAGCAGAAGAAAAGGACCTTGTAAACAATTTTATGAAGATATTAGAGACCATCAAAGAGGAAATGAGAAAATACCTTAAAGAAATGGAAGAAAAAAACGAACAAAAATACATGAAATGGAGGAAAAGACAAACCAAAAAAATTCAAGAACTAAAAAACAAAATTTCCTTAAAGAATGCAAAGAAAGACAAGAGAAAATCACCAAACAAGTGAAGGAAACAATTCAAACATTTTGAGGCATTAAAGCTGAAATGAAAAACATAATGAAAACACAGAATGAGGGAATGCTGGAAATAGAAAAGCTGGGTAAATTATCAGGAACTACAGATGTAAGTATAACTAATAGAATATAAGAGATGGAAGAGAGAATCTCAGGTGTTGAAAACTCACTAGAGGAAATACAGTCAATGATCAAATATAATCTCAAATTCTAACAAATCCCTAACACAAAATATCCAGAAATATAGGATACCATGAAAAGGCCAAGCCTAAGAATAATAGGTATAGAAGAAGGTGAAGAAATACAGCTCAAGGATTCAGAAAACATATTCAACAAAGCCATAGAAGAAAACTTCCCCAACATAAAGAAGGATATGCCTATGAAAGAACAAGAAGTTTACCGAACACAAAATAGACTAAACCACAAAAAGTTCTCTCACCACATAATAATCAACACACCAAACTTACAGAATAAGGAAAAATATTAAGAGCAGCAAAGGAAAATTTCCAAGTCACATATAAAGGCAGACCTATCAGAATTACACACAAATTCTCAATGGAAACTCTGAAAACCAGAAATTTCTGGATAGATGTTCTACAAACCATAAGAGAATATAGATGCCAGCCTAATATACTATAGCAGCAAAGCATTCAATCACTATAGATGGAGAAAACAAGATATTCCATGACAAAACCAGATTTAAGCAATACATATCCACAAATCTACCCTTACACAAAGTACTGGAAGGAAAACTCCAACCCAAGGACAATAACTAGACTCACAAAAACATAGGCAATAGATAAACCCACTTTACTGAACATCAAAAGAAAAAAAGGGGGCTAGGGAAATTCACACACAATACCATCAACAACAAATACAAAACAAACAAGAAATAACAATCAATTGTCATTAATATCCCTCAATGTCAATGGTCTTAACTTGCCTATAAAAGGACAAGGCTAACAGAATCGATACAAAGAAAGAATCCATCCTTATGCTGCATACAAGAAACATATCTCAACATCAAAGACAGAGATTACTTCAGTTTAAAGTGTTGGGAAAAGATTTTCCAATTAAATGGACATAAGAAACAAGCTGGTATATGATAGGAGAAGTACTTCTGTGTATGTTTATCTTATTGATTGTTTATTAAAGTTCTGTTTGCCCAATGAAACAGCAAGTTAGACAGGAGTCAAAAGGATTCTGGGAAATGAGGTAGAGAAGTGGGGATCCAGGCAGGAAGTGACATAGAAAGGAGATTCATATTTGAGCAAGGAGAAACAGGAAGTGGCCTCCTTTCTGCTTGCTTGCCTCCTCCAGTTGTGAGATGTGAGCCACTGGCAAGGAGGGATGCCAATAAGGCATCCGATAAGATAAGTCTTATAAAATATATAGATTTATGATAATTAGGACTGAGCTAGCAGATGAGAAATCCTAGTCATTGGCCAAGCAGCATTTGAACCTAATACAAGTCTCTCTGTGCATTAATTGGGGCCTTAACTTGTGTGGGTGGCTGGCGTAGAGCGCAGAAATGGCAGCTTTTGGCGGAAAGATGATAACGTATAGAAATCCTAATATCTAACAAATTAGATTTCCAAAAAAATCAATCAAAAGAGATGAAGAAGGTCATTTCACATTCATCACAAGAAAAGTACATTAAGATGAAGTCTCAATTCTGAATATCTATGTCCCATTATGAAGGTACCCACATTCATAAAAGATAAATTACTAAAGCTCAAATCACCCATAAAACCTCAAACACTTATAGTAGGAGCCTTCAACAACCCACTCTCACCACTAGACAGGAAAACCAGACAGAAACTTAGCAAAGAAAGTAAGGAACTAACAGAAGTTATAACCCAATTGGGATTAACAGACATCTATATAACATTCCATTAAAAAAAGTATATAACTTCTTCTCAGAGCCACAGCAAATCTTCTCTAAAATTGATCAAATACTTGGCATCATAGCAAACCTCAATTGATACAAAAAAACGGAATAACCCCCAGTTTTCTATCATATCACTGTGGTTTAAAGTTAGAATTCAACAACAACACAAATTGCAAAAAACCTAAAATCTCAAGAAAATTGAACAATGCACAATTACACCATTCATGAGTCAAGAAAGAAATAATAAAGAAAAGAAATTAAAGACTTCCTAGAATTCAATGAGAATGAAGACACAATATACCCAAAATTATGGGACACTAAGAAAGCATTGCTAACAGGAAAGTTCATAGCACTAAGTGCCCACATGAAGAAACTGGAGAATAGTCACACTAGAGAATTAACAGCACAACTGAAAGCTTAGGACAAAAAGAAGCACACTCAGCCCATAGGAGTAGACTCTATGAAATAATCAAATTGAGGGCTGAAATCAATAAAGTAGAAACAAAGAAAACAATACAAAGAATCAATGAAACAAAGAGTTGATTCTTTGAGAAAATCAAAAAGATAGACAGACCTTAATTCATCCTAACCAAAAGGCAGAGAGAGCATGCTAAGTAACAAAATCAGAAATGAAAAGACAGATATAACAACTGGCTGAATCTCTTAGAATAGAAAGTGGTAGGTACCCTTGAATGAATTGGCACAGGATACTGCTTCCTGGATGTAACACCAGTAGCACAGATTGAGATCTACAATTAATAAATGGGACCTCCTGAAACTAAGAAGCTTCTGTAAGGCAAAGGGCACAGTAAACAAGCAAAAAGGCAGCCCACAGAATTGCAAAAGATCTTCACCAATCCCACATCTGACAGAGGTCTGATTTCCAAAATATAAAAGAACACAATGAGCTAGTCATTGAAACACCAAACAATCAAAATAAAAGTTGGTGTACAGAATGAAATAGAGAATTTTCAGTAGAGGAATATAAAATGGGTGAAAGACACATAAGAAAGTGCTCAACATCCTTAGCCATCAGGGAAATGCAAATCAAAACAACTCCAAGATTATGTCTGCCTTGCTCCTGTGAAAATGGCTAAAATCAAATACACCAATGACGGTCTATGCTGGAGAGGATGTGGTGAAAGAGGAACACTCCTCCACTGTGGGTGGGAGTGCCAACTTGTCCAACCACTTTGGGAATCAGTATGGCAGTTCCTCAGGAAAATGGGAATCATTCTACCTCAAGATCCAGCAATTCCACTCTTGGGCATATACTCAAAAAATGCACATTCATTCAATAAGGACATCTGTTCAAGTATGTTCATAACAGCATTTTTTGTAATATCCAGAACGTGGATGCAACCTAGATGCCCCTCAACTGAAGAATGGATGGAGAAAATGTGGTACATTTTCACAACAGAGCATTACTCAGTGGGAAAAGAACAATGAAATCTTGAAATTCACAGGCAAATGAATGGAACTAGAGGAAATCCTGAGTGAGGTAACCCAGTCACAGGGAGGCAATCATGGTATGTACTCACTCATATACAGATATTAGACAGAGCAAAGGACTGCCAGATTTGGACAATCCATACCACCAGAGAAGCTAGGACGCAAGGAGGACCCCAGGAGAGAGAGACATGTTCCCGGGAATAAGTGGAAAGGGACAAGAATGCCTGAGCCAATTGGGAGCACATGGTTAGAGAGGAGGGAAGTATGATATTTAAGGGGAGAAGACACCAGGGAGGAATAAAGGAGAGCAAGAAAGGAGATACATTGATAGAGGGAGCCATCATAGTTCTAGCACTAGGAAATTGTTCAGGAATCCACAGTATCATCCAAACTAAGAATCTAGGCAGTAGTGGAGAGGCTTCATTTTATGTTCTTCCCCTACAATAAGACTGATGACTACCTTCATTGCCATCCCATGCCTTCATCCAGTTGTTGATCTAAGAAGAAACAGGCACCCACAGCTAAACATCAAGCCATTGTCCAGGAGTCCAGTTGTAGAGAAGAAGGAGAGATGAGCTAAGGAGCCAAGACCGTGCTGAAGAAACCCACAGAAACCAGCATTGGACCAAAACAAGCCCTCTGAATGTGGGTGCCATCTAGGAGGCCTAGGCAGTCTATGGGCCTCTAACAGTGGTGTCAGTGTTTATCCCTAGTGCACAAACAGAATTTGGAAGCTCATTCCCTACGGAGGCATACTATTGCAGCCCAGATATATGAAAGAGGGCCTAGACCTCCCTGAAAGGATGTGGCTGACCTTGATGATCTCCATGGAAGGGCTCCTTGGACAGTGGTTAGGGCATGGGTTGGAGTGTCAGTGGGGGGCATGGGAGAATGGGAGTTGGAGGGAACTGGGATTTATATGTAAAATAAGATTGTTTCTAAAACAAAAAATAATGTTTGGATATAAATACTTATTCTGACAAAACTATAATTCCCCTTGCTCTTTTTAAAAGTAGACACAGATTTTTTTAAATAAGGGATAATATATGTTACAACTATAACTGTATAGCATGTCTCAAACAGGTAGAAATACATCTTCTCACCTTATTTTATGCATTTATATTCCTACTATAAATATATTTAAAACTTACAAACTTCTTTGTGATAAATTTTACTGAGGTAAAGTACTATCAATCAAATATTTTGTGTTAAACCCAAAGTTATAAAGTAGCTGATGGAATCAGAAGCAGATATCCATAGCTAAGCACTGAGCCAAACTCCTGGAATCCAGTTGTATAGAGGAAGGAAGCATGAGCAAAAGGGTCAAGACCATGCTAGAGAAACCCACAGAAAAACTGACCTGACCAAGTGGGAGCACACAGATCCTAGTCATAAACCTGGGGAACCAGCATTGGATCGAAACAAGTCTTCTGAATGTGGGTGTCAGTTAGGAGGCCTAGGCAGTCTATGGGACCTCTGACAGTGGAACCAGTATTTATCACTGGTGCAAAAATTGACTTTGGGGGCCCAGTCCCCATGGAGGGATACTCTCTCAGCCTAGAATAATATGGCAGGGCACAGACAGTCTCCCAAATGATATGACAGACTTTGATGATTCCCAATGGAAGGCCTCACCCCTGTGTAATGAATGTAGGGTGCGATGGTGGGTGGGGGGAGGGTCAATAGGGTGCATGGGAGGATGGGAGGGAGAGGGAATTAGGATTGATTTTTAAAATAAGACTGTTTCTAAATTAAATTTAAAAAAACTTCAAATTGTGTTATGAAATTATATTTTGCTGTTTAATTACATATTGGTAATTTTATGATCTTTGACATGTATATTCATGTACTAATTATTGAAACATGCCAATAGTTCATCTTTTATGAAGCATAAGTCAATCAATCTGTAATGAACATTGATTCAAAAACACCAAGTCAAAGTATACTTTAGATTAAACACCAGCAGTTTCATTTTTAAAATTAAAATGTAAACATTGAGATCATTTCTTTCAAAGTCTCCACTATATGATTATTTTTCATTTGAAGTTGTGCTGTGTTGATCATTTGTTGGAGAAAGCACTGGGACTGGAAATGGGAAACTACTGTCATGGATCATGCTCCAATTTACATTCTAAATACCTGTCCAGCTCAACTGGCCAACACTTCTCTGAATTTGATTTTTTTACGTGCTTAGAAAGTTCCACACTAAAGAGCAGCTAAACTAAGCAGAACATACAAGCAGCATCAAAGAATGAAGAACCAGAGTCCCATACAATTGTTCATTTCTTAGATTTTTGTTCTTCTCTGACTACTTCAGACACCAGCTGTTGCAAATATTTGGTTCCAGGAAACTGTGTTAATGAAAAATGGAAAATTGTTTAATTCACTCCATATTTCTGCAATGATGCTCTAAGTTCCATAACTACTGCAATAAGTAAGCCACTCATTATAAATGAGAAAAGATGGAGAAAATATAGCAAAAAAGAGGGAATAGGGGTAAAAGTACAAACTTAATTTTAATATATATGTATGTACACATATATAGGAATATATACATATTTGTTTATTTATAACAATGGCAACTCCTATAATCCTAACACTGAAGATGAGCAAAGAAAAAAATCTCAAATTCAAGGCTTTTTTTATTTTTTTTGCAGAGAAAACCAAAACAAGTGAGCAAATGAAACAAAAAATAAAGACAACAAAATATGATAAAGATCTTTCATTACTTAGGTAACAGTCTATATCTTATATAGGCAACAATCTATATCTTAAACCTAATTTATGCATTGGTGGCACACGCCTTTAATCCCAGCACTCTGGAGGCAGAGGCAGGCACATCTCTGTGAGTTTGAGGTCAGCTTGGTCTACAGACCAAGTGACAGGATAGGCTCCAAAGCTACACAGACAAACTCTGTCTCAAAAAACAAACAAAAAGATATAGCTTGTTAAGAGAGAATAAACGATCAGTTACTACACTGCTTTGTTACTACTACATGTTCCATCTAATAGGATTACTTGTTTCTATGATGGTTTTCTCACTGACTTGGAGACAAGCAAAACTTAGTAAGTTTACGTAATAAAATATTATATAATACTGTATATAATAAATTTTTGTTTTTATGATTTGTCTCCATTATCTCATAACCTAAAATACAGATTGTGAGAAACCATGGCAAAGAAGCGAGAAAAGCAAAGTAAATATAATGATCATGATTATTTCTCCATGGCAGGAGTTCTATAGCTTATCTAGATGCTCTAACCATCAGAAAAATTCTGGAAGCAACAAACCACAAACACATCATCATTGACATTGAATTGTCTGACTAGGGTCACTCCTCTAAAGGTTTCAAAGCTTTCTCATCTAACATTAGGGATATGATCTATTCTAAGCTTCTATGAGTTATTGTTTCCCTTTCTAATTGTGTTAATCATGGGTTCTTCTCTTAGTAACTGCCAGAAACCTTGTATCATACCCATGTATAACAAATATAAATGAACCTCATAATAATATCTAACCTTCCATGGATAGGTCATAAATATTGAGCCAAAATCTTAGCTCAATTATGTATGATTTAAAAGTTTTAAACACAATTACATGTTTATAGCCTAGACTAAGCAGTGACATTAAAAGTAACTCAATAATTTTGTCTATTGTATTGATTTCTAAGTATACTTTTCAACAGAATTAATATTAAAAAATCAAGAAACTATATAAAACAGGATCTCTCAAAATACTTTCTTAAATAAGCTTAAGGAATTTATTATTTTGTGGTTTAAATATATTAGCAATCTTCTAACTTGTCTTAATTCCATTTATATCCAATGGCATTTTTATATAAATATATGTGAAAACAGAAAAGTAATTGTATTAGGGATACAGTTATATATGTGTAGCAACTACATTATCATAAATGGTTTTGATTCTATTCTAAGAATTGTTTGTGAGATACATAATGGGTGGGATTTAATAAAAAAGCTAAAATATCTTCTCTTTGATCTATAATTCATTTTTTCCAAAAGTCACTGAAATAAATCTTCAAAAAGTTTATATATTGAAGGAATAGGCGAAGTATTTTCTGTTGACATACACAGTAATTGATAAGGTTCCCTTGAATACTTTTAAATAAATGCTGATGTATTACACTTAGGATTACTAGTTAGTTTTCATTTCCTTTCAACTTTAGCCTCTGGATATACAACTATTCCCAGGAAGAAAGACTGATCAAGTACATTTGTCATGTGAGCCTTGATAATAAGGCGATTCATCATAGTCTGTCATAGTTCTACTCTGGGAAGACTGGTGCTTTTTCTTAGCCTTACATAAAAACACTGCTGTCACTCCTGTTGAAAATTTGGTAGACATTTTGGACATGTTTAAAAGCCCTTCTAAACTGATAGTGGCAGATGATTTAGTCATCAGATATTGAAGGGGTTTTTCTTTTTCTGTCATTCTTATACTTTTTTTTCTTTGATACATATGACATCATTATCCCATCTGAAGAGTGCAGTGTGACTTGCTCATAGGCCATAATCCCTTGTTCCTCTACCCTTTTCCACCTACAATATTTCCTGTCCAAAGTAACTCATAATGACAAATTGGCTTTTATTAAAAGTCCAATTGAGCATCTTTCCAAAGCTCAAATCTCCACAACATTACAAATTTTATTCATTAGCAATGGCCAGATATGACACAGTGAAACAACATTGAGAAAGGATTTCTGAAACACAATTGCATAAGCTCAGTGTGTATAGTATTTCCATTTCAGTAATGTGGCTTGCCATCCAATCTGTCGACTCAATTATTCCTTGTGTATCCTTTTGAAACCACTTGCAACATTTATTTTTACCTACACTACACCACATTCTAAACCCTAGGTACCTGCTTTTCATAATACTTCCTGTATACGACAAACTTTAAATTATGCATTTTGCCTAATTTTCTGACCTGGGTCTCACTCACTAGCCCAGGAAGAACTAGTTTTCTCTATATAACCTGCCTTAGGCTTGTATGTTCAAAATACTTGTGGTGTCTCATTCTCCCTAGTGCTGTGATTTACAGAAAAAAAAAAAACCCATTCATCTATTTTCATAATTTGATGCAAATATACTACATATATACCCAATGAGATACCATTCAGTAAATAAAAATGAAATAATTACATTTGAATGTAAATGGATGGACCTAGAAAACATGATATTGAATGAGGTTACCCAGATAGAGAAAAAAAATGCCTTCTGTTCTTTCATATCCTCAATTTCTATCTCCACACCTCATGCTACAATGACAGAAATTACCATGGGTGTACATGCAGGGGGTTTCCTGGCAGGGGAGAATGTTTCAGAAGGAAATAGAGGGATTGGGTGATATGAAGGGGGAAAGAGACTAACATGTAGGGGACATCAACTGAGGTGAGGGAGGACAGTCAATACCGAAGGAGAAAGATGGGCAAGGGACAAAAAACTTGAAGGCTTGATACAGACAAAAGCAATCAAAGATGTTTAATATGGGTTTTATTGTCATTTAATTCTATAACTATGTCCTAATTATAGAATTATTAACCTAGAACTGAATAGGAATGTGTGTACACTACGGGCCCAGCATCTGCCACTGTGGGAACCATTTTAAATCAATGGAAATCTAATCATGTTGAACCTTAAAATAAATATCAGCTATTACTCTTACTTCCTTTTAAGTGGCATATTGAAATTTTAGTAGGTTTAATAAAATTAAATCTGTAAGTGAAAAGGTATATACAATCAATTTATATTCATTGCATTTATGTAAGTCACGCTGAACATTGAATGAAGGGTTACTGACTCATTGCTCCTTGACAAAATACAAGGCAATATTTCTTTGAAGATTTGGTCACAAAATTGTTTTGTCAGTCTAGAAGCATATGCCCTTGTTTTATGTGTTTCTGTTAAAATCCATCTTATATAACATCCATGTCTTTAAAATATTTATAGTCAGTATTTATTTATAATAAATCTCTAGCTGTGGGAGGAATAACATTTTCCTGATTCTATGTCACTTGACTAGAACTTTGTGTGGCTCTCAACATCACAGGCAGGCCAATTGCTAGACTTTCTTCAGTCTTTGAAATCTCATGTATTTACAATAGAGCACCCTTTCATCTGTACCCCGTATTCTACTGTAGCCCATTTTACATGGCCTCACAGGATATTCCTCTGACCACTATCCAATTATGGCAGAACTCAAAGACGACAGCAATGGAAGTTATATCTGAAGGAATTCATCTGGCATGCTTTTCAAACATAAAATAAGTCACAGCTTTGTTAAATGTCGAAGTGCTAGGCACCTCTTTAACCTAATGCTGGCTGCATTTTAGCAAAGAAATTAGCAACAATAAAATCTCAAAGACTCAGATTGTTCCTCAATTGGATTATTATAGAAAAGGCATATGTTACATAATTGACCATATACACAAGCAAGAAAAACAAATCGGTAGGTTGTATTTATATTTTGCGTGTGTGTGCACGCACACACGTGCACACACACACAACAACAACAACAACAATAATTAAAGAAAAAGAGGTGATCGGTTTGATAGTGGTGATATTTAAGAGGGAGGGATTGGAGGAGTTTTGGGACAGGCTGTAGGTCAGAAAGGGAAGGGTAAAAGTAATGTAATCTTACTTTAATTAAAATGCATATATTTTAAGAGAGGAAAATAGACACATTGACAATTGAGTACTAAAAGTCATATTGTCAAATTGTTTGACATGTCCATGTGAATTTTCATCTGTTGTATTTGTTTTTGTATGTGTGTGGTATACATGGATACAAGAATGAGTGTTCACTTTTTTGAAAATATGTGTGTGTGTATGTATGCGTGTGTGTGTGTGTGTGTGTGTGTGTGTGTGAGAGAGAGAGAGAGAGAGAGAGAGAGAGAGAGAGAGAGAGAGAGAGAGAGAGAGAGAGAGAGAGGGGGGTCTTTCTCAGTTGCTCTCAACTATATTTAATGAGCCTGAGACAGAATGAACATGGTACCCACTAACTTCTCTTCTCTAGCTACCCAGGTTTATTAGCCTTTCTTTTGCTTTTGCCTCCCAAGCTCTGTAATAATAGGGGTCACTTGCCTATCTGGCTTTTATGTTGGTACCAGGAATCAAAATTCTGGTCCTCCTACTTGTCAGGAAGGGCCGTCCCAACTGATCCATTGACCTAATCACTACTGATATATTAAGGTACCCCACAATACTTATGAAACTTGTGAGAAATATTAGGTAATAGATTACTTCACAATCATGCAATCAGCAAATAACCAGGATACATTTATTTAAAAGTATGTATAATTAAAAATAAAGAGTGGCAGATAGATAATTGATGGAAATATAAAAATTATAGACAGATCAATAGAATATAGTGGATTGTTTTCTAGTATCTAAACAAAATCTTAATAACATAATACTTAGCTGGGGATCTAAGACAGTTGTAGAAATTCTTTTGGTTCGTATAAATGGTTGTATGTTCAAGGTGCAGCACCACAAATCTATTTACACATGAGAAAAAATATGCAAGAACCATTTTTTTTTTAGTTTTTTTTAAATTTACCTGTGTGTTGTGTATTCTTTTTCTATACATGTTCGCCTGGGACTGTGTGTATGTGTGTGTTGTGCATGTCCCCAGGCAAAAGTGTGTGGGGGGCCACTAGTGAAACTGAAGCACATCGACTTGGATAGATTAGCTAGCCAGAGAGCTACACTGGGCCAATTGTGTCTTCCTACCTCATCCTTAGTTCTGAGGTTTCAGATGGGCACTAATCTCACCAAATTTGTGTGATTCCAGGGATGCAAAGCGGGCCCTAAGGTGTGCACAGCAAGCAGTTTTCTTCCTGAGACATCTCTAATTTTTTTTTGTTTTCTTTTCTGTTCTCCTTGTTATTTTTCAATTCTCTGATATTCTCTCTGTATTGTCTCTAAGCCAAAATAAGCATTTATGTAAAACAATGCAGTTTTTGTAGATCCTCCTTGTTCTTTATCAAATGACTCAGTCTTTTATAAAGACAGAATATTGTAATTCAACAATCTCTATTATCTTCTACTTAAATAAGTATTCCAAAATATATTGTCTAAATTCGTTTCTCATTTAACAAAATCTCATATTTTTAACACAAAGTTATAAAAAGATAATATGGGGCACATACTATAAAGTCCATGTACCAGATAAGATTGAAAAAAAATAATTTAGTTTTCTGTAAGTTGATCTTCAAAATCTGCTCAAAAGTAAGATGCTTTGAATTCTACTACATTTTAATGAGTAATTCACACTCATGTCTCTATGAATGACTCATGCTCTGATGAGATGAATTATATCCATATCTCCTCATAAACTTATAAGTGATTAGTTATATGGTAATACTCTTTCTCACATTAGCCAAAATAAGAGTTCTTCATACATAGTGCTTTTGACTGAAGCGATAAATGTTTTGCATAGATTCACTTTTGCTTAGTCACTAGAAAGATAAAATTATAAAAAATTTGAAATGAAATTAATGTAAATAATACAGAAGGCTCTCAAAAGAAAATACAATTCTTAAAAAAATTTTCCTTTTATGTTATATAAAAGTTAAATTCACTATACATCACTCCCCACAAAGATACACAAGGGTAAATGCATTTGGCAACCACCCTTAGTATTTATTCTTGAATACTTTGATGACAAAACAGGTGAATACAAAATGAAAGCTATAAAAGCAAATTGTATGAAATTCTCAAAGAACTAACAAATGTGAGAAAAAAAGTCAAAAGGAGACTTGGAAAGAGGCTCAGTAGGCAGCTTGTTCATGGCAGGAACTCATCCTGAACCACTGGGCTGTTTAATTCATCTCCTGTTTCTATGTTGATAAGGCAATTGCTCCTCTGCAAACCATTCAACCCTGTGTAGGATAATTCTGGACATAGACATGAGCCTTAAAACTGAAAACAACATTTTTGGCAGCTTTCTGTAATATCTTCTGGCTGTATGTTCTAACAACTGAATGACATTTCAAGATATATATGGCCATTTTTATTGTTTAATAAATGTCATTTTATTATGACTCAGCATGTTAGACCATAAATTACTTTTATAAGAAAATTGCATAATAATTAATGTATTTATAATTATAATATTTTATCTTAAATTAAATTACTACTACTAATAATAATAATGAAAATAATTTGTTGTTGGGTCCGCTATAAACAGAATTTTTATGGCATTTTTCTACACTGATTCTCAAATTAAGAGTCTAAAGAAAATATGTCTAAATTCATTTTCTAAGTTATAAAAAAAGACAAGAAAATCTAACTTTTTTCAGAACTTATATTAGTATTTCATAAACATGCAAGGGGAATCCTCTATAATTTTCTGCAGGACCATCTTTAAGGAAATAATATTTCTAATCTCCAGCAGAATTTGATAAATTAAAATGAGCATCAAGTATAAACCAAATTCCAAAACCCCTCATTATTAATTCTGAAGAATTTGTCTTTGAAATCATTAGTGATATAATGAAGCTAACCGTTAGTTTGGTTGATGTTACCCCCTTCTTTCTTTATTTAAGGAAAACTGGCTGTCTTACTTAGAGTTTGTATTACTGCAATAAAACACCATGACAAAAAAGCAATTTGGGGGAGGAAAAGGTTTGTTTGACTTACATGTCCCCAATGCTTTCATTACTTACTGAAGTCAGGACAGAAACTAAAGCTGGGCAGGATCCCAGAGGCAGGAGCCATGGTGGGGAGGGGTGCTGCTTACTGACTTGCTTATGATGGTTGACTCAGGCTGTTTTGCTTTTGTTAGTTTGTTTTTATAGAACCCTGACCTACCAGACATTGGTGACACCACAGACCTTGTGCTGAGCCATTACTCATTCATCACTAATAGACAAAATATCTTGTAGCTGGATCTCATGGCGGCATATCCTCAACTGAGGCTCTTTTCTCTCTCTCTGATTACTGTAGCTTGCATTGAGTTGACACACAAAACCAGCATGTACAAGGGCTTAGTTTCCAATTGATATTTTTTAATAGCCTGTAGTGCATACTTTCAAAAATTCTAGTACTATTAACAGGTTGAAGATAACTACAACAGCCATGGTTTTATTAAATGCACACACCAGAAAAGAGAGATTTGTTTTCTTACTTTAAAGAAATTATGTTTGTTATGTTATATTGTACATAAGATTTACCAACAATTTGCTGGTTGGTAAACCTTGAGTTCCTGACCTAGAACTATGTAGTCAGGATAAACATGAAAATAATGGAGACAAAACATGCATTAATTTTTCTTTTGTTTTCAGGTAGAGAAAAAAGAAGAATAACAGAAATCTTTAACACATCCCTTTTTCCTTGGACTCCTTTGAACTATTTCATATTGTACTTTCAACAAATGAACCAAGAATGTGACTAATAGAGACTCATAAATTTTAACAAAGTTGGAAATATATTATTTACATGTTGTCTACTTTTATAAATTATTTGTCTCACAGATCTTGAACAAAAATGTAAATCATTAAGGAAGGAACAAAGGAGGATGGTCTCTGGGAAGAAATTCACATTAGGAAATTTAGGGGAAATTAAAAATAACAGCTCTGTGCAAAACTCACAGTCTGTCAGTCACCCTTAGATTTACTGAAGAGGAGACATGCCACTACATACCATGCAGAAGGAAAGGAAAGATTACAAAAACATGTGAAAATGCACAATCACTCAGTAATTTACATCCATGCCCCATTCAAGTAAATACAGTAATTCAGAAGCATATATTATGCATAATGTTTTTCTTCTTGTTGTTCATCTTCTAATTGATTGGCATTCTCATAAGCAACATGACATCTGCTGACCTACAAGGGAATTATGGCAATGCATATTCCCTAGGGCTACCATTTACACTATAAATTATGAACATATTATTATGCTGCCACTTTGGTTTCTGAAGTGTTTATGTTAATTAAAGGCTAAGAAAGCACACACACAGTGCACTCATTTTTAATTAAGATTAAAATAATTCATTATATCAATACAGTCCTCAATGGGAGTGATGACTTAATGTGTCATCTCATTTTTGTCTGTGTAATACAGTCATGTCTTCTACTTGCTTTACATTTCTTATCTTTCTTGTGTATAAACTACAAGGTCACCTTGAGGTTGAATTTATGTTCGAGATGTTGGTGTACATAAGCAAATATGGACTAAACAGTGCAACTGTATTTTTATAATAGTTGTAAAATCTGTTCACATTTTAAGCAACCCATGATTTTACTGATAAAATTAAGAATCATATTATATGAACTTAAAAAATATAGAAAATGAACAAATAATTTCCAACCACATAATAAAACAAATATATGTGAACAATTTCATTCAAAATGATGCCATATTTTTGCTGTTAATTTAAGAGTAACAATAAAAAAAGATAAGTTAATTTAAATAATTTTTGTGATTGTGTCTTTCTGTATTTCCCTGGCTAGCCTGTTTACCAAGCTGATCTCAAAATCACAGAGTTCTGCCTGCCTCTGCTGCTCAAGTACTGGAATTAAAGGTGTGTACTATCTTTTAACTTTTTAAGGAAGTGATTAGTACCTAAAGAGTTAACTCTTTATTTTATAATAAATGATTTTTAATAAAGAAACGTGATTTTCATTGTATTTCACAAGTACCTTAAATGTATGCTAACTAAAACTTGTGGCATTTGCAAATGGTAAATAATTCAACTTACAAATTATTTGTTCTTACATGGGATATATACTTCTCCTTGAGATAAAGTTTGTCATAACTATTTCAATAATACTTTCCCATTGAGATGAAATTTCAACAATTTTTATTGGTTTGGAGAAACCGTATCTCACCCAGAAACATGCTCAAGTGATATTTTCTTTCATTCATTCCAGAAATACAAACTTAGGGTTGACAAGCCATCTAAATGTTTAATTTTGTCTCACCAGCAAAACAATAAACCTCCATGCAGTGACCGTATTCCTGAGGACACGTGAGTACTTGCGTCTCTTTTGGGAACTCTAAGGCTGAATCTTTCTGAACAGCTTGTCAAAATTGATGTTTCAGGAGCTCCATAGAATAAAAAGATATAAAGTCAGAAATGAAAGTACAATTAAAATGTTTCATCTGACAGTTTGCTTTACTTTGATTGACAGCTTCACACCTGTTCTTGGTTCAGTGGGGGAAAAATATGTTCTATTTTCAACATGAAACAATACTCTTCCATCAACAACACCATGGAAAAACGTAGCTCCAGAAACGCATACATGTTTCAGTTAAGTGCTGAAAGAACCTTATGGTATTCATATTATGTCAACAGTCACTTTCTAGAGGATGTAATTTGTACTTAATTCAGGACAACTGAAAAAAGGGAGTTCACTGGAGCATACTATGAAATTGCATATATAATGAAAACTCGCTGCAAGTAACTAAGATTTAAAAAAATTCAAAAAGCCATTTTTGTACAAATCTGATTGCTCTGTTTCATCTTCATTGGGTGCAAATATATCTCGAATTATACAAAATTATTTATATCTATGAATGTGGTCTTAAATTGCAAGAATGCATGTTACTATATCTAATAACAATCAGACAATAAAATTTCATTGTCTAGAGTTGTACATAAGGACATCTCATGTACCATAATTTCTATGGTATATATAAGTATAGAAAATATTGTCAAAATACCCAATGATCTCATGCTACTTTTCTGAGCTTTTTCATCCTTGTCTGTTCTTGGTTACAAAGTTGATTATTTCATTGTTAAGTACACTTAAGTAATTTAAGCATTCCTTTCTTGTGTGCTAACTCCAAGTACTCCTTATAACTGCATAGTGGCACCATCAAGTTACATAGTACAATCCTCCCTGAAAGACATTGTCTTAATGCATTTAATGTTTATAAAGTAATATTCAGGTTTTTTCTATTTTTGATGTAATTGGTATTTACATGCCAATATTTGACATCAATAACAGAAAGAAGCATTGTTAAAAAATTGTCTTTATAGATGAGTTGAAATTTAAAGTTCTACCAAAATGTCCTTTTTAATAAGGTGCATTCTCCTAGATAAAGTTTTAACATTTTTTAAAAACTATGCTTGTAAAACATGGGATCTCATTGTTTTGAAAAATTAAGAAAGTAATTTTTTGTTTGGATTTATTTTGTTTTTCTTTTAAAGCCACTTCCTTAAAATTCAAAGTACAGTAATTAGAGTATACCCTTCTCTTGCCCTTGGGTGTGAAGCCTGGTGCCTTGGTAGATGATACAGGGGAATTTTGCATAAGTCTCCTGTAAGTTTGAGAGACTGGATCAGCAACCACAGTTGGGATAGTGCCAATAACAGACGAAGCAAGGGAGGATACATAATTAAGGTTTTCACACAATTTAAATAAACTTCCTGAAATGTTTTCCAGTGTAACTCTGCAAGTTATTTATGCCATGCACCCGCTCATGATGTGATCCTGCATTTCTCGCTGATTTTATATTTTATTTTATGAAAATATTCTATGAGGCATATTAATTTCTCATAAGTCAGGGGTTCTAATTTGTGAAAACAAATTTACATTAAGAAAATTAAGTGCCATGCTTGGCATTTTCATTACATTGTAGTATTTTATTTCAACATTTACTCAGATTAAATGTTTTGTTTTTACTAAATCTGAACAGCACCATGTACACATTCCATTCAGAATGGCTTGGCCTTATCTCTCCCCTGCCACTTGCAGTAAGAATGTTCTAATCCCACACTTTCATTTGTTTGTTTGAAAGCAGACAAGGGCCTTCCATCATCATTGTAAACAGAACAGAATATTACAATCCAAAGTACCATGGTCCTTTGCAAAGGGCAGTTGCCAAGCTTCAAAGACCAGGGTAAGGTGCTTTGTGTCCAGAATTTTATCACATAGAGAATAAATATCTTTTAACTTAAAGAGCTTACAAAATAATCTGTGCATTTAGGGGAGATTTCTGTGAAAGAAAAAATAATATTTCAAATTCAGTATGTAAAATTGAATGTTTAGTGAGAATGGCTGGGCATGTTCATGTGAGGCCTGAAATTGGATCCATATTATTTTCTTTTGTGTGTAGATATTTAAATTGACTGAATATTTTCTTCTTCTCAAAGCTAAAAATTGCTTTGTTTTGTTTTTTTCTCTCCCTAGAAAAGGGAAACCACATGTTCATGATGTAAAAATCTGAAAGGCAATTATCTTTTCAAGCTATTCATTTTGAGAGCCCATTGACACATTGGTCAGAGGCAAGATTGTGTCATTCATGTGAAGCTGACTTTTTGTTACACAGGTTACTGAGCAAAAGAATTACTTTAGGTGCTGACTTCTTAAATGCACTTTGAATAAAACACATTTTTATTGTTGTTTAAAAATATACTTGAAAACATATTCCCTAGAGATAAAAATATCTTCCTTTATTGAACTTGAATGATACGATTTTCAGCCTATACTTATAGAGATGATACTACTTTTATGGCTCTCAACAATGAACAATAGAGGTGAGTTCAGTTCAGTTTTGTCCTCTGTGTAAGAAGAATAATGACACATATGCTTCTATAAATTAAATAAGGAAATAGGAAATGATATTAAAAGAAAATTGCATATCAAATGCAAGATATAAAATTTTAACTGATTTATTTAGATTGTTTCAAGGTATGCCATCTACTTTAAAATTATAAGTGAGAGTAGTGACTCATTCTTTTTATGTCACTGGTTAGTAAACCATGTGCATCTTCAAGTTATATCCTTCCTCAAAGCCTTGCCATTATTCTTTTAAATAAAATATCTAAATCAGGTTGGATTTGTTCTTTTTTTCTCCATATTAATACTATAACTTACCTTGGAAAAACAGGTTTTTAGAGAGTTATTACTCAACATCTTTGCTTTTCTTCTAAATTAGTAATGAAGCAGTATTAATTAATGTTTGAAATTTGCAAGGTAATATTTACATATTGTAAATTAAAATGTTCACTTACTTATTCATATGACATTACTTAAATAAAATAGTTAATACCCTAAAATAAATTATAAATTAATGAGCATTGTGGCTGTGTTCAAATTGAACTTGAGCCCTTCATATGCTGCAATTTTCTGAGAGTCTGCCTATATGGCTTTATATAACCTTCAACTTTGCAGATAAACTGGATTGGTGTAAAATTCTTAGACCACATGCTTCATGGGGAAGAATGCTGAAGAATTCGAGGTTTACAGAATTGTCTCATAATATCTACCTTCCTTAAAATGAATTTACAGGACAAAACTACTATATTATCATCATAGCAGTCAAAAGGCATACACCATAAAAACAAATGAATCCTCCTGCTTTAGGAACCTCTTCTTTCCATTGGTCTGGCCACAAAGAAGCAAAATTAGCTTTTTCTTATTCATTGTCATTAAGACTTTCCATAACTTAATTGTTGTGTTTTCCTGAAAATACAGGAGTCTGGTTCTACATTTGAAATTAGAAAATTACATGGTACTTTGTGGCAAACAGGGCTTATGTCCCTATCCCTTCAAATTGTGTTTATATTCTTATTGTAAAATGATAGCAGGGAAAGTAGACTTCAACTTGTTAAATAAATGAGACAAGTCATAATTGGACAAGGCTTTTAGACACAGCCAATGGAAAGATACAAATAAATAGGAATACCATTCTCAAATTTATAGTAAGTATAATAGTGACTCATAAAAGCCACACCCTTTTGTTATTAATTTACACCTTATAGATCTGTTACAAAATCCAGCTCAGTTTTCTCCAGCTACTATTGAAGTGCAGCTAGATGAAGTCATGGAGTTATCTCAACCAGATGGAAATCACAGTCATCTCAACGAGTTCCTTATCCTCAAGATGGGCTTTTTGTAAGTCCAGTTAGGTAATTTGCAATAGCATTCTACTTATATACATAGGAGACTGTTTTTTTTCCAACTTCTTTTATTTGAATTGGAAACAGGATTGTTTTACATAACAATCCCAGTTCCCTTCTCCCACACATCCTCCCCTTCCCCACCCCCAAATAAAACCTTATCTGTCACATATCTTTTCTGCTCCCCCTGGATGGTGAGGCCTTCCATAGGGTGTCATCAGTGTCTATTATATCCTTTGGGAACGGGCCTAGGCCCACCCCTGGGTGTCTTGGCTCAGGAAATATTCCTCTATATGGAATGGGCTTCCAAACTCCACACCTATGTTAGGGATAAATACTGGGCTTCTACAGGAGTTCCCATAGATTTCTGAGGTTTCCTCACAAAAACCCATGTTCCTGGGGTCTGGATCAGTCCCATGCTGGTATTCCAGCTATCAGACTGGGGAGCAAGAGTGCCTGGATGATCAGGTCAGCTGTTTCTGTGGGTTTCACCAGCCTGGTCTAGACCTCTGTGCTCTTCACTGGTCCTTCTCTGCATCTGGGTTCCAGTTCAGTTCGGTGATTAGTTATGAGTGTCTGCTTCTACTTGCACCAGCTGCTGGATGAAGGTTATAGGATGGCATATAAGTCATTCATCAATCTCATAATCAGTGGAGGGCATTTAAGGTAGCCTCTCCTCTGTTGCTGAGATAGTTAGATGGTGTCATCTTTGTAGATCTCCAGACATTTCCCTAGTGCCTGATTTCTCTGTAAATCAAAAATGTCTCCCTCTATTATGATATCTGTATTCTTGTTATCATGTATTCTTCCCCTGACTCAAACTTTCTGCTCCCTCATGTCCTCGGCATCCCTCTTCTTCTCCCCTTCTCATTCTCCTGGGTCCCTTCTCCCTCTTCCCGTGCTCCCAATTTGCTCAGCTGATCTTGAAATTCCCCCCTTCTCCAGGGGACCATGTATGTCTCTCTTAAGGCAGCCAACATACTGGGAAAAGATATTCACCAAACCCACATCTGACAGAGGGCTGATCTCCAAAATATACAAAGAACTCAAGAAGCTAGTCTCCAAAACACCAAACAACCCGATTAAAAAAGTGTGTTACAGAACTAAATAGACAATTCTCAATAGAGGAATCTAAAATGGCTGAAAGACACATAAGAAAGTGTTCAACATCCTTAGCCATCAGGGAAATGCAAATCAAAACACTCTGAGATACCATCTTACTCTTGTCAGAACTGCCAAAATCAAAATCACCAATGACAGTTTATGTTGGAGAGGATGTGGAGAAAGGGGGGCATTTCTCCAGTGCTGGTGTGAGAGCCAACTTGTACAGCCACTTTGGAAATCAGAATGGGGACTCCTAAAAAATGGGAATCAGTCTACCATAAGATCCAGCAATTCCACTCTTAGGCATATACCCAAAAGAAGCACATTCATACAACAAGGACATATGTTCAATGATGTTCATAGCAGCATTATTTGTAATAGCCAGAAACTGGAAGCAGCTTAGATGCCCCTCAACCGAAGAATGGATAGAGAAAATGTGGTACATTTACACAATGGAGTACTACTCAGTGGAAAAAAAAAAAAAAACAATGGAATCTTGAAATTTGCAGGAAAATGGATGGAACTTGAAGAAACCATTCTGAGCAAGGTAACCCAATCGCAAAAAGACAAACATGGTATGTACTTACTCATATGCAGAATTTAGACTTAGAATAAGGATTACCAGCCTACAATCCATAGAGGAAATTGTTAAGCAAACACATAAAATTTAACTACTCTATTTAGTGATATCTAAATACAATCCATATTCTCCATTAAAATTTCTATCATAGATTTTGAAAAGAAATGAGTAAAGTTATTGTCATGTAATAATTGTAGAGGATGAAATAGATAGTAGATTTCATCAAAATATATTGTATACCTGTGTGAAATTCTAAAGCAATTGAATAAAAATACTTGTTTCTGATTTGGAATTTTTTTATTCCAATGTATTACAAATTTTTTTCATATTTGGGGCACTAATTTACCAAGAGGTGTATAGTTTTTTATATAATTTATAGTCATTGTGAACTTTAAGATAGCAATGCTGGAGTGTGTCACTCTCTTGACTTTAGAAGAGACAACCTGATACCGGCATGACATGATTAACCTTTCATGCTCTTAACAGTGGAAAAGAACTATATATGAATAGAGCAAAATGAAATTTATTTATTATTTTTTAATATTTTCCATACACTTTATTCTGTTATAGGTTTTTTTTTAAATATATGTGGCAGGAGAAATAGCTCAGTGAATAGTGATGAACACTTGCTGCTCTTACAGAGAACTTTATCCAGATTATTTCCTAAAACAGAAGTTTATAACATCTGTTACAACAGTTTCAAATGTTCATTGGGCTTCTGCAGGCACTGCCTGCATGTGGTTTGCATAAATTTATGCATCTTAATCATTCTGTTCAGGGTACTACCTATTAAAAGAGGATAAACAAAAACAAGAACTTAAAGAAATGTAATAGGTAATGAGAACTAGGGGTGGGTGTAACTTGGTGAGAGAAAAGCAGAACTTTTAGCATTGATAACTGAGGAAACACAGATTGTGCATTGTCAGTCAGTGCCTTTTAAGTATGAAATTCCTGGTTCTCTGAGAGCATCTTCCCTTCATTCCCTCTATCAATACACACACACACACACACACACACACACACACACACACACACACACTATGGCATATATTCATGTAATTACCCAATTTAGTTCGATCTTGCCTTTCTGATAGAGGAGAAGTGACTTGTTCAAATATAGTTCTGGCAAAATGAGAAGAATCCCACAATAATTCTGAAAGCTAAAGCTTTGTACTTACATTCAAAATACACCTCATGTAAGAAAATCTTAACCAGAGTTTGGGACCATGGATGTAATTATTAAATTTCCTTAGTATTTCAGGAGAGAATTGCAGTTCTAGAAATCAGCCAGCCAATTTCCTCCCTCTATAGACTATGTGTTCAATGATATACATAAGATAGACAGGTCTGAGTATAGTTAATGAAAATCATCTCTTTAATTGTTTTTTATTACAACTAAATGTTTAAACATTTTTAGTAAGAGTTTTTCCGAAATTATATCGTATTACATTTATTATGTCATAGGAATTCTTATTTGAAATTCAGGCATCTACTAATTTATCTTTTTATAGCAGAGCAATCTCTCTGTAATAAGAAACACATTTTTTAATCTACTGAGATTGTCCAATCTGGAAATAAACTTATATGTATGTATAGCCTTGCTATTGTAAGCATCCATTTGCAAGGTGGTCAAGCCCTTTAAAAAAGACTATTAGAAAAGCTTTACTTGCTTTATAGTAAATACTGGAACAGGATTTGACATCAAAAAGTTGAAAATAAGAAAATATTCTTTCCAGTGCTAAGATGAAAGTTGATAGCATTGAGTTCCCACATGAAGAAACTGGAAAAAAGTCAGACACGGAATTAAAAACACAACTGAAGCATTAGAATATAAAGAGACAAACTCACACCAGAGGAGTAGATGTCAGAAAATAAAAAAATGAAGGCAGAAATCAATAAAGCAACAACAAAGAAAACAATACAGAGAATCAATGAAATAAAGAGTTGGTTCTTCAAGAAAATTAACAAGATAGACAAGCCTTTATCCAAACCAACCAAAAGACAGAAAGATAGAGAATGCAGATTAACAAAATCAGAAATGAAAAGGGGGACATAACAATGGAAAATGAGGAAATCCAGAGAATTACCAGGTCACACTTTAAAAACCTGTACTCCACAAAATTAAAAAATTTAAAGGAAATGTACAATTTTCTGGATAGATATCACTTATCAAAATTAAATCAAGAACAGATAAATAATTTAAACAGACCTATAACACCACCTAATGAAATAGAAGTATTCATCAAAGAAGAAAAAAAAAAAAAAAAAACAGGGCCAGATGGTTTCAGTGCAGAATTCTAACAGAAATTCAAAGAACAACGAATACCAATACTCCCCAAAGTGAACATTGATGAAAAATTACTCAATAAAATACTGACAAATCCAATCCAAGAACACATCAGAAAAATCATCTACCATGATCAAGTAGGGTTCATTCCAGGGACTCAGGGATGATTCAATATATGAAAATCCAACAAGGTAATCTACCTTATGAACAAACTGAATAAGAAAAATCACAAGATCATCTCATTAGATTCTGAAAAAACCTTTGACAAAATCCAACACCCCTTCATGATAAAGGTTCTAGAGTGATCATGGATAACAAAAACATATATTCAGTAAACCAAGAGCCAACATCAAACCAAATTGAGAAAAGCTCTATGGGATTCCTCCAAAATCAGGAACAAGACAAGGCTGTCCACTCTCTCCTTATCTCTTCAATATTGTACTTGAAGTTCTAGCTATAGAAATAAGACAACAAATGGGGATCAAGGGGATTCAAATTCAAAGAAAGAGTCAAACTTTCATTATTTACAGATGATATGATAGTTTACATAAGTGACCTGAAAATTTCTACCAGGGAACTTCTACAGCTGATAAACACCTTCAGCAAAATGACAGAATACAAGATTAACTAAAAAAATCCGTACATGCAGTATATACACATGATAAATGGGCTGAGAAACAAATCAGAGAAACATCGCCCTTTACAATAGCCAAAAACACCGTAGAATATCTTTGGGTAACTATAACCAAACAAGTGAAAGAACTTTACAACAAGAACTTTAAGTCTTTAAAGAAATATATTAAAGAAGATACCAAAAAATGGAAAGAACTTCCATGATCTTGGATAAGCAGGATCAACAAATTAAATTGCCAATCTTGCCAAAAGCAATCTATAGATTCAATGCCATCCCCATCAAAATACCAGCGCAATTCTTCACAAACCTTGAAAGAACAGTACTCAACTTCATATGGAAAAACTTAAATAAAACATTATAGACAAAACAATATTGTACAATAAAGGAACTTCTGGAGGAATCACTATCCCTGACTTTAAGCTCTATTATAGACCTATAGTCCTGAAAACAGCTTGGTATAGGCATGAAAATAGACAGGTAGACCAATGGAATCCTACTGAAGATACAGATATTAATCTATATGCCTACAAACACCTGAATTTTGACAAAGAAGCTAAGATTATACAATAGAAAAAGAAAGCTTCTTCAGCAAGTGGTGATGGCATAACTGTATGGTGATATGTAGAAGACTGCTGATCTTGGAAGCTATCACCATGCACAACCCTAAGTAAAAATGGATCAAAGACCTCAACAAAAATCCAGACACACAGAACCCTTAGAAGAGAAAGTGGGAGGTACCCTTGAATGAATTGGTATAGAAGCTGACTTCATGAACTTAAATCCAGGAGCACAGACACCGAGATCAACAATCAATAAATGGGACCTCCTGAAACTAAGAAGCTCTGTAAATCAAAGGACACAGTCAAAAGAAAAAAATGGCAGTCACAGAATAGGAAAAGATCTTCACCAACCACACATCTGACAGAGTGCTCATTTCCAAAATATACAAAGAACTTAATGAGCTAGTCATCAAACACCAAAAAATCCAAATAAAATTTGGGTGCAGAACTAAATAGAGAATTCTCAATAGAGGAATCTAAAATGACTGAAAGGCACATGAGAAAGTGCTCAACATCCTTAGCCATCAGGAAAATGAAAATCAAAAC
This sequence comes from Cricetulus griseus, assembly GCF_003668045.3. Taxonomy (NCBI): domain Eukaryota; kingdom Metazoa; phylum Chordata; class Mammalia; order Rodentia; family Cricetidae; genus Cricetulus; species Cricetulus griseus. Next base: position 26,641,473 of record NC_048597.1, on the reverse strand, counting down.
AACTCTGAGATACCATCTTGCTCCTGCCAGAATGGCTTAAAACAAAAACGCCAATGACATTCAATGCTGAAGAGGATATGGAGAAAGGGGAACACTCCTCCATTGCTTGTGGGACTGCAAACTTGTGAGACCACTTTGGAAATCAGTATGGAGGTTTCTCAGGAAAATGGGAATCATTCAACCCCAAGATCCAGAAATTCCACTCTTGGGCATATACCTAAAGGATGCACATTCATAAAACAAGGACATATGTTTCACCATGTTCATAGCAGTGTTGTTTGTAATAATAGCAAGAACCTGGAAGCAACCTTGATGCTCCTCACCCAAAGAACGGATGGAAGAAATGTGGTACAATTACACAATGGAGTATTACTCAGTGGGGAAAAACCAATGGCTCTTGAAATTTGCAGGCAAATGCATGGATCTGGGAGAACCCATCCTGAGTGAGGTAACCCAAAGACAGACAGACAAGAATGCTTTGTACTCACTCATATATGGATATTAGACATAGAGCAAATGACTACCAGCCTACAGTCCACACCTCCAGAGAAAATAGGAAACAAGGAGTTCCCTAAGAGAGATATACATGGTCCCTCAAAGAAGGGGAAAGGGACATGAACTACTGAGAAAATTGAGAGCATGTGGGAAGAGGGGAGATAGTTAAAAGAGAAGTGAAGATGATGAGGGAGGAAGAGAACAAGAGGAACAGGAAGGGTGAAACAGGGCAGGAATAGAGAAGAGCAAGAAAAGAGATGTCTTAATAGAGGGAGCCAGTATAGGTTTAAAGAGAAATGTGGCACTAGGGAAATGTTCAGAGATACACAAAGATGATGCCAACTAAGAATCTAGACAGTAGTGGAGAGGCTGCCTTTGATGCCCTTCCCCTATAATGAAATTGATGACTACCTTAATTGCCATCCTAGAGCCTTCATCCAGTTGCTGATGGAAGCAGAAGCAGACACTCACACCTAAGCACTAAGCCATACTCTTGGAATCCAGTTGTTCCGAGGGAAGGGGGATGATCAAAGCAGTCAAGACCAGGCTGGAGAAATCCACAGAAAGAGCTGACCTAACCTACTGAGAGCACATGGACTCCAGTCATAAAGCTGGGGAGCCAGCATTGGAACTAAATAAGCCCTCTGAATGTGGGTGCCATTTAGAAGACCTGAGAAGTCTATGGGACCTCTAAGAGTGGAACCAGTTTTTATCCCTAGGGCACAAATGGAATTTTGTGAGACCATTCCCTATGGAGGGATACTATTTCAACCCAGATGCAAGGATGGGTGCCTAGGCCCACCCCATATGATGTGACAGACTTTAATGATTCCACATGGGAGGCCTCACTATCCCTGGGGATTGGGTACAGGGTAGGTTGGTGAGTGGCATGGGAGGATGGGAGGGAAAGGGAATGAGAGGAATGGTATGTATAATAAGATTGTTTCTAAATAAAAATAAATAAAAAGAAAATATTCTTTCACTTATATCAATTACAATTTTCTCACTATTTAGAAAAATAAGGGGAAAGAACAGAAGAGAGCAAGATAAGAGATACCATAATAGAGGGAGACATTATAGTTTTAAAGAGAAATCAGGCACTAGGGAAATGTCTGGAGATCTACAAAATGACACCAGCTAACAATCTAAGCAACAGAGGAGAGGCTACCTTAAATGCCCGCCCCTGATAATGAGATAGATGACTGACTTATGTGCCATCCTATAGCCTTCATCCAGCAGCTCGCGGAAGTAGCAGATAGCCACAGCTAATCACTGAACTGAACTGGAATCCAGTTGCAGAGGAGGAGGATTGATGTGGGTGTTTGTATACTTTTAAAAATCTTATTATTTGCACAAAGATTCTGGGCATTCAATATCATCATGTATCTTTCTTTCTTTCTTTCTTTCTTTCTTTCTTTCTTTCTTTCTTTCTTTCTATCTCTAACTTGTCGTGGGAGGTTTTTTGTTCCAGGTGGTCCCACAGCACTTGAGAACCCCCCAAATAAACAACACAGACACTATATTAATTATAAAAGTTTTGGCTAGTGGCTTGGGCTTCTTATTGGGGAGCTCTGTCTTAATTATCAACACATTTTTATTAATCTATGTATTTCCACATGGTCTTGGCTTTGCCTTGCATTCCCAGAACTCTCCTCATCTCCTAGTCCTGCCCATCTCTTTGTCTCTATTGACCACAATGTTTATTTATCAGTTTATTTATCAGACAACTCCCATGATCACATATCTATCTAATTCTTACTATTTTGATGAATTTCAAGGTTATACAGAGACCAAGTGTAGTTTACATGGGATTTGTGTGTGGTACCAGATTTTTTTAAAAAATATAACACTAACGGTAGAAGCTAAGGGGAACAGTACTTATTGTACTTTATCTTGAGTTTAAGTACAACAGTCTTTTGCATGCCTGTTACTAATAGCTATTTGCAAGATAAACTTTAACATAGAAATGCAAAGTTGAATAGATTCATCTGCAGTAGGGAAGTTTGCAAGTCATAAAATGTTGACACTTTTTTTTCTTGCAACACCTTCATATGTAATTCCTCCTGTCATTCAAAAGTTACATGCAAGTCAATAAAAATCCATTGCTATCAGATTACTGTCATGTAAAACTACTTTAACTGAAAGTTTCATTCTTAAGTTAACTCTTTACTTTAGCATCAGGTACAGTGTCAGGGCTGAAATTACAGTGGATGATGGTACTACAGTTGGTACATAACCCATTCACGGAATTGCCTTAACACTTCTGGAATAGATTTCTGCCTGATACTTTCCTTGAAATGAATGCTTTAGTGCAATGGGGACTCTGTACATCATATCATCATATATGGATTGAATGATATTCAAGCTACTCCAGAACACTGAGAAAAAACAGTAATTTTCTTTTTTTTTTTTTTTCTTGAGACAGGGCTTCTCTGTGTAGCTTTGGAACCATTCCTGGCACTCACTCTGGAAACCAGGGTGGCCTCGGACTCACAGAGATCCACCTGCCTCTGCCTCCCCAGTGCTGGTATTAAAGGCATGCACCACCAACACCCGGCATAAAATAGTAATTTTTCAAAATGGGTATTTTAATAAATGGAAAAGAAAAAAAATCCCTGAGGTCTGAATAGTTAAAACACAAAATGAATTGTGTGACAATAAGTTGTAGATAAACATAGTAATTCAATTTCCTAGGAAATTATGTGCCATAAAATTAAAGAAGATAATGCTAACTACTATGAATGACTTAAAAAACAGTAATTCTGGGAGCCATTTGAAAAGGAGAATGATATTTATGTCAAAATAAGAATATTCAGCAGGGGTTATCTACTGTGTTACAAAGCATTATATGTCTATATCTATCTATCTATCTATCTACCTATCTATCTAGATTGTAAGGTCATATGAATATATTACATGAGGAACACACTTCAAAAATAAGTATATTACATGGTCAATAAGCATAGTTATTGAAGTTTTTAATAACTGCAACTATTTTATTGATATAATCTTCTAGATCATATATTGCAGTTCTTTTATTCTAGTTACATACCCAGTTCAGTAAAAAGCTACCCGTGTATAGAATCAGTCCTCCCCACCAAGAGTTTGAGGTCTAGAAGCTAGTCTCATAGATCATGGTCTTTAAAACTAATATAGAAAAGAGTTAAAATGATCTTAATTATTCCATTATTTCTTATAAGCCCTAAATAACCTCTACACAATTTTAGTAGTTTTTAAGAGCCTAGATCAAGATTGTAACATAAGCCCAAGTTATTTAATTAAGCACTAACTGGAAATTTCAAAGAACTCATTTTCATCTATCAGTCTAGAAGGGAGCTTGTGCTTTGGGATTTCCTAATAGGAGGTCTGTAAAAAAAAATCCCCATATGTACTGAGAAGCTGTAGGTAAGAAATTGGTAAAAAATGAAATAAATTGAATTTTGGTAAACATATTTAAAACTAAGTTTTGCTCTCCTCCTTAATATATTATAATATGGCAAATCTAGAGTAATTTTCTGCAGTGAACTTGTAATGGTGGCCACATCCCTTGGGCGTGGCCTCAGGCAAATGGAAGCAGAAAGTTGGAAGCTAGAGGCATGGCTTTCCTTTGCATGCTGTTTCTTGTGGGTCAGCTGATCAACTAGGAAGATCAGAGAAGGACTACTGAAGATCTTTGTATTTTTCTTTGTAATTGTTCTTCAGTAAACACCCATTTATTATTTATCTTGTGTATAGTGAAATAATCACCTCCTCACCTTCAATTTTCTGGGCAGGGAGGTCAAGGAAACAACACAAGAAAGAGGCTCACTGATGACTGTTCATTAAATTGTTGATTTCAGTTCCTTCTGGATTCTTTGTAGAATCCTCTTCTCCATATTTAGCAAAACTCTACTAATGTCAGCAGAGTGTATTGTGACTGTTTATACTTTACATGGAGAAAACAGGGGAAGTTAAAGAGTTTCTGAGAAAAGAAAATTTTAGTTGACTGCTATCTTATGATGACGGGAATTTTAACATGATTTAAATACATTTGAAAGAACTTGGAATTTTTCTTGGAGACATTAGACATCTGTCCCTGAATCCTAGATTGTTTTGGTATAGTGGCATGGCTTCTGACCCTCCCATCCATGTCCCTTTTCATGCGTGAGAATCTCTAAAGATTTACTTAGTTGCAAAAAAAAAAAAAAAAAAAAAAAAAAAAAAAAAAAAAAAAAAAAAAAAAAAAAAAAAAAAAACCAAAATGTCCTTTCAAGATTATTAATGAAATAATTCTGGTCTTTTTGTTCCTTCCTTTTATAAGCATCCTGCTAGTAGATTGCATCTTACTATGGAAGTTATTCATTTAAATAAGACTCCATTCATTCTGATGTCATTCACATAAAAGGCTTAACAAATATGAAACAAAGAACAACTTTCTAACTAATAGAGGAACATATTCCAAGAAGGTCGATGAATAATATGGGAAGCTGGGTTGATTTATATCATATAATCTATGAATTGAAGAGTCTGAGTTTGTTACATGTCACAAAACACACAATATAGCTAGTAATATAATTTACACAATGTACATGAAATAGGCATGAGCCTTATGTATGCCAATGTATATAACATATCTAAAGCCCACAAAAAATTAGCACTATACTGATAATTTAACACAGAACTGCATTTCTATTCTGGTAGCTATTCTTATATGCAAATACAGGTCTTGGGATTAATGTGAAAAGCAATTCACATTTAAAATCCTACAGTACTGAAAGAAAACATTCAATACTTTTGCCTTAAGAAAAGAAAAAATATTTTTACTAAAAGTAAAGATGAGTTTTGTTTTACATCTCTATATAAACATACACATAGGTATTTACATGTGGATTTACCTGTATCAACACATAATTAAAATTAAAACAACGCAAAATGACATATTGCCTCATAAGAGATTTATTGCTTTCACTTTTTGTTTTTATCATTCTTGTATTATTTTCCCCAAAGAACTGCTGTTCTGGGTCTGCTCAGCATGCATTTTATGACATTCGGTGAATAGTCTCAGGAAATTATCTGGGACATTGTTCCTCTCTGTAACACAAAATCAAATAAGTTCAGAAGATCTGCAGATGAAGTAATGACAAATTACAGAATGTAGATGGCTTTACAGATCAATCCCACATGAAGTGGGAAAGGTCTACTTGTACATTTTCCAAAGGCTTATGCTTATTTACTTCCTAGTCACTCTACTGAGATAGTTAGCACTATTCTTCTGCAATTTTGCTGCAAAATTACAGACGGAATCATGTAATTGTGAGGGGCAAACTGAAAGGTGTACTAACCATTCAAAAAGTGGTAGAATATGGATACAAACAATACAACCTGTCATGACCATCTATTATCTTATTTTCTATAAAATTTTAATAAGGTAGTGACTACTCTGATGAAAAAAAATACTTATGGTGTGTAGAGGAAAATTTATAAAGGAGTAAGAAAAAATATCTAACTAAAATTTCTTTGAAATTCATTGGCACTTGATAGGTCTGCATATAGTGACTTAACATCTGTTTCTATGGAAAGAAAGAATTCTCTAAGATTACACCTTGTGGTGTCACATCCCTTCCAGACTAATATGGTTTGATCAAGTAAGACACCTTGAAGCAGTGACCCAACTGACCCTACATTCAAAACAGCTGAGATGATGCAGTCATAGATGACTACATCTAGGAGTTCTGTGTTTTATCATGATCCTCATGATATAGCCATCACCCCCAAGCAGCAGGAATCAGTTTGGAATGAATGATGCCCAAATTCCCATATACTGTTTATTAATGTTTTTTTTCATTTAAATGGGTTTGTTACAAATGGTAATGACCACAGTCACTCTCTTTTTAAAGGAAAAAGGGGGAATAGGATATACATATTAATACTTTGCATTGGTATGGATTTTCATCTATTGATACAACTTTAAAGTCAATCTTGTGATATGTAAATTTCTCCTCTTTTTTAGGTATTGTGTTTATACAGATCTTTTAAAAATGTAATGCATAATTAAATACAGATTATATAGTAAAGTATAATAGTCAGATCTTATAATAAGGTTAGTTAGGTTTTCTAGATATACAGAGATGTATTTGAGATGGAAAGATATTCTTCAAACCTTTCAAAGACCTACAGAAAATATGGCATTTAAATGGTTTAGGGTTTCTCATGGCAGCGAGACACAACTGCTCCTGGCACATGAATTATGTCTGAGAGGAAGATGAGCATTGAAGAAACTAGTTATGGAGTTTGCTTGCAACATGGCAAGATTAGCCATTTGGACAAGAAACTCTCTTGTGTGGACTATTTGTTGCTTTATAAACTGGACATGCAGGACCCACAAGAAAGTGACTACTGACCTTACAAAACAACAGGAACTGAAGGGTTTCTGTTGAAATGGAGCAGTGTGCCAGACACACTGTGGCATATGGGCTGAAGATGGATGCCCAGTTGTTACAGAAGAACATCAAGTGACTGTCCAGGCAAGGAAATGTCTCTGTCAGTTCTAGAGTTTATATATTATCCTTATGTGGTCTTTGATGGAGTTAAAGACGGATAGTTATGGTTATAGTTTTCTTTAGTTATTATAAAAAATAAGTTACATACAAGACCTTAGACTCACAAAGAGAGGATAGATGATAGAATATTTTCTTTATATCTTGCTAAATGTTAATGAACTAAATATTGTAACTATAGTTTTTACTTGATAACTGTTTAGTTATATATTATACTATGTTAATGTTAAAACCCTTCTTTTTATTTAGACAGAAAAGAGGAGATGATTGGAACCACTATGTGAGCCCAACAAGGGAGGACACATGCTGCCAGTTTCCTCGATCAGGTAAGTCTTTATAAAATATATAGATTAATGATTATGATTGATACTTAAGACAGAGATAGCAAATAAGAAATCATAGTCATTGGCCAGCAGCATTGTACTTAATATTAATCGCTGTGTGTTATTTTGGGCACCTACAGGTGGCTTGGCAGAAAGATTTATCATTACAATACCTCCTCAATAGAAATATTTACATGATGAAATAAAATATAAAGACTGCAGACTGAAAATTAAAATGATTGCTTAATTTTCTTGGCTTTTATTTGCAGCTTGGTTATTCTGAAATTTGGAAACTTGAAGTAAAATAAAATACATCTTTCCAATTCCGAGAAGGTAAGGTCCTAGAACAATTGATGTTAGTTATGGGCATATGTAATTCATTTATCTGAGCAATTAGAACACTTTTAAAATGAGAAATCTCTAAGTATTTGCTTCCAAGTGAATGCCAAGCTAGAAAGTTGGCATTTCAGAAATATGGTATCAGAGAATCAATTCAAGGGTGGAGGTGTGATGGAAATACATTTGGCTGTCTGAAAGTTGCATCACCTTTTATAAAAGAAAAATCGGGATTTTAATCCTTGCTCAGTATAGTCTTACTATATGGCTTAATAAAAATCATTTAAGTTCCTGGAATCTATTATTTCTAGATTCTTTTAGTAGTAAGATCATGGCCCTGGTCATAGCTCAGTGGCAAAGAGCTTGGTTAGCATAGGGGACCTCGGGTTCAAAATTTGGTGTTGAAAAAATATATCAGAAAGAGAAAATACTGAATTTGAAAGGTTAGACAAGCCTGGTGACCTGTACTATCAACTACTCAGAAGACTGAAGCAGGGAGATAGCAATACTTCTCTCCCTGGGCTACAAAGTCAGTTTTGGCAATTTAGAAAAATCTTGTCTCAAATAAAAGAAAAAGAATAAATTAACAAGGAATGAAATGAAAAAAATGCTGGTCTAGAGTTTGATGGTACAGAATTCATTCCTGTGATCCGACACTTAATACCCAATTGCATAAAGACAGGCTGTTATCAGAATTTCTTTATATCAAAATATATAGTGAAAGTACAGAATAACCTATACATAGTCAAGAGGCCGATCTTTTGTAAAGCAAAATGTTTATCTTCGTGTTAACTTTTTGTTTTAAATAAAGAGTTACCTTTCTCATTTTGCAGTGATGATAAAATGCCTCAATAAGGAAGTAGTAGTCCAATGAATGAAAATGGGTGAAAATCACAGCCTGGGCCACTGTTTTCAGATGTCTTTCATAACTTGAACCATAACTCTATGCCTATTTCTACAATCTATTTCTCTTAACAATGTGCAAAATTACTTCCTATTCCTTTCCTGACATCAACCCTCCTCTCCAGCTTGCAATGCATAATAGTCCAATGAAGTTTCAAGCAGTTGGAAAAGCTAGCACTTCAGTAGAATATTATAGGGCTCATCCTTTATTTTTCTGCAACTGATACCTTCTCTAGTTTGCTCTGTACCCTAGAAAACATGTAAGTTCCCATCAATGAAGAAGTTGATCCATTTGAATAACTGTGACTGAATCCAACATAACTTCATTATCACTAAAAGAATGTGAGTTTTCTGTGATGAAAATAGCATGCTCATATTTTCAGAGACAAGTTGGATACAACTCAGGGTTCTAAAAAAATTACAAGTGGCAAAAATCCATCCGCTCCAAACACAGGCAGGAAGAAGTACTGTTCATGGTATTATGGTATTAGGATTGTTGAGTTTTTTTTTTTTTTTTTGGATGAAATTTTGCCATTTTCAACATTTTTTAGTCGTTTTTATTCTGTCAATAGATATCAAAATAGAGAACCTCAGACCATAGAAAGCTTTTGTCTTTTGAATACTTCATACTATTCAGAGAAAAGGTTGTTTGAAAATCATGAGACATAGCTGGGAGGGTTAGTGTCCTAATTTAACAGAATCTAGATTCATTTGGGAGATGGACTCTGGAATTGCCTTTCTAAGGGATTATCCTGGCCACATTAATTGTGGTATGAAGGTCTCCCTTCCCCTTGTTGTACCAACACTTAAGAAGAGGATAATATTTGACTGTGGGTCTTTGAACCTGTTTCCACCAGTTGATGGATAAAGCCTCTCTGATGAATATTGGGCATCAATCTATGAGTATAACACACAATGTTTAAGTATTATTACATTGATATTTTTATCTCTAGTCATATTTGGTTCTATATTAGGTCTCTGGCCATCTAGCTTCTGGCTCGCTCTTGTTCCAGAAAGTGTCAGGGGTGGGCTCCTCCTATGGCATAGATCTCAGGCTGGATCAGTCTTAGGTTGGCCACTCTCACAATCTCTTTGCACTCTTAAGCCAGAACCTCCTATAAGCAAGACAGGCTGTAGGTCAAAGGTTGTGTGGCTGGTTGGTGACACAATCCTGCCACTGGAAGTCTTTATACTCATAGATTGGAGATTATCCCAATTGTCATCAGAGACCCTTCACCTAGTGATGGATGAAAACAGAGGAGACTCAGAGCCAACCATTAGGCCAAGTTTGGGAAATCCTGAAGAAGATGGTGAGAAAAAATTTTAGGACTCAGAGGGGTCAAGGCATCACATGAAAACCACAGAATCAACTATCCTGGGTTCATAGGAGCTCACAGAGACAGAACCAACAATAAAGGCATCTGCATGGGACTGACTTAATCTCTGAATACAGCTGTGTAGCTTGATTTATTTTGGAAATCCTGACAGGGGAGCAGGGCCTGTCTCTGACTACTTTACTGGCTGTTGGGACCCATTTCCCCTACTGGTTGCCTTTCACAGCCTAATACAAGGTAGGGTGTTTTGTCTTACTACAGCTTAATATGCAATATTTGGTTAATATCCATTTGAGGCCCATCTTTTATGAATAGAAAGGAAGGAATGGATAGGGGTTTAGTGGCAGAGAGGAGGTGGGGTAGAAGAACTTGGCAGAGAGGAGGATGAGGAAACTGTGATGAGGATGTAAAATAAATATGATAATTAATTTTTCTTTTATCATGATGGATTATACCTTGAACTTAGAGGTAAAATATATTTGCTCTTAAGTGTTCTCTTTTCAATGCATTTTATCATAACAACAGTGTTAGAATGTATAGTAATAGTTACATACATAATGCATTTATGTGATTCATATAACCATGCAATGATTCTAACATACAAAATTGATTTTTTTGATGTTGTATATAATTAAAATGAGTCAAAGATTGTATTATAAATCCTATATTGGTAATCAACACCATAATTTTTGTTAACACACACACACACACACACACACACACACACACACACACACACACACACCACAATTAAACACAAAATAAAGCAAACAAAAAACACCTAAATTCAGAGTGAGGTGGTTTGCTGATCATTTCACACCAATATATGGTTTTGAAAAAAATCCACATTTGAACATTTTAATCAGAAGCAGCACTGTAGAAGTTTTATGAGGTAGAGAAAACTGGACTACTGGAATTTTCTTTAAATTTGTTAGAATAATAACATCTGCTTCCCAAGTTGAATACACAGTCTAGTAATTTCTTATCAGCCCCATCCAGTGAATGAAGAAAATAAAGCACAATGCCTAGTTAACACAAGTACTAATATTAGATATTTAGAAGTTAAGGTTAACAATACCTATTTAAGAAGTCCTTAAAAGAACTACTAAAAATCATTGCAGATAGATATGTGCTATGGAAAGTTCTACTGGATTAAGTCCAACGGCTATTGACATTATAATACACCTAACAATTTGTAATAAAATATTGCTATATCTTCTTCTAGAATGTAAACTTCATTAGAACAGAAAAAGAATAGTGAAACATACATAGACAGAGGGTCTAGTTTCTTCTGCAATCTATAAAACTACACATTAAATTCTATCTTCTCTTCAGTTCTCAGTATTTAGTTCTGTGTTTTATAATTTATTATATTCTTAAATTCATCTCTTTATGAAATCTACATTGTCCCGAATATACGAGTGCTGACAGAACAGACATAAAAGTGAAGGGCTTTTAGTATTGAATTTTCTATAAATAACTAGTACTGCTATATTAAGAGAAAAGAAAAAATGAGGAGACCAGTTAACAATGGATGAGAAATCTTTCCAACTTTAATAGTCCTTAAGAAAAAAGAAATTGTTTGTGTTTGACAGGAGGATTAGTGCACATTCTTAATAGCAAAAGTCTTAACTAATCGAGTTATTGATCTGCTGTCCAGTGTAACTTGCTTCATAGCACAGCAGCCAAAAACAGAGCTTATTCAAGAGGTTTCCTAGATGATCATTTTCAATATTACAAAGCAAGAAATGATTAGTTATCAGAAGATATGTCTTCTCAGAAAAAAATCATGTGTGCAGTTGTAAATCTCAGCTATTACAAAAATATATCCAAATTCCTAAGATATTTTTGGTGCGTTTAAATATAGATAATAAGTCAACACAGTGGTAAATTTTTGGATGAAACTATCATAGGCTATTTTTCTAGGATGCAGGAATTAAAAGTGCATTGTGCTTCTATTGATCTGAATTATTTTGCAAGATATGCTGTATATGGAAACTGATTATTAAAAATGAAAAGATAGATTTCAGGAGGGTGAGTGGCTTGCAGAATCTGCTTCCCTCTCCAATTTTTGTAGAGCACTGACAAAATCCTGGCCTTGGGCTGAGATAGGCAGAATGCATATACATAAAAAACTCATAAAAGGGCATGAATAACAAATTAAATAGAGGCAGAGTTCATTGCTCTTCTATCTCCAATATTTTTCTATTCTGCTTTGTTGCTCTCCTGTTTACCTTGTCATTAAATATCATTTTAAAAGAAAAATGTTAACTTCAATGTATGTACTGTGGAAAAACAGATGAGGAAGGGGGATTAAACTCTAATATATAGACGTCAATTCTGAGAAAATGTTTACTTGTGTATGTATGGCTAGAAAAAATCAATGGTACAAATTGTGTTAAGATATATCCCTCACAGTTTATGAAGATCTCCGCTTGTAACAGTCCTTAAAATCGGAATGTCAGTGTACCTGTACAACTTATGCCGATATATGCAAATTGCTAATAAGTTTGTCAGGTCTGGTGAGACAAATTGATTTTTGAAAAAGATCAGACATCTCAATAGAACAGTGACTCATTTGAAGCAGTGTGCAATTAGATTGAAATATAGACAACTCACAGACAATGTTCTTTAATGACTCATTCCTTTGTCTAATTTAAATAGATGGGAACCATGTATTTTGCCAGTTCTTATTTTAAGTGCTTGTATGAAATTAATACACTACATTATAATTTGAATATTTTTAGTGTTTCCCATTATCAATACAAATAAACTCTCTCATTTGGTTTTAATTAAAATAATGAAGTAATACTAATTTATTAGAAACATTGCACACCTAGAAGTAGTGCTTGGCTATTAAAATTTACTTCATAGCCATAAATTTCCATTTATTTTAGATGATTAGATAAATGTATTATATTGATCATGAAATATTTATAAACAGCGCACAGGAGTACATTCTTTTAGAGTTGGCTTTTCTTCAGTATCTAATGAACTAAAATATAAAACAAATGAGAGCTTAACAAAAATCGTAAATTTATTTGAATGCATGATAATCAATGCCTACTTTCCAAAGATGCATCCAAAGCCAGTATAAAACGTAATATTTACCAACTTTCCTCACATTATGTTATTGTAGCTCAAGATATTCTTGGGGAAATGATTAAGTAAGAATAAGAATAAAAACATACATTTTTTTCTTTCTTCCTATCTTATTTTATATAGTGCCACATAAATGAAAAAGATTTCAGGTCTTATTTTAAGTAAGTTACACACTTTACAAAAATGGGTAGAAAACACATTTCCCACAGAGTTGGAATACTCCTAGCTATGTGTCTGGATATCCTAACTTGAAATTCATATATATTCAAACACACACACACACACACACACACACACACACACACAATTTTAAAGCAAAATATCTCTAAATCTTGGAAACAAGAGGAATTTTCACCTTTACAAATAGTGTGACAGATACATGTTATCTATTCAGAATATCCACATATTGTCATCTTGTTTTACTGAAAACAAAAGCAATCATCAACACTACCACAAAATCATCATCACCACAACAAAATCACTATCAACAGTACCAAAACACCAAACCACCAAAACCACCACAACATCATCGTCATCACAAATACTACAGCATCATCAACACCACCATCAAAACACACACCCCACAAAACAAAAAACAATCACTACAACAACAAATAACTAAAGGTTTATTTCCCAGAAAAGTTGAAATAGATAGTTTGTGAGCACTGTGAAAGGACAGGGAAAAGGGCTGTTTATCTGTGCACAGTATCAAGGTTCAAATTTGTAGTTAAAAGTTTAGGTCACTATCCAATGTGATTTTTACATTCTTTTACATATTTAATATATGTTGTTGGGTGATGACTAATTTTGTTGAAAAAATCAGAAAAGGACATGAAAGCAACCCATCAGTTAGCTCTTTGTGTTTATAAACAATAACGAGTATCTGCCAATTGCATGAACTGTTCTAAGAAATTAGTCTATAGTAATCCATCTTGTGTCACTAGTGCATGAATCATGAACTACTATTTATCTTTCCATAGAAAAATACAAACCAGAGAGAAATATTCTTTCCCTGAAACAGAGTAGTCTATACTTTTTAACCAGGACAATTAGATGCATGACCTTTATTCTTCAAGCTTAACCATATGTTCTGGCACAAAACGTGTGCCCTATAATCACATCAAACATATAACTTAAGAAGAAACAAAAAACAAGAATGAACGAACTTCATTTTATGACTAAAATTACTTTTGAATGTAGGAGCTAGATAATTAATTGTAAGACAAAATGTCATTCATCAATAAATTATTACTTATTAAGTTATTAGTAGAGAAAAACTGCAGGTAGAGCTTAGTGTGGTAAGTTATGCATGCAATCCACAGTCTGTGACATTACTGTAAATTTGACACCAACATGGTCTGCTTGGAAGACACAAAGAACAAATCAAAATAAAGCTGCCATTAAATTGCAATAATTCCCTGTATGTTAATGTAGATATACTTACTTGTAATTCTCCATATAGTTTGTTTTATAGTGTTTTTACTAATGTATATATCTTTACAGTATGTACATTGTCCATATATATATAGTGACTTTTAAACTTTGACATTTCCATGCACTTTATCAATAAAATGATCTTATCAATGTGAAAATTAAACATTAATATCTTACTATCATATAAAATAACTTTTGAAAACTATAGAAATTCCATTTGACATATATAGAATCTGAATTTTGGAAAAAAGCAATCTCAAATACAACCTTGGACAAAAGAAATGGTGAAAAAATATCAAAGACACTAATTAGTGTGCCAAGGATATCTTGGTTTTCTTTGACAATGTTATTAATTTTAATATCCTGAGCATCTCTTTTCTTGAAATCAATATTTGTTAGACTTCAGCTTTTTTAGAAGTAATAACTTTAAATGTTACACTTCTTGTATTAATAAAAACAGTCTCTCTATAGTAACAAAACCATCTGTAGATGTGACCTGTGTCTTGAGCATTCTCATCCTAGAAGTATTATCAAATTATATTTTCCTTAGTATGTCATGATTTCCATTCTGAAAACACAGATAACCTGTTCTTCAAAGGACTACTTATGTGCTGCAAATAAGATTATTACAAAATGGATCACTTTATCATTTTTCTCAATCATATTTTCAACATGTTACCTTATAATTGTAACAAACGTGTTTTACTTCAATGTATTTGGGCTCTAACATCATTTGAAACTCTAACAAAAGAAATTCTTTCCTCTTCTTTTTTACAGACTAAATAACAAAGTAGCTGTATTTGTCAAGCACTGCTTAAGACATTATAATTTCAGCCAAAGTTTCACTAAAGTTGTTAAGATTAGTAAAACATCGATACAACGTGAGCTGTCACTTGCATTTGAAATCCATACAGGCTTCCTGTACATGAAAAATTTCCAAACCTGGGAGCCATTTTGTATAGCTTCCAGAGAAAATTTCTTTGTAACACCTTCTTAAATGTGATTTCCTAATCACTATGCAGAAGATTGCACTGCCTAATTAAAATACTGGTGCAGTGATGAAGATAAAGAATACAGAGCAGGGCTGCACGCTAATCTACAACCAAAACACAGGAGCAACTTGTCAGCAGTGAGGGCATATTTTATCGACAGCTGTGTCCAATAAGGGTGAGTGATGCAGTAAATATTTAATATTAATGCATTCCTGCCATGATTGTTACCTCCTTCATTATCTCTCAGTGTGCCTAGTAAAATAATGAATACAGTCACTCATCATAGTTCCATTTCAAACAGCAGATGCTTTAAAGAATAATATTCATTTTCAGGGGAAATGTAATGTTCATTGTAGTAACTGACAATTTAGAAATCCAATGAAATCAGCGTATAGTTAATCAAGTTAACTGTTCTGTTTATTGGTATGATTCTTTTCTGAATATATGAAAGATACACAGTATTAATTACATATATATGAGCAAGAGACAGAATTGATACAATAATTATCATTTTGTGTAAGAAATTGATAGTTCAACACAAAAGGAAATTTAGCATCACTGTACAAATGTCTTCCACACATTCTGATAAAAGACTTCGACCTTCCAATTCACTTATCTGCTCTTGCTAATACAATAATATTATCAAGATGCTTGGTCTCCTTTAAGACCTTTAAGATTTTTCTCATATATTAGAAACTGCAAGGGGAGATTGATGCAAAAAAGAGAGAGAAGAAAGACAGAGACAAAAGCAACAGTATCTTCAATTTCATGGTTTAGTAAGCATAAAAAAGATATTCTGGATTAAATAGAGCACTATATGTACCAATATGTATAGTTTGTGTATCTCAGAATGCATAACATGTTACCAATTACAATTATACAAACAAGAAAATAACATTTTAAACATGCTTTGGAGTTTACTTACAATCTTTTGAGCTTAGATTGATATACTATATAAGTTAGATACAATCAAATACTACTGCATTTTATAATGGGATATAGGACCTACATAAGTGAGCTGTAACTATAAAATAACATATGATAACAGGGTGTAGAATTATATAATTTCTGCATCTATGTTAACAAACATATATAACAACATCTATTTATATGTTCAATAATTAAATCCACACAAATCCCCTAAGCAAGAAAGAAAATAGTTAAGAAAAAAAGATGTCATAATTTGGAAAGAAAATATTTTAATTAAGAATTAAATAAGAATGAATTATACAATTAAAAAGAGAACCCATTCCTGATACCATTTTTAAAAATAATTACTTAAAAACTGAACACTGTGGTGTAGGACTGAAGATAACTTCTTCAGTTTGAAGATGTGACCAGAGGAAACAACAAATATCTGAAATTCCCCGGTTCTGATACACACTTCCTTCATTGTGTATTTTCAGTTCATGTCTTGACTAAGACATTACTTGCTTCCCAAGGATTTATCGGCATTTAACTAGACTAGGACCAGACACTCTCTTTAACCTCACATTTATTTCCATCACTAAATAAGTCATATTAGTATTGGGAATTTAAAATGACTTGATGGAAATGTACTCTCTGTATCTCTCTCACATTCTTGGATCTTCTATGAATATCCTTTTTACTGGTTTGTTCATCTGAAATTTAATAATATATTCATTGTATCACTGAGAATGGCCTTTTAATTTACAAATACCCTTGAAAATATAAAATATTCTTTGTAATTAACTTTTACAATTATATCTACTTGGAAAGTAATTACATACCTACTTAGAATATTTCTACAATGTGAAGATTACCACATATTCATTTTGTTTTACTTTTTGAACGATGAAACTTTTCAAGTCTTATACAGAACTTTTATGTTATAATGACCCTCAGAACACTTTCATAAAACCCTCTTGTTTCCCTTTATTGCTGAATTGATTTTACTTATATCCCAGCAAACAGTCATAAATTTTATAATTGTAGGAATTGCCCAATCATCTCACTGTTTTATTTCCATTATTAAGGTACTGACTCCAAACTAGTGGTTCTTGGTAAAACATCATGAAGTTTTACTTTACCACATCCTAATTTAACACATCTCTTGTTTTTTTTGAGTAGGAAAATACATGTTTTGTATCCATTGCAATTTTGAGAGTCATTTTAAGGCACTGTTAGATAGTGACATACGTTTTTCTGAGGTGTGGAAATTCGAACAATTAAGAGCCTGTATTAGATCTCTCAAAATAAAGCACATAGGCAGGTTAAATATAAATAGATGCTATTACTTCTATACTGTATTTCAGCAGAGTTGCTTTTTACTATAAAGGGATGACTGGTCCAGTTGAATTCCTAGTGTGTTCCCGAAATATTGCCTGACATTCCAAAATTTTTCTTTGCCTGGTTTAGCGCATATTACAAAGCAGAGAACCCAATACACAAGTAAGTACATTGTATAACCTCTATTAGGTCTGTCTTCATAATACTTGATAAATACCATTTCACATGCAACACTGAGGTCTATTACATGAACATGTAGACCACATCATCTCTTGTGTATATAATAATATATAGTAACCTATGTATTATATCACCATATTATACAGTTGCAACTGCATGTGATTTAGTGGTTTTTATTTAGTTGTGTTTTAGTTCTCTGAGAATTTCAAGTTTTATCAAACATATTTTGATCATTTTTAACTCCCCACTCGAGGTTTCCCATATCCATATCTGCCTACTGCTGCTTATCTAATTTTCATCTAGTGTTAAAATAGAAGTTTTAACATTTCAAGAACAACTTCTTCTGTCCAAATATTTCCGAATGCATGACCATCTACTGGAGTGTGACAAAGCTATCACGGCTACACTCTGAGAGAAAAATTCCTCTCCCTTCCCAGCAGCTAACAATTGCCATTCGATCCAGAGCTAGGCGTAGGATTGCATGTCCCATGCTCCTCTCTGTTGTGGAATTCCATCTAGAGTTGGTTTACATAGTGTTTGTGCTGTTGGGATTCCTGTAAGTTCATACATACTGTCTCCCTGTTGTGTCCAGGTGTTTCTCATTAATTTCCCATGGTGATGTTGTAAGACATCACGGTTTCTAGCTCACTGAGAACACCGAATTTTCTCTGAATCAGATCTTATCCGATAGACTTTGGGTGGTTATTTTACTGGAGTTGTATTCTCTTTTCTATTTGTTTGATGGCAGATTATTGTATTTTAAAGATGCCTGAGTGGGTGTTGGTTTGTTTTTGTTGAAAACTCTGGAGAGAATAAGGAAGCCTCCCCCTTTCATTGTTACTTATTTTTTTATTAAATTTATTTTTAATTTCATTTTATATTCCAACCAAAGTTCTCCCTCCCACCCCTCCTCCTACCCCCTTTGCCTCCTCCTTGCTCTTCATTATAAAATCCTTAAACTGATTTCCCATGCCTCATATTAGTACTGCTTGAGTAAACCTAGCTTTAGTCACCTCTATTACTGTACTTGAATGTGTAGGTATGCTTAGAAGATCTTCTCTATGACAGGGTACCCTCAAAGGACTATCATTTTCTGCTTCTCTCTACATTTGTTTATACTGCTAAGCATAGCTTCCTTGTTACCCCAACCCCCTTCCTTTTTGGATAGACATGTATTGGAGTTGTCATTATAGAATCTAAATTTGAATCTAAGTTGTCATTATAGAATCTAAATCCACTCACATTAATCATTGCAATTCACTGTTTTATATATCAGTCTCACTCTACCCACACATTCATCAGATACATCTGTTCATGACACTCAATGAACTTTGAAAACTCTATTTCTTTTTGGTTTTGTTTTCTGGCAATTCTGACAACTTTAAGACAAAAGGTATCTCTAGCTCTAATAGGCCTAAAGTATGCCATAGGTGATGGCTAATGTTCATTGGCAAATTGACTGGATCTGGATTCAGGTATGAGACATACCTCTTGGTGAGTATGTAATGGGTTACCCTGGAAGACTAACAGAAGGCAAAGACATCCTTCAGAGACTTGCCTTCAACAAAGGCCCAGATATTAGGAGGTTTCAAGGTAATGTATTCCTTTTTGTCTGCTTACCTCTAGCTCTGACTGGTGAATTCATGTAGCTTGTTGCTGCCACTGTCACCTCCGCTGCTGTTACTGCTGCTGTTCTTGCTAAGTTTTATTGACATCACAACCCAGCATCTTAAAGTAGATCAGTAACCTTCAGCAATCCTGCATCCTATCTGCACCACACTGGAACATTTGAGTCATCCAAACTTGTTGATGAAGTACTTTGTTTTTAGCCTCAGCAGGGTCAAAAATCATCATTTTTGACAATCCTAATAATGTTTTAATATCCAATCTATTGAATTCCACTTTAGTAGGTATTTGTTTTATTTTTATCCATGAGTAGAATACATCCAAGGTACATTACCAGATGTTGGCAACAGGTCACTGCAAGACCACCTGCTATTATCTCTGGCTCATGTACATGCTTTTTGTCAACTTGACCTGGTTTAGTCTGTGACTACCACTCCCTCATTTAAACATTGATACATATTTATAAATCAGGGTTGGCTCTTGTAAAATACAAACTAAGTTGCTGTTTAAAATAAAAGTACAAGCAGGTGAAAGTATGTGAGCAATTCTTTTATTCCTTTTAATATAACTATTATTTGAGATAAATATTATTTTATTAGTAAATATGATTTTCCTAAAACAATACTTCTTAAAATGTTTCCTGCACTGTTCTAAAAAATGTAGCCCTATTTCTCGTGTTGTGTTATACTATTAATTGTGTTTGACTTTCCTAATTTATCTACCACTTTTCTTTGATATAGGTCATGTTTTCTATGCATTATGAATCTGAAATATAATTATAGTATACAAATTAACATTTTCTGAAGTTATCAAATATCAGTTTAAATTTTCCAAATTGGAGAATCATTTACCATGACATAATATATTTCTAGCAATCACTCAGCAACATTTCTGAACTATTTGCAAATATTCAACTAGTTGACAATTTGATGTAAATGTTTTAATGAATACCAAATACTAGAGTTGTAAACTCTAAGCTTGTTGTGCTAATAATTTTATAGATGTGCCACACTCCATGATAAATTGCATCACTAATCAGTCAATTATAAATATTCAAATCCTCCATCATTTGTCATGGAGTTCAGGGATTTTGAATGTCACTAATTTTAGCTTGCTACAATACTCCATACAAATGAGACTCCATATCTTATTACCAATGGAGGGTGTTAGTGAGAATTTCTGTGTTTCATCAGTATGGGAGAAACTTTCACCTCAACGTATGTACTGTGCCATTGTTTTCCATATAACATTTAGTGAATTCTAGAGAAGCACTGAAACTGACAGTTGTTCACAGTGCTGACTGTGGGAGGCCAATTCTGTGCTGGATCAAAGTTAAGTTAGATCCAAGAGAGAAAGTGAGAGGAAAGTAAAAGCAATTTCTCTAGGTTTTTCCTCTGAGGTCTTGAAATTCTCATTTTCCAGGAGTGTCAGGAAACATTTTCTATCAAATGTTAAAATTCAACAAAGAAAAATTGTTCAAGAAAGATTCTTTAAAAGAGTTACAAAATTTTGTTCAATAATAATAACAATAATAATAATAATAATATATTATTATTCACATTTGATTAGAAAATGTGTTTTATATCCTATCTTTGTCAACATCTTAATATTTGGCTTCTCATATTTGTCTGTGTAAGTGAGGACTAAGGGTTGTCCAGAAAACTACTTATATTGTATGAATCAAGGTGTGAAGCTGACAAGCCACAGTTGATGTCTGTTAGATATAGACTGTCAGTCAGAATGAGAAGGAGCCCATACATCTGCTAACAACCTCTCCAAAGCATTTTGTAAAACCTGGGATATCTTTCCCCCGATACAAAATGTAGTTTCATATGGTATATTTTCCACTCCCAAATCATGCTTTACTTATTTAACATTGGAATAATTTGGAAAACTCCTCCTGAAATTAACCTTTGATGAAATTATAACCCTCAAATGACAAAAACATATAAAATCAGGCAAGATAAATTTATTCTGAAATTACGGAAAGCCTACATTAAGCCTTAATATATGCTGTCAGCTTTGAACTAAATAATAGATGAGATTTTAACATAATCAGAAGAAAACGGCTGCTACCTGCCTCTGCTGCTGTCACAATGAAATTGACAAGATAATTTTGAAAATAAGGCTTTCTACAAGTCACTTCATGGATCTGACAAGCACACAGTATTTAGAATTATGTCTATTCATACAGAAAATGATTTATCGAGGAGGATGTAAGATATTTGAGGGAAGATCCAAAGTACTCTTCTTGAGGGAAAATGGCATCATCACTTGATTTAACAAATGAACATGGCCACATCATCTCAGAGCAAATCTCTGCTTACAGAAATATTCCCATTGTTAAATTCATGTGTGATGACTTGCAAATAAGTGTAATATATTTAGAAAACCTTCAGCAAAGACATGACATGTATATGTGTACTTCACTGCCTTGGTGTGCACATCTGATCAATAAGTTCACTCACTTTTATTAGAATATGTAACTCTGCTTATTACTAGTAACAGTAAGCATTTTGACAGTTCTCAAACAATTGAGAATGTTAAAAAATAAAACTATTATATTTGTAACCTTTTCAAAGTGAATATAATACATACAAAAGAGAGAAATGACTTGAGATTTTAAATCCTATTGTGGTAAAAATGTTAGAAAGCTAACAATTATGTAGGTATGTATGTATTATTTGACTGTTCAATTGCTTGTTAATTATTTGAATCAATTTTTCAAGTTCAGAATTAAGTAAAAATGCATTTTGTCTCTTATGTGAAAAAAGAATTATTTGCATGTTAATATCAGTTCATGAATACACATATAAGTATCCAAAAGTCTTATAGGCATTTGGTCATTTATATGAAATACAGACTAGAGAAGATAACAAAAATTTTCTGTATAACAACTTATCTTCAAATAAAGGGATGCACTTATGATGCAAATGCCATTTTTTCTGATAAAACTTTTAATTAGATTTCACATACACTTTTAAATTGAAACAGCAAGCACTACGAAATGATGGAGTTAATATCATGCTCATATCAATTGTGCTGCCTAAACACAGGAGCAATCATATCATTTCTATTATTCTTCCGACCTCACAAAATGAGACAGGAAGAGACACAGCAGGGAGACACTCATGAACTCACCTAGAAGCTAAGTGCAATAGACAGGTCACATTTCTGAATGGCCAACTTTGAAGTGTCTTTACTTCTGTATTACAAATCATGTCATATTCAGAAAGTTTAAAAGCTGAGGATCTATTGAGTACCGTCCCTGATCTTCAAGAAGAATGAATTTCCAAAGAGACACATAGACATTTTTATTGTCCTTTTCATTATATGTCTCCAAGCAAAAGTTCAAGATGGGTAGAAATAAAAAAGAAAGAAAGGACGAAAGAAAGAATGAAAGCTTTAGGAGTCTGATCTGAAGGGATCCGTTTTGGATCTGAATAGCAAAGAAAATAATGGTGTTTGGAAATGAAAATATAACAATACTTCTAACATGTGATGGGCATGAATAAAAGAAGAAGATAGCTTAGCATAATCATTTATTTATAAATATATAAAAAGCTTAAGTATCTAGGTCTCATTTCTCAGCAGATGTCTCAGAGTTTTGTATCATGAACACAAATTTTATTAGTGAAAAGTGAAATTTTACACATAGGTTTTCATATTGCATCTTGGAAAAATGTATATTGTTGATGAAATGAAAGAACAGCAATTCTACCAGTGTCATAGAGAAATATGAACTTGTTTTAGATATTGTGTCCCCAATAACCCTATGAGATATCAACATGTCATATTTACAATTTTGAAAACAGGACAAAAATTCGTTTTATTTTTTGTACATTCTCTGGCAAAATTACATGTCAGCAGTTATTTTATAAAAATGAAAATATATGGAATAATTTTAAAACTATATTAGCATAAGCCAATTAATTTCCCTACAAGAAATGCATCTCATATCACTTTAAAAACTAATTATATCCTATTATTTTAACTACACACACACACACATAACTACACACTACATACACACATGCACACACACAAGCACACACACAAGTACACACACACACACATAACTACACACTACATACACACATGCACACACACAAGCACACACACAAGTACACACACACACACACACATAACTACACACTACATACACACATGCACACACACAAGCACACATACAAGTATACACACACACACACACACAGGGTAAGAATATTTTTATATATCTTACTAGTGCATCTTTATTTATATGCATTTGGACATAATGCAAACAAGTAGAAGTCCTTGATAATAAATGATATTAAGACACTAAAATATGTGAATCTGCAGGTTCTACTAACAATGGCTCTCAGCTTATTATGTAATACAGATTCTCAATAGATTTGTAACAAAGCAGGGAATTCCTGAATTCCCTAAGAACTAAGTAAGTAACTAAGAACATTGGCAATATATGAGAGAGGTAGTTTTCTGTACTGACCAATGCCAGTGACAGAAAAAACAAAATTCATAATCACTTACATTGTACAGTTAGAGAAACCCACAGAAACAGCTGACCTGAGCAACCCGGAACTCTTGCTCCCCAGACTGATAGCTGGAATACCAGCATGGGACTGATCCAGACCCCAGGAACATGGGTTTCTGTGAGGAAACCTCAGAAATCTATGGGAACTCCTGTAGCAGCCCAGTATTTATCCCTAGCATAGGTGTGGACTTTGAGTGCCCATTCCATATAGAGGAATACTCCCTGAGCCAAGACACACGGGGGTGGGCCTAGGCCCTATCCCAAAGGATACCAAAGACTCTGATGACACCCTATGGAAGACCTCACCATCCAGGGGCAGCAGAAAAGATATGTGAAAGATAAGGTTTTAGTTGGGGTGGTACAGGAGGATGTGTGGGAGAAGGGAACTGGGATTGTCATGTAAAACAATCCTGTTTCTAATTC
Source organism: Cricetulus griseus (assembly GCF_003668045.3). Classification (NCBI taxonomy): domain Eukaryota; kingdom Metazoa; phylum Chordata; class Mammalia; order Rodentia; family Cricetidae; genus Cricetulus; species Cricetulus griseus. The sequence continues at coordinate 26,617,005 of NC_048597.1, read as the reverse complement.
AAATAAAAAAAAATTAGAGTGCTTTGAAAGGGCTAATGTAATGATAATCTGTGAAGGAACAATGAGTAAAAACTTGAGCTACACAACACAAAGAACTTATTTCACATTAACAAGGTGACCTCAGTAGTTTTCAAGAAAATAACAAGGATATGGAACAAATTGTTACATATTTTCTTTGGATGTGAACCATCATATGGAAAAAATATCATTCATAAATGGGTTATAGTGTTTGCACATAATGTCAAGATTAATGTTATAGAAGCAAGAGTATCAGTGGTTCAAGATGTTGAAGGTATCCTATGCTACTGAGATCCATAGCAACATTATTCTTAATAGCCATATCCTGAGAACAACCTAGATATGTTTCAACTGAAGAATGGATAAGGAAAATGTGGTACATTTACACAGTGGAGTATTACTCAGTGGTAAAAACAAACAAACAAACAAAAATGACATCTTCAAATTGGTAGGCAAATGGATGGAACTATATTGTGCCATCCTGAGTGAGGCAACCCAGAACCAGAAAGACAAAATATGATATATACTCACCCATAAGTGGATATTTTACATATTAGACAAGGATATTAGATAAGCACAACCAGGCTACAGGCCACAACCCCAGAGAACCTAGATAACAAAGAGGACTCAAAGGGAGACATGCTTGCATCCGTTTAGGAAGGGGGGAAATACAAGCTCTCCATAGTAAATTTGGAGTTTGAGTGGGGAGGCAAGAAGGTGGAATGGGAGAGGGAAAATATGTATAGCTCAATTTGAAAATTTGCAATAATAGGAAAGAAAAAATAAATTAGCAAATAATAGCAACCTAAGAAAATGTATTGCCTTAGAATTTAAATGTGGTATGTTTACTATTCTAAAAGAAAGAGGTAAAAATAGAAAAGAAGATGAGAAATATCTACGCAAATCTTTACACAATATGTGCTATGATCTTTTACAGAGAAAACAGGAAAGGTAAAATTTTCCATAAATCAGATCAGAAATGAGTATCCCACAAAAACACACAAAGGCTACTATAGCTTTTGGTTTTCAATGTATGAGTTATTCTCTCTCTCTCTCTCTCTCTCTCTCTCTCTCTCTCTCTCTCTCTCTCTTTCTTTGTGTCTTTCTGTCTCCCTCATTCTTTTTCTCATTAAGTTTTAGAGTCAAGATATTGAAATAGCTTAGAAGAATAAAGTTAAAAGTAATTTTGGTGCCAGAATAACAAGCTAGTTGAAGTTAGTTTGACACAAGTTCCTACAAAAATTCCACCTAAGAACCATCCTGGAATAAATTAGGTGAATACTTAGCAGGTGTCTGTCAAACCACATCTTCAGTAAATTCTGTTGGGTAGTAAAACTACTTTATCAGGACATGCCTCAAGAAAAAATTTTAATGGAATTGTCATGATATTGGTGCAGAGATAGAAATGTGGTTTTGTCAGATTGCTAAAGGTGTCTCAGTCTTGGGAGAGAAAGTCATTATAGTTAAATTCACATGAGACTAGTTAATAAACAGGTTTGCCAATATTTCAAATTATATTGTAGGGATAGTCTAGGGCATGACAAATGGAACAAGTCTTTGGCAAGGGCATACCCTGCTGGGTAGGAAGGTTCTCTGAGGAGACAAAATTATAGATTACGTGTTTCTCTTGAGATCACAGAATTAGAATAAAGGGAGTTAATGGTCTTAGGGGATCATTTTATCAGACAGTGGGAACCTGATTAATTGCCCTTTCTTACTGATCTGTTGATGTTTCTATCCAAATAACTGGGCCAAGGTACTTTGGAGTCATAGCTCAGTTCTTCCAGACTCCCAGACCTCATCTCTTCTCTACACATTCAGTTGAATCTATTATTTTTGAAAACAGAACATAACCTTTTATTAGAGTAACAACAAACAAACAAAAAAGAAAATGCAAGATTTTTGAAATGTTGTAAAAATGCTGTGTTATTGAAGATATGCAAATAATATTAAGATATACTAGTGTATGATAGAAATGGACAGCATAATATTACTGTAAAGCTCAGACAAAATAACTAAAAATTTGTATTTGTGCTGTTATGACAATTCTGGATAGGAGCTAAAAGAGGGTAAAAAATAATTCAGTGCCCGGAAAATTAAATTGTTTCTTCTTAGGATATCCCTTTATGGCTATTCTGATATATTTCCATTAGAGCTAAAAGCATACCATATGAAAAAATGATTAAAATTTTTAACCAAACTAGATAACATGTAGTCAAAGGGAAGAAAGATGTGAAGAAAACAATTACAGTTGGTTTTCAGGGGCTTGTCACTTTCTTTTGTTTCAATATGATACTTCCTTGTCTTTAGCTGGGCTTGCTGACTTGTGTCTGAAATCTCATAAAGATTATCCAGCAAAGTGTAATATTACATTTTTTGGGTTGACAGGGAAGGGGAGGAAACCTTTCTCTCTCTCTCTCTCTCTCTCTCTCTCTCTCTCTCTCTCTCTCTCTCTCTCTCTCTCTCTCTCTCTCTCTCTCTCTCTCTCTCTCTCTCTCGGTTTTCCGAGACAGGGTTTCTCTGTGTAGGTTTGGAGCCTATCCTGGCACTGGCTCTGGAGACCAGGCTGGCCGCAAACATACAGAGATCCTCCTGCCTCTCCCTCCTGAGTGCTGAGATTAAAGGTCACCAATGTCCAGCCCTTTTTTTATCTCTTAAACTGGTATACTGCATCTCTCCCTAGATGTGGCTGTGGGGCCTGCTGAAACAGTGGAAAATGCTCCTTTGACCTAAATTGAATGTCAGCGGGGAGCTGATGAACTATTTACACCTCCCGCTTAATTTTCCTGGGAACCTAAAACTGCTCCCCCAAAGTTTGTTAATTTCAAAAGATAAATAGGATTTGAAAGTGAATGTAAATGATGAAGGGAGAGCAGCCTTGCACTCCCAGACCCATGCATGCATTTATTTATTTATTTACTTACTTACTTATTTATTTTCTGTCAAGAAGGATAGAGTTCCGATTCAACTCAAAAAGACCATTTGTCCTCTGTTTTTTAATTTTTTTCTCTAGAGGGGAACTTTGGAATTTGGCTGCCCAAATACGACCTCACAGCTACTTTGTTTTTTTTTTTTTTTTTTGATAGTTTTAAAATAATATAGTAAATGTGAATGAAGCACAGAGGAGAAAATTGCAATCTTCAAATAGTCATCCCATTCATTTCAGGAGAATGGTAGTAGTTGTGTGTCGGGTGGACAAATGCACGTGTGCACGCATCCACAGTAAACAACAAAGTAAGTTGCAGTGGTTAAGACTCATGCCATACCATGCCTTACCGACCTCCTGGTAAGACTTATTTTTTACACTAAAACAATCATGGAGGTAAAATAAAGATAACATTTCACAATGGAAATTTAAAGGAATTCCCATATCCTTGAACCTTATTATTTTTTTTTTTACATCTAAAACCCTAGCTATATTCCCGAAAAGCAGGGCAGCATGAAAATAGCTTTTGGAGATCTTTTAATTATAGATCAATAAGTATGTCTGAGTGCAAAATCAATTATTAATTTATGTAAGCTGAAAAAATGGTATATTTTTTATAACGGTTTCTGCTTTCAGAGTGATCCATGATTTTAGATAACATGTTAAGTAGATAATGCATTTTTCTAAACTTCTTCTAATGTTTAACTATGTTGAGAAATGATCACTATGTAAAGGATGTCAAAGTTAGTTGAAAAACCTAGAAAAATGTGAACATTACACACAAAAAAAATATAGTAGGTTATCAGGTAGAAGTTCTCCTAGCTGGTTTTCTAGAGCTTAAATGTTAATATATGACAGAGAACAGTTAAGGCAAAACTGATTAAAATATTTTCCACTGTATCTAAGATGCTCTCACACAAAATCTAAAAATGGTCTATCTTTGGTTAAGTAAACCAGTCTTTTTTCTCTTGAACATATACAATATAAATAAAGGCATAAAAGCACACAGTAATAAAAGGCTATGTTGAGTGGTCATAAAAACAAGCATCAAATATGAGGATGGCACAGACACATCTTAATTCTCACTATGGGTAAGTGGCATCAACACTCAAAACTACATGCAGAGTTCAAACAGTCTTTCTTTTTAATCTTTCTTCAAAAGGCAAAGTGCTAAATGACAATCAAATATGAATGAACTGAAAATGAATCGGCAATAAAACAAGTGATACACAATTAACCATTTGCAGTTTTGCATAACTTAACAAGTAACATGTAAATTGAAAGTAATGTACTTTTTATTCAAAATAACTGCATTAAGTAGAGTTTCTTTCAGAATCTTGTTACATCCACACTAATTTAATATCTCTGAGAATCTGGATTTGTAAAAGGCATCACTCCTAGATATCTTTCCTCAGTCAGTCTAACATAGAACATTCATATTTCCCCATCTCTTTTGCTAACAAGGCATAGAACGAAAAACATTGTGCAGTCAAACTGCTACTCTCATGTCTGTGGTGAAAACAAGGGCAAATACCAACACCTGAATAATATAAGTTGAGTAGAAAAATTTTGTCAAGAGGAGGAGAGGATAAATTTCCCTTTTTTGTTTCAAGTCAATATCCTGTCTGCCTGTTGATTTACATCTCTCTTTAGTTTAATAGATTCTAAAACTCTTAAGAATGCTATAAAAGCTAAAGGAGATACCATAATAGAGGGCACTAGGGAATTGTCTGGAGATCTACAAAGATGACACCAGCTAACAATCTAAGCAACAAAGGAGAGGATACCTTAAATGCCCTCCCCTGATAATGAGATTGATTACTGACTTATATGCCATCCTATAGCCATCATCCAGCAGCTGGTGGAAGTAAAAGCAGACACTCACAACTATTCACTGAACTGAACTGAAATACAGTTGCCGAGAAGGAGGACTGATGAGCAATGGGGTCCAGACCAGCCTGATGAAACTCACGGAAACAGCTGACCTGAACAACGGGGAGCTCTTGTTTCCCACACTGATAGCTGGGAAACCAGCATTGGACTGATGTAGACCCCAGGAAGGTGAGTTTCAGTGAGGAGACCTCAGAAATCTATGGGACCTCCTGTAGTAGATCGGTACTTATCCCTAACATAGTTGCGGACTTTGGAAGTCCATTCCACATAGAGGGAAAATCCTTGAGCCAAGACACACAGGGTGGACCTAGGCCCTATTCCAAAGGATATGATAGAATCTGATGACCCCTCCTATGGAAGGCTTCACCCTCCCTGGGGAGCAGAAAGGATATGTGATAGGTAGGGTTTTAGTTCAGGGGAGGAGGGGAGGGAGAGGGAACTGGGATTGACATGTAAAACAATCTTGTTTCTAATTCAAATAAAAAAATCACTTATTGCTAAAAAAAAAAAAAAATAGAATGCTATAAAAGAAACCATGGTGGGTGCCCATGCCTGTAATCCAGCACTTCTACATGGTGAATTCCCAGCTAACCAGAGATACATAGCAAAGCCTACCTCAAACAAACAAAAACAAAAAATACACAAGCAAATAACAAATAAACAAAACACTATAGGAAACACTTTAAAACCTCCTGTTGTCCTAGAAAAAGAGAAGGCAAGGGAAAATAAGATTCATCTTTTCTCTTATATTCTGGAAAAGAATAGTAAAAATCAGGTCAGTATGATCCTTTCTAAGTCTCTAACTTCTAGCTCAGATAGAATGCAGAGAACCATAGTAGATCAATCCACATCTCTGGGATAAAAGAACAAACTTCCCAACACTTTGCTATAGATTAAATTACTCTAACTGTTAGATTTTCACCAGTCTTTTCTATTATGCAAAAGTCTCGACCCACAGGCAGAAGAGTGTTGTAAGGTAGAATAATAAAAGCATATTCTTAGCGATTCTCTATGCTCCACAAGGCATGGAGGCAGTCATTTCCAGCAAACAATGAATATATTAGATGTAGTCTCTGGCATGGATGAGAATTGTTTAGTAGGAGAGACAGGAGATTTTGCATGGCCACAAGATAGTAGAAAATCAATGTCAAAAGAGAGGAAGAACACATTTTGAATGTACAAATACACTGGAAGCTCAAAACCAAAACACGTGTCTGAATATGTGAGAATAACCAGAGACAGCAGAGGTAGGCATGGAAGGAGTGGGTGTCAAGAGTGATATTGAGTAAAAAGAGTTGATTTTGAACAATTTAGAAGTAGTTCAATTTTCCTTACCCATTGAAATATAAAGGAGTTTGGGAAATGAATGGAAACCTATTTGGTTATTATATGTTGAAAATCTTTGAATGAAATAGGTTTCTAATACATTTGCCTACACAAAGTGCTCCCAAAGTCAATAAATATGCTCCATGCATTTCAAGCTTTGATAAAATTCAAGTCCTTATGAAACTTATTTTAGTTGTTAATATCTCATTGTATCTAATAGTACTTCAACCTGTGACATGGGTATTATTAGAAGTATAGTTTATTTGGCATTAGGCACTAGCTTTGTTTCAGGCATCTGCTGCCAAAATGGAGTACCATGTAGACTAGAGCAGGTTATAGTAACATCTATAACCTGTATATATAACTGAATTCACAAATATATTACTGAGAAATAAGGTGTTTGCTCTTATATAATATTTCAATAATTATAACCATGATCATATAACCATGGTTATAATTATAACCATGACCATCTTTGGAGTATACTTTCATAGGCTGATTGTATAGAGATATCAAAGTTGATGAAGTAAGATATCCTAAAAGATATTTTACATTATCTTATCTCTACTCAGATTTAAATAGCAGAATTGAAGAGATTTTCTTTTATTGTTTGACTTTAAAACTGTCTGATAAAATATCTAGAGCTAATTAAAAATGATGCTCACAGCATCCCTGACTATCAGCAGGTGGTCACAATAGTGTTTACCAAAGAATAACTTTTAGATTTTTACAAAAGTGGAATTGTTTTGATTTGCTTCATCTCTATGAGCTGTCTGTAATGAATACATTTACTTTTTCAACAATGGCATGCCTTCAGTAATTATTTTTCGTTTCTTAAATTTTATGGAGTTTTCTGCAGTTTCATACATGTAAAATGTGTACTTTGAGATTTATATTCTCCAAGTCCACCTCTCACCCCTTTATCCACCTCCTCCTACTTTGTCCTGTACTTAAGCAAGGTCGTTAGTTAGAGTAGATTCTTCTTATTTTTAAATTCATAAAGATCATTAAGAAGGAATTCATAATAGAAATTAAAGTGAGTTTATTTTTGAGAAAAAAACAAATAATCAAATAAAATAATACTAATTTAAAGGTTTAAAAGATGATTACTTAAAATATCTTCAAATTAAAAACATGACAAGGAACAAATAAAAGTAAAATCACTGTTTTTAGCTTTTATTAGAGGCTTAATAGCATTAGTATTACTGTTACTAGCATTATTAATCTTAGTGATATGTTTAAAAATCAGATCTATTGCTGTGATATGCATAACCTAGCAATTATTAAATGGTTTAGCTCTTAAAGATAGAATAATGTTAATTATAAGATAGTAGAAAGATAGATTAAATGAAATAGAAAGGAATCACAGAGAAAATAGTTAATTTAGAAAGTTACTCCTGAATACCTCAAATATGCTAGGAAAAAAAACATGATAGAAAAGACATAAAGTTTAGCATATCTATCATTCACCTGAACACTCTGTTTTCTTGACATTCCAGGAAGTTTTCTTGACATTCCAGGAACATTGGATGATGGTTTTCACAATGCTTTTCTTAGGTTTACAAAAGATTCATGAATATCCTTCATGTTGGTCTTTTCTGTGAATATTCTTAATACAGCAATTTTTATTCACATATGAAACATTTAATAGCTAATTGTTATATGATATAATACTGTGTGGTCTAGAAATCTAGCTCGATATTTAGTTAAGTAGGTATATGGGATAGAGCTCAGACATTGTCTAGGAACCGCTGCCAAATAGACTATCAATCTCACATATCAATTGTCTCAATGAAGCTGTCGAGATAATGGAGGTTCAAAATGGTGTCTGCTGATACCAGACAACACTGGCTTTTTGTTATAAGACATTTAAAATTGCAGCCAGCCAATATCAGCAGAGGCACGCTCAGCTGCTGTCAGGAAAACCCCAAGTAACTCCTTTAAAAGCAATGCCTCATCGTCCTAAGGAGGGAAAATTAAAGACAGAGAGTTGTTCTGCACCATTGAACATGGAAACAATGTCACTTGATATCACTTTTGATTTTTTTGTGGGCAATCATTGCATTTTGTTCCATTCACTTTAAGGACACTGGCCAGGAGAGGGATTATAGCTTAGTCACTCGAAACTACCATGAAGTGGATCATTATTAGAGCCTGATGAGCATATTTTAAATGCATGCACATACTTACAGCACACACACACACACAACAGCACACACACACACACACACACACACACACACACACACACACTCACGCACCCTGCTTTTGTCCCTGTCAATGGCGATCATAAAATTGTTTGAGGCTTATGGGCTTTGTGTGTCTGCTGGCTTTTGTCCAGCACTTAAAAGAGAACTCAGGCATGAATAGAATCCCCTTCTGCTGAGACGAACCTTTGCGAGGCTTCCAGTTGGAGCTCCAGGATCCTGTGATATTAAGTAAAAGTTACAATGGGCAGACTATAAAAGCGCATCCATATGCCACAGATACTATGAATTGTGTTAAATTAGTTTCTGTTGGAAGTCCTTCTTGGCATATCTTTACCCAGGCTATCAAGTCCATCCAGGCCTTAGGCTTATGTTCTTTAAACTGAGACATTTTTCCACGTATCAATTTACAAATACTTTACCGGGAGAATTGTGACAGCACACTCTTTGAAGACATCAGTAGGGTGATTGTAACAGAATATTGTTTGATCACAATATAAAACCTGTTTTTGTCACTTAATTACTCTTGCCATGAAAGATGAAGGTAATAAATGTGACAAAATAACAATTAGTGCAATTAGCAGCATGCACTGAGCGACTTAGCAGTGTTTCCCTAAGCACCCTTTACTTCTGAATTCAAAGGGAATTTTAAAGCTTTGCATTTATGTTTTATTGTGGTTTTAATTTTTAAGGCATTTTTTTCTTTTCCTAATCTAACACAGGGAGATAATTCTCATGTTGAAAAAAATTGCTTTTAAGAGAGGAACATTTTATAATTTTGTAGCATCATTATCAGTATTATCAAGATGATAGGTATTTGGAAGATGTAATTTGAGCAGAGCATAGTTTATATGCAGAGCAAATTTCTTTGGGTTAGAAATCTGTGTCATGTAATATGAAAGAAACTAATGCTAGCCCTGCCACCATCATAGACAGACATTGAGTCATGAGGTGGCATATGAATACAACAGCAACAACAATGAAATAATTTCTAACTTGTGATTCTGCAGTTATGTGTGCTTGTGCATATTTATAATATACTTTTGCATATTTGTAATGATGTAATTGCCTTAATGATGACTATGTTCATTACAACAGACACTTTCAAGCTGGAAAACCAATGTCTGCTGTACACAATGCATTAACACCCCAACTTACTCCAAGTGCATAATAAATGTTTGCCTGTGACTTTATGGTCATGTTTCACAAAAGAACTTTTCAGGTCTTCACTGAAACTATGCACACTGTCTGTGAAGAGTTTTGACTACATGATGTCAATACAATTTTTAATCTTGTGTCTAAATGCTTACGTGATTTGAACCTCAGGTCTGCCTCTTATGACAAAGCATTTGAATTCATTTAAGAATGTTAATATGGGCCTCCAGAACTCTGAGAGGTGACAACTATAGCTGCTTCATGCTTTCTAAAGAGTCCATTCAACTCTTCAGTTTCTCTTGCATGGTATTATCTGTTTGAGTTTTAGGACTCTGACTTCTGCAAGAATTAATTACCTGTCTTTTACTTTACAAATAAAATCATCAGGTGTAGTGATATTTTTTTGTAGTTTTTATGTTAACATTTTGTTCATTTTTAAGTGCCTAATATTATCTATTTTGTGACAACTTTTAAGCTGCTAAGTATTAGTAATTTTCAATTTTGATTTGTATGACTGTTTCCAACTAATATTGTAGTGAAATCTGGAATATATCAATAACCAGAATTAGCAGAGTATACATTCTATGCTAAAAAGTGACAATTACATTTTTGTATTCCAGAATCACTTTGTATTTGAGGTCAAATTGCTAATATTCAATTGAGTTCATTTATATATTTCCAACACTATTAAATATTACACACTCAAACTTTACTTAGTGTACAGTCTCAGAAAATATCAATTAAAACATTTCACATTACACATTATTTTAAGCTACATATTTGCCCTTTGCATACTTGTATTATTATTTGAACTAAGATCACCCTCACACACAAAAAAAATTGGGTTTGGAACAGAGGACACAGATTGGTGTCAGATCATTTGCCAATGATGCCTGAGCACAATGATTCAATAAGCTGAACCAAAACATTTCGCTAAAGTATAGTGGAAGGAATTTAAAATTAAAGATTATTTGAAAAATGAAATAAAACGTACAAACCTTATCTAGTCAATGTTACTTCTTGATGTAAACTAAAAATTTGACCCTTCAGATGCATAGTATTCAATTTCAATTATATAAAGTATTAAAACGATAATCAGAAAAAAGGGGGGGGGGGGGCGGGAAAGAAAAGAAAAGGGGGAGGGGGGGGGGGAGGGGGAAAAAAGGCGGGGGGGGAGAGAGGAAAAAAAAAAAAACAAAGGGGGGGGGAAAAAAGGAAAAGAGAGGAAAGGGGAAAAAAAAAAAAAAACAGGGGGGGGGCGATAATCAGAAAAACATGTTTGTAAATATATATGAATATATAAATACATATATATATATGTATAACCTCAAATATTCTACTAAGTTCAGAAGAAATTGAGTACTATGAATAAAACAAAAATGCAGTATTATGATGTAGAAATTGTATCTAAAGGAGTTGAAAACATAACATTCCTGCTAAAAGAAATTGCAACCCTTATTGCTTCGCTTGCAGGTCAATATATATTTTTGGTCACTATTTTGAGTATCTATTGGCAGGAATGGTGAGACACAACTGCTAAAGAATAAAAATCTACAGAGTGTTCAGCCCTAGGGGAACACGTAAACTTTGCTGCCCCTCTAAATGCTGGGGGATCATTGGAGATGGATGGAAAGAGCTAAGAGCTAGATGTGGTAGATGACTACAAGGAGTTGTGCTCTGGATGCATCATCGCAGCCGTGTCTATGAACTCTCTATAATTGTGAAAGTATGCAGGAAAACTGTGCAAGCCCATAACACACATATTCCCAAGTGTTAGGAAGGGAAAGATTATTTCTTCAAAGAGGTATCATCTGATAAATTAAACATGCTGCAGGGGTAGATTGCATATGTAAGACTATTTGGGTATCCCAAATTGGTCTTGAAATGTTATAAAAAGATACGAAGTTGTGTAGGTAGACAAGGGTGGATGGATCTGAGAAAAAATGGAATGTGAATGTAATCAGAGCACACTGCATAAAATTCAAAATTCACATATATGTTTGCATGATACATAGTCATATCAATTTTAACTTACCTACTTACTAATATATCAAATATTCCATAGTAGAAAGTTTAAAGATGACCACATGGTCTTTTGGAAATCTGAGACACAGTAGGTAAATTTAAGAATTATTTTGAGGTGGGCGTTGGTGGCACACACCTTTAATCCCAGCACTCTGTGAGTTCAAGGCCAGCCTGGTCTCCAGAGCAAGTGCCAGGTTAGGCTCCAAAGCTACACAGAGAAACCCTGTCTTGAAAAACCAAAAAAAAAATAAATAAATAAATAAAGAATTATTTTGGCTCGGTTTACATTCTGTTACTATTTTGACACAAATCTTTATTGTGTATATATAATACAGAATTTCATTTTAGGTGTCCACAAGACCATAAGACTTCATTTTCAGAAATGTAAGCAAAGGTTTCAGTGTCATGGTTCTCAGATAATTTTTCATAAATGTTTTATTAATTTCCAAAATTATTACATTTTAATAAATGAAAGTACATGAAAACACATCTATTATAAAACAAAAAAATAACAAACTTGGAACCAACTATATTTTCCCATTTGAGAGACATCTCATAGATTGATCTTTGAGAAAACTTCTCTGGAACTTTAAATAAGCAGTCTTTTAAAAATTTGTTTGGGCTGGAGAGATGGCTCAGTGGTTAAGAGCACTGGCTGTTCTTCCAGAGGTCCTGAGTTCAATTCCCAGCAACCACATGGTGGATCACAACCGTCCATTATGAGAGCTGGTGCCCTCTTCTGGTGTGCAGATATACATGGAAGCAGAATGTTGTATACATAATAAATAAATAAAATAAATTAAAAAAAATGTTTCAAAGACCACACACAGACTGATGGTTTGGAACAACAATTGCTCTTTGTTTTTAAAACTGCCTTGAACAGCAACAGTGAATCTATGCATTAAAACATAGAGACAAAAATAAACTAAGCATCTCAACAGCACTAATGTGATTTTGTAGCACTTTGAGAACATCATGAAGATTCCCCCTTCAAGACAGGCCGTTTCTTTTCAACTACACATTTAAAGGTTCATTTGTTGCTGTTACTCATTTAATAATTTTGCTGTGATACCATCTCAGGGGAATGAGATGGAAAGTCAAAACACTTGGTTTGTTACTGGAAATTGTAAGTACCAATCAACGTTTTGCCACTTACCTGGTGTGTAAAAACCTGACATGCTCTGAGTTTTAGGAGATCATTTAGTGGACATTAAAATTTTACCAACAATATTTATACTGTTCTAAGAATTACAGAAATCAGTGCTTGGGGTACACTTTGAAACTGCCACATGTTAAGATAATGCTTTATATTAGTAAATAATGGAAACTGATGTGAAAGGGAGCAAAATGTAAATGACATTTCAAGTTGGAAAGGAAGGATGCCGCATAGCTCTCTATTTAAAGCTGAAGTCATATAGACTTGCCTGAGACTGAACCAGTGAAGCATTTCACTCAGAAATTGAGTGCTTTGGACTGAATATAAGTCCTTTAAAACTCTTCTAAATAAATGCTTCCCTATCAGCCAGCTCACGGGATAGAATCCTGTGAAATGACACTTCACGTTAATAGCTAAACTATTGACCACTGTTAATGTGCTCCTAAATACAAAATGGATTTAAAGATTTTTAGGCTAACATTGTTAGGTAAAATTTAAATAAAATGCCACTTTAAAGACATCGGCTCTGTGTGTAGAATAGAAATATAACAAATTATATTCATTCATGCACTTACTAAATTTTTGTAAGCTCACAGTGTAAAAGTTTTGGTACTAGGATCTCTGTATGTATCCACAGTATTGGAGGAAACAAATGAGTTATTCTAAAGAGGCGCAGCAACTGCACTGGCAGGACTGAAGTTCAGTGCAACAGTTTCTGCTGCAAAGAAACAAGGAATGCCTGGAAAACTTCATACAAATAAATGCACACAAAGATTGTTTAGCACCACCTATTTCTGAAACAGTATTTATTACTTCTAAATAATTTGAGCATTATATAACTTGCTTATCAGGTATAAATAACCCCAATTCTGACATTAACAAAAGAAAAACAATTTGTTAATTATTCAATGGCTCCAGATATGGCTCAACACTTCCTGTACATAATAGTTAATGTTGTTTTTCGACTTGAGATTTAGGTTTGATATGAGAACAACCACTTGAAATGCTGTGAGTGAGAGGGATAATTGAGGTGGAAGGACTCACCTTGTTTATGGATCATACCATTCCATTAACTAAGAGCAAAACTAGTACAAAGTGAAAGGTAAGCTGAGAGCATGCATTCCTTATGGAGGATGCAAATGGACCAGTTGCCACAAGCTCCCTTTCACATGCCTTCCAAGCAATGGCAAACCTTATCTCTCAATATGTAAGCCAAACAATATGTAAGCCAAAATAAGCTCTTCTTTCCTTAATTTTCTTTCATTGAATACTTTATCAGAGCAACCAGGGATGTTTGAATATGCTGTTTGAGTGTGAGTGTGATGAGTTTGATCTCAAGAACCCATTTAAAAAGCTGGTCCTATGTCACCTGCTAGTATTCCATCACTGGGTAGAAAAAGTTAGAAACCAATAGCCTACTTTGCAGTACCCCTGGGCAATTCATGAGCCCAGTGAGGAATCCTATCTCAAAAGCAAAGTAGATAGTACTCCTGAGGAAGGACACCAGAGGGTTGACTTCTGGTTTTCACACATACCTACACATGTATATTCACACACACACACACACACACACACACACACACACACACACACACACATGCACGCATGCACGCACGCACGCACGCACGCACATATATATATATGCACAGATATATAAATACATATCTATACATATATGTAGGCATGCATCTATACACACATATGCACACCAGTGAAAAACTAAGATTCTTTGTTATCTTTGTTACCATATCATCTTCTGAGGTATGAGGTATGATCCCAGAGCCTCTGGTAGAGCACAATATCTCTATTTTGAGTTATAATCTAAGTTCTCTTGATACTTTTGATTTTGTCATGTTATGTCACTAAGTTGTCTAGGCTAGTCTTGAGCTAGAAATACTTCTATCTCAGTAGTAACTGGAATATGTGGCATTATGCCTGAGAGTATAAACATTCTTAAAGATTCATTTCCTGTGAATTTCATTATACTAAGTGTATGGCAGGCAAAAACAAGCAAATTAACAGTTCTGTGTGTGTGTGTGTGTGTGTGTGTGTGTGTGTGTGTGTGTGTGTGTGTGTAACAAGGTTTCACTATGAATCTCTGGCTAATCTGTATATTTCTATGCAAATTAGTCCAGCCTTGAATTCCTAGAGGTCAACTTGACTCTGCTTCCAGAAGGCTGCAAACAAAGGCATTTACCGACCTGTATCATTATTTTCAAGTGTATATGTAAAAAGGTATCATTCTGAAACATTAGAATCCTGTAATTCAGTTTGAACATTTGTTTTAGCAAGGTTTTGCAAGTAAGAATTATATGCAGTAAAAGATGTTCTAAAAATATTGAAAACTGAAAAAAATGCATGAATCTACCTGTCAATATTATTAAACTTAATATGAAAAAATGCACAAATAAGATCATTCTACTGGTAATTAAGAAGATGAAGCGTTTTTTCAGGTATCATTATTTAATACCAGATTTTCTTGACTCTATAGTTCATAATATTGTCACTGTATGGTTCTCTAAAAACAAATTTAATAATTCTGTGACAATAAAATTTAAGATAAACATTCCTTTAAATTTAACTCACTTATGTAACAAGATCTTACTTTATAAAAATGTAGCATACATTGCAGGATCTCTGATATGTACACATGCTCACATAATGTTTCAAAGAACTTAAATAATACTAACCATAATCTATCATTTTAATATCTAATAGTTTAATGGAAATACACTAAAATTCATTATCTATTCCAGAATTCATTTCTGATATTTCCTCTATAAATCCATTGTATTTTTGTTTCATGTATTGCATTTCTCATGTTATTTTAAATTTTCTTCTTTGGTCTCTTTGAATCAAAAACCCAAATTAATCGCTACCATCTATGGTAAACCTAAATCTAATATTAAATACCATTGTTATACAATTTGTGATTGAAATTCACCTGTGCACATTTGTTTTATATACATATATGTAACTGCTTTTCGGTGTTTTGATAGACAGGATCCATTAAATCAACTTTCTCCTGTGTCCCACTAAGTAGATTTGTATATCTTTTACTTTATTTGATATTAATAGGTCGAATTATGCTGTGGTGTGTGTTTATAAACCTTGCTCCAGCTGGTTGCTATGGCCCTGGTAAAATGGAGTCCAAATTTTCAGAGCTGTAGTGTATGCTTGCTAAGTTTTCCTTCACTCATTAGATGTTCCAGTTTCCTTGAATACCAAGACTAATCCACAATCTCTTTCTGAGGATCCAGGGTAACAGCTCATTTATTTTGATGAGAACAACATTGCAGTCTTGTTCTGTTTACCATTTCTTAACCCTGCTCTGAATTTCTGGCCCTTTATCTGACATCCACAAGACAAGTGTTCATTTGGAAATTAATCCACTGAAACCAATTTGTATCAGATGTGAGGCTATTGGAGGTAGTAGCCAAATCATTGTACTGGGACAAAATATCTGCTCTCATTGCTATTGACAGACAAATGAAATAATGTAAGTATCTCCTTGTATAAATTTTCATTTTTCCTACTTTTCTTTGTGAAATGAGATATCTATAATACTCAATGAGGATAGTTTCTTTAGTCATAACTTTGATTCTGGGAGCAAGAAGCTTGTTACAATACTCTACTATG
This sequence comes from Cricetulus griseus, assembly GCF_003668045.3. Lineage (NCBI taxonomy): Eukaryota > Metazoa > Chordata > Mammalia > Rodentia > Cricetidae > Cricetulus > Cricetulus griseus. The sequence goes on along the minus strand of NC_048597.1, from coordinate 26,600,660 downwards.
TGCTAAGGATTGAAATTCAGAAAGAATGAAATTACATTGGACACTTTTAGGAAGATGTATGTTAAAAAGACTTTGTAATTATACTGGGGAACCAGTGATTCTCCTGACACTGAGAATTCCTGTATAAGCAACTTGACCTAGTAAGAGAAATACTTTTCAGCAATCCATGGAGTATTTCACTGGAAAGAGCTACCCTTTCTCTTTTTTCATAATCCAGACCTTACAGATCAATTTTATCAATCATAAAATATTTGCAATGCTTTTTTGTTTGTTTTTTTGATTTATGTTTTGTTTTTCTCCCCTCTCTTTTTAAAATTTAAATCAGAAACAAGCTTCTTTTACATGTCAATCCCAGTTTCCTCTCCCTCCACCAATCCCCATCCCATTCCCTTTCTGCTCTCAAGGGAGAGTGAGGCCTTCCATGGGGGATCTTCAAAGTCTGTCAGATCATTTGGAACAAGGCCTTGGCCCTCCCCCATGTATCTAGGCTGAGAGAGTATCCCTCTATGTGGAATGGAATCCCAAATCCAAGCATACACTAGGGATAAATACTGATCCACTACCAAAGGCCCCATAGACCCTCCAGGCCTCCTAACTGACACCCACATTCAGGGAGTCTGCATCTGTTCTATGCTGGTTTCCCAGCTATCATTCTGGGGTCCATGAGTTCTTCTTGTTCAAATCAGCTGTTTCTGTGGGGATGCTTTTGGTCAACTATTTTTCCTTAGTAGTACTTGGTAGCATTGTTGATAATTAATACATAAATTATAATGATTAGTCTTTTTCTGTAAAAAGTCACGATAGTAATTTGTAGAAGAAAATGCTATAGCAGAATTTGTTGCTATCAATGAATTTATATTTCTTTAATATATTTCTTTAATCATGCTTGCATTTTTCTTACTTTAATTATCCTCCTTTTGAGTTTCTTTACCTAGTAGACTAGAAGAGAGTCTTGAGCACTCAAACCACACTTAATTCTTTATAAATCAGACAAAAGATAGCTATGCAGAATAAGTGACTGATGACCAACAAGATAATAAAGCCATTTAAACTAGGGAATGAAAAAGTGACATTGTATTGTGAACATAAACACATAAATGTCAAGCAAACACCCCCTAATTCAAAGGGACGCTCAGATATTTGGCTGTGATATATTGATTATTCTATTCAATTTTTCAATTATCAATTTAAAATCATAAAGATATTCACACAACTTAGCTGCCTTTGGTTAATTGTGCTTTCATATTGGGTATGGCTATTACCATTCTGAAACACAGCAGCTAAGATGACCTGGATGAGATTCTCATCCAAACAGGATAATTGACATTCACTCCTAGAAACTCTGGGGACCCACAAAATTCATAAAGTCTATGTGAAAACTTTGGTAGATATTCACAAGCCACTCTTTTTCCAACAATTATAACCAATCAACTTGGGAGAGATTTCTGGGTGCTGTTGCTGTCTAAATAAGATGCAGTTACTTGTGAGTTTCTAGTAATCTGGTAACAACAAAAACAACCCAAAACTTCATTGCTTCACCCATATATATTGAGATGAATAAAACTTTTCCTTGGTCTTCCTTTGTCTTCTCTATTGCAAACAAATATGTGTTCTTCATTTTATATAGGCAAAGTCAGGTAATGTTACTACATATCAACAAGTTAACAATGCCAATTATGAATTGAAACAGATAAATATATTTGCTTGGATACTGCACAATTTAATGGGCACTGGATATTTTATTTTTTGCCTTCTATTTTAAATGATCCGTGAAACAGAAAGGCTCGGGTATTTTTGTCTTAACTAATAATAATTGAGTCATCACATTTTGATATGTATAGGTATAATTAACTACAGCATTTATCCTTAACCAGAAATGCACCAAGATGCTGGGAATCTGATTCATCCTGTCTCTTTAAAGAAAATGTTTAAGCTCCTTGGAACCTTGAAACAGAAATGTTTTCAATTTAGCATAACAGCCTATGATATACTGCCGAATATCATGTGCTTACTCACAGCGCACGGGCATGTGGGCAATAAAAACTATCTGTGAGCATGCTTGTAAAATATAAATGCTTAGGCAGTGATTTTTGTGGTCTCCACTTGTGGTGTAGATGGAATTCAATCTTGAATAGCAAGATGAACGAAGTGAAGGGAAACCATTGTTTTATCATTCTTCATTTAGACAGCAGAAACCATTGCTTATATATGCATAAGGGACAAAGTTTTATTATTCTGCACAGTAAATCATATTTTAAACCTCCATTAGAAACCAATTAATTATAAAGCTCAGTAAATGGAAATGTTGAAAGGAAACTAAAGCCAAACACTCTGTATGGAATTAGCTTTACAGTCAGACAACTTTGACCCACCATTTCTAATATGCAAATTGAAAGGGCTAACTTTCAACTCTTCTCTCAACTATTTCATCTGCTGACATTCCAATTGTTTTAGGATAATGTGTAATATTTTTAAACACCTGTTTTCACATGTTTTTCTTGAATCATAAATCTCCTCCTTTAGGATCAACATGACACCTTGAAAAAAACAATTCAACTCAATATATAATTTTGTGTTTATAACTATTTGTATTATTACTATGAAACAAAAGATATACAAATGTTAAGTCACCTAAAAATTATCTATGAAAAGTGATATTGCTGAAAAGGAATTGAAAAAATCTTTTCTAAAATATACAAATCAGCCTCCTTTTATTGAATGCTGTATCTTTACAAATAAGGAAACCTGAAGGCATAGTCAATGTGTAATTTTCTGCCAGGTTAGTGTTGATGATGCTATAGGAGAGATTTTTTTCTTTTATTGAGAAACTCATCATTCAGAAAGATACTACTACCCACAATCTTGCTGTGACAGAAGTGTTACTTTTAAAGTGCAGCTATGAGGCACCTATCACTCTGTATACACTTTAATAAATAAAAAAAAAATCTTAAGTAAATTTTTGTGAATCAATTCCAAAAGAAAAATTTGATAAACTGATGTCCTGGTCTCTGGCTAAGCATTTAATTTGGATTTCTCAACTACATAGTCCACTCATTTACTTATAAAATAATACCTTCCAGGTTTAAACACTTGCAATGCACATAGTCACACACACACACACACACACACACACACACACACACACACACACACACACACACATACACACACACACACACACACACACAAATAAAAATGGAAAAATGATTGAATATATGACCTTAGAGTATACTAGAGAATGAGGATGAATATGGATGATAATTTCAAGAAGAAAAGTTTCTATTATAATTACTATTTAGATTGTATAATTTTCACATTTGATTACTAAGATGAAGGGATTGTGAAATTTCCATAGAAGTTTATCATCTGTATAGGATTAATCTGTTGCTATAAAATTGCATATAGTATGAATATAGTGTAGTACATTTAATGAAACCAAGTAGTTTTTAATCATTTTCAAGAATTATTTATTCATTTTGTAAATCTGCTTCCTTTCAGAGTTGTTTTTAATATTTTAAGGGATTTATACTATTAATTCTGAATGCAAAAAGAGAAAATGGATACCATTTTTCATTTATCTTTGAAAACAAAGTAAAAATAATGATGAAAATGCAATATGTTAGATAATGTTTCAAACATGACTACATCTAAATAAGAGCATAAAATGCAAAGTATTTAATGGGTGTTAATATTGTTAAATAACAACATAAATTTAGAAGCAAATTCAAACATAATATTTATGTGTATTTGTATTTAGAATACTGACAAAAACATAATTAGTTATGCATAAATTTGCCTACACATTGAAAATTACATTGATCCATATGTCTCTATGAACATATAAAATGGCTTTATTACTTAGATTCTGTTGTATACTTTTAAATTACTGTGATATAATATGGCAAATTGAGATATTTAATTACTACAAGACTATGAGAGCTACTTTTAAAGTGGGAATATTCAAAATTGAAGGAGAAAAGAGCATTGAAGACATACAAAACATGAAGTATAAAGCCAGGTTTGAGAGTTGCAGGCATATATCAGAAGCACCAAGGGAATGGGTGTACATTTGAAGTAATGCTGTCAATAAAGCAAATTGATTTTTAAAAGGACAGAGCAATAGTTTGCAATGTCAATCAATGGAAGTCAAATTATGTGCTCAGTGTTTTTTCCTCATAGAACCAAATGATGGCACTATTTCCCAGTATAAGAATAAATTCTAAACACTGTGAGACTATGAACCCTAATGTCACAAAAGTTCACTGTCAGAGTTAGAAATCTTGAACTCTAACCAGGTCATAATATTTAACATTTATTATTATATTTTATACTTTTCCATCTTAAGGATTTTTTCATGTTTCTGCTAAATAAGCTATTTACATTAAAAAAATATTTCTGAGAGAAGCACAGTTGAACCCACTAGTATTATGAGTATTATGAGCAGAAGTATGATACTGGACATGCTAAGGATTACATGTTCTGAAACGAAAGAGAGATTTAAAATAAAGTGATCCAGTCATCACTGGACTCCTATAATCTCCTTAGAGGTCATATTTCCAAATATGGCTAGAAAAACATTATTTTTCATCAAGGAAGAGATCAATTGACTTCCAAAACTCCTTCAACTCAGACTGAAGATAAAGTTCATCTCTCACAGTTTCTTGTATTTTCATCATTTATGTATCTGGTAAAGGGCCCTTGAGAAATCTGAAGAAAATGATTTAATTCCATGGCATCTCCACCTTAAATATAAAATAGAAACTTTGGCCTTTAATCTTAAAATATATTGCACATAAGCAATTCTCCTAATGGAATTTCATTACTTAGAAGTTCTCAAAAAGTAATGTATTAAAAAGAAATAATTGCTGTGACTCATAACAATGTTTTACATTAAATTAAAAATTCTTGCTTTTTCATTTTATAGGTAGGAAGATGATGGAGTCTTAACTTGAAGAATTATGAATAATGTTCTACTTTATTTAACCTATAAATGGATGTTCTGATTAAAATATTTCTACCTATAAACATTACCCTAAAAAACTGAAGCAGGAAGATTTGACTCCAGCCTTAGCTGTATAGTAAGCCCCCATATCTGAATATAAATGAAGAAAGTATAAAGGAAGAAAAATAGAAAGATTTTCAAACCCAATTAATATTTTTCTCAATACATATTTTACTTGCATAATTATCCAATAATATTTTGGAAGTAATCAAGTGGCCCACAATTAACAACTTAGTGGCTGATGAATTTTTCAAACAAATGTGTTGCCCTCAACTTTTGGAGCATAGTAAACTGAAATTATTAATAAACATTTACATTTTGGTAAATAATAGCATACATTCAGTATATTATTGGTATGTTACAAAGTAACAAAGTGGAGAAAGTGTTATGTAAATCATAAAGATGAACAATAAATGTATTGCCAGCCACACTTTCCATCTCAGATAAACTCATTAGTAAATTTCACGTGAATAAATGGGGTGCGTGATGCATGGTTGTCAAACGATCATCTTTATAATACTAGCAAGATATATGTATGTACTACGTTTATATTGAGTTATATATAAAATACAAAGGAATTACGGAAATAAAGCAGAAAGAAAGAGAAAAAGCAGTAAAGGGAAAAGATGTATGGAAATAAAGATAGATCCAAATTTCTTTTAAAGACTTATCGAGAAAACATGCAACAAATATTGACAGGAATCTTAAATTCTCTAGTGTAAAACAATTCCAATCTCCCAATTAGATCAGCAAAATATTTCACAGGGATGCACAATTTATTAAATTCATTTATTTAATTTCACTCTTGTCTTCAAACATCATTTTAAGCTAATCTCTACTCTTTATTTAATCCAATCCACCAGACTTCAAAATCTGAGTATCCAATTAATGAAACAAAGCCTATCATTTACTCATAGTTTAATCCAGTATAATCGTGAATATACCAAGATACAGAGATTGTATCTCCCTGTGTGTCTGTTGAATTATACATTATCATCTTGTTACTTAAAATCAAAATTCAGTTCAATATCCATTTTTAATCATACTATCAGAATGAAGGATCTCATTTCTCCATAAAACATAATTTATTTCACTTAAGATAATAAGATTGCCATAAATATTACCTCTACCAAAGAACATAATTCTATGTACTGTGATGTACACATGACTGTCTCAGGATACTTCTTGGGCAAGTGGGAGATAGAGTCTATACACATGAAGGCAACAAGACAAAGACCAAGTTTACCACTGCAGCATTGTTCATGATATGTGGATGTGGTTTTATTCTTCTTTATAACAAAAGCAGATGAGAAAGTTTTAAAAACAACAGGCAGAAATGGCACATAGCATGAAGAACTAAGATGAAAAGTAACAGCTGAGATGCTAATGCTTATTTCAAAAATAAAGTTAAAACTAGAATTCAGAAGTAAAATGTTTCAAATCCACATATGTAAATGATTTCCAAAGGGACGTTTGTAACTAGTTAGCAACAGCTCTGTGTCCAACTGAATCTTATATACACTATATATCATCCCCAGCACTTAGTGGGGAGAAAATGCTGCCAGACAGGATGCAGACTCAGCAAAGTCGTAAGGCCCTGCTTAGCTATTAAATGGGTCACAGTAACATGAACAAGTACTTTTAGCACTCAGGGAGCCTGGCTCAGCAGTTTTATTTTTGTTTTTAGATAATGCTAAATTAAGTAAAATATCTAGCATCTTAGACAATAATATAAAAATTATACTTCAAAGTGACTTTTAACTGTAAATACTATTCTATATAGAGAGAGCAAATTTTCTCTTAATAGAGATACATGAAACAACAGACATGGAACCAAGCAAAGGAGAGTGTGACCATAAACAATAAGCACGCTGAATAATATTTATAGCAATGGAAACTTTCAAGCCCGGATAATATTACAATACAAGCAATACATTTTAATAGCTATATGTATTCCTGATGAGTATAACATAGTAAGTACTGAAATTATTAAGTCTTAATTTTTTTTTACTTCAAAATGTTGAGTATCTTGATGAATATGCTACTATATTAAATTTTTTACAATGTTCTTCACTGGGACATATTTTTGAGCTAATTTAATTGAAGGCTTACAAGTTATTAAGAAATGTACCTTTAGGTACAAATTGTTATTTATTCATTGATTTCCCTTTCTGTTGAAACAACAGAAACATCACCAATATTTTAAGAATAAGAAATGAACACACAAATAAACATATGTAAAATCTTCACAATAAAAACTAACTTAAGAATATATTATAAGATGAATAATACTGAGAAGGTATAAATCTCAAATATAGAGTTGAAGAAAATTTGCCACAGTTGCAGGAGCCACTAGGGATCTTCGTAACTGTGATACAGGTACAATTTGGAGTGAAAAACTGGTAAAATTAAAAGTAAATTGGTTCAAACCACTGTTTATTAGCAAGTGTTCAAAGATTATTTATATATGTGAAGGTTATGATAGGCTTTGGAGACATAATGGATGACCTCAGGTCCCAGGAACAGCTTTGACACCAGCAGGAAAATAAATTTGATTCTCTTCAGGTTGTAATTTCTAAGTGCTGAGCTGTTTGTGGGCTGCTGTGATTCTAGGCTTCATTTCCTGGTGAATTTCTCTTTTGATTCACCAAAACAATGAAATTCAGAGAGAAGTCGTTAAACTCATAACTCTAAAGCACTGCTCTGGGAGAAGCTGATTGGTAGTCTAGCCCTACTCTTATGTAACCTATAATTGGAGAAAACAATTCCATTCTCAGGGTCTAGGGGGCAATATGCAAATCAGAAGTCCTCTTCACAATGGAGTTTCTGATTTCTTTCAGTGTAACCTATCTTTATTTGCAAGCTTCTTACTTGACAGAAGGTTCAATAACCCCATTTCTCCAGTGCTCTTACAAAGGTCCAAGAGGAACGATTGCTTTCCAGGCAGGTAGTCACAGGTAAGCAGTTTCAGAGGTCCTCTAATGAGGCAATCCATAATAGTTTTCCTAACTGAGTTGCTTCTCCAGCCAGAAGGGAAAAAAGTAATCTCAGAGCCTGATTTAAGTAGAAACACATACTTGTTACTATTGCACACACATACACAGCCACATACACACATGCATGCACACACACACATGTGCACACACACACACACACACACACACACACACACACACACACACACACACACACACACACACACACACACTCATTCCATGTCCTAAATAACAGTCAATAAGTATGTAGATGAGATGATCAATTCATGAAGTCATCTTAGATAAAACCACCTACAGACCATTGATGTGCTGTCTAGACTTGTATTCAATATGGACCTCAATGAGTTATAGTTGTCTGAATGTTTTACAAATAAGCATGCATATATTATAACAAGTTTTAAAATATTTTTGAAAAGGAAGATTAGGATAAAAATATGGCTTCATTTTTAATTATGACCTCGGTTTATTTGTTATACATACATATTATGTATATAATATATATACAAATAAAATTTCCATATGCTAAGTATAGTAATGAAAATACTTATACCATTCTAATTTTCTAGAATAGAATACATCACCTTGAGTACTATATATGCTGAGAATGTTTTCTGATTGTTTTCCTCTCTCATGTGTATAGCGAACATTATAAGTAGAACTATATGGCCACTCTTTCAACTCATGTCAAATAATGCTGAGTAATAGGAGGTGACTTTGTCACTGGCACGAAAATGAAAAAAGAAGACATATTATCAATTGTGGGACTCAATTTTTTAACATTATTATCTTTGAAATGATTAACTTCTCTGAAAAATTATTTTAAAGATCTATGTTATGGTCCTTTCAATGCACTGACTCCAGGATCAGAGGACTGGGCTCTGTTATTTTTTATTTCAAAACATATGTCAGATATTGGTTTGAATATCTAAAAAGTCAGGCAATTCTACTCTACCACCATTCAAGGCATGCAACCCACCTAGTCTTCACTGATGATTTAGAATAACAAGCTCTATTTTCAAACATAGTAGAGTGTCCTTTAGAAAAGGGAATGAACTATTGGATTCAGTTACTCACATCTATCCAATAACTTGTGTGTGGGAGAATACACTTCAAATTTCAATTTGTGAACATTAATTAAGCATCATTTTTGACAAAATCTATGACAATATTCCAAAATGAAGTCCTTTAGTCAGCTATTTCCAAATCACCTGTCTTCCTCTGGGCAGTTCCTTCTACCTTCTAGCCCCCCCATACCTTTCTTTTCTTTTCTTTCTTTCTTTCTTTCTTTCTTTCTTTCTTTCTTTCTTTCTTTCTTTCTTTCTTTCTTTCTTTTTCATTTTTTTTCCACCGCTCACTCAATGTTAACTTCTTTGACCATGATGCTTAATATTCTGGCTACTGTATAAGGATGCATTGTAGAATTTTTTTGTAATGTTTAGAAAGGAATTATTATTTAACCTAGAGTAAACCCTTATTGAGAACATAATCAAAGTCAATGAAATCACTGTGGTAAAGATCTCTGCTTGCTCACAATCATTGCGGATAGGAAATAGAAAGACACAGTGTCTATCAGCTGATGAATGGATAAAGAAAATGTTATAGATACACACAACAAAACATTGTTCACCATAAAAGAATAAAACCCTATCATTTGTGAAAACATGAATGAAAACTGGAGATCATTGCATGAACTCTGCCAGCCACAGAATGACAAGTAGCAGCATGTGATTCAATTTTGTTTGTGCAGAATAGATGCTAACAACTGGGAAGGTCAGAGAAGAGCGCAATAGAGAAAAGTTGATGAATGGGCACAAGGTTAATTTGATGGGAGCAAGAAATCCAGGTGTGTTATTGAATGGCCTATGACTACAGATAACAATGAGACATTATACATTCCAAATATATAAAGGAAAGGATTTTCAGTTTTACCATGAAAAGGTGACAAAATGTTTAAGAAGTTAAATTATTAACCCTATTTATACAGTGCAGAATGTGTCCATGTATCAAAATGTTAGAGTCCTCCATAAATATGCATACTTTATGTGGTTTTACATAAATTGAAAAAATACAATTTAAAAATATCTGTCAGAATGAATCTGAAATGTTTATTGCTGTCTTTAGTGTCAACTCCCAGGTCTGGGGACAAATCCCCGCATATTTCTATTTGTCAACAATCAAGTTTTCAAGTTCACAAAGATTTCCAGTCTCTCAGTTGTCTATTTTCTCCCAAGGTATGTAGGTAGATAGGTAGATAGATAGATAGATAGATAGATAGATAGATAGATAGACAGATAGATAAACAGACAGACAGACAGACAGACACATACATACATACATACATACATACATACATACATACATACACACATACATACATAGCTGATAGACAGACAGACAGATACCCTATTCAGGCCATATAATGCTACATGTACATATATATATTTTTGAGGGCTGACCGTTTGGTATCAGATAACCAGGAGCAGACTACTTCTGTTCTTAGAATTCTTTAATTCCTTGTAGTTCTTTGTCTAGCCTGGAGGTCTCAGTGTGTCTCACCCTTCCATGTTAGCAGGACTTTTTATGTCATTCTTGTTCAGCTTAGGTTTGTTCAGTCAAGTTGAGGCTTTATGTCTGTGCTTAGTGACATTCCTAATAGACACAATCTTACAGCAAGGTCCCTGTTCCTTAGCTCATCTCTATTTCCACTCTTTCTCCCACAATGATCCCTAAAGTATAAGTATAGTTATGATGTAGGTTTATTAGTTGGGACTGGAATCAGTAACTCGGTTTTTTACCATTAGGTTTTCCTGCAATGGTGCCTCTCTGCTGCAAAGACAAGTTTCCCTATTGAGGGGTGAGAGCTACGTTTGTTTGTCTTTAGTTACAAGAACAAATATTTAGAACATAGTAAAAAATTATTCTAGTTTAGTAAAATGTCTGTTAGTTCTTCTCCCAGATCCATGGCATCACCTGCTCTTGGTAGTTGGCTATATTTCCAGTACCAGGCATATTTCTCTCCTGTTTAGGAGTCCTTATTTCTAATCAGGGTTTACTGGTTACTGCAGAGTAAGAGTGCCAATACTGCATCTGTATGGTTATTTTGTCACAGTGGTATAGTGGGAAATTACCAATACAGAGTCAGGTAGAAATATAAGGGTATTTAATAGGGAAAAGCCTTACTTACAGAGCGACCTAGCCAGCCAGTGTGGCAGCAGTCTGTACGAAAGCCCAAAAGAGAAACTGAAAGAAAGCATGCAGTCCCATCCCAGTATTGCTCTACATCACCCTGACCATGCCCTCGCAAGCGTGGTCAGGGACATCTGTAGCCAGCCCCTAAGTAGGCATGGCTACAGATTCCCCTACACAGTGGTAGTTGTTGTGTTTCATAGTGTCGTTGCTGGGTTGGACTCTTGATTTTTCCCTCCTTTGGAACCTCGAATAATGCCTTCTGGTACCATGAAACTGGTCCTCAGGAAGGAGGCATTCAAGTAAAAAAATGCAGTGATTTTCAGACTGCATTTCAGACTGTATAAAGATTTAACTTGTCTCAACCCTCCTCTATCTAATCATAGAACAATTATTCTTCTAAAGTTCCCCACATTATTTCATATGATTGTATGTGTGTGGTAGGTGTATGTGCTAGCATATGAAAGAGAGAGATTAAGGTTGTTTGGATGTGCATTGGTGGGAGGTTATATATTTACTGAAATATTGGCCTCTCATCATCAGCTACACCACTGAAGAAACTCTGATCTGACTCTAACCCTGACCTCCAACCATCACTTTAATTAGAAAGGTGGAACCTCATAACTCCTTTACTTATATAATATTCTTTTTTGGCTCCCTGAGTTCTTTCTAATCTGTAAAATTGTTTTGAGACAGGCTTTGTCTGTGTAACAGCCTTGGCTGTCTGGTAACTCACTTTGTAGACATGTCTGGCCTAAAAATCACAAAGGCCAGCCTGTCTGCCTCTGTCTCTCCAGTGCTGAGATTAAAGGTGTGTGTCACCATATTAAATTTTTAATGGGTGCAAACTGGTGTCTATAATCATAGCTTCACTTACACCATAAGTGGAATGAACATGTCAGGTCCACAAATGTTAGATGATTTCATGGTCATCTTTACTTTGGATTCTGACACACTCTATCTGCCCCTCTTGTGAGAGGTCTCTTGAGCATCTGAGTTTGGTGATACAGGTGTCCAACTTGGAGACAAACAGCATGCTGAGTAAACAAATTCTTGAAATCGTTTGCTCCTGTTAATATTTCTGTTCTCCCATATCACATGTGCTATTACCAGCTAGAATCTTCACCCATGGTCTTTTTCATTGTCATGAAAGTACAAAGCCAAATCTTCTTGCTTCCAAATATATTAGCTCTGCCATGTCCTTATCTCTCTTTCAACCTCCTCCCAGCTAACATCTTTCACATTTCAAAACCCAACGGGGTGTCTTTATTCTAATTTCCACACCTTGGTCCTCCAAAAGGCAACTTGTAATTACATCACTATCAAAGTTCATCAAACTTTCTCTAAAGGCTGAGGTAGTGTGTTAGATTTTAGCAATATAGAGAACCATTATAATCTTTGGCCAAAATAATACTAATGTTTTTTTTCATTTTCCTTTACATCTTGAAAAAATCCCTGGAATTTCATGATTAAAAACAGCAGAAAGTCAGTCTTGAGATATAAAAGAATATGTGATGATGTTTCTACAGATTATATTGTTTTATCATTTATCCATGTCTCCTATTTTAGTATGTGAACACAGACATTAGTTCTTCTTTCTATGTTTTGTGATTATTGTATTGTTTGGTACACAATAGCCATTTACTAGCTGTGAATTAATACAAAGAAAAAAAGAATGATATTCATTTCTGAATCCAGGCAATCAACATAACCAACATTTTAGGTTATAAATGGAGAATGTGGATTAAGAGATAGATTAAGGAGGCCTAACAAAGTTTGTAGTAAGTATAAATAAGATTTCATGTTTAATTAGATAAGAACAAAACATTATTTTGTTAACTGTGTGTATGTATTTCTTAATGAGGCAAATATTATGTTCATGTCTTTGTCCAAAACCCCAGCCTGACAAAAGATAGCATGTAAACATCCCACTACAGTAGGATATGAATTATATGCTTCCTTGCAATTTTTACATCACTGCATTTTAATATTTTGTAGCTTATTTCATTATATAATTATGTCACAATAAATCGAATTTTATTATTGTAAATGATAAATTGAGCTAAAAAGATCACATGACTTCTCTAATCTGATAGCAAAGCTAGAACATGACATTCAGTACATAGTCCCTATCTTCTGATCACAGATACCAGATCCCACTATAAATCAGGTTCCTCTGTATAAAAAGGAGACACTTATTGGATTCTCAAGTGAAGTTCTTTCAAAATTTAAATGGCCTTTTGGTGCTAAAATGAAAAGCAATTAAGCTAGGACTTTAACCCTCCCCATGGAATACTTTATACCAGTTGTATTTTGAAGTATTCATCAGAGAACTTAGCTGTTAATGACCCTGAACTTTCTTTTCAACTCAGGATGTAACAAAATTGCCTGGATTAGCTTTATGTTTGGTCATGGTATTATCGATAACTTAAATAATCTGAAGAAGTTAAAGGATGCTAGATATAAGATCCTTAGGATTAAACAAGATGGAAGTCAGTATAGAAAAGAGATGGGGCAGTAAATGCCTCTCGGCAGCTTTCTGTAATGCCCATTCCTTCAGTGAGAAAGATTGTTATGTAACTTTTCACTTTTGCATCATACCGTGTATAATACCTTTTTCAGCTATAATGGCTAAAAATTATACAGGCACATGTTTTTCACTATTTATTTTAACACACTCCTTCTAATGTTTTTATTTCAATTTAGGTATGGATGATCTACATATCAATGACAAATATGAATTCTATAACTCATGGGAGGAAAGCTCTTGGTGTCTCATGGTCAAATAAATTACCAAAAAATTAATAATAATACATTTGTATAAGATAACCTAGGAATTACACACTGAGCACAGTAAAATTGGGTAAATATATATTGTGGATAAGGCTAGTGCTAAACTTACCCAAGATTCAACTCAGAATGGGAATAAATCCCATCCCATTTTAAGAGCTTATCACAAATCTTGCAATTCCATTGAAGCCATAGAAGAACAGAGCATAAAACAAAAGTTTCCACATTGCATTGCTAAGAACTGAAAGCTGATGTTTTCCTTAAATTTAGAATTCATCAAAGAAAAGTGTTCTCAACTTCTGGAAGAAAGTTGCTTTAAATAGCCTTCATGTGGAGGTTTAAACTGATTCAAAATGAAGACAGATATTTTTGCATGAAATTGATTGTTTGTTGGAGATAATGGTGGGCTATTATGACTTCCACAAACTGCTGAAAGATAGAAGCACTTTCCAAGGATGATTTGACAATACAGCTGCTGAATCCCAAATGAAGGATTTCAGACAGACAATACCTGTTCTGTCGTTACTTAATACTGTACTGTGAGCCCAGATATTAAAGATTCTTAAACTGAACATCTTTATCAAAGGACTTTTCATCTATGATGTTGACATTTGCAAAGTTTAATGGATTGTTTAGTCAGATTCTGCTTTTTATACTGCCTAAATCTATATTGGAGAATTTTGATGATCAACACCCTATCTGCAGTAAACAAAACATGAAGACAGACACAGGAGGCATTTCATCTGTTAACTTCCTTCCTAGTCCAACCATATTGAAACATACAGTTCATTCAGCCAGTACATACCACCCAGGAGTTAAAGTTTAGAATAGTCCTTAGACCAGACATTTAATCAGTTGAGTCTCAATTTCAATCTATTAATTATCATAAACATGGATACACCAACATACACCACTTTCATTTTTAAAATAATTTAGACAGCCTGATGGGGTATTATAATTTTCAGTGACAGGATCTATTAAATTTTTTAAAAAATTGTGGATAAAGTTATGAATTCTCTCACAGCTGGAAATATGATCTTGAGCTCTTTTTCATAAAGTTCACATGATAATTACTTCTCTTGTGTCCTCATTCTTTAGATAGTTCTGGATCTTTTCCCAGCCTTCCTCTGCTCTGCAGTAACTTCCTGGAAAATCCTACTTTAGTGAACTCATAAAAGATGATCTGATACCAAGTCCTCATTGCTGCATTGTGCCTGTGCCTTGTAATTTTTGCAAGCTCAAAATTGAGCATAAGAACAAGATAAAAACATTTTATTGCAATGGCTTTGCAGACTAGGCAGCACTTTCCCCAAGAGACAATCATTAAGTCTAGTAATTTATAGCTAGCCGTTCTTTTTTTGAACCCTGTATCACTTTATCTACTTAGAATTAATTTGCTTAAACATGCATGATAGACAAGGTGGGGCAAAGAGCAGAGTTTCAGATTAGAAATGTACCAGTTACTGTTTGGAGTTAGTTGAATGTATTTGTAACCTTTTGCCTTCATTTCTTTTTTTTTCCTTTTTTTCAACTTTTTTTATTTGAATTATAAACAGGATTGATTTACATGACAATCCCAGTTCCCTTCTCCCACCAATTAAAGGCTAGGCTCACAACCAAAAACATTTCTTAATTATATACATATTACTCCTTATTTGGAGACATTTCAGTTGAAATAATTCCTAATAATGAAATCACAAGTGATTTACTCTGTAGAGAATTTCTGAATACTTCATATCAGCTCCATAATAGAGAAACATCAGTATTTTAATAAATTTATATTATTTAAAATTAATCTTTTGTCCTATTTTTTATTTATTAAAATAAACTAAGATGACATATATTTAAGTCTCAACAATTAAAACATTTTAAATAGTATACAAAATAGGGAACCCAAGCCCCTTTAGTATTTATAGAAAAATGTATTCATGCCCAGTTTAAAAGAGAAGACATACATTTGAGTATATTTAACAATTAACATTTCCATTTTATCATGATTGGGTTTAAGAGGATACACTATCATTCTTTTTAAACAAGGCATTAAAATGCATTCAGGAAGCCAAGTAGGACAAACAAAGTACATTGTTTTATGGCCATGTAGCTAGAATATGAAAATCTTTCTTGGCAATGCCCTCCCATGTGCTAATTAAGAATCTTAGTTACTAATATACTGAACCCTCCCTGTGATAATGAAGTATAATGACATGACACACTATACCTTCACATATATTTTCTCTTATTCTTATAAGATGAGAAGCTGCAGTTCTTATGCTCTTTACCTTAAATAACATGGAATTTGAGAAGGAGAGCACTATGGAGAAAAAGTGAATCTACTTTTGATTTCTTTTCATTTAAGGTGCGTGACGATGGCCAATGTTAGAAGGGACTAGGCTCAATAATTTATGTAGTTAAGAATTAAACCAGGTCTGGTTTTCTTTTACCTAAAAAATCAATGCAAATATTCAAGAGAACTGTGTTATTTCACTATTCAAACTTCATCACATTAATATCTATTGATGTATGATTAATTTTTCATGTTCTGAAAAAGATAATTTTACCGGGCCTCATGTATATTAAATCCTATAATCTATAGTTTTGTCCATTTGATATTGGTCTTCATTAGCACTTCATTCTTTTTTATGATGATGGTGTCCAGCTCTGCTAGCCTTCCCACCCTGATCACACGTCCCTCTACACACACACACATAGCTCCTCCATACCTACCCATACTTTTCATTTATTTTTTAAAAAGAAAGGAGAAGGAAGAAAAAGAAGAGAAAATCGTCCGAAGACACAATTTTAGAACCACCCATGTCACTAAGGTTTGAAACAGAATATAGCCCACTTTAATAAACATGTGTTGCCCATCTCTGCTGTCAAATATGATGTGACTAGTAACTTTTTGACAGATTATCATTCAAAGTTATAGCAAGACCTATTTTTGTAATACTTCATCTTTCCTGACATGAATAACAGTTCAGTTTTGTTTCCCAGTGCCTTAGACATGTGAAACCTGCTCATGTATTCACAGACCAAATTCCCCTCACACTAAGGAGCATGGAGCAGGTTCTTGAGACCATTTAGGACCCACATTTAAAATTTAATCTGATGTAGGTGGCATATGCTTTTAATTCTAGCCTAAAGGAAGCAAACGGAACAGGATCTCTGTGAGTTTGAAGCTACTATGGTCTACAAAGCTAATTCCAAGACAGCCAAGGTCCAAGGCAACACAGAAAAAAATGGTGTCATATTTAAGCTGCTTCTGGTATTCAATAATAGGAATGATTCTGAGTGTTCTTAAATATCTAAACAAAATAAAACATAATAAATTATACAAATAATGTAAGATTCCTAAATATATTTTATTAATTTACCTATAATTTCAAAGATTTTAAATGTGCTTGTTTACATTGCATAAATAGTCAAACAACCTTCTGAGTTTAAATGTAGAAGAAATGTAGTATGACAATCAATATATTTATACATGTATTTTTTGCAAACAAAAACTTACAAATAATTTTAGCCTCTTAGGTGAAAAACACAAGGTAAATGCTTTCTGTCAAATGAAAGTGATAAGCCAAATTACTAGGATTTTTGTCTGTTTCTATTCTATTTTCTCTGAAAAATGATACTAACAGGAACATCAGAAAACAGATTAAATAATTCTTTATTTTGATACTCGGTGTCCCCATAATGGTTAAAAAGAAAAGAAATCACAGTGTGTTTGTTCACTTGGTTGTCATGCTTTTCTTTTATTGCATTGTAAGCTGTTCAGCTCAACTTAACCTATACAAAAGTCTACATGAAGTAATTATTCAATTGTAAGCAATATCCAAGTAAGTACAGTAAATGAAGCGAAACACTGTAATATTAACAATGCTCAATGCCCCGAATTTCAAATTTACTGAATGACACATGAAAAGGGAAAGCTGCAAGACCATCAGTAATAGGTAATTAGTTTGCATGTACATTTCTAGGACATATGGCAAACTTAGTACAAATGAATAAGTTTTAGTAATCAATATTCAACCTGAGCAGAATGCAAGAGAATAAATGATTCGCATCCTGCTTGAGCTTTGAAAACATGATTATTCTGCATGAATTAATTTATACATGTTAAATAATTAATATGAAGAGATGACAACCATAATTTAAATTAGTTCCTAAATATTTCCTACACTCTTAAAAATAGAAACACTCATGTGAAGTAATATACCAAGGCAACCTGCAATAACTGATGGGCATTTTTAACAGAAATGCTCCATTTTAAAAACGTTTCTTTATTTCTGTCCTAACCACATTATTAGAAAAGAAATTGTTGTGCGAAGGCAGACTCAGAAAAGGATGCAAGTGTACATGGACATTTCAGCAAGCCACAAGGTTTATTTACTGAACCTTGAGGTTATCAAGGCTGAGTGATTTTCAGAAGGGACTATAACCCTCAACTATGGCTATTTAACCCATCAAGGGCCCAGATATTTGAACCTGTGTGACCTGTGACAAAAACAGGATATTTAGTATTCCAATTGTGTAAGCTAAAGAACTCTGTAGGGTGTTTAAATAGCAGCAAAGTATGATTTGATCAGAACACTTCTCAAGAGGATAACAAAAAAAAAAACAAGAACAAAAAACCAACATTATGACTTTAATTAAAAAGGACGACTTGAGAGTGCATTGTCCTCCCCCCCCATAAACCCATCAACATCCGTTAGTTCTGTCTGTCTTACATTTTCAAATTTTTTCCTTATGCTGCTTCTTTTCCTCATATTCACTTTAAAATGTGTAACATCAACTCAATTCTGCAATAGCTTTAATCAGTAAGTCTAAAATATTAATAGGTATCTGCATTCTTCTTTGGGGTGACATGGCTATTAAGTTTGAATTTTCTGTTCCTCAACCATAAAGTATCAGCAACTATTAAGATTCTTGTATCAAGTAAGTTATGTTAATAAAGAAGTGTAGCTCACAAAATTACCTTTAAGTTTTCTCCTCAACTTTAAATACTTCATCCCATATGCAAGAAGATTTGAGGTTATACCTATATTCTGATCTTCAGCAATAAGTGGATGCTCCTTCCACTGCCATAAAGTTGGTAAACAAGTATGAGATTTCCTCAATTTTTTCAAGGACTCTATAGATTGTTTACCTAATTTTTTCTCTCAGTGATTTAATATTTTGTGTGACATAGACTCTTTCTTAAATTGTCCAATTGAGAACCTGACTGGAAAAAAAAATCTGTTGCATTGAGCAAGTGTCCCTGAGTACAATTGAGCATCCGTTGGGTATGCTCCTAAGAAAGGTATAGTTGCACCTTTGATTTGGATTGTCTATAGTGTGTGTGCATACATGGGTGTTAGTCTATGCATAATATTCTATTGTGTATACCTGTGTTTGATTTTTTTCTTAATATTCTATCATATATGTCCATGTTTATGTGTCTCTGTATGTGCATAATATTCTTTTGTATGTAGGCATGTGTGTGTACTTGTATGTGTATACTTTCCTATAGTAAATATGTATGTGAGAGTATTTTTGTCTGTATAATATCTATCTTACACATATTTGTGTGAGTGTTTATTTGTGTATGCATACTGCTTCTGCTTTGTACTCCTCAGTCTATGGGAACTTAAGCTGTTTCCATATTTAGCCCATTTGACTGTTGCTGCTTTGTACCATGATGTACAAGCATCAGTCTTGGGATGTTAGAGAATTGTTCTTCAAATCTAAGTTTAGATGAAAAAATTAAAATTAACCACAAATTTCCTGTATGGGTGTCAGAGTTTTAAAGTACTTATATTAGTCAGATTCTGTGTGTACAACTCTCATGTTGATCATGAGATAGATTTCTGCTCCTCTCTCCTCTTCCATCTACATAGAATCTTCTTAAAACTCTAAACTTTTTCCAGAGGCCACTTTAAATGTAAGACATTGGTGTGAACAGAAGAAATTTAATGTTTACTTCAAATTCCTTTCTAACTCAAATCCTCAGGAAATTAAATGTTATCAGCACTTTCCTCACCCAGGTGAGATTTACACAAACACACACACACACACACACACACACACACAAACTGTATGCATCATCTGGGAAAGCAATCTCAAAGAAATTTCAAGAGATTTCAATATCAATGTTATAGGTTGAACATTCATCAATAGAACATTTTTGTATGTCACTCAGTGAAAAAATAATGACCGTATCTATTGCCATAAGGCAATGATGTTGTGCATATATTTTTTCAAAATAAAAATGCAATGCAATCAAGAAAAGTATGTTATAGCTGGTTCTCAATGTAGAACAATTTCCAGTTTTCTGATAAACCACCATATTGGTTTCCAATGTACAATAAGTCTTCATTCACAACAGCAACAGAGGGTTGTTCTACAACATCTGCAGCATAAACTGTCACTTGTTTGGTTTTTTATCTCTTTTTACTTTTGAGCTCTTGTCATGTTTCAGAGTGAAGTAGTTTGGACTATAATTCACTAACTTTTTGTGGTGGTTTGAAAAAAATGACCCCCCCCCCAAAGGGAGTGGCATGTTTAGAAAGGTTGGTTTTGCTGGAGGAAATGTATCACTGTGGAAGAGGTATTTGAGGGTTCATATATGTCCAAGCCAGTGAGACAAAATACTTCCTGTTATCCACCTATCAAAATGTAATACTTAGTTCTCGAACCATGCCACCACCACGCCATACCATGTTAATAATGAAATAAACCTCTGAAATTTTAAGCTACAAGTAAATGTTCTTTTTTTCTAGATTTTTAAATTTAAATTAGAAACAATCTTATTTTTCATATCTATCCCAGTTTTGTCTCCCTCAGCATCCTCCCATGTTCCCCACAAACTCCCCATCCTATCCCCATTCTGTTCCCCAGAGAGGATGGGGCCTTCTATTGGGGATCATCAAAGTTTGTCACATCATTTGGGAAAGGGCCTAGGCCTTCCCCATGTTTCTAGGCTAAGAGAGAGTATCCTCTATGGGGAATAGGCTCTTAAAGTCCATTCATACACTAGGGATAAATACTGCCCCACTACCAAAGGCCCTATAGACTGTCCAGCCTCCTAACTGACACCTATGTTCAAGGGACCTTGTTCGGTCCTATGCTGGTTTCCCAGCTGTCAGTCTAGGGACTATGAGCTTCCCCTTGTATGTGCTAACTTGTGTTCAGGCTATGTTTCAAGAGCTAGAAAAGAAGTAGCTTAGAAAATATAGTGAGAAATTAATGTGATAAAAAGGTAGGACTCCTAAACACTAGATTGATAAGGAAATCCCTTGTCAACATTGTGCAAATGCTCTATGCTCTAAGCTATTAATGATTGTAGACCTACAGAATGTAGCCATCTCTGTACTGTCTTATGGGTAAAGCTCTGCAAATCAGATTATTTTCTAGGAGTATTTATGTAAAAATAGATTTTTGACATCTGATCTTAAAATATCATTCATCTTATGAAATAATAGACATTACAGTATATGGCTTTTCTGGCCACTTTGAAGCAGAATAATAAGGAAAGTTAAAATTTTAGCACAGACATCTTGTGATAAAAACCAAGGTTCTGATGACTGTTCTCTAAGAAGTATTACTTTTTACATTATGAATGTCATTGGCATTGCTATGATGTCGCTTAATCAAGCATGAAATGTCACAATAAATAATATATTATGCACTACTCCCCCACATATTTGGAATAATTAAATATTTTGTTGCTTAATCCATAAGAGAAAATATGTTTGATGTTGACAACACAAATTGTCCCATACAAGTTTTGATCTTATTTCAAATCAGCCTTTAATTTACTTGTTTATAAACCATAAATTTAAAATCAATGCATTTGACCAAAAGTTTATTTAAAGTAGATGGTTTATAGTCAGAAATTCATTTAAAAGCTCTTTTGAATTAGTGTTATTAATTTGCAATGTTAGTAAAAACTATAGTTCAATTCATTAAGAGATCATATAGCATATCCTACTTCTAATTTATTACAAAATAAAGCATTTGAAAATCTGCAAAGGGTCATTCGTACCAACTACTTTGTCTTTTTAAAGTAAACTATTTTGTTTATTTGGTAGATGTTTATATTTATTAACTTTACTATTTTCTAAGCTGTAGTTTTGAAAGACTTTTACCCTTTTATTAGAATCACTTACAGTACAAATTAAAAGTGAAAATGTGAATTACAAAAAACATCTAGACTTCAATCAAAATTTCTAAATAGAAGTTTCTACAAATGTATTCAAGCTAAACCCTTGTTAATTCCCACACGATAATTCAGAGGATAATACTGTTAGAATATATTCTTACATCCTGGATATGATAAAACATTACTTTATAAGCAAGTTGACAAAACATATGCAAATATAGTTAAACATGAGATATATGCACACTGTATACTGTAATCACAAAACCATCAACAATTCAAATGGATGCTTTTTCAAATTATTTTTAGACTGAAATGGCCTGGCCACGCTGTTCAAGAATTTTAGATACGGTGATTTTATCTCGGACTTGCAAAAATCATTCCTTGTCAAAATCTTATGAAGGACTTATTATAATTCTTGAGGTACTAAAATCTTTGATTGCAAAGGCCAGAACAATTAGATAACTTCTCAGGAAAGGGGTAAGGCTAAAGTATCTACAACCAATAAATTATATTTTAAGGGAAATAGCATTTCCACTCTTGCTTTTCCCTTAATAACATACAGATAGGACAAGAGAAACTTTCAGAAATTCATGGGAAATGGCAGGCAATGTAAAGTTAAGTTTGAATGAATGTAAAACCCTTGAGGTAGTTGCAAAAATCCTTAGGGGAACTAGCAAAGTGCTTATTAGAATTATCAGGTTAAAAAAAATTATTTGATAAGAATGTAAATCAAAGTTGTCTCTGGATTGCTTAACCAGCAGAAAAGCTGGAATTGGGGTTTCTGAACAAATATATATATTTTGTGTGTATGTGTGAGTGCATGCATGTGTGATATAAATACACACACACACACACACACACACACACACACACACACACACACCACACACACATATATATATATATATATATATATATATATATGCATACACACACACTCATGTTTCAGAAATGGAATGGGAACGAGAATAAGAGGGAAGATAAGAGGAGAGCCACCCTTTTACTGAGTAGCTGTCAGCGTCCTCTAGCAGTGTCAAATACCTTATTATGACAAGTTAGGAGTCAAGACTGGTTTGGGCTCATAGCTTCAGCGAGTCCCTATCCAGTTGTGATAGGCCTGTGAAGAACTGTTAGATGATGGTACATGGTCCTGGAAGCATTTCCTGAAGGCTAGAAAGCAAATTAAAAGAAAAATAGTTGCCCATGTTCACCTATTGAATAGAAAACAGTCCTTTGTGGGACAGTTCAGATCCAACTCCTAACATCACATGTGTCTTCTATTTGGAGATTTATATAATTTTCTCAAGCTCAAATTTACCTTTGTTGACTTTTATGAGAGAATATTTGTGTTGAAGATCATATTTTCCTTGTGCTAATTCATTGGAGAATTCTTTCAAAGGAGATGGCTTAAAATGCATGAATCATTGCTATGAACATCCATGCATTAATATCACAAATAAATTAATTCATATATGGGCCAGTGTCCTTGCCAGCACCTTAAGTATGGACAAGGATTGCATTTCTACACTGAAAACATGCATAAAATGGTATCTGCTTTCAATGTTTTCACTACCTTTGTCCATTATGTTTCCCTACATGTTATGTTAGATCCATACAAACTAAGGCAAATATCTTCATTTCTAAATCTTTATATCTAAAGTACTGATGAATCTAAAGAGTTAAATTAGTAACCCCAGTAAGCAAAAGATATGAATTTTGTACCTGATCAGCACACCTCCAATTTCTTTTTAAAATGATGTTTTAAATTTTTTTTAAAGCAATGAGTGTTCATCACAGGAAACCCACTGTTTACCTGAAACCTGTGGGTTATCTTTCCTGAAATTATACACAAGTTTAGATTGGTGTACTTTGAGCATGTTGATTGAAAGATTTTATGGCCTTTTACTAACTCTATTTTCTTAATAGCCATTTTTTTTTTATTTTCCAGAGCCCTGTGATCTTGCAGCACGGTACTTCTTACCTATATTAAATATGTTATCCAACCATTGGAGACTATGCCAACTACTTTTATGTCAATTTGACACAAGCAAGAGTCATTTGAGAAGAAGGAATTGCAACTGAGAAAAGGCACCTACCAGATTAGCTTGTAAGCAAATATGTGGGACCCTTTTATTTTTTTTAAATCAAGATTGATGTGGTAGGGCCCAGTCCATCCTGAGTGTAACCAGGTGGGCTTTGGTGTTTGAAGAAAGTCTAAAGAGTGAACACTGAGGAATAAACCAGTAAGCAGTGTTCCCTCATGGCTTCTTCTCTAGCCTTCAGGTTGTAGACCTGGGTTCCTGTCCTTGCTTCTCTTAGAGATGAACTCATAAACCTGAGATAAAATAAACTGTTTCCTCTCCAAGCTCCTTTTAGTCACAATGCTTTATCACAGCAATAGAAACCCTATTTAAGACAGAGACTATAAGTAGATTTATCTATCATTTTCTGTTAAACATTTAATACCAGGCTGCATTAAAATGGTGTGTTCAAAATGAGTCATCTCAGTTGTGACATCAATGCAAATTGTTGATGTGCCTTTGTGAAAATGTACCTTACATCTTTTAAAATCCTATCCTTAGGTAATCTCCAGTTCTAAAACTCTGTAGTTCAACACAGGGTTGGAATTTGCATGTTAAAAACATCTACTACTCTTGTAGAGGACCTGAGTTCAGTTTCCAGGACCCAAATATCCAGCAGCTAAGAATTGCTTTTAACTAAAGCCGCAGGGGCCCCACCAGATCTTTGTTATGTGAACTCCCAGACATACATTTCTCATATCACACATGTACATAAAATCTTTATTAAAAACTAAAAATTAATAAATTTTCGCCAGGCATTGGTGGCTCACGCCTTTAATCCCAGCACTCGGAAGGCAGAACTGTGAGTTCACAAGGCCAGCCTGGTCTCGAGAGCAAGTGCCAGGATAGGCTCCAAAGACACACAGAGAAACCCTGTCTCGAAAAAACAAAAAGAAATAATAAATTTTCATTACGCTTATTTATTTTCAAATACCTGACAATAGAAACAATGTGTGTCCTTGTTGAAGTAGGGGTGGTCTTGTTAGAAGAAGTGTGTCACTGTGTGTGCAGGCTTTAAGTTCTCCCATGCTCAACCTGAATCTAGTTGAGGGCATTTCCTATCACCTTCAGTTCAACATATAGAATTGTCAGCTTCTTCTCCAGAACCATGTCAGCTATCATGATAATGGACTAAACCTATGAACTGTAAGCCACCCCTATTAAATGTGTTCCTTTATAAAAGAGTTGCCAGGGCCATGGAGTTTCTTCCCAGCAATAGAAACCTGATCTAAGAAAGAAGTATCTGTGCCAATTCCTAAGATCATATGGCAGCCAATTACATTCAAATCAGCACACATATTATTTATAATAATCCATTCTAGAAATAAAGTAATGAAGACCCAATATACAGAACACGAGTAAGTGTCTCACCAAAATACCTAGAAATCTCATTCCAGCAATTACTCTGACTCTAAATTCACTGACTTTTCTGAAAGTCTCTTACACAAAGAGGTTGCATCTTTCTTAGATGATTCTAAATTCTGATTGTGGTACTAGGAATCTACCTACTGAAACACTTAAAAGAATCTACTGCATGTTCTGCTGTTTCTCAACTCCATCTACAGCAAGGTCAGTTTGTTACCTTGTTGGTGGGTCTTTAGCTATAGATAAAAGGCATCTGATACAAAGGAGGACATTTCTTCTCCAAGAGACCCAGTTGCTACTAATCTCCTAACACAATACTTGGATTTGACCTATATTATACTTGTTATGCCATTGAGTAGAAAAATCTAGAGCACTTTGTTTTCTTACATATTTAAGACTATGCTGCAATTTGATGAGCACTTTCTTTATCAAGAATAATATTCCCTATTTAATTGGGTATATTATAATTAAACATGCCAATTAGCATGCTAAAGTTCTCTTAAATTTTATGTATCATAACAAAATCCATGAATGCTGTTACTGAATTTACTATGAACATTCATTCCATGTATGAAGGTTTCTGGGAATTTTTCATGTGAGTTCATGAATTCTACCTCAGCTGAGTACAAATTCATCTTTCCCTGGTCTTGAATTAGCACCCTGATACTTTAAAAATGAGTAAGAGACCCAGAGTAACCCCTTTTCTAAATCATATTACTTTTTTACTCTGTCAACCACCATTAACACATCAGTTTACAACATGTCTTCCTCACATCAAGTTAAAATTTCTATAAAATCCAATGACACTTTTTCAAAGTCAGAATGAATTAGTATACTTCAGGGTGACTTACTAAAGGTCTGCCTGAGCACTTGTTTTATTTGAAAATGACACCTTTGCATCCTCTGAATGAGACTTTTTTTTTCTTATCAGTCCTTTGGCCTATCTAACCTTCCCTGTCATTAAAATAAAGCCAATAGATGTTTGAGATGTGTTATTTGAGGCTGCCTTCTAAGAAATCATTTTCATTTTCTACCTAAGATTATTCTGAAGCATGAAGAAGAACCAGCCAGCCTCCATTTTAGGCTTAAAAGCCATCTTCTTGTAAAGATAAACTAGGTTCATTCCTGTTTATGATTAAGCCTTTGTTTCTTAAGGATTGGGCTATGCCCACCTGTAACCTTAACTACAAATAGTTCTGTACTGCTTTTTCCAAGAAAAGCAATCATGTCTTTGTTTCAAAAGTTATTTATACCATCTTCCAACCCTAACGTTGTTTCAAAAGGTTATATGACTACTTATGACTACCTTCTATGACTATCTGTTGTTATGGCTCCCTCTTTATGCCCACCTTGCACCCATGTCTGTGTTTCAGGAGCCTGTGTTATGCCTATGTTCTTACTCCTGTAATCCTGGTTATTTTGCCTGCCAAATACCACATTTGGAAATCGTTGCATATGTGCTATAAAAACTTGCCTTCCTCATATCCAATGATGACTTCTTTTACCCCCTCCATAGGGGGAGATAGGCCATGAACATGAATACATAAATAAAAAGCTTGCTTTAATTAATTTCTTGCTTTTATTAATTTGGCCATGATAATTTTGGTCAATGGTCTTTCACTTCTCATATTTGGGATTAACAAGTGATCCTTCTTTCTTGATGTAGTTATTTGTGCACTAATACCATTTACAAAATTTGAATTGTATTGTATTGTAGGACTTTTGAAGCATTTTTTCCTATTCTTCATTCATAATAAAACTTTTTTCAGTTCTAGATTGCTTTCTCTTGCTGTGAATATTAATACAATGACCAAATGAAGCTTGGGGAGCAAAGAGGTTATTCTTGTTAGGTTCCAATCCCCTCAACTCAGATTAAATTCTGTAGGATGGCTGGGGGACTATATAAATACCTACAGTCAGCATCCCTCAGCAACCAGTTTCTGCAGGCCAGAAGGAGCCACTTGTATCACATTTCCTTACATATTACAAAAGGTCATAGTGCTCTCTAGCAACACTTACCTGTGGTGTCTATCTTTGTATTAAAGCACAGTTCCCTTCTTTCCACACTCTTTACTATGTTCAATCCCAGATTCCTTGCCTGCCCCACCCTGCAGCTGCTTGTTCTTTGTGAGGGCTTTCCTCACCTGACTCTTTTCTGTTTCTAAGACACAGCCCTAGCCTTTGCCATTCTGCTCCTCTCTCTGCCTGTCATTCCCCAAAATTCTACCTCTAAGGGGTGAGAGTCCATCATACAGGAATGTCGGAAAACAAGACAGCTATTGGAGGCAGAAAGTGAGGCAAAGGCAATGGGGGAACAAGGCTAACATGTTGCCTCCTCTGACTTGTTCAGCTATCAGCCTTATTTAAAATAGAAAGGACTACCTGCTAATAGTGGTTGGGCCTTCCCACATCTGTCAGTAGTCATTAATCAAGAAAAGGCTTTACAGGCACTTTGATATGCAACTCCTCAACTGAACATTCCTCTTGCCACACTGTAAGTTATATTGCATTGAGAAAAACTAGCTAGCAATCTTGGCTATTGCTTTTTGTGTGCAAGTGACTTTAGGCTTTTTAAAATGTTTTGTAAGCTCAAACTTCAAATAATCATATTTATCTTGTTTTATCTATATTTTATTTCGAAGCTAAGTTAGTCTAGGTAGCAAATGTGAAGTTTTGAAGGGTGTCTAGGAGTACTACACATAAATTTCCTAAAACTAGCAAATGTGAAATGAAGTGATTAACATAAATGTCAGCAGGTGTTTAACATTTTACCAAAATAAGAGGAAGACTTCGGTCTAAGATAGAAATGAGTTGAAATCATGTATAATGATACATAGTGCTCCTACTTAAAAGTTTCTTCAATGCTAACAATCACCAGATTAGTTTAGCATGACCCTAGCAAAAGCATAAGAAACATTCTTTAAAAATTATGTTGTGATAACTTAAATGCAGGCTTGTGGATGAAGACGGGCTTCAAGGGTGGGATGTGTATGAGTGCACGTGTTTATGTAGTTGATCATTTTAACAGAAGTTTGAAAAGAGAAAATGTATTGCAATGGCTCTGCTGTTTCTTTCATCTGTTGGATCAAACTTGGTACCATGTGTTCCCTCTTGTCTTTCTCCTTTTATACATCAAGCAATGATGAATGAACCAGGGAAGTTGTAAAGAGAAGGAATCATTCAACTGGAAAGAGAAAGGAGCTGCTGCAGAGAATACTCCTGGGGAATGTCAGGAATTTGTATGTAAATCTAGTAAGAAATGAAACAGAACCCTGATATTCACAAGCTCTTACTCTATAGTGTATCATCCCTTCCTGTTTTAATTCACCCACCCCCCTACCCCACGTCCCCAACCCTCACTCCCACCCCTGAAAATGTGCAGTTGTCTTAGGAAGAAAATATGAGACCATCTGTCTTCTAATATATTCACAATGTTTTACTCCTTCATGAAAAAGTTTTCATTCAATTTTAATGTTGTTACTGTGCATTTTATCATTTATAATCTAGGTTAAAATAACAATCACATAACTGGTCACCCTGTCCCTCACCAATATCCTCTCCCTCCATTGTCTTGAGTTCAAAATTCACTGATAATATTATTATTCTCCCATTTAGCTCGCCAATATAAGACAAACTCTGAACTGCATGGGACAGCACAAAAATATCTTTTATTGTTTGAATACTAAAACACTGTGCTTGTAGTATATATCTGTAGTAACCATTTCTACTCTTAATTGCCAGGAAAATTTTAACCTTGAAATTCTTTCAAACTCAAACTCATTTTTTATTCCACCTGGATTTAGCATGACAAAGAATACAACTTTTGAGAATATTCCCATTTTATTGTTTCCATTTCTCTGAGTATGGATCTTTTTGGGAACATATTCACCATGCTGGATTACTTTGCCCTGCTTTGACAAAGCTTGGTCCTGCCTCAACTTGATGTGCCATGCTTTGTGGTGCCCAAGGGAGGCCTGCCCCTTTCTGAACTGAGACAAAGGAGGAGTAGATGGGGGGAGTACAAAGGGGGGGCAAGGGGCAGGGGCTTGAGGAGAGGTAGGAAGGGAAACTGTGGTCAAGATGTATAATAAATAAATAAGATAAAAAGAAAACTGTGGGAAAATTAAAATTTCATATATTAACCAATAAAGAAACAAAATAAAATACTTGTATAAGTACAGAAAGAAATCCTCAGCAGAAGTATATGTACTTTTATCTATTTCAAATAAGGAGGTAGCAACAACTGATTAGACAGACTTTTTGTGAAAAGCAAGATAGTTCACTGAAAACAAAACAAAATGAAAAGAAACAATAACTGAAAAGGCAAATGAGATAAACAGGCCCAATGTTCTGCTTACAGAAAATCTCTGATGCTTTAGTGTCCTGCTCAAAGAAGATGACAGTTCTATTAACTAAACACATGTTCATTGTTTGGATGCCAAAACCTAGGAATTGTGAACAATCTATTTCTGACTTGGTTGAAGAAGATTTGATTTCAAATCTATAACTAATATTTTTACTATCTTCTGCCTGGCTTTAGCATCATCATTCCTGTATATTTTATCAGCTTGAATGCTGAATTTTAGCTCTCTTCTTTTGTTAAACTGCAAGTAAATACATTTATAGTTTTAGATTATTTAACTACAATTTGTATGATTATAAATTTAAAAATCACGTTGTTACAGCCTTCTGGGAAAAAAGTTTTATCCTAGATGACATTACTACCTTGTATTTTCCCTAATTTTTTTCTAGTAACTTCCTTTTTATGCTAATAAGTTTCTATATTTCTGTTTCACAACTCAATCAAAATCACAGAATAAGGGAGAAGATGGAGACTGAGTAAGGGCTTCATTTAAATATTTAATGCAAAGTTGAAACTTGATAAATTTAACACAGTAGGAAATTATGCCTAGTACCAAGTACTGTAAAGAATTTTTGTGGAGATTTTCATACTGAAATAACGATGGAATTACTGTGCATGTAAAAATGTCTTCCTTCCATATAGAAAACCTGTGGAATATAGTTTTCCATATATTTGCATATACATAGATAATGATAGATATGTAGAGAGAAATGATATATTTGTAGGTGATAGATGATAAAGAGAAGATAGACTTACGGAAAGTTGTTATAGATCATTAGAGATTATCCAGTCTACTTTAAGGGCACAAAAAAACTTTTTGATATCTCTGGAAATGTTAGTTGCATTACTTCTTTTGAGACAGGTCAACATTGGGTAAAGTAAAGTTGATTCTTGAGTTTGCCAAATAATTTAAGTCAACGAATCCTTATATAAAAGATTAATAATTTTAAGCTTAGGCCATTGGAAGGCAAGTTATCTTTCCACGACAAGGGGGCATCAAGGATGGTTATATATCAGAAGCAGTGTAGGGATAAATAACATGTTGATATTATGAGATAACAATACAAACCTCTTAGCACCTTTCTGTGAGAACAAACTAAAACATTAAATCTATATTTGAATCACCAATAAATAAAACCATGTTTATTTGTCAAGTCTGCTGTGGGATAGCAGATGAAACTTTGAGTAAATACAGGGCAATATATCAAAACTTTTCCTTAAAGCCATACATGATTTCATGCTCAGCCTAGCTCAAGCAGGATCTTCATGAGGTACGCTGTAAGAACCTGGCTAACCAGTTCCAGCCACAAAATGGCATGAGGAAGGATGTTGACCAAGTATAGGTACTGTATGTATGACTGGATTGACAGACATTGCCAGTGATGCCCCCAGAAGCACACAGAGTTAGCATCATCTAAATACCACACACATAGGCTAGGGTATTGTAGGCTTCAACAATTTCTGCATCATCTTCCTATTGTTAGCTAGAAGTTCAGGGTAGCCTTAGTCAGAAACTCGTGGTGCTCCCCAGGGGCCACACACAATTCATTTTGGAAAGTATGTTACTAGATATTCCCCTGTGTCATTCAGTTTGGTGACAATGCCTTGCTCTATGGGATACTTTAGGGTTGAGATAGTTCTCTTGCTCTTGGCCTCATGCTGCATGTAAGAGTCCTATTGGCTCATGCCTACCATGATACTCTGATGTTGGAGGTGATGAACAGTAGAGCGGAACATGGGCCTGGAACATTGTCACCAGAAAATTCAGCTTTGTACATGACAGAGTCATTGCCAATGATTAGCAGTGCATTTCCTCTCCCATTTCAATCAGTGGAGCACAGAGCAGCAGAGCAGGAAATAGATGTAATGTGTAGACTTGCATTGGAGAGGCTTTACCAATCTTTTATACCAGTGTTGGAAAACTAAAGGAACAGTGGAAATACCAAGACTATACTTTTTGGCCTTAATCAATTAATTCTCCCTATAATGTTAGCGCTTTCATTTATTTGCATATATTTTCTTTTGAGTATTCTCTGTAGGCTGATATTCAACATCTATTATCAATGAACAGATAATTTTCTGATAATTTATGCATCTTAGAATATTTTGCTCCTGTTTTAATGTTTCAATGATCATTTTTCTTTGCATGAATGACAATCAGATCTCTACTTCTAACTTTTACCTGTGCTCTAAGATTCATTACAGGCTTCTCCCATTGCCAATATATACTTGGGAATTTATAAGTGTTTATGCTACTATTGCTGCAAAACTCATGAAGATCACCATGCTTCTCCCAATCATATCATAAACTTTAGAAATCCAGCTTCTAAAACTTTCACTCAGGACTCAAAGAATTAACTACAAATAATAGAAGGAATTAAAATCTGGGGGGAGAAGGAATCTACTTCCTTCTTCTTCTTCTTCTTCTTCTTCTTCTTCTTCTTCTTCTTCTTCTTCTTCTTCTTCTTCTTCTTCTCCTTCTCCTTTTTCTCTTTCTGTGTTTCTCCATTTCTTTGTTTCTGTTTTCTGTCTTCTGTCACTCTATTTCTTCCAAGTTCTAAGTAATTCCTTTTATAATGCAATGTGAGGGTTGAGTTTCTCAAAGTCACCAAGGCACATAAGATTTATACACAGAGCAATAAACTAAAACTGCTAAGAGAAACTTTTAGCATCATTTGCTTAGGGAGAGAGTCAAAGTTAATTTTGCACAAGAAACAAAACCTGGCACCTTCCAGTACTCTGGCCTCAGTGGTGGCACAAGCCTTCAGGAAAGTTTACTTTTCCATGAGGATGTGCAAATTGGCTAATTACCTTTGTCTTTATCTTCTCAGGGGAAGCAGGAGGGAGCAGTAAATCTCTGAGCTAAAATATTGGGTTAATAAAACCATGCAGTTTTTGTTTAGTCTATCACTTCTCTATCTGCCAGTGAGGTAAAACCAGGCATGCTTATTTATTTCTATCCATCTAGGCAGCTATGAATCAACAACTTTGGGCCTGTAGTAATTCTATTTCCTTTGATAACAGGGAATGTCTTATAATTACTGTGTGATCTTGTGACTTGCACACCTTTGTGTTAGGGGCCCATTATATTTGCAAATTTAATGTAAAGTTCTAGACACACAAATTCATGGCATCACATATAGCTAATCACAGATATACTAACTACTTTTAAAATAATCCATTGTAGTTTTACTGTCTGAATATAGTTTCAACAACCAATGCCATCTCCACCATAACACAATGGTTCTCCTAACTCACTGTTGTTTCTAGATTTCCACCACTTCATTTCATTTTGTCATCTAGATCACTGGGATCGTTCAGGAAATTCAATTTTGCAAGGAGATCCAAGGATGACACAAAATTTAAAACTCTATCAACTGATAAGGATAAATTAGGCACTCCATCCACATGAGAAAAATATCACCTACAAGAATGCAGGTACACCGGGCGTTGGTGGAGCACACCTTTAATCCCAGCATTTAAGAGGAATAGGCTGGCAGATATCTGTGAGTTCAAGGCCAGCCTGGTCTCCTGAGCGAGTGCCAGGATAGGCTCCAAAGCTACACAGAGAAACCCTGTCTCAAAAAAAATGCAGATAAATGGAACATGGATGAAAAGCCAGTTACAAATATGCCCTATTTACATTCTGAAGTACCACAGGCTTCAGATTCATGGTTAAGTCTTTTAAGTATCCCTGTAAATAAAGCTCTGGCATGTAGAGAGTTTATCATTATTTCTAGGAACATAACTTTGGTCTACTCTATACTTATCAGAATATTTCCATATTATATGTGGATATACTTAAGTTGAAATTAGATTAAAAATCTAATTATAGTGGATGAATTCCAGTAGTTTTGGCATTAGAATCTGGATGATGTAAATTTTGCCTCAAGAGAAGCATTGAGGACTCATAGTGACAGCTGAAATATTTAAAGGCCATCTGAAGAAGAAAATTGTGTTTATCTGATAGAATTGAGAGAACATACTATTATATTGGCAATATTTTGTGACAATATAAGACAAATTTTGTTAGCAATTTTAAGTGTTTCTGTAGCCTGTGTCACACAATTATATGGCTATGTTGATAGAAAAGTTTCCAGCAAACGTCTATTGGGGACAGTAATTCAATTATAGCAGATGGAAGGACATGCATTGCCATGAGGGAACAGGATTGCTGCAATCACTTTTTTCAATCTGCAGCTAATGAGATTTATCCTTCATACAATATCATTTCCTCTTAGGTTTGGATAGAATCTTTCAAGGCACAGCTAACTAGCTCACTCCTTGAACTCATATTAGTTTTGAAAACTTACAAAATGCTGATGTCTTTATTTATCTTTTTAAATTCTTTTAAAAAACCATTATGCTCTAACTAAACATGTTTCTTCTTTTTCTTTTTAAATCTCTTGCAATTTCCCCAATTTGTAATCCCTAGTACAACACTGAAAATGTGATGGGAGGCTGGTAAAAGTATCTTTGTCACCTGCAGGTATACAAACAGAGAGGGCTGTTGTTGTTCTCAAATTCATTGCAGAGAGAATTCTTTGCATAGAAGTTCATTTGACATGAGCTCTCCAGCGTTTTGATCATCACTATTGAATGAGCTATTCTAATTTCAAAAAAGAGATTACTATCTCTGTCCTCCTGAAGTGTGTGCCTTCTGAATGGTCTAGTCTAGGCAGTTCACATCCTCAGAAAAATAACGAAGTAAATGGGAAACTGACACCAAGAGAATTTAAATGTCCTCATCACAATATTGAATAAAGTATGGACACTAGTATAATCCTTATGGGCATCTTTTGGTTTGCCATGTCTGGTCTTCTTATTCCCCATGACATTTGCAAATGATGCAGTATTTTCTTATTTAACTTAAAAGTTTTCTACATTCTCTATCATTTATCTCATTTGGTAAAATTTGAATTGAAATTGTGTTTCCACATGAAATCATATCTAATAAAGTCCAAGCATAAATAACCTCAGGTCATCCAGTACCAAATGCTCAGCCCTAAAAATCCACACAATATTATACATAATGAAATGGTTATATCTAGGATTATATGCAAATATGTATGCAGATGTACATATGATAATAATTATCATAGAAGACAAAATTCAAAAGTGAGAAAATTGGTATATGGAAGGATTTGGAGGGAGGAAAGGGAAGATAGAAACGTGACAATAATCTCAAAAATAAAAGAAAAATATTTTCTGTCTTTAATGCATCTCTCTAGAAACCATTATAATTAACCACTTAAAAGATTCCTTTGCACTTTTATTAAAAATAGACTTAGCACTATGCTCCTTCACATCTTACTTAAAAAAGAACTGAAAAAACTTTTCATGTCATTCCATTTTATCATTTATCTTTCAGTTGATATTAGTTGAGCTCATTATGACAGACTATATCTAAAATTATATAAACATGAGAAAAATATGTTTTCTAGGAATTTTTAATCTTTGGGGAAGGATAAACAATATGTACCTTATGAAAGGCAGTTAAATTCTGTGTAGAATATATCTTAATACATATTTAAACCAGGCCAGAGTGGTCAAAAGCAGACATTTGAATAGATTTCGGAATGGCATCTCACCCCTTTCTTCTGCACATCCCATGACCACAAAGCTTGGTAACTGGCATACTTAAGCACACAGAACTATTAATGAACATGCATGTTTCATGTGATATGTACCACTTAGCTGTGAGGGGATGTCTCTGTTCTATAAGAGGACTCATATCTTAAAAGTATTTTCCTGTTGGTTGGGAGTTAGGGATATTTTCTTGCTTAATAATGTACATGATTTATATATTAGAGAGTAGTTACCCATGAGTACAGTACAGTGTCCATGGTTCCTTTTTAGGGATGGTGAATAGGTTGCTTAAATGGGGGTATTAATTCCAGGAAGGATTTATTGAGAATTATGCCTGTGAAGTACCAACAGTGTTGTTTAACAATTTCCTCTGGGGTGAAACACTTCTTCCTTAAGTGAGAAAGGAAACAACTGGTGAAGATCAGGAAAATTCAAAAGAGATTCTGACAAGGCTTAGTAAATACACAAAACTTACAAGACCCAGGAAGCTCCTGAAAGTTCACAAGGCAGATTCTGCCTGGGATATATCAGCATTAACAGCTGCGGGGGGAAGAATCCCAGTGCTGAAACAATTGGAATGGTGTTGGGGGGATTTCAGGGATGAAGCTGTTGTGTGTCATCATCCAGGAAATACTGGGCTTTCACTGAGTCCTTTGTGACCTTGTAACTCTACTGTACTCATGGGTAACTACAATAAAATCCTTAATTTGTCTGTTAAAATAGACTAGAGTGGGATATTTTCTTTGTGCTATCATCAGTGTCTGCTCTGAGATGAACAGATGCTTGCTTCTGTCTCCTCAGGTAACATTACACAACAAGGGTAAGCAAGAATAGGCAGCCAATGTATTTGAATGATGTATATATAGTTCTGACCTCTGAGATCTGGGATAAAGAAGAAGAATCAGAGAGTTGAGAAATTATCTCTGAATGTATCACATTTCTGGGACACCAAAATGATAGATCAATAGTGGTATGAAAATACACAAAATGTTGTGATTTCCTCACCAAAAAAAAAAAAAAAAGAAAAATCACACAGATAAGAGTGTCACCTCATTGATGTTCAATTGGTTAAATGAGTTGGTGATTTAGAGGAACTCGGGAGATGGCTCAGTGGGTAAAGAGCTTGTCACAGAAGTGTAGTGTCCTGAGTCCAGTTTCTCAAAGGCCATGTAAAGCCAGGCACAACAGCAGGTGTCTATAATCCCAGTGTTCCTGTGGCCAGATGGGCATTGGAAACTGGAGAAATCCCAGAAATTCTCTGGCCAGATAGCTTGGCAAATGCAGCACAAAGAAAAACAAAAAGACCCTGTCAAGGTAAAAGCAAGGGCAGAAACCTGAAGTTGTCTTCCAATCTCTACACATGTACCATTATAGACAAATACTTGTTTTCATGAAAAAGTACCCAACTTTGTATTTGCACACACATACATCCATACTCACACACACATGGAGGGTGGGAGTGAGAGAGTGAGAAAAGGGGAGACAAACCCCTACACACAGACAGAGAGAGGCAGTATGATAAGAGTTTTATAAAAAGATACTGCTAGAGTAAATTCATCATTTTAAATGCCGTATTCTTCGTTTTTGTAGTGAAAATGGATGCTATGTTTATATATTTATATATTTACCTGTTTTCTTTCACATTTTCAGACTATATCAAGATGTTTTCGTATATACTTGTCACAGAAAGGAATCTGAATGAATGGAAGCATAAATCCAAATATAGATCATATTTTTGAGGTACTATACATTACCTAGCATTCTTTTGTCACTTTTTGAGCCTTATTCTTATATTTGACTCATTGTTTCTATTATGATTCCTGGTTGGCTGCCGACTCACTCTTTTGCTGTCTTTTGCAAGAATGTGTAAAGCATG
The DNA here is from genome assembly GCF_003668045.3 of Cricetulus griseus. Classification (NCBI taxonomy): domain Eukaryota; kingdom Metazoa; phylum Chordata; class Mammalia; order Rodentia; family Cricetidae; genus Cricetulus; species Cricetulus griseus. The sequence goes on along the minus strand of NC_048597.1, from coordinate 26,563,272 downwards.
CATATGTTTTTAACATTTACTTGCCCTTTTATCCAGTACTCTCTCCAGAAAAAGTCATTAAATAGGAAGAGCAGAAATAACATGAATTGCAGTTATTGTCAAAGTACTTTGCAAATATCAAATGAATAGTCAGTGCTGCATGCCTGGCCTTGAAATTCTGAAGACAACCTTTTGTTTTTCCATTTGATTGCACATACATTACGAAAGATCTAGCATTTTATACAGCATAAATCATGAAGGAAATATTTTGCTGGAAATTGCTTAGGATGCTAAGAAAATAACTTCAAATACTGTAAAAATTCTGGTACCAGGAGGGCATCAAGGTCATGAGTGCCTGAGTACAAAACACAGAGTGTGTACATAGAATATCCAACCGTGAATACTGATTTGAATGTGATATATAGTACATATTGTTAACATATAGAAACCACTAGCTTTCTCTCTGACAGGTTATGTTCATTGCCTCTTAAAGGCCTTGGAACTCCATGGTCTTAGATTTCAGTAATAATTTCTTCAGACAACAGCTTCCTTCCTATGTGAATACTATTGCTCATTGTTCAAACCTACTAGACACTATGCCTGCTACAATACATGTGTATTATTTAGGACATCACTTACTGATGAAGTGAGACTTACTACTCAGCCCTACTCAGCTATGATTAAGCAGCACTTCACCAAGCAAAGTTCTGGGTACAAGCATCAACATCTGGAATTATTTCACAATGATCAGTGCATTTGGTTACTGCCCAGCACTACACAGATATACATATAGGTGACATATTGTACTTTGAATATGGAAATAACAGTTTATCTTTTAGCATAAATGTCAATGTGTGGTTATTCCTTCCAACATGACCTAGTGGGAAAGGGAGTATTAAAGTGGGAAATTACCAATACGGAGTCAGGTAGAAATACAAGGGTATTTAATAGGGAAAAGCCTTACTTACAGAGCGACCTAGCCAGCCTGCATGGCAGCAGCCTGTACAGCAAGAAGCAAAGTGAAAGCGAAACCGCAACCGCAGTCACACAAGCGTGGTCCAGGCACACCTGTAGCCAGCCCCTAAGTAGGCGTGGCTACAGCTTCCCCTACAGAGTATCAACATGGTTTTATAGATAGACAATTCCCTCACAAGTCTAGTAACTTGAGTTTAAATCCTCAAATCTCTTTAAAGGTGGAAAAAGAAAACTAACACCACAGAAATTTATATATATATATATATATTATATATATATATATATATATATAACCCATATATTCACTACACACACAAATAAATAATAAATAAATAACAAATAATGTTCAGGGAAATGCATCATCCCTCCAGTGTCATAATTAACACTTGCATAGTTCCTTCTGTGCATCATACTTAAGTGCTTTTCATAAATATACATATTTATTCTATAGAAGGCAATTTAATAATTTTTTTCTAATTCTCATTAGATATAATAGAATGCATAGAACAACAACAACAAAGTAGCATTTTCTGCCTTAAAAAAATTAGATCAGATAAACATATATTACTTTTTACTCTTTTAGTGATGGAAATTGGGTGGTTTTTAATTTGATTTGATTGGTATTTCTCCCTTTTCCTCCTTAACTGATGATACCCCATGAAAGGCCTCATCCTCCCTGGAGAATGGATTGGGGATGAGATGGGGTGTCAGTGGGGGGCATGGGAGGATGGGAGGGAGAGGGTACTGGGATTAATATGTAAAATAAGATTGTTTCTAATTTAAATAAAAATTTATGTATATATAAAAAGAAATAATTCAGGAAAAAAACTGTGGATGCTACTTATTGATACCTGGTAAGCACCAAGACAGAGATGCAACTCACTCACAAGCATCTTTTTCCAGAAGAAAAAAAGTGATTGATACTACTATTAACCAAAAAGAACTAGCTTCATACTCTATTCTTTCTCATGCTCCTGCTAACCTTTAACATGTAATTATTCTGTTTTGATATAAACATTAATACAAAGTTGCATTTTACTTTTTATAAAATGTGAGTATAAATGTGACAAAATTTTACTTATTATAGCTAATAGAAAAAGTTTTAGAAAACCATATACAATTTTAACTCAGAATTGGAAAATTTCAATGTATATAATCATAAGTCAATGCTTTTTTCTAAGTATGAGAAATACCTGTAAAATATATAGTTAAGTATTTCTTGAAAGACATTGTCAGTAATCAAAAAGTCAATATTTTAGGTAATTTAGAAAAAATTCTCTTTCCAATAGATAAAAAGGACCACTTCCACTAGCTTAGGTCAGCTATCTCTGTGGGTTTCCCAGTCATGATCTTTATCCCCCTACTCATATGATCCCTCTTCCCTCTCTTCAATTGAAGTCCAGGAGCTCAGTCCAGTGCTTGGCTATGCATCACTGCATCTGCTTCAATCAGTTACTGGATGTAGACTGTATGATGACAATTAGGCTAGTCACTAATGTGATTATGAGGGAAGGACAGTTCAGGCAGCATCTCCACTATTACTATGAGTCTTAGCTGGGGTCATCCTTGTGGATTCCTATGAATTTCCCTAGCACCAAGGTTTTTGCCTACAAGATCATAATTGGGAAAACCAAAGAGACAGCTGACCCAAACTAGTGGAAGCTCATGATTCTGTTCTGACAGCCAGGGAACCTGCATAGGACTGCTCTAGGCCTCTGAATGTGGATGATAGCTATGTGTCTTGATCTGTTGTGGGGAAGGTCTGACAGTGGGACCAGTACTTATCCCAGGTGTAAGAACTGGCTTTTTGGAGCCTATTCCTTATGGTTGGATACCTTGTTCAATCTTGATACAGAAGGGAGGGGCTTGGTCCTGCCTCGACTTGGTATGTCAGACTTTGTTGATTCCCCAGGGGAGGCCTTATCAATCTCTAAATAGTGGGTGGGGAGAGTGGGTGCGCAGGAAAAGGGTAGGGAGGGAGAACTTGGGTTGGTAGGTAAAATGAAAAGAAATTTCTTTTAAAAAATCAATTATGTTTGTACACATGTAAAAAAAATGCACCACTCAAATAAATATCTCTTCACCACGTGAACTTGTACCAAATCAATTCTTTCCTATGCTATTATTCATTTGAAAGATTTTACCAAATCATAGTATGGCCTCATAAAACATGGATGCCCAAGATATTTGCAAAAACATATCTATGACTAAGTTGCATTGATTTCCATAGAGCCATAGAATATGTACTTTAATATTAACAAATGAGCCACACCTGCAATTCTCCCATCAGGTAATGCATGTAGCCTCCTGGATCATTCTTCTCACCAATGAGTACATAAGACTTTTAGTTTTTGAAAATTCAGCACCTCTTCCTTCTTTCTTTCCTTCCTCTCTTTAACTCTCTTTCTGTTTTTTTTTTCTTTTCACTTAAGCTTCATTTAGAGATTACAAGGAAATATTTGTATATATTTGCTATCAACTTTCCCCTTTCTGAAGGAAAATTTCAAGAAATTCCACTACATATAACTTAAGACTTCTGTTTCTTAAAGGTTGGAACAAGAGAAAGAACCCATCTGAAGAGAAGCCACAGCAGATGAGTATACATGTATATGCATATGTATTTTAATGAGTATTCAGAGTAATATAAGCTCTGGAAAATCAATTAAAAAGAGTTTCTCTGTGTAGCTTTGGAACCTATCCTGGCACTGGATCCTGAGACCAGGCTGGCCTTGAACTCACAGAGATCCGCCTGTCTCTGCTTCCAGAGTGCTGGGATTAAAGGTGTGCTCCACCAAAGCCAGCCCGAGATGATCTTTTTCTATTCTTATGCAAATATTTCAGACATCCTATTGAGCCCAAGCAATACTTGATAAAACAGAAACTCGTTATAGAACTCTTAAAATTATGCACTGGTATTACTTCCAGAAAAACAGGTTGATTTATCTTCTAATATTGAAAATTTCCATAAAATTTTATGAAATTCCTGAAACACACAGTATATGGACATCTGGGTGCTTGATGGGGCTTAGCGGTGAAGCAGCCTTCGAATTTAAAACAAGGAAAACACCAAGAAATAATTATTCATCAAAGAATTTATAGTCAAACACATGTGCTAAGTTACATTAGTTAGACAAAGCTATATTTTAATACTAGAAATCATTTGAATGAAGAAAAACAAACATGAAAGAAAAATAGTCTCCCAAGCAGTTCATAATAAAGTATGTACAGTTAAGTAAAACTTATTTACCTTCATCAAAACTTATTAAATTTATAATAAATGCAAAAGTATCTGAAAACTACCCTAATGGTTAACATTAGAATAAATGAAATTGTTTATGGATGGAACTATAAGGAAAATTCAGTAGTTTGAGTAAATAAAATTTTTTACTTTGTTAACAATGATGTGTGTTTATATATGAATGTATGATATATTTATGTAGTAAATTATTCTTTAGTATATTTACGTAGATGTGATGGAGGAAAGGATCACTGACAGGAACTTTGAGGAGAATACTGAAATAAGTTTTACTGTCATTTGAGTGGAGATAGTGGCGATATTGAAGAGGAGGCATGGAGTGGACAAATGGGCCAGAGATACACCGGATTGGAGTGGGAGAAAAGGACTCAAATCAATCAAAATTTACTATTCATGAAAACACTATACATAAATCTGTTACTTTGTATGATAATTTAAAATTTAAAAGTATAATACTAATATATATTTAGAAAAGAAAAACTTTGTGTAAATTAAAGTTTAAACTCTAAATTTTAAATAAAATGCTTGCTAATGTTATTGTGATTTCTATGGCAGATATTCTAGGTCAAAGTTACATAGATTGCATTAATTCTGTAGTTTATATATGTGTATGAAATTACGAAGAATAAAAATTTTAAGTTGTAGTGAGTATAAAACAAAATAGAGAGGCATGTGAAATAATATGTTATAGGTATATTTCACATTCTAATGAGGTCAACTAAATATATTTTTTCTGAATCTTTGTTATTGGATTATCTGCATATTTTCCTTGCTTATTTTTACATATTAACTCTTTATTATTTTTAAACTTAAACACTTCTTATAGTTATAATAGATATTTAGTGTTCTATAATAATTTGCTTATAGCCACAGATGCTTTAAGTAAAATGGGAAGAAATTTCAACTCTATTCTTTGAAAAGGGCTTGCACACCTTGTTTGTCATTGAACATATTTTCTAGAAGCATCCATTCAGCCGTCACTGACTTCTGCAAACAGATTGAAAAATAGAAATGTTTGCCAAAGCCTTCTTGCATAGAATGTGCATTTTTCAAAAGATGTCAGAGAATAGGCTGGGTGGCAGTAAAGGATGAAAGTGAAAGCTGAAAATGGCCTCAACTCCAGTTACAGAATAAAAGCCAATGTTTTTGTCTTTATAGTGTAACTGTTGCCAGTAGAACACAAGATGAATTTAATGGAGGCCCCAAAACATAACAACTTGAATAAAATGCATTTTTTGTTGATGAAAAAAGAAAACAATCTTGCGGGTCACAATGTTTTGATCCTGTGAATTCGGATCCCTTTGAAGGTTATTATATTGATTTATGGAGTGTCTTGTTATTATGAAAGGCTATTGCCTTCACTCTGAGGCTTTCCTTTTGCAAAAAGAAATGAGATTATCCAGCTGATATCATTAAAGTAAGAGCAAAATTACATTAAAATGCAATGTTTGAGAGTTGAACATGAAAGTCAAAGATTTTGCCTCCCTCATCTAAATTTCCCAAGCTTAGAAACCGTTTTGAGTGAACTCAGATCAATTTTCAAGAGGAAATGAAACACCTGACTTCTACTATCAAAGACTATTTTCTTTAGTAATTTAGGGAAGTTTAAAACATTCATTTTTACTTTAATCTAAAGTCAACAGTATAGAACAAATAGCATTCCATTTATGGAGAATGAATTACTCCAAAAATACATTTTAGATGGATGCAGTGCTGCCTAGAGTAACTCATTTTAGCAAAGATTTTTAGCTCAAAACAATATTTCTGTCAGGAACACTTCAGCAATTTTTATAGGATGTGGTACACATAGACAAATTCACAATGTCACTTTGTTTTTACACTTTGGATATGCAAACCACGTATTTACACTACAACTGTTATAAATATAATTAACTTATAGTGCCTAGTACCACATATCTATACTTTAATCATTTGTTTTGTTTCATTTCATCAACTTCAGTGACAATAGCTTTAACATACCTAACTGTTGAATCAGTAAAATAAATTCACCTAAACATAAAATCAGAGGGGTTCACGCCTAAATTCAACTAAACATTTCAAGAAAAAAAACATGAGTCTTATTAAATAACATGAAAATATTTTCAATGAATGATTCATTATAAACTCATCACAAGAGGAGAGTTTCACCCTGGTCCTCAAGATAGGAAAGGAGACAGCACAACAATAAATTACAGGTCAATATTATTGATAAACATAGACTTAGAAATCTCAAACCAAATATGAGAAAAACAAATCATTTAAAAGATGATTTTCCTTGAATTCCTAGGGTCTGACTCAGGATAATACAATATACATATTCAGATGCCAAATGTGATAAATCAGTTACAGTTAGCAGAAATGTTGACCAAAATCACAATGTTATACCTTCCCATAAAAAAATGACCATTGCCCTAAAAATTAACTAAAAGAAGTAAGTGACGGTGAAGTGTAGAGAAAAAGAAACTTTTAACTCCTATTTGTGTATGTGTGTAGTATAAAATAGTGTATAATCATTATGGAAAATGTATAAAAATGTCTCAAAATTTAGAAGTTAACTTGCCTATGAATATACACCGAAACAAAATGGATAAACCCAAACTTTCATTTCCATATCAATTTTCCCTATTTCTATGAGAAACACCTTGATGAAAAGAAACATGTGGGCATTATTTTACTTATTATTATTATTATTATTATTATTATTATTATTATTCATTTTGGTCTTTTGAGAAAGGGTTTCTCTGTGTAGCTTTGGAGTCTATCATAGCACTCGCTCTGTAGACAAGGCTGGCCTCGAACTCAGAGAGATCCACCTGCCTCTGCCTCCTGAGTGCTGGGATTGAAGACAGGCACCACCAAGACTAGGCTTTACTTATACTTCTATGTCACAACCCATCATCAATTTAAGCCAATGAAGGAACTCAGGGGAGGAACCTGGATCCTAGAACCAAGGCACAGACCATGGAAGAACTCTTCTTTTTGCCTAATTCTGAGGTTGAAATTCAATTACCATTAATATAGAGCTGGTGGCCACCTAACCACAGTAGGCTGGGCACCCCAATATCAATTTGCAATCAGAAAAATGTCCCAGGGACTTGATGAAGGCAATTTCTCAACTGAGATTCCATCATCCCCTGTGTGTCAAGTTGACAACCAAGATCAGCCATCACAATCCCTGTGCTACATACATCAGCACTCCTTCCAGTCAAGAAATGATACAGAATTAAAGTTGTCCATCATGAGGAAAGAAAAAATATTTCAATCACGTAATAGAACAAACGCAAGCCCTTGACAATAACCTGGATAGAACTGGAGGTCACTGAGTTGAGTGAAAAAAATCAAAACATGAAAGATGAGCATTACATGGTTTCAATAATTGTGGAGTATGAAAATGACTGAATAGAAGTCAAGAGGAAATAATGTAGTGACCTGATTCAAGGGGGCTATATATGATAGGAGAATAGAGGATATTAGGAAGGTTGATCAAGAAGAACCAAATTATACTTAGACGCCAAAAGTTAAAATGAGAACTAGTCATGTAAACACAGTCATCTTCTATATCCCTAACAGCTAATTCCCCACTTAAGTGTTTGAGTCCTATAGGAGGACTATAGAAAACAATAATGGCTTATTATCCCAAAAAGCTAAAGATTAAGGTTTAAAAATAAAGGAAGTATAAACACTTGAAGATATGGATATGTATTGCTGTACTTATTTACTTATTACTTAGAATCAGTAATATTCAGGAGTCAGTGGATTCAATGGGGAAGAAAATGGGTCCTGATTATCCTTAGCACATCTTTCTGTACTACACACACTAAATACGCTAAATGATTTCAGGAGTATAAAACCTTATACAAGCCTGGCGTTGGTGGTGCACACCTTTAATCCCAACATTGGGGAGGCAGAGCCAGAGGCAGGTGGGTGTCTATGAATTTGAGGCCAGCATACTCTACAGAGAAAATTCCAGTACAGGCTCCAAAAGAATAAAGAGAAACCCTGTCTTAATAACATATAAAACAATCTTGTTTGTAATTTAAATAAAAAATGGAGAAAACAGCAACAACAACAACCAAAAACATTATACATGACTCCAACCTAGGTTTTAGTACCAGTCATAGAAGATAGTCAGACACCATAGGCAAATTTCAATGAGCAAGAAAGGTCTGCACTAAAGTTTGCCACAAAATCTTTAAGGAAACAGACTCAAAAGTATTGAAGAGATCATCTCCCATGGGAGGCCTCACCCTCCCTGGTGAGAGGATGCTGGGTTAATGGGGGGAAGGGGATGATGGGAAGGAGAAGGAGCTGGGATTGATATGCAAAGTAAGATCTTTAATTTAAATAGAATAGTATTAAAAAGTATTGATGAGACAACTTGCATATTAGATGGGGGAGGGGAATGAGACCAAATACATACAGCAAATCCACATCAAACAGGACTTCAAATCTTATGGGGGGAGGACAGATTCCATTTTGAGAGAAATAAGAATCATCCAAATATTTGGAGGTAAGTTTAGAATGGCTTTTACACTTAATTTAACTAAAACAAAAATGTAGTATGAGCCAAATGTTAGTACTATATTCATAGAGTCCTTTTATGGAAAACTGATATAATAAGTTCATAAAGTATTAGATATCTCCTAACCTTTTTACCACGTGTATTGAAAATATATTTTATTTCATCATATAATATATCCTGATTATGGTTTCCCCTCCCTCTACTCATCCCAGTTCCTCCATAGCTCCCCTTCCTTCCAGATCTACTCCCTTTTGTCTCTCAATAGAAAAAGGCTTTTAAAAGATAATTGTGACGATATCTTGCTTATATTCTAACAAATAAAGCTTACCTGAAGATCAGAGAGCAGAGCTAGACACTAGCTAACCATAGAGGTCTGGAGGCTGTACAGACAGACAGGAAGTGAGATGACTGGTCAAAAAAAGAAACATAAGGAGGAAGTAGACAGGAACTTTTCAGTCTGAGGATTCATAAAGGTAAGAACTCTAGTGGCTGGCTGCTGTGCTCCTCTATCTTTCAGCTTTCACTCCCTATAATATCTGCCTCTGAGTTTTGATTAGTAAGACCAATTAGAACTCATGTTACAGATAATAGACTAAAACAAATATACTAAATAAAATATACAAGAGTATGATAAAAACTAACACATCAGAGTTGGACAAGAAAAAAATCAACAGAAGAAAAAGAGCCTGATAGAAGGCACAAGAATCAGAGACCTACCCATTAGCACAGTCAGGAAACCCATGAAAGAACTGAACTGGAAATCATTATGTATACACAGCAGACCTGATACAGACTTGAACAGGTCTTTCAGTTCCTTGCTCGTGTTGATCTAGAGGGCCTTGTTGTGCCGGTATACCCCATTCCCTCTGGCTCTAACATAATCTTTCCACCTCCTCTTCCACAGGGTTCGCTGAGCCCTGAGGGGAGGGATCTAATGGAGAGATGGTGTTTAGGATTATGTGTTCCAAAGACTCTCACTCTGCATATTGTCTATCTGTGGGTCTCTGTTTTTGTTCCCATCTGCTTCAGGAGGAAATTTCTCTGATTATGGATGGGCAAGGCACATTATGCTATGTTAGGAGGCCATGCTGGTAGGGGTTATAGTCTACCACAGCCAGGCAGCTCTCTCCCTCCCCAGTGAGGCTTTCTACTTTCTACCTGCTGGTATTTGGAGGTTGTCTCTAAGTCTGCATGCTTGACTTATCTCAAGGATAGCCCTTGACATAGTTGCCTGAAAATGTTCTTCCAATACTGTCCACATGATAATTATGTTAATGCTCTCACCACTTTGGTAGGGCTTCCACTAATCAGCTATGTGATAGGAGTGTACCACTTAATGAAAGTTAGGGTTTGTCCCCAGGCTTCACAATTCTACATATTCGCTATACTTTGGGATTCAGATGAGTTGTCTCAACGAAGTATCTCCTGGAGGGCCGTCTCCATTGTGGAGCTATCTGAACCGTGTTGCCAACTTCTTTCCCTCCAGTCTTGTGAACTAATGACCAACGATCCTCAAGGAATGAGGAGATCCACAATGCTATACCAATTATTCTTTTTAACGGGGCACAATACACTCTAAATAACAAACCATCTTCCAACACCAAAGGCAGCTTACATTTTACATCAGATTTCCAAATAAATCTGACCTCAAATTTGCTGTTTACTGAATATTTCGGGCATCGTCCCCTGGATTCTCAATTTCCAAAATAAATACAAAGGAAGAAGTGATTAATTCACTTCATCTGTACTGCATCATTGGAATTGTCTAGTTTCAGAATTCAAGTAACTTGTAAAATTTAATATTAAATATTCATAGGTAGGTGCCTTACATTTATTATTTGGTATGGGGTTTAGACAAATTGTATCATAATGCAGTAAGGATTTTCTAACACAAGAATGGGATAAGCTGTATTTTAATTCAGGCTTTCATTGGGCACATTAAATGTGAAGCAATGGCTTTCCCAAGGAGGTCCAGCATTAGAATATTAGGGTGATTTTAATTAGTCTCCATCAGCAGGGTGGGTTTACCTGTGTGATTGTCTATGTGAAATGCATATAAATCCTGGAGCATCACTCATGAATTTAAATCAGAATGCTCATCAACTAAATGTTGGCAAGGTGAAAGATAAAAGCCAGTGAAGGTCCTTCCCAGCCTGTGTCACTAATGATAAACAGTATTAACTGCTTCTGTAGGCACTAATGCTGCTATCTTGGGAACACAGGCAGCTACCATGAGAACTTTACAGCTTCACTAATCATACTTTTGTTTGTCACAAAATACAAAACAAAATCTCAACAAGGAAGCAGTAAATAATAGAATCATGAACAAAAGAAGGTCACAAAAATATGTAGATCTCTAACTATTTGGTGCATTCCTTATTTGATATCTTGTTCATTATTATAACATTTTATTATAGGTAGACAACAAAACCCAAACCGAATAATAGAAAATTTAGTAAAACATGAATGAATTCACATAGAGTTCATCTCTTCTCTACAGATATTGGGAATTCAGTCAATGTTTTAATGCTACAAAATATTTATTTGAACAAAGGGAGCTTTTTATAGAAATTAGCATTTAAAATTTGCATATTAAAAGTATTATTTTTAGTTCATTAATAATCTTCTATTTTGGTATTATGTCTTATATTTAAATACTCTCATGAACTTCTATTTTTTTATAATTTGGAATACTAAATATTCATTACTAAGTAAATTTTAAGTTGTATCTCACAATATTAAGATAAATGGAAGAAATTTATATATCAAATATGGAGATTAAAAAAATTATATGTTCTCTTCAAAACATGACAAGGATTCTATATCCATTGTCCTAAGGAAACACACACAAATTCAAAACAATGTATACTACGAAAAATCCTAAAATTTATTTGAGCAATGTGTAACATTAAGTGACTTTTCAGCACTGTGAGAACTATTACATTCCAAAATCATTCAGTAGTTTCTATTATAGTCAATGTTCTCATTTTCTTGTTAGAGTGTTCCTTTTTAGGTAACATTCCTAACATGTTTAATTCCAATTTTCTACTTCCCCCACATTTCCAATGAGATTAATAAAATGATGTTTCAAGAGGTGTGAATTAATCAACCAATTAGTTAACTCTGCTACTAATTATACAAAAGCCTTGTCTGCTGGTCCCTGCTGTTTGATCACTTTCAAATGTTGCATGGTGACTTCAGTTACATCCCAATGGGGCATTGTTAATAGGGGTATGTCAAATCTCAAGGGCAGCTGGATCACATGCCTACAACTTAAAAAACATGTGTGACTAGCCACATGGTCTTGAAGACTGCAAAATTCTCTTTTGAGGATGATCCTGACATCAAGTCTTAGGTTTGCTTTGAATAATGTCACTTTTGTTTCTTAAAAAACAATGTGAGACTAGTATCTATTTTTATATAAATTTTATTTAAATTAGAAACATTCTTATTTTACATGTCAATCCCAGTTCCCTCTCCCTCCCATCCACCCATTCCCCCCACCGACTACCCAATCCCAACCCCCATCCACTTTCCAGGGAGGGTGAGGCCTTCCATGAGTGATCCTGAAAATCTGTCAAGTCATTTAAAGGGGCAGGGCCTAGGCCCTCCCCTGTGTATCGAGGCTGAGAGAGTATCCCTGCATGGGAAATGGGCTTCCTGCACTAGGGATACATCCTGGTTCCACTGCCAGAGGCCCCATAGACTGCCCAGTGCTCCTAGCTGACACCAACCTTCAGGGGTGTGGTTTGGTCCTATGTTGGATCCCCAGCTGTTAGACTGGGGTCCATGAGTTCCCACTTGCCCAGGTCTGCTGTTTCTGTAGGTTTTCCTTCATCCAGTAGCTGATGGAAGCAGAAGCAGAGATCCACAGGTAAGCACAGAGCCAAAATCCTCGAACCCAGTTGCAGAGAGGGAGGAGTGACTAGTACCTATTTGATAACATTGTTTTGCAGAATAAATTACATAACATGTATGAGCTTGTTAGAATAAAAGCTGAATACATTATGTATGCAATGATTGGTTTATTATATTTAAATGGGTCACTCAAGAATTTGTTACTGAAGTATGTAAAACAATAAGGGAATATATTGAGTACATTTATTTAACTATTGTAAATATAGGATATAAATATCATAAAATTAAATGCTTAGGAAATAGGTACTGAGTATTTTATAGTGTAGAAGGATAATATACTAAATTATATGGACATGGAATTGAGAAACAAGTTTTGTAATTTAACTTAAATGAAGGCAGAGAGAAAAATTTATACATTCAGTTTTAGTTGGCCAGAAATTATTCACGGGGTATCTGATTCTAAATGTGTTTTTGTTATTATTAACACCTTTTATATTTATATGTATATTATATTATTATAAAATTTGGTTGAAACTACACAGATTTGGTTGGGAAACCCATTTCAATCACAGTGAGGGTATGAATTTGGCATAAAATTCTGGTCATCTGACCTTGAATTTTCCATTATTGAAAATATGGAATGTATATATGGAAGAGACTTTGGGGGGCAATCTATGCATTGTGCAGACACTATCCCAAACATCTTAGAATGTTGCTATTTTGCTTTTCCACAGATAGGAAACAGAAAATAATGTTAAGTCCAAAGATTAGTTAGTCTTCATCAAAATAGCTAATGCATGTTATACATACACACACACACACACACACACACACACACACACACACAAATGCCCATGAATGTAACCACAAACATTTAATAAGAATTAGATGAGCACTTGGGTTTATATTTGTATTATTTCTCTTTAAAAATATTAAACTGATTTGTATTGAAGGCTCTGTATTATTGAGCTGTCTGATGTAGAATGAAGATATTTTAAAGTTCTGTCTTCATTCAATAAAATTTCATCTTTTAAAATAACAAAGTATCAAAACCACTACCAAAAATGACCGAGAAGATAAAAAAGCATATGTAGGAAATAAATGAGAAATTATGGAATGCTGTTTCTTTTTGGTAAATGTTATTATTGCAAAAAATTAAGTATGAAAGTCTCTTGTTATTTACTGTTTTCAAGTAATGCATAGAAAATTTTAGTTTTTAAGTTAGCATTTCTAGAATGCAAGGGTATGTATCTGTAATATGTGTGACGCCATATAAACGCAGGTTTACCATGGTTAATTGCTCTTTCCCAGTTTCTACACAAGACTTTATCTATTCTCATCCGTGAGATATCAATTACATAGCCTATTACTAGAGGAAAAATTAAAACCTGTTACGATAACTATTTCTGCCAAAAGCTGCCTGAGCCCCACCGCCATGTGTGAGCTTTACGCCAGCCGCCTGTCTGAGTGAGGCCCAAATGAATACACAGAAACTTGTATTAGGTTCAAAGCTGCTTGGCCAATGACTAGGATTCCTCATCTGTTAGCTCAGTCTCAATTATCATACATCTATATATTTTATAAGATTTATCTTATCGGACGCCTTATTGGCGTCCCTCCTTGTTGGTGGATCACATCGTGCCACTGGAGCAGGCGAACAGGAAAAAGGGCCCTTCCTGGTTCTCCTTCGCTTAAATATGAGTCTCCTTGCTATGTCTCTTTCTGCCTGGATCACCACTTCTCTACTACATTTCCCAGAATCCTCGTTGACTCCTAGTCCTGTCTACTTGCTGTCTCATAGGCCAAAGAGTATTTTATTTAACAATCAATAAGATAAACATACACAGTACATTCCCCATCATCTCCTCTTTTCTGTCTAAATAAAAAGAAAGATAACCTATCTTTTATAATAACTGAGGAAAACTATAACCATAACTATACGTCTTCAACTCTATCAAAGACCACAGAAAGATAATATATAAACTCTAGAATTGACAGAGACATCTCACTACCTGGACAGTCACCCAAAGTTCCTCTGTAACATTGGGGCATCCATCTTCAGCCCATAGGCCACTGTGTGTCTAGCACACTCCTCCATTTTAACAGGAACCCTTCAGTACTGTCTTGTTTTTTAAGTTCAGCAGTCTTTTTCTTGTGGATCCTGCATGTCCACTTTAAAAAATATCTGAAAATAGTACTAATCCACATTGTGCCCCCCCCACTTTTCTGTAATCATTGTTATGTCCAAAATCTGAAGTGTCACTTGCAACACTGTACCTTTTATCTTCCACGTAGCTATTGTTGAAGGTAAAATTAGATCATCAGAAGTCAGTGGTCTGTGAAGGACATAATGTCTCTCTATCACAACTGAACAATTGTCAGTCATGTACAACTCAGAAGCTTGGAACTGAAAGGTTATGATTATTCAGGAGATCTAGTCATACACAAAATTCAGTTGATAATAACTTTATTAATTTTAATAAAAGTATTGAAGAGGTGTCTTTGCTAAGAAGATAGGAAAAGATGCATAAATTATTTTGTGGAAAATGTATTAGAATTTTTATTTCAAATATTTTTTCATCTTGTCTCCTATATATCCCTCATGATATGGATTTATTGATTCCATACTATGTCTTAGGTTATTACCCAGGTACAAACAATATAATTGTAAATATGTATGTTCACACTTGTGGGATCACATAGGACATAATGGGATAGATGATTAAAATACTGTGTATACATTATGAAGCACATAGAAAAGTTAGGATCACTAGTTCTGCTATCATTCATATTGATGTGCAAAATTCTGGATTCTTGAAAACGCATCTTATATATTTTGTTGTTCTTGTTTATGTTACCTCAGTGTGTCAGGGGTGTAAATAAATATTTGTTGAAATGGTATAATAAGGCATATTTCTTATTTATTGATTACTAGACATAAGTGTAGACTTAAAGAAAATTTGAAGGTTTTTAGATGTATAAAATTGGCTGTAATACATTTTAAAGTTTATTTCATGCAGGTAAAATGACAGTAAAAAGTATTCTTAATTTTAACTTTATATACCAGTTAACCCAACTAGAAACATAAGTTTATGGTACATTTTTCCCTTTGACATGTATTGCTTGCTTCCAGAAATACATTGAAAATGCATGTTTGAATATATTCTAAGGCAAGCCTGTAACCTAACTATCTGACATAATTTTTAAATTCTTTTAAAATTTACTTTTATTTTACATGTATGAGTGAATTACTATTAGGTGTATATGCAGACCATGTCCATGCTTGGTGCTCACAAAGGCCACAACAGTATCTGTTCACCTGAAACTTAAGTTACAAAAGATTGTAGGCCACCAGATATGGATGCTGAGAATCTAACACAGGTCCTCTGCAAGAGCAGCCAGGTTTCTTAAGTGATAAGCTATCTATCCCTCAACCCGAGTCTGTAATAATTTTAGATACTTATTCAATGTCCATTTTCTATAAAATACTATTAAAGACTAAAACTGTTATATTCTGTATGGTAATTATTTCATATATTTATTGAATAGAATGTCTAATTCTTACTAGAATAAAAATATTTATAAAATACATAATTGGTATGAAATAATAAAGTGAGAGTGCTAATTCTTCAGCATATTCATAAAGCAGCATAAAATATTGATATTGAAAAATTAGTTTTAATAAACCTCTTCTTAAGGGCATTGAAAGTAAATTCTGCCATTAAATTAAATTTGTTAATTTTGCCTGACAATTTTTTATAAGTACTTAAAATTTTATTTATACAATAAGGTGATTTCTCCCCAATGGTTAACATTTTTCAGATAAAAGCCTTAGATTACTTTCCTTTCAAAGATTATAAATGAAAAGTTACCACAGATAACAGGTCTAACAAAACAACATTCTGACTGCGTTGTCATATTTATTATAAAACGCTTGGTTCGCTGCATTTTGGCATCTTATACAACTGGTTCTGACAGTGATTAAGAGAGTTTGGGCTTCTGCATTTTCACCCAGGAGAAATAAAACACCAAAATCTCCGCAGGTGTGTAATGGGCCAGAGACTTACAATCTGTTCTGCAAAGTCAGACTTCAAAGACTTGGAAAAATCCAAAAGTTGGCAATGCCTCTATCAACACAATTACTTAGGGTATTTTTTTGAAGATTTCAAAGGGAGTTGAGTGGCTAATTGAGAAGATTTCGTCTCCAATTTGACTTTTGTGCAGGCCTTTCAGAAGCCACTTTTCACCATACACCCCTACACCCCAGGTAGACCCAGAGCAACTGGGAAACAGTGGAGTAGTTATGTATTTACTTGTACTGCCAAGGAGACTTCACTTGTAGTTGCTGCAGTGCTCAGCTGAAGCTGGGGATTTACTGGAAGTACCAAGGTAATTACCAAATGACAATCAGGTGTCAGCTAGAGGCTATGGCAGCCCCAGGACTAGTGACCATAATTGCTTCCATGATTGCTTGATGCGAACCTAATATAAAACTTACCCAAGAAGGGTCAGAAAACACATGATCACTTCAATTATAGGAATGCTCATTTTCCCGAGAGCTATTCACAGAGAAAGTTCAATTGTTCTTTTTCAGTTTTGAAATGTGTGTTTGACCATTTTTGTGGTTTCTCAGGCCTCAATGTCTGCTTGGTATATCCTTCAAATTATCTCATTTGTTTCTCAATCACCTACTTACCTACTTTTAAATGTTATATTCTGTTCCACAAATAAACATTTCAGACCATCACAAAGCATTATCATCTAAATAGTATGTTCTGCCTGAGGTCATTGGTGTGTGGGTTCTTTCTTTAATCTTAAATTCTGTTCTCAATTTTTAATCAGAGAATCCAATAATCTTGCCAATCATTATCACTAACAGAAATGAAATAAATTGAATAATGAGTCAATATTTTTAGTTAATTTAAAAGCCAAAAGCTCTTATTGCTATGATATTTTGTCTGGTGTATAGTTTTCACTATTTCAAATACATTTGGTAGAAATTGATAGGGTCACACATGCAAGTATTAACTGTGAGAGGCAGGATGGCAGGAGAAAAACCCTCTTCCCCTGTATCAAATTGAAGCCTTCATTCTAGTATCCTCTTCATTTCATTAGCCTTGTGAAAGGGGTAAGGGAGGTAATTTTAACAGACAAAAAATTAAAAAGGACAACAATTTCCACCAATTTTGACCAATTAAAAATATAAATACTATATGTTTTTAACATAGTAACCAATCACTTCATTTTAAACTGTGCATTCCAGAATATGAATAAGTATGATAATTCTTTGCCCCATATTTTAGTGTGTATGTAAAAATATAACTGCAAATGTGCTACCAGCATTTGAATTAGGAGTGTACAATACTATGCTGGCATTTGCCAATGCCAGTAGACATAAACTCATACATCGCTAATTGCTTGGAGCTTTCTGTTGCAGGAACAAGGCTACAATCCACAAGCAGCAGAAGAACCACTGGGCTGTGCTCAGCAGCTTAGTTTCCTGACCAAAGTTACTGCATCTTTCTGCTTTACAAGTTTCAATCAATAATGTTAACTTGAAGCCAGTGTTGACCTCCCTGAACTTGAACCCACTGTAACATTTTATTACAGAGATGGGAGGCTATAATAACTCACTGTTTTAATGAAAGAAATGGACTGTTTGAGGTTGTACAGAAGCCATCATTTATATAGCGATGTTAATTCTGAGGGTTGATGTGCTCTAATCGCCCATTCCTCTTGCCAGTCTGTGACAGAAGTGCTGAAGCCATATGAAGGGTACAAACAGTGTTGACTAATAATGGGCTCTCATGTCCTTGTAGGTTTCACTTTGATGGATATCCATGGTGTTTTCCCATGACATAATTCTGCTGAGGAAAATCACTTCTTGAAAACATGGCTACTACTTTCACCTTCAAACACAGTTAGTATAGTTTATAAGAGAAAGATCAACTAAAAATAAATAAACACATATTTAATCCTAGTGCTCTGATCATTTTCTACTTCCAGGTTTAATTGATTTAAAAGAAAAAAATTTACAGAACAAAAAGAACTTCATATAGTAGAGTTTTAGATAGTGTTTATACTCTTAAAAGCCATCATTTTGTCATAAACAGAGATACTTTCATAGTGAAAAAATGCCCATGTGTTCTCTTGAGGGATATTATTTTAACTAGGCAAAGATGTGTTAGATTTGTTTATGATGAGTCATATATTACTTTAACTATGTGAAGGTGTGTTACATGCTGTCCTTGTTAATGTTGTCATACATTTGTTTATGCTGCATTTATTTATGTAATGATATATCACACTTGTTTCACCTGCCTGCCTAAGGCATCTAATTGGTCAAATAAAAAGAAGAATGACCAATAGCTAGGCAGTAGAGGGAGAGGCAAGGCTGGTGGACAGAGAGAATAAGTAGGTGGAGAAATCAAGGCAAAAAAAGAGAAGAAGAAAAAGAATGAGGGAGAAAGAGAAGGCCATGGCCAGGGGCAGATGTCAGGCAGCCACCAGCCAGCCAGCCATGGAGACAACAGGAAAGAAAGATATACAGCAAGAAAGGTTAAAGAAAACTCTGATGAAAAATGTAGATAAAGCAAAACATATTAAAAACATATCTAAGATAAGGCAAAAGCATTCATAACTAGTAAGGAGTCTTTGTGTTGTGATTTGGGACCTGGTTGATTGTTGGCTTGTTACATACTCTAAAATGTTTTTTTTTTTTTTTCAAATAAAGCTTTAGCGTAGGAGGTTGGCATAATGGAGGTGACAGAACAGTCCTGAGATGCAGATAGATGATGAATGTTGACACTGATAGAAGATGAAGAAACCTGACTGGAGTGGGGATTGGAGCAACAGTATATAGACTTTGCTGAAAAACAGCAATGCTCATCAAGCACTATGTCGAGATAACAGGCTCCTACTCTGATGAGGACAGCGGCCACCAACGATCAACCACCAGTGATGGGTTTCCAATCAAAGTTTCCCTTCAAGTCAGTACTACAGCTGGGATACAGCTCCATTGGGGCTACGGTCCCTTCAGAGACTGGGAAGTTAGATCCTGGTATCTCAAAGTTCACTGAGTGATTAGGGTTTTGACTACTGAGGTCCCTGTAGTCAATGAAGGATGGGAGTCTATGCTCCTGTGACCCAAATGTTACTTTAAATGCTACTCTAACTCCAACCTTGGGACTCATCATGAAGACCCAAACTTGTTCCTCTTAGTAATTAGACAAGATGGGATCCCATCAGCAGCTCCATTTGACAACGTCATGTTTTACTGTGAGTCCTCATTGCTAAACTTCATGCAGACCCTCCCCAAGAAGTGTCACAGAAAAAAAAAAATCTATGAACTTGAAAGAATTTGGGGAAAAAATGAAACAGAAACCAACTCCAACAGATTCATAAATATTTCAAAGAAACAGAAAGAATGTGACATATCTTCCACTGATGTCCCTCAAGAACAAACTAAGTCCCCTAAAACTGAATCCAAACTAAAAAGGTAGCTGAAATGTCTGGGAAAGAATTCATAACTTTTAAAGACTAGAGTCAAACAAATAGATGCACTCATTAAATCTATCCAAGACCTTGAGAAGACCATCTCCAAATTGAATGGTCAGTTTCCTCTTTCTTGGGTGGAAAAGTCCAAAATATCTTGAAAAATGAAATTGAAATATTGAAAAAGAACTGGAAAGAAATACCCAAAGTTTCTTTAACATAATGGAATCTCCATATTTTAACATTTATTATATTAGAAAGCATACAGTTCATCATAATAACCTTTTAAATATTGCCATCATTATTATTTCAATAAACTTAATATATACAGAAACAATACACCAAATACACAACATATGAAGTTTTTCAAATGTAGGTGCTCTTGACTAGTACTATAGACTCCTGGTGCCAACGATTTTCTCTTCTATTGGTAAAAGTTAATGTATTTAGATGTTCATACTTTATGTGAAGATTAAGCTGCCTTTTTAAATGCATTATAAAACTGTTGGCATTCCTACACAAATATTTTTTGAGTGTGTGAGACTTTTAATTCTAATGTTGCTCCATGGGAAATGCTAAAACATGAATTTATCGGTGTTTATATCCAGCTGCTAACCAGTTTCCATTGCATTGCATTTCTATGGACTTGTCTCCAGATCTCTATATGAAAATAGTTTTAAAATATGACTGACATATATCTGATTAAAAAACTGAATAAAATCATCATTCCCAGTATACCCACATTATAAAGCCACCTTGCATAAAAGCAGGACTTATTAGTTAGTACCTTGTATATCGATCACAGGAATATATTGTTTCCATAACAATGTTTTGTGCCCACCTTTCAGGCATTGGTTCATAGCCTAAGGACTTCTATACATGGAACTGAATAAAGGCTCTAATAGAAGTTTAAGTAGTGAGGTAGAGATCTGCAGCTGTCAGTCGCCCTCTACATATGAATTTACCCAGGACAACATGTCAGTAGAAACCATTTCCTGAAAGAATGTAACCAGTTCCATAGTGCTTCACAAAGACTTATTAGACTTAAAAAGTTACAAGTATAGATGGACTTTTGAACTGTGGCATGCTTATATGTTTTCCATTCTACACCATGGTATTACTCTCTTCGACATAGCACTAATATGATATTGAATAATGCCTTCAGAAGACATTCATAGTATAAGGGAAAATATAGTAAAACACATACAGTAACAGCAAGAGCACAATTGTTAGAAGCAAATGAGATGAAGCTGAAATTTTCATTTATTTTAAAAAATGAGAATGCAGGTTTCCTTCTCCCGCCCAACAATCTGCAGCTCATTATGTAAAGGACTTTAATGCTGATTTATAGGTGAACATATAGAGAAGCTATCAAGGACAGTCTTTCATTAGGTTTTTCAAATGTAGCTTCTAAATATATGCATGTCACTTTAATGAAAAGAGTGATGAGAGTAATTTCTAAATGACCTACAGATGTGTTTATTTAGCACCTGCCTATCTCTATTGAGCACATTTTTCATTTAATTCCAGGTACTTCAAATGAGGAAGAGCAGGCAAAGGCAGTCACAGGTATTTATTATTCATATGAAGAAATCTAGTCATTTCCTCAAAGGGAAGATGTGTCTGATAAGCAAAATTTGAGTAATCCCCTGAAAGGTAGAGATGTGACTTCTTTTCTTTCAAGATAAAAAAGTAGAATTATTTGGAGACACTCCACCTGCTTCAGCAAACATGCAGCTCTCCCTGTACTGGGAACATCTGGTTTAAGAAGGTAGATGTAATTACTGCAGGGAGAGCTTAGATTTTCCATATGCCTAATCTCGTTGGGAAATTCCTGCACTTTGCTAGAGGCTCAAATAAAAGCTGGCTGGTCTTAATTGTACCTGAAAACCCTTCAGATACAATGATGCTACCACAAATGATAGCCAGAGCTCTTCACCTTAGCAAGACCCAAGAAACAGCAAGGAGAAGCTGTAAAAAGATCAGAGCAGTGCTATGAAATGCTTTTTTTTCTTGGTATGACCTGGCTAATTTAGTGATGAACACACAGTAGCTATATCTACCTATATATGAATTGAACAACAAATATTTGAAAGTAGGGGTGAGGATGGTTAGGTAGAATAAGGCTGTATCTATGACATACAGGCAAAAATTGTTAAAATTGAATAAAAACAATAATTTAAAAAATGTTACCTAAATGCCTTGTCCAGATAATTGAAGTTAAGGAAATTTCATTTATCTTACGCTTGTAGGGTGTGTTGTTTGGGGTTTGAATTCATGCTGTAGAGGTAGGGGACTTTCCTCTACAACTCTATCTCTTCCCTGTCTCCATATCTTTGTCCATACTTCTGTACTAGTATTTAATGCTATAATAAAATCTTTTCTAGATAATCCTCTACTTTGCTAAATAAGAAAAAGTGACATAATTTCGGAAAGAGATTGCAAGAATGTTATTTATTTTAACTGTGTTTTTTCAAATATTTTCATGGGGGATAAACACATAAAGGGTATGTTAATTAAAAGCATGAAATAAAACACAAAGTTCCCCAGCTTTAATTTGGCTATTCTAATTGTGAATAGAAGTTCATTGAGATGTGTAGAGTTTAGGTATGATTAATTTTGCTGTGTGATGGTTTTCTTTCTATTTTCATGTTTTATATAAGAAAGTTTTAATTAAAGAAGTATTCTCTTCTCTAGTTTCTCCACTCTTTTTGTTTTTTGGTCACCTCATGTCTATTTATAAATTTAGAGCTAACTTTTGTAGTTGTTTTATCTGACCAAACCACTACTCTGTTCAGAGACAATCCATGAAGAGTTAATATTATTTTACATTTCATGTTTAATTAGTATACAAGTCATTATATGTGTGCTGGCTAGTTTTAGTTGCACTTGACACAAGCAAGAGTCATCAGAGAGGAGGGAGCTGCAATTGAGAAAATGCCTTCAAGAGATCAGGCTGCAAGCAAGCCTGTAGGGCATTTTCTTAATTAGTGATTGATCGGGAGGTTCTGGCAATTGTATGTGGTGCCATAGTTAAGGTGGTGGTTATGGATTCTATAAGAAAGCAGTCTGAGCAAGCCCTGGAGAGAGCAAGACACTAAGCAACACTTTTCTTTGGATTATGTATCAGCTCCTGCCTCCAGATTCCTGCCTTGCTTGAGTTCCTGTCTTGAATTGACCATGAACTGTGATGTGGAATTTTAAGGCAAAGAAACCTGTTCCTCTTCAAGTTGCTTTGGTTATGGTGTTTCATAAAACAATAATAACCCTGACTAAGACAGTGTGTTTCTTAAGCCTTTTCAGAAAGTACATCTAAATAGTGCTGGAATTAGTTTCTTAAGATTTGTACTGTCTCCCCACCCCGCCCACAGCCTGCCCGCACCTCACCCCCGACCACCAAATAAATCTTCTCATAGATTTATAACTTGTTCAAAGATTGTGTTCTAGCATAGTTTTGATATCCAAGAAATTGAGTCTTTAATTAGTGTAATGGTACATGGACAGGGTTCCTTCCTCTTTGTCCCCATTTTTCCCCGACATCTGAGGATGTCTTGATATTCTTTAAAATAGTTCTTTCTAGCTTGAAAGGTGCATTGTAACGCTTTCCGGAGAATGCTTTCCATTGGGCTCAAATTACTTTGAAATGCTCAACTGAAGGATAATAAGAATAGACAGAGATTAATCAATTTCTTTCAGAAAAGCTGCCTTCTTGTCCCATGGAAATATGCTCATTTGCATGGTTGAAGTACAGCTTACCGGGTTCTTCGCCCCTTCTACCCTTCTCAGTCAAGCCTAACACCCATGAATCACTGGCAAGTGTAATGAGGCTGTAAAAGATGTCCTGGTGGGAAGACTGTGCCAAGTCCCTAAGGATTCATGAGAATACAATTTATATTTGTTTGAGTTTACACAAAGCTATTGTCACATTATAAAGTGTTTCAGAAAAGACCAATTGCTATCAAGTTGTTGATTCTGCACAATTTTATAGTAAGTATAGAATAATGCATACAAGCTACTTTCTTATTTAAAGCTCCAGCAGTTTTCACTGAAATCAATGTTTGGTTAACCAGGCACTAAAAAAGCCCTAGTGTTATTATTTGTTTCTGGACCACATTCATATAATATTGTTAATTTAAAACTAACCTAACTGTATGCAGTGAATATGTCATCATAATGAATATTTCTTGCAGAGGTTACACATACACAGCTTGTCAAAGATTGGTTCTCTATATCTCCCAAATTTGTTATCAATTTTACTGGCTATGTAATTTATTTCCCTTGGTCAATCAAACATTAAATTGGCTAGTCTAATGCATCATAGCAAATGATTTTCAGAAATCAGTAGGCAAAAGAAGATGCATATTCAGCTCACAGACTTTTAATTGACCCCACTCACACCTACTGATGGCACTCCCAGACAATCTATCTTGTTTGCTGTTTTACATTTCACTAAACTCTGGATTCGACCCCCCCCTTATAAAACCTATTTCCGTAGTTCTGAGTTTTATTAGCTATTTTGGACTGATTTATCAATCAGCCTTCTGTCAGTAAATTCAGGCTTAGTTTGACCAAAATTTCTTAGAACTGAACTTAAAGACAGCACTTTTAGAATACTGTACAGCAATGGTTTTCCTTGCATTTCTCATTACCCCCAAATATTTTTGATTCTCACTATTAAGGATGTGTTTTTATATTTTCATCTACTGGATAAGAGCTAGAATTTTCTGTGATGCCTACTGAGTAGTTCAGTGTCCCATGACAAAAAAAATGATCCTGTTAACATATCACTCATGTAAAAATTGAAATAACTTGGTACATTGTGTCTTATAGAGGTTAATTTGAAAGACATATAAGCTGACCAAAGAATTTTTTGTGAAACTTGAGAAGTCTGAGTCCACAGTGTGTTATAATCCCATGTTATCAGGCTTCTTTTTTCCTACAGATTGATGTCTCTGTCTGAATTGAGTGAAGGTTGTCACCTTCTCTCTCTTTTTTTCACTTTTAGGGTTTTCCAGTTATGATGAAGTTTCTCAATAACTCATAAAAAATAAGAGGGTTATATAGTTGGTCCATTCGGTTTATCCACTGATCTTACTGGTTAGGCAGGAGTCTCCTTCCTCCTTCACTGTTCCATGAACATGTTCATCAACCTGAGTCCTTGGTCCAAGCCCTACAGATAGAGGAGGACCTTTCATTTTCAATTATACAAGAGTAGTTATGGTTCCCAGATTGACCCTCCAAACAAGTGCTCAAAAATATTTAATCTGAAATGTAGAATAACAAAATTTATAATGATCAGTGAAAACTCTAAATTATCAAGGTGTGGTGGCACATGACTTTACATCTACCAGTGATGAGCAGATTGTGAGTTCTAGGACAGCTTGACCTATACAGGGAGTTCTAAGCCAGACAGGGCTATAAAGTAAAATCATCTTTAGAAAGAACAATTTCTTATCATTTTTTTTTCTCTTAGAACAATTCGCATTAACTCAACCCAATTCTTCT
Source organism: Cricetulus griseus (assembly GCF_003668045.3). Classification (NCBI taxonomy): domain Eukaryota; kingdom Metazoa; phylum Chordata; class Mammalia; order Rodentia; family Cricetidae; genus Cricetulus; species Cricetulus griseus. The sequence goes on along the minus strand of NC_048597.1, from coordinate 26,537,683 downwards.
ATTCTGGTAAAGTTAATAATGTACCAAATATGTTTAAAATTATCATTAGATGATCTTTTCAGAGACTTATGAAGGAAACATCATTTAAATATATTTTTACTATAGTTTAATTTTGTATTTAAAAACAATAAAATTAATTTTTGCCTAAGGGCTGATTTTGAGGTCCTCATAAAATACCAAGCTGAGTATCAGTTATAAGTAAATCCAAGCACAAATGGAAAGTTACTAGAATATTTTAAGTACCACATTTTAATATTCCTAACTATACTATGTCTTTACTAGGTCTAGGCAATTTATTAATGTATCAAAAGTCAAAACTTTATCATTAAGCCTATTAAAATTCACCTTTCATAATGGATGGTTGTAATAGTTCATTCACATCGGGTGTCTTGGACAGAATTTGGGATCTGAACACTTTGGATCCCTGGGCTGGTGCTACTTTGATTTTCTTAACTAATTAGAGCTATTTGCATTCTATCACTTCTCTCACTACTCAAAAATTCTTTGCTGTTTTATTTGTGTTCTGTGCCAGTTCTCTTTTGGGGACATAGTTCAGCCAACACCATATTCCTAGCACTCATAATAAAAATGTGAATAATGCATAGGACATTTATAACAACAAGAAAACTTAAGTAGCATTTATTTACAATCTCTAGCATCAAGAATGAGTAAATAAGTGAATACATCTTATTGTTTTCCTTCTCTCTTCTTAAAACACTTCAGGGATATTACTTTCTTATAAACAAAATAAATCTTACTTATTATTGTATCTTGCTATTTGACAGAATATTCTTTTTTGGAATCTCCTTGGATATTCATGAACTTCACTTTACATGGCATCATACTCTTGTATTTCCCCTTTATTGTTTTCTCATCATTACTATCCAACAGAAAATGGTTCAGTATTCCCTGTATCTAAGGAAGTGTTGAACATATAAATCAATGAAATCATGTTGAAGGAATGAATACTGATCTGAGGCAAAAAGTGTTTTTCAAAGAAAATATTTCGCATTACTGATATGGCAAAAAAAATTGTATCCAAATTCATTATAAATTTTTCTTAGTTTCTTAGTTTTGTAAGGCAATTCTTTCTGATTCTTTCTGTTTCTCTGTTAGGTATATCTTACACAGTGGTCTAATTATTTTGAACACAAACACACTCACATATATGTTTTGATGTGTTTTGTCTTCAAGAGGTATATTGGGGTCAATATACAATATTTTGAATGATGAATATGAATTTTCTAAAATTTCACATTAGCCATTCTCACAATATTATTTGATATAGACATTGGAACATAATTCTATATCTCATCTGTTAACCCTCCCAAAGGAAAAGGCATCTTCTTTGGTTCATGTGGCTTAAAATAAAATTTGTATGCATAAATGTCATTATGCAAGACACTAGTAGTCTTTTAAATAAATATTGATTCAAACCTTCCCCCTAAAATATTGTGGATATGTAAAGAATAATATTCATGCTTAAAATTTAGGTAGCACAAATATTACATGGATATATATTAGCATGTGTGTGTATTTTTAGACCTCAGTGCCAATAATACACTTGATTAAAATTAAGAGATCAATATTCTCATTCTGTTTTTAAACAGATAATATTTGTGTGTAATTCAAGTGCTCAGAATTTCATTATAAAGCAAGGGCAAATAATTATCTAATCCTTCAAGAATTTCAAGTGTATTGATTTTGGAAATAGGATTTAAAACTATTGAGTGTAACGGAAGACAAAACAAGATATCTAATGAATATGTGTTTACTATTGAGTGAGAAATCAATTTTTTGCAGCAATACTAAATAACTAAAGAGAAATGAGTGGCACTTAGGACAGGAAGATCTAAGATGAAACTAACAAGAAGCTCTTAGTAGTGTCTTTATAATAAAAAATATCTCATTGAAAACACAAGCAGAGAAACAAAACTTTAACAAGAGAAAACTTTAGGGAATTCATTGCACTGGAAAAGGAAACACAGCATGAATCTCTGAATCTCTTAAATCAAGTGTGTTACCATGTGAATAAAGAAGGAAGGTAGAAAGTTGGAAAGGTAAAACACAGAGATGAAAGTAAAAGAAAATCAGAGTACCAATTGCAGTTTTCATGAGATTTCCTTCACTTCAATTTTGGGGTTGTAACTATAATTCTTTAGTGTACCATTCTACTACCATGGGATACTACTGTGTTTTTGTCAGTTGTAAATGCCACCGATTTCAGTTTCCCTAAGGGATGTTTGAGCTTTGCCATTTTCCTCAATGGGAGGTTCTTGTTCACTTCAATTCTAAGTCCTAAAACATAAGCAAGGAAAATAACCCCATACTATTACACAGAAACAATGACAAATGCATTAAACCATTTCATTAGAAGAGCCAAAAGAACAGATTATTTCTTAGTTTTTTGAAAAATCAAAGCAAATATGTGAATAGCATATAGAGACAAATGAAATTCAGGCATGGATACAAGTAAAATAATTCATTTTAGACTGGCTTGAGAAGCTTCTACTTAAGGATTTTCTAGCATTAAATTTAAATCTCTACAAAGCTTAACATGATTCTATAAACAGCAGCATTTCATTGTGTTTGACTACTTGAGGGATGAAAATACCAGTCAATTAATAACTCAAACTACATGTATTCTGTAATACTGAGAAGAAAACCTTATTCAAGAAGCTAAAGGGGAGTAGACAGGCCATTCTGTCATTTGAGTGACTTTCCTTCTAAAACCTAAAATTAGGAACATCAATGTATTGTTTTATTTATTGTAGGAGCAAAATTTTATATTTATTCCCCATTCCTTTACTGTAATATAAAGTATTCCCTCAAATGTAGAAAGATATGAAGGTATTTCTAAAGCCTAGATTTGAAAAGAAAACCAATTTTTCTATGACTTTGCCATGTGATCATCATGCTGCATATTGATTGGCTATTCACCAATGCAAAATCAATATTAACTATATTTTCCTATGTTTTTAGCTAGCAAGAAAGATCTACTCGGTCATATTCACAATCTACTTGAAAGTAAAATGTTTATGTCTCATAAATCTGCATTTTATCTGGTGTTATTTTGTAATATTTCTATTTTCCATGTTATGTTTTAGATATATCAGAATAAGATACCTTCAGAAGGAGAATTGCTGTTTCCTAATAATTTACTTTTTGTTAAACATTAATACATACCCAGTTTGTAGGTGATATGCACATTTGTATTGATACATAAAATATCACAATCTTACATATACTTTATATGTAAAAGTGTCTAAGGAATAACCAAAGACATCTTCAAATTATGGCTAATCAATAATACTAATGACTATACGTTTCAGGATTTTTATCTTTCTCTGCTGGAACAAATACAAAATTTGTGTCTGTCTGTCTGTCTCTCTCTCTCTCTCTCTCTCTCTCTCTCTCTCTCTCTCTCTCTCTCTGTGTGTGTGTGTGTGTGTGTGTGTGTGTGTGTGTGTATTTCCTTCTCAAAAGGAAATTTATTCTTTATAATTAATTCAGGGAGCAAATAAAAGATATCAGTCATCTCTGGTCTGTACAAAACTCTGTCTCTCAAACTCCTGCAGTTTCCTTGAAGAACAAATTCCACTGTGGGTACTATATGCTATCCTTCACTTTAAAATGCCACTACCCAAAGAAAGCCAAGCAGAGGCAGTAAAATCTTCAGCTAATTTGAAGCATTTTTCCAAATCTCAGGACTCCATGTCCTTGCAAACAGCTGAGCAATTCCTGCTTCCTTGAGCCTGAGCTGTAATCTTTACATACATGAGCAGCACAACCTCACCAGGTCTTATGCCGGCATCCTTTTTGAGCCTCTGTGTTCCCTGATCAAATTGAGCAGGTGGTTAAATATTCAAGGTCACTTGAGGGACAAAGTTTATTGCAGTTCATGGAACTGTGGATTAAGTATAAAAACCAAGTGACAAGCCTGATTCAGTTACCCCCACAGAACAATTTAAAGAGACACCAGCAATCTCCTTTCATTAAATGTTGTTAATTTTGATATGATAATTTTTATGTGTCCATTTGGCTGGACAAAATAACCTTTTACTTTCAAAATGTGAATGTCTCCTGCATTTTTATTAATTAAATTAATTCATTTATTTTACATCCTGACCCATTTCCTCTTCCTCTTCTTCTATCATTCCCTTAGCCCCACTCCAGCTCCCCCCACTATGTATTTTTTGCTGGAGAATTCAACCAGAAATGTGTATAGTACATGCTAAATCATCAAGGATGCAAACTTTTCTCAGTTCAATGTTATTTGGTTTAGAAATATTTCATTTGATCAAGCCTCTGTATTAGAGTTCAACAGGTAATCACAGATTTAAAAGATGTATTTAGCAAATGGACATATACCTTTCCCAATGGAAGAACTAAATGATAAATTAAAAAGGTAGAATAAGTCTTCTAAATCAAATACTTAGTACAATGTAACTGATTCTTGTTTTTTTTTATTAATTTGGAGGATATTTGGTCATATTCTTGAAAATATCTGATTCCGTGCATATACAAGACTCTTCAAATAGTCTTTCAATGTTAAACCACACTTTAGTTAATGTCTTTCCATCCTTTTCAACTTCATCCCTGTACCATTGGAGAATGTCAATACATCTTTAACTGACAGATCACTTTTTGGAATGGCTTATTTATCTACTCCCTTACTTATCACAACTCAGATTTCCCCTTCCCCCCTCCACCCCCACCTCAGATTTAGGAGATTTCCTATAATTTAGAAATACAAGTAAATATCAGGAAGATAGTTAAAAGAGCTTTAAATTCCCTAATTTGGGGCTGAAACATAGTGCACTTTATATTTTCTGAAAGATAATTGTTTGTTTCCCTTGGCATCTGAAAAATTCGATCTCTTCCCTTGCCTTTGTTGTCAAATTCATTTCTTTTTGTGTTCTCATCTAAGACAATTCAATATTGTATCCTTAATGTGTCTTATACCTCAGCAATGATCACTGTTATCAGAGTCTTTAGCTATAGACAGGTAGCTTCCTACAAGCCTTGGTAAAACTCTATTCTTTACTTCCCTATTAAACTACATTTCTTGTCATGCTAGAGCCCTTTCTTACAATGAAAATAATTTATACAGTTCAGTTAAAGTTCCTTGAACTTTTACTTTGTTTGGCAAAGCCTAACTTCTGTGATAACATAGTGTTTTGAATCCCTCCCTCTCTCCCACCCTCTCTCTCTCTCTCTCTCTCTCTCTCTCTCTCTCTCTCTCTCTCTCTCTCTCTCTCTCTCTCCCTCTCATTGCATACTAGTTTTAAAAATATCTTTGGACATTTAAATAAATTTTACTTCATATCTATTCCCTTTAATGACAAGAAATAAACTTTTGTTTAAATATCATAACTAACAAGAGTAATTTCATGGTCTTTATTCACATTTAGGCTAGCAGATGTTACTAATTTATTCATTGTCTTTTTTAAAGCAAAAGACAATAGCTAAAGTAGAATTGGAGAATAAAAAAAGCTATAGCTTAGTAGTTGCCTCTTGTGAACATGTCTGTAGGTTTGGTCCTCATTACCACACATACGGTGAGAAGCAGTCCAACAGAAAACATATAAAGACAGTGACAAGGTCAACAACATCAAATGTCACAGAAGCCTAGAATAATAAAAATGCATGCTATGGAGTGTGAGTTCCTCAACACAAAAACAAGAGTCACTAAAATCATAATCTATCTTTTACAATGAAGACAGTTTGAAAGTGGGTAGAATTTGTAATCAATATTGACAGGATGGATTTAAAAGTCCCATCAATGACAGCAAATAACAAGCCAATGAATCTCCATAGAAAGTGGTAAATATTCTATTCATTTTTATCTGTCTTGAAAGTAATCAGCAAAATTATGTGATTCTGTTTATTATTATTATATATAGTTATTTACTTATATATTTAACTAAACCTAAGTGCTGGTGGTGTACACCATCTGGTATAGTGCTTATGACTGTAGGCTTAAGTCACCATCAGCACACACACACACTGGATGAGGTGGAACACACTTCACAGATGGAAATAATATGATTAGAAGTTCAATATCGTCTCTGCATATAAATATTAAGAAGTAATCAATTTCTTTTGAATTAGTCTTAATCTAGAAACAACCACAAAATAATTGGTGTCCTTCAAATTGTCTAAAGTATCTTCCTGGGGAAGTTACAGAGAGCATTATGTGGTAAAGAAATTTCCTGCTAAACACCTCACAGCACAGACTTTGTATTTTAGTGGTTTTATTTCTTTATGAAAAATTGTTGACAAATGGATTAACGATAAGAAAGTCAATATCTCCTCAGTGATATTCAATTACATGAAAATCTTTGTAGAAGTCACATAACATTAAGATGTAGCTTATCAGATAATTTTAATACAGTTTCTGATTAATTAGGTGAAAATTAACCACCCACTTCTCATGTATTGACTACTTTCATTTTCCATAGAAATATTGAAATGCTTGTTTTTATTTTTTGCTATTAAGCTCAGAAAATTGTGTTTCTGTTTATTTTATTGGTAATTATTATAGTTATATTATTGCTTGATGACTGGCTTTAAATGACCAGGAGAGATTTGAAAACTCCCAAGATGGCAGGATATTTCATTGTTTGGGCACATATTTATTGCCAATTCACGATTCCTCGATTATACACTTGTCTGTACCTTTTGAGAACTTGATACTATGCAGTTTTCAGTAACTTTTCCCATTATAATTAGTTTACTAGATCAATAATGAACAAAATTCCTTTACCAGAAATTAGTATCATAAGACTTCTGTAAAGGTTGTTGGTAGTTAGTACCCAAGCAGCTACTATAAAAGTTGTAAAAAGTCATCGCTTTGAAGTTAACCTTGTTCCTTAGGATAACGTCAGTAAATGAGTGTTTGTATCTAAAGAAAGCATGAGAAAACAGAATGAAAACAAAAATAGTAAAATGAAGTAAGACAGAAATCAAAGGAAATGAACGAAAGGACAGAGAAAAAGTGCATAAGAGAATCAAGAGAAACACGGAATCAGCGCTCTAGCTCAGATGAAAGGAATGTTTCTCTAATTTTCCTTAGAAACAATGCTCTTGCTATATAGAGTCACATTGTTCTTTCAACATTTAAAGATATGTTTCACAGTACATCTTGCATTATTAGGCTTATATATTGATACATGCTTTATTAAAATAATGTAGCTCAATCAATTTTTAGGTTTTTAAATATCAATTATAATCCATGGTCTTTCATGCATACATACAATGCATCAGGAAAAGCACATAGTCCTTTGAACATATTTCAAAATGGAATTGTTTAATCCACTGTGCAAATACAGGGAGGGTTGAGTGGTATACATTGTCTTGATATCTATCTACTAGATTCATATTTTTTGAGAGTACTGCAAATAGGGTATGATATGAAAGAAAAAATTGCAGTTTTGTTTTCTTACTTCCAAATGGTTCATAATTGCTAATTCTTTTGGCTCTGGTGACTTAGAGCCTAAGAGTAATGTCTGTGATCTTCAATCAAGTTATCTCTTCACTCTACTAAAAAGCTGAAATTTCATGTGGGCTGTTTATACATGTGTGCACACGTGTGCAGGTGACCTAGCCTGTGTTTGCTTGTGTGGAAGTCAGAGATCAGTGTTCATTTGTGTGTGCGTTTGTGTGTGTTCATGTATGTTTGTATCAACTGAAGCTTCTAGGTCAGGCAGTCTGATATAGGCAGTGGTGAAAAGCAAAAGAAATCACTCTTCACAAACTAAGAGAAATGAGGACTGGCAACTGCATTTCTACTCTTATTGCCATAGGAATATTGTACAATGTATTAAACTATATTCACAATTACTAATATGCACAAACATGCATACACCTATATCATACACACATCACGAACACACATAAGAATAACAAAATTTATATGAGGAAATAAAAAGTTAACATTTTCATATGATTATTATATTGAAACCTTTTATAAGCCCACAAGGTTTTAACTGAACTAATGTAATATTGAATATACAAAAATAAAATTATTGAAGTATTACAAGATATTATATTGATTGCTGCTTTCACAGTATTTATGGCCTCTACATATATTTCTTCATTTCAACATTGTGACTGTCCAATAGTATGCCTAACCAAATTCAAAATACAGAGTGTACTCTCAGAAATTTATGAAGTATAAAGTTGCTTGGATTAAGCAGTTACTCAAAATGTTTCCACTGAACTTGAGAATTTTTAAACATCTATTTAATAAGTATCTTTTATGTGTAAAGAGTACTAGGGACTGCCTGTAACATAGGTCACACAAGTCTAATGCAATAATTTGATATGTAACTAGCATAGAAAGCTTGCTGTTCTATGGAAATCACTTTCTATATTCAATCAATTAATTCAGTCTGCCAAGGAATGCTAATATCACTTTAGAGTAAACAGGCATCTGCTTATAGATCTTTCCACTATTAGGCATACACAGAGGCTCAGATGGAGGCAGTAAAGTAAGTCCATAGTCTGAATGACTGCACCAATACATTTCAGTGTAAATATATCCCTATGCCATATAATGTCTATATTCTCATGTGAAAATGGCTTCCATAGTTTAAAAAATGGGGTACTATGTGAATGTCACAGCATTGCCTAAAAATACTCTCTGGAGGGCAAAGGAATTACAAAAAGAAAAAAAAAGTTATTGGACACAAAGAAAATAGACATTTCTTTTTAAACAAATAATCCCTGTGAGATGAGCACTCTGAGGGGAAGGAGGTAGAGTGTCACATTACATGTCTATAAATTCCCCATTAAAAAGTCAAAACTACTTAGATCTTGATTCATCTACTTACTCTAAGTGTGAATTGACAAAATGGCAAACAGTATTTAAACTGAACAAGCAGGATTAAATTCACTTGCTAAACACCAATTCCAGGAAGGAGTAGGTTCATCTGAAGGTAGAAATCCTATGATAAATAGTTATGTGGAAGTCAAATAATGTAACTCTATTACATTTTTCCATTTCCTGGTTTAAGACTTACCTTTCTAACCAAATTAAAGACAATATAGGGAAATATTTATCTTTCCATTTTATACTTCACCGTTTAAAATAACATCTGACTTGGTTCATGGAGTGTTGGTACCTGACGCAATTGACATATAGAGAAGAATTTACTTATTTTTAGTTGTAATTAGACCAATTTTAATTTAGATACAAACTTCTTTTACATGTCAATCCCAGTTCCCTCTCCCTCCTCTCTTTCCCTTCCCCCCACCCCAATGTCAACCCCTTTTTGCTCCCCAGGAAGGGTGAGGTCTTCCATGGGGGATCTTCAGAGTCTATCATATCATTTTGAGCAGGGCCTAGACTCTCCCCAGTGTGTCCAGGCTGAGAGAGTATCCCTCTATATGGAATAGGTTCCCAAACTCTATTCTTATACTAGGGTTAAATACTGATCCACTACCAGAGGCCCTATAGATTGCCCAGATCTCCAAACTGACATTCTTTCTCAGGGGGTCTGGAACAGTCCTATGCTGGTTTCCCTGCTATCAGTCTGGGGTCCATGAGCAACCCCTTTTCCAGCTCAGCTGTTTCTTTGGGGTTCTCCAGTTGGGTCTTGGCCCCTTTTCTTATCACTGCTTACTCTATGCAACTGGAAAATGTCATAAGCAAGATGAAAAGGTCTTCTTAGGCAATCTGGTACAGAAAATGTGGCTTTGGGTAGAAAACTAGGTTCTTGCTTTTACCTCTGAGGTGAGAGCTGTATTTTTGTCTTGATGGAATATTAAGTATGAGGTCAATGACTTTAGCAGTCAGGAGATCATTACAAAGCTTAGAGAGTTTATTATCTTTTCCTGTTATTTAAATAACAGAGGGTCAGTTGAAATGCGTTCAGATGTCAGTCACAGTGGATGTACCACAACAGGTGAAACTGTAAAATGGATTGTGGATTTGGAGAAAAACTTGTTTGTACAGAATACTAAATAAACACGTTTTTGTTCGGGGAAATTTATTAATTTATTGATTTTATTTGTTTGGCAATGTTTTGAATTTTCTATTGACATTTTTGTTAATTCAAAAGTAATTACTACTAAATATTTTCATTTTTTCAGATTTTCATTCTTAGCTAAATCACTTTCCATTTTTAGTTAATATGTTATTTTTAAGATCTACTGGTATTGTTTCATTACTCTCTGCTTTGACCTCATTGGTGACTGGCCGAGTAACACAATCTAATAGTTTATTTATACTTTGTTACTATGTAATGGACATGTATGAGGGAATTATGAGTATATTAAAATATGGATGTACATTGTAAAGCAATGGAAAGTTTTGAACGGACATTTACCATTAATGCATAGAAGTCGATCCTTCTTAGAACAGCATAAAATTGCCTAATTTTAGAGTTATTTTGCCAAGGGTTCTCAATACAATATGTGCTTATGGTGACTCTCTGAAATGTTTTGTGCTGTCATCATAGTTGAACACTAATATGTCATCATCATAAAAGTCAGTTGGCCAATGTAGCCTGCCTTTTATACTGGGATACAAGCACTTTGAGGAGTCCTTGCTGAGGTGCCTTTCCAATGAACTTGCACCCGCTGAGATGCAAACTACCATGAATTAAATGACTCCCCTTGCAACAAACCTAAATGATTCTGAAGTCTCTATGTGGGTGTTTAGATATGGTTTAGAAACATCATTAGCACTAATGATGTGAGGATGCTTTTGTTGGTATCTCTTGCAATTTAATGACCCTACTACCTGAGGCATTTTTGGTAACTTGATACTCTGGTAGAAGATGGAGTGACATTTGTTCCCGCAGAGCTGTGAGGTCAAGTTTTTGACTACATAAGTGTACATAAAACAATGTTCTGCAATCCTTAACAGATATACTGAGAAAGTCATGTCAATTGTCTTTGTGAGATTCAAAAGTAAATATTTGGTATTACCATTGATAAAATTTCTCACTTTTAGTCACAAAGTGCATACTGCATTATTTAGGTATTTATATATTTTATAATACATTTTTGAATATGTCCTTTGATGATATCCATATTTATAAGGAGAGAAGTTAAAGACGGCAAGACTTTGCAGGCTAAGAATGCAAATCAAATGGCTATACCTACCAGGTTTCTCATACATCGTACATATTTGCCCTACATCATGAGCTCTAACTAATTTCAACAGAGTATTGCATTTTACATATTAATGATGAGCCCTTTAAGCAATGGTTTTCTTAATGAGCTCTACTGACACAATCAACTGTTTGAGTTTATCTTTTAATCTGAGGCTTCAATGTTGGAAGGCCAAGGGGAAATGATTTTTACTAGCAATTGAAAAACTGCAGCAAGAGCAGGAAAACATGTTTCTTCAATAACAAAAAATATTTAAAAACATTAACCTAATTAACATTTTCAACTGGTCTTCATTTAATGTGCAAACAGGCTAGTTGATGACAATAATTACTCAACTACAAACTAAGTGGTCAATTAGATACACAATTACCCAATTTGCATGCACAGAACTGAATTTTATTATTAAAAAGTAGTTCCTAGGTATCTTATAGATGATAAAGATTTGAAAATGAGCCTGTAACAAAACTACATAATGTGTGCTCATCTACCATTTTTTCCCACAAAGTCTTCATGGAAATATTCCACATTTGCAATGCCTGTATTTTATTATAACATTAGGATTAATGATGTAACTATTAGGGGACATTAACATATTGTTATACTGTCTATCACAAATATAGTATGTCCATAATTATCCAATACATACAATCTTCCAATTATTTTGTTAAAATTATTTCATTAAGTATTGAGTTCTGTGTGTAATACAGTATTCATCTTGTGTGTAATTCAAAGATTACATTCACAGGAATATCAGGTTTTGAGCTAAGAAAGAAATATATAAAGTATGTATGTGTGATTTATGGATGTGAGTTTATATTATCCAAGCATAGGAAGAAGAAAATTAAAGTCTTTAAATGACCTCTTCCTTATAAACATCTCAAATATTTGGAAGATATGTGATGAGATCATGGTAGTAATTCATTAACTAATCCAATGATTCATATATATTTATCAATCAATTTCTGTGTAGCAAACATTTTGTGAAACAATGGGAGTTAAAAATGACTTAATCACAGCATTTGGAATCAAACCCTCTTCAAGATTCTGATGGAAATATAGCAACAATTCTTTTATACACATTTAATTCTTTTTTAGAAAGTTTGAATTTTTACATTTTTTAATAGAAAGACTCAGAATGTCATAAATGTGTTTATAAGACTTCAGGATGCATATTTTTCTCATAGAATTTGATTACTTGGAAATTATTGTTTTCACTTTAATAAGGTATGTATGACATCCTTATTTTTGTGAAATAGAAAGATGAAATGACATATTTAATATGACAAAAATCAACTTTGGTCATGTGGTGATACACTAATGAGTTACATCAGTTCTCTATGACCCATATTTGTGAAGCCATTACTAAAATAGGTCATGCCATCGAAATTTTCCGAAGGTCTCTTCACACCGATGCTTTCTTCTTGACTTTTCTCAATCAGCTCTGATCTTCTGGAGGGTAACTCAGTCTAGAACTTCACACACTCAAATCTGAGGGCTTATTTAAGTCAACAGGTAAAATGAGTATTGTTTATTCCATGTTGAAAGCATTTTCCCCTTTAGAAACTATTTATTACATTATTTTATCCTGAAAAAAGGTTGTTTAAAATAGAGGGCATCAAGGAAAGCAAGAATGTTAAGAGGGAACTTAATTATTTCTTCCTAATTATTGGTCAGAATAACAATAATAAATATTCACTGTGCTTAAATATGTTGCCTAGGTCCATAAATTGCTTTCCTTTTGGTTAACAATAGACACAAATGTGATAATTTGCTTTTGAGATCTACATGTAAGTGTATGTTAGAAGAATTTTTGTCTTCTTTTCTGATGCTATATACCGGAAATAACGTCTAAAATAAAGAGTGACTTTAGGAATATTAGAATAAATTTGAAGGGAAGAAAGTAACTAAAGTATTGTATATAGCTCCAACAGATTTACTTATTAAAAATAATTTTTGATATGTCATTGAAACTTACTCTATCCCAGGGAAGAATTTTCTTGCTATTTGAAAGCTACAAGTGGAAGAGTAAGGGAGTAGAGGGAAATTCTCAATGTAACTGAGAATGACACTTGTTGAATTTATATCATCCATTAGGAGTTATGTTTAACAAATTCAAGCTATTTATTTGTTAATTATGTGAGTTCCAAACAATGGTTTTCCTTTTCAATGAAGGGGGATTTCAAGATCGGAGTTTATCAGCTTTCCCTAACATAAGGACTAATATGTTGTAATCATTCAAAACTACATCTACCAGTTTCACAACTCACACAATGATGTCATTCCACATTGGACACAAGGTGCCAGTGTTTTAACAGTCTTTACTAAATAATAAAAATGAGGCAAACATAACCTTTCCTTGGCTCTTAGGTTTAGTTGGATGCAGATGCAGGCTTCATCCTGACCTGGAGATAGTTAGCTAGAAGACCTCCTTGAGTCCAAGTAACCACTCAGTTTTAACCCTCATGAAAAGAGAAAAAAAGTCACTTTATAATAGTCATCTATCACTATTTTTATCCATGTATTGAACACTTGAGATAAAATAGGCTAAGTCTTTAGTTTCCTTTCACAGAAAGACAACGGGGTATCACAAGAAAGAGGTGTATGATTTCTTTAGTGTGGACAGTATAGCAATAGGTTAAATCATTTTTTATGCTAACTACTATACTTACAATTTTACTTATTCCATGTGACATTTTTATTTAACTATCTTAGTAGTTAACTCCCACTATTTTTTCTATTGCCATACATAGTTTTCAAGAACTGAAAGCTGATCTCATTAGATATCTAATTCAGAAAAAATATAATTTCTAGAAATAGCAAATTAATTCGAATAAGATGGCAGAATGAAGAAAATAGTGATGGAATTGTTTTAGGTATATGAAAAGTGATTTTCCCATAGTATATAACAAGAATATTAAGTGAAATATTTATGGGGGAGAATTTATATAAACTTATGGACATTTTGGAAATATGAACCACAGAGAAGGTTATATAATAATAGGTTGTATGGGAAAGAGGGTATCGTATTGGAAATATATATCTAAGGTAATCATGTGTACAGGTAGGTCTATCAAATATGCTGAGTGAAACAAGGCCTTGCATTATTGACATGTTGAGTAATGGTTAATGAATGCTGTAGCACAATCTCAGGGAACACTAATAAAGCAAAGGAAAATGTCAGAGATTCCCTAGTGCAGTTATGAGTAGCACCTGCCTGTGAGAAGTCACTCAGAAGTAAGCCATCACAGTGCAAGGAAGACATCAGAGACCTTGCTAACTTTAAGTGTTACTAGGTTTCTAAGCACTAGGTTAGGCAAGTAAGTGGTCCTCTCCTTTCTTTTTCATCTAAATTACTCTTCTTGAACATTTTTTTTAATTTCCTGTTGAATATTGGAGTATTTGACATGATTTGGGCTTAACCTGGCTTTTTATAAAACATAAAGAACCCAAATATTCATCAGAGAGAGGGGATTTCTGCATTCCCTGAAGACAGAAAACCCTTCATAAAGGAAATGAATCTTTTTAAAGATCATTGTAAAATTGAATATATCATATGCTGGACAGAAACCAACACATTATCTTTTCTTATAGGCTGTGCATAGCTGTCTATTTACACGTGAAGGGTGGACATTTCTACTAACAATTTCGTGAGCCCAGTGACAATTCACAGGCCGGGGATTGTGGTATTATGAGCAAATACTTTGTGTCATCAGGCTGCCAACAGGTAAAAATGAAACACTTTTCACCAAAGGTGTAGACACCTCGTGAGAAACGTTACAGCCTGTGAATTAAATAGCATTCCTCTGCATAAACATGTGTTCAACTCAAGAACTCCAAATCCATGCCTTGAATTTCTCATGGAAAGAGGCAGCTATGATTAAAGATGACAACAGCTACGATGACAGCCTGACATAAAAAGAACAAGACATTCTACTTTAGACAGATAACTCTGGAGGCCAGGCAACACCAAGTAAATTAGAGAGCACCGTCTCGTGTAGCATGTGGGCTAGATACTGTGTATGGTTTCCAAGAAAGTCTAAAATCAATCAAGCTTGAATTACATTTGAGCTATTAGTTACATTGAAATGTGGCTTTGATCCTTGCATAATTTGATTTAATATATTTGTATCTTCAATACCACTTGATAGGAGACATAATGCGTTATAAAATTCTCTAAGGATACAGAAGATGACACTTGCATAGGCAAAAGTGACCTTACTGTATTCAAATAGTGTTCTAAATGTTAAGGTAATAAAAATAATGAGGGACTACATGTTTGAAAGGAAGTGCTGGGAGTATGACACTGGCCGGAGCCATGAGGAGGGGAGAAATTATGTAATTATATTTTAATTAATACAAAATTAAAATATGAATACAACTTTTTGGATTGAAATCTACCCAGCATTTATAGAAGATCAAACACTGAGAATTCAGACTTACTTAGTACTTACTATCATATAATGGGCCTCCTTAGGCTTTTTATTTCTCTTAATTCTGAAAGCAACATTACTTATTCGTTTAAGAACTGATCAAAGCCTCATATGTAGCACAGTGCAAAGAAGAAAAAAAAATAGATCTTCAGTCATAAGTCCAATTCACATTGTTTCCAGGATTTTCTTGGACCAAACATGAAAAAGGAAATTTAGGACTTTGCACTGAAAGTTTACTAAATTTCTCATCTCTTTACGTTAGTGGTTAAAGAGGAATCGCGGATGTGTTTAAAACAATATGGTTTTATCTTGCTTGACCTGGTTAAATAATCTTTCATTTAAATTGCTGGTTTTATCGTCTCACAACTTAAACAGGGAGTCCTTAAGTCAGAGTGATAGCACAGAAAATGATGATTGAATTGGAAGGCGAAGAAACAGAAATGAATGCCAGCCTAGGAAACACAGTTTCCCTTCCCTTTTGCTTCATTTTAGAGATACAGACCATGATAACTGCTATCTGAATCAATGTGATAAAACCCTAGAAAGTGGGAATTAAAAATAAATGAGCTAGACCCCAAAAGGAGGTTACAGAAAACACAACAAATGCTTTATCAGCACTTAAGCAAGCTACATTACTGAGGGATTGCTGACATGGGAAAAGATCATACATTAATACTTAACGGGAAACACGGCAATATATTTTATGTTTTTTGTTTCTATCTAAATGCAGGTGGAACCCTGAGACTGGAGGGAG
Organism: Cricetulus griseus; assembly: GCF_003668045.3. Classification (NCBI taxonomy): domain Eukaryota; kingdom Metazoa; phylum Chordata; class Mammalia; order Rodentia; family Cricetidae; genus Cricetulus; species Cricetulus griseus. The sequence continues at coordinate 26,521,375 of NC_048597.1, read as the reverse complement.
CAAAGTGAAATCCATTGGCCTGTTGGGCATCTGCTACCTTGTCAAGGTTGTCTCCTTGAACCAGTTGATGTCGGGGGACAACTGCCAGCAGCAGCAGAAATACTTCTATGCAGACTGCCTGCAGAGAATACCTCAACCTCAGCTACTGTTCCTAGGAGCTGCCCAGTGTCAGTCATTTGCAAAACCCAGAGACTAAGGGAGAGAAAGGAAAGTTATTCTTTCGGTTCATTCATACATTAAAAAAGACGTAATCTGGGGTTTTGTTACTTAACTAATCAGCGTGCAGGTGTTCCTGTTTGTTTTAGTTGTTTGCTTGATTGCTGCTGTTGCTGTTGTTAAAGGGGTGCTGAGCAAACAGTCAGGGCATCAAATCAATGAATTTGCATATATGTAGGTGTTCTACCACTGACACACATTCGCTGTTCTGTACAATATTTGAGAGCAAAATGCAAGTCCAGATATCATCAACTGAAACACTATTGATATGAGAAAACAGATGATAAAACCTTTTTGTCTGGCTATATTTAACACTTTGCATGGTATAAAGCTACATCCTGAGCTAAATTTAGTGGATGCCCTTGTAAACACAACTCTCATTTTACATAAGCAATGTTTAAAATTGATGTAGGATAAATGATGAAACAGTTCTGAAAATTCCATGTGTGAAGTAGTGATAGATACTATTTATTCGTTTTCAGATTTTAATATAAATCAGGTTCCGTACTATGTTTTTAGTGTAATTTCTTTTTTTATATCTCATTTATTTTAAATAGAAAATTGATTTAAAAGAATGAAAAATATATGACATTTATCTCTCAAAGTTCTTTGCATTGTGAGCCATGCTATTTGAAAAGCAACAAGAGCTTAAACATGCTACATAACTTGAGTCCAAAAAGCTGTAAATTAATAAGCAAATCCCATTATGCTTTCTGATTAATGGAATAGGACATCAAATTAACCTCACCATTATAAAAGGAGTTTAGACTTAGAATTTTGTATGGAAAGAGAAATATAAAAATGATGCCATTACTTGTTAATAGTATGAAGCATTCTGTAGTTATTATCAAATACAATAATATTTCCTTATGCTTAGAATTTTCTGAATAGTGACACAATAGTTATAAGATTCATACAGGAGTGTATTTTTATTTTAATCTTTTAGCTACCTTTACAGCACAAGTAAATCATTGAAGATTCTGAAGATACTATATAATGTAGCAAGTATTTTTCTGTTTTGCCAGCCAGCTCCCAAATAATGACGCAGAGACTTATTGTTAATTATGAAATCTCAGTCTTAGTTTAGACTTACACTACTAGCCCTTAATACTTAAATTAACCCATTTATATTGATCTACATGTTGTCCCCTGGCTTTTTACCTTATGGTTAAATGGTTATTGCCCATCCTGATTCCGCTGTGCCTCTTGCTTCTCCTCAACGTCTAAATTCCTCCTCTTCTTTCTCTCTATATCAGGAAGTCCTGATTACACCTCTATTGTGTGGCAATCAAGATTCACTAGACTTAGTACAGGTTACCTAAAGTTTATTCTGGGAGAAGGCAATTAAACAAGAAGCAGATGACTGCTGAAAGTTCCCACTCCAAGGATCCACTCAGGCTGCTCTCCGGGACCCAACAGGAAGTAAGAGAGAGCTACCTGTGCCTGTATCTCAGATCTAAAACCACTATCCATCAGGTCTGCACCTGTGACCATGCCCATTTGGTCACAGGTGCAGGCAGTGTGGCTATCTCACTATGTACTTCCTGCCTAGTTATTGGTCCCTCACCTTTTAATACAGAATCACAGCAATATACCTTCATACAGTATAAAAATGTTCCATAGTATTTCCCCATTTTTATTCTAATGAAAAGGAAAGCATTTTAACTTTAACACAGTAAAACTATATACAGTAAGAACAATTATTAGGTAAGGATTACATTCACAATGTTTAGTCCAAATGTATTTGGCAAACTCAGAGAAAGTACTGTATTATATATCCTGTCTTAGTGAGCCCATAGTTTTATGCCTAAACCATTTTTTATCACAACATGTATTAGCATCCTAAAAAAGAAAAATCTGTTTAGACCTTAAAACACCTGCTTAGATAAATAAGTTAAATTTATGTTTGTTAACCATATGAACTTTACATTTCTTATATGTTTCTTTTCTGAACTTGGTAGCAATCAAAACTGTAACTATAACTATCTCATCTTCAACTCCATCAGGCACCTAAGAATGATATAATATAACCTGACTAAACAGGAAGTGCAGAGCATGCAATTTGCAAAACTGAAAAAATATGACAGAAACATCAGGCTGCCTGGACAGCCACCCCAAGCTTCTGCTGCATCATTGAGGCATTCACCTTTGGCCTAAAAGCCTGGAATAAATGACTGACTTCTTTTGTAAACCAGGACTTTGGAAAGACTGTCCTACCTTGTTTTGGCAATGATTGATAAATGCTTTCTTTAGTGTTCTGCTTGTCCAATTTGGAAAGAATACTGTCAGCAGTTGAGGCAAAGGCAGTTTCTTACCCAGTGGCTAAATTTACCACAAAAAATTCCAGCTCCATATCCTCTGAAGGATGTCCTCTGAAGCCCATCATGTGTTTTTTTTTCTTTTTTCTTTTCTTTTCTTTTTTTTGTTTTTGTTTTTCAAGACAGGGATTCTCTGTGTGGCTTTGGAGCCTATCCTGGCACCTTCTCTGAAGAGAGATCCGCCTGCCTCTGCCTCCGGAGTGCTGGGATTAAAGGTGTGCGCCACGAATGCCCGGCTCCCATCATCCTTTTTTGAATTAAATTAGTGCTTCCAGGAGCAAATTTTCCCACTTTCATGAAAAGCCTTTCCTTATTGAAACATCTTAAATGAAATATTCTGTAGGTCTTTGAAGTGTTTGAAGATCATCATTCTATTTAAAATGCATCCCTGTTCAATCTTAAAATCATATATACATGACTATAAGTTTGATTTTTATAGATGACTAACCAATAACCTGCATTTCTTAATTATCCTAAACAACTTCCAAGGACTATAAATTTGCATTACATTTTTAAATAAGCTGCATAGGTACAATACCTTAATCAAGAGTAGAAACATTCATACAGTATAACAAAAACCTTATATTTGTATCAATAAAAAATCCATAAAAATTTAAAGTACTTGAGACTATGGGTTGTTCAAAAGTGTATTCAACAATCCACCATTTTATACCACCATCTACCTTTTCCCTTCCGAAAGAGATCCCTGAGTCTAATCTCATTGGTTTAGCATTTTTCTGCCCATGAACAAAGCAACTTGTAACCAACCCCTACCCCTGAGTGATGACAAATATTGATGACCCACCAAATGACCAAAAAACACCTATTGAACTTTGGAAATGTGAACATGGTGTTCTGTAGGCTGCTTCTTGTTGTCTTGGGCAATGGAATCTTTAGGGGACCTTGGGAAAATTGGGATAATGGTCAAGTCCTGGGAGAGCTAGCTATATTGTTTTTCATTTAGTCTCTATGTGATGGGAAAGTATAGGGCTTTTTAAAAGTATTGCCTGGATAGTCTGTGAAGCTATCCATCTCAGATAGCAGCTTTGAAAGTTGTTCTGAATGTAAAATTTTGAGGACACTGTTACAGAGGCATTTTTGAAAGGCTAGATAACCTGTGCCACTTGTCATTGTGGTGTCTGGTTCTTTTGTTTTGAAAATACTTGAAACTTTAATGGTAACATTAAAGGTAGCCATATTAACACAAGTGTTGAGTGTGTGGTGTGCACAAGTAAGTTAGGGATGATTTGTTTTTGCTTTATGTGTGATCAGGTAAAAGGCATCTGTTAACATTATAGGTTTGCTTGGACTTCATAACCAAACCTTTATCCACGCCATATAAAAGGATGATAGGTAATCACAATTCACTAGGACTCTGTAGCCAATAAGATTTGCCATGTCTCATCCAGTCTCAGAGCTATTTGCATGTTGAGAGATCAGTCACATATGCATTGATTTCAGAAAGGAAAATTCTATATAAATAGATCTCAAAGAACCCAACTACAGCATATAAGTGATAATAACTGAAGGGAATTGTTTCACTTTAGAAATCTTTTTTTATTTTAATTACAAAGAAGATTATTTTACATGTCAATCTCAGGTCCCTCTCCCTTACCTCCTCCTCTATCCCCCAAATTAATGCCCTACCTATCCTCTACCCTTTCTGCTCCCCAAAGAGGGTGAGGCCTTCCATATGGGGGTCTTCAGAGTCTGTCATATCCTTTGGGATAGGGCCTCATCCCACCCTCTTGTGTCTAGGCTCAGGGAGTATCCCTCTACGTGGAATGAGCTCCCAAAGTCCATTCCTATGCTAGGTCTAAGTACTGATCTACTACAGGAGGCCCCATAGATTTCCAAGGTCTCCTCACTGAAACCCACGTTCCTAGTGTCTGGATCAGTCCCATGCTGGTTTTCTTGCTATCAGTTGGGACCAAGAGCTCCCCCTTGTTCAGGTCAACTGTTTCTGTGGGTTTCTCCAGCCTGGTATGGAACCATTTGCTCATCAGTCTCCTTCTCTGCAACTGGATTTCAGTTCAGTTCAATGTTTAGCTGTGGTTGTCTGCTTCTACTTCCATCAGCTGCTGGATGAATCAGGCTATAGGATGGCATATATGTTAGTCATCAATCTCATTACTAGGGGAGGGCATTTACGGTAGCCTTTCCTCTGTTGTTTAGATTGTTAGTTGGTGTCATGTTTGCAGCTCTCCTTACATTTCCCTAGTGCCTGATTTCTCTTTAAACCTATGTCTCCCTCTTTTATACTATCTATTATACTATCTATTATCTTGTTCTCTTCTATTCTTCCCCCAACTCAGCCTCCCATCCCCATCATGTCCTTCTCACCCCTCCTCTTCTCCCCTTCTCATTCTCTTTGTTCCCTCTCCTCTCCCCCCATGTTCCCAATTTGCTCAGGAGATCTTGTCCCTTTCCATTCTCCAGGGGACAATGTATGTCTCTCTTAGGGTCCTCCTTTTTTACTTGCTTCTCTGGAAGTGTGGATTGTAGGCTGGTAATCCTTTACTCTATACCTAAAATCCACATGAGTGAGTTCATACCATCTTTGTCTTTTTGTGAGTGTGTTACCTTGCTCAGAATGGTTTCTTCTAGTTCCATCTATTTGCCTGAAAATTTCAAGATTCCATTGTCCCCACCCCACCCCCGAGTAGTACTACTTTGTGTAAGTGTACTACATTTTCTCTATCCATTCTTCACTTGAGGGGCCTCTAGGTTGCTTCCAGTTTCTGGCTATTACAAATAATGCTGCTGTGAACATATTTGAACAGATGTCTTTGTTGTATGAATGTGCTTCTTTGGGGTATATGCCTAATATTGGAATTGATGGATCTTGTGGTAGACTGATTCCCATTTTCCTGAGGAATCACCATACTGATTTCCAAAGTGGCTGTATGAGTTGACACTCCCACCAGCAGTGGAGGAGTGTTCCCCTTTCTCCACATCCTCTCCAGTATAAACTGTAATTTTTCTTTTTAAAATTCAGTGATCTTTCTTTCTTTCTTTCTTCCTTTCTTTCTTCCTTTTTTTATCCTTCAAAATACTTCACAGGTTTATTCTTGAGTACCTTCATATCATTCTAGTATCAAATGTTTATGTCCTGAAGGTTATTCCTCATGCTTGGCTGACTACTACTCTTAAACAAATATGCTCTTCTGGACTTGTGAATTAGAAGCTTAATTTACAGAGTGTGTGGCTCATAATTTCTCTGCCACTTGAGCAGATTAATACACTGTAGAAAAGTTGCTTTGGAATGTGCCTACTCTGTCTATGTCTTATAGAGTGAAGAGCATAGCGTCTTTTCTCTGGTTGATATGACTCTGGCACACCATCTTGTAAGCAGATGTAAGGTCCCTGATAATTTACAGCCCTGCAAGGTGTGAGAGTAAACATATTCTTCACAAAATTTTATTCATTCATTTGATCTTACAGGTATTATTGTTTTATTGCTGCTCTCCAGGTGAGCTATGAGCATGCCTTGATGACAAAAATGGCCAGACCTGGGTCTGGAATTATAGACAGTTGTGAACACTCATGTGAGTGCTGAGAACTCAAAACCTGAATTGTCTAAAAATATATCACTTGCTCATAAATGATGGACCCTCTTACCAGCACTTCAGAAATTATCAAATGCCTAATTTGTTCTTATAGAAGCACAAAACATATTAGAAATCTATTTCATTTCATATACCCATATAGTTTACATAGTTTCTTTTTTTCCTTCTGGGTTTATTTACTCATTCATTTATTTATTTTGAGTCATGTGTTGAACTCCAGCTCTAGCTCAAGAGATCCATGAATTCTCCTACTGAGATATCCTCCAAGCTATTTTTTAGGCCTTTAATTTAGGTCTGTATTTAACACTTTTCTACACATGAGTTGTTTATAAGGGAAATATTCCAGGTTCTTAATGAATTTCTTAGTTCTAACTTCTGGAATTAGCTTTCAGTTTTTTCACTTAGCATTCTCTATACATCTGGAAACTATACAAAATACTTGATGAAGATTTGATTATTGTTTTCCAGAGAACATTTGTTTTATTTTTTGTTTTGTTTTTTTTAAATAAAAACAAAAATAACAAACCACATGGGCAAGAGCAATGACACTGAGAGATAGTTCATGGGAACAGTAGATTCCTTCTTCCTTCTTGGCGGACCTACAATTCCTCATAAGGTGCCTAGTTTTACTCACAAATCTTAGTTTTATTTATGCATTTCATGATGTCTCAAAATTCTCCCATTTACTTATGGAAAGCATCAAATCACCAGCCATAGTTGCTAACCTGAGTATATTAGTGGAGTATACATCAATACATTTGAGGTGACAGAACATGCTCCCAGGACCCTGGTGGTTTTCAATTTTACCTTATTTTTCCCATGTTAATATTTTTCTTACTCTTCTTTGATACTGAATGCACCAATCTGCTTTTACTATCATTCCTGTTTCTTGTTTCTCCTTTTTTTTGAAAATAGATTCTTCTATCATACAATACATTCTGATGATAATTTCTCCTACTTTCATTCCCCCCTGATCCCTGCAACTCTCCTCCTTCCAGATTCACTCCCCCTCTGTTTCCCATTCAGAAAAGAGTATGAGTCGAGAAGGTAACTGCATACAGGGTAAAAAAAAAAAAAAGATGAGACAACAAGACAAGGAAAACACATTAATATGATGGTGGAAAAGGCAACCCAAGAGCATAAAAGGAGTTCCAAGAGCAGCAAAAGAGACAGAGATACAGTTACTTCCAATAGTAGGAGTACCTCACAAGTACCTCTGTTTTATGTGAGTTTTGGGATTTGTAGCTTATTTTTTTTCAGGTATCTATGTCACTGTAATATCTCTTACCACTTTGCTTATACACATGGATCTAAACAAGTATATTTTAGTGTAGCTACAAAATTAAATAGTCAGAGAACAATGACAAGTATTTCCCAATGCCCTCAGGACACATTTCCTATGCACATAATTTTCTCTATTAAGCAATTTGTTAATGTGGCTTATGTGTTGAGATTTGGTAATTTAAGTATCTCATTATTTACCTACATATTTTTCATAGCAATTTTTTGGATTGTAAAATATATAGTTTTCTTCAGGAAAGGCTAACAAATAGATAATATAATAAATTTAAGAAATAAGTCAGATTTTCATCTAGTATTTTGTAAATCGTGTACAATAGTAATATTTATAAATTAAAAAGTATATTAAACGTTTAGGTCATCATAGCAAGCATCATCTGTTCTGGGTAGTAGCTTCTTTTATGCTGAGCTCAGATGCACCTAAGTACTAGATATTTAGTCATCTATCTCCTGCTTATCTTAAGCTTGAGGGTGTTTTGTCCATCTTTTGCTATTTCTATTTTTATTATTATTGTTGTTATCATCATCATCATCATCATCATCATCATCATCATCATCATCACTATATTGTTCATAATCCTATTGAAGGTTCCTGTAGACTGCACTTTTAACTGATTGAATGACATAGTGTTTGACCTTATTTGTAAGTAATGTCAGGATAGGAGATGGTCATTGAGTTGATGTCACACTAGAGTGTGGTGAGACTGAAATCTCTTTTGACTGCCATCATGCTTTATAATAGATGAATTTGTATGAAACAGAGAAATTCCAGGAAGAAGATAGTCAAACCATATGTGAGGTAGCATTGGAAGAAATGATGAGTCATGTGCAAGCCCAAAAACACTTGTAGGTACCAGGAGACAACCTCTGTGAGAATTTAAAGGATCTTGGACTTGTGAGTACTTGAGTTCTCAAACAGCATTGTTTGAGAATCCATACCTGTGCCCTTTGGTTCTCTGTTACAGTTTTCATTAGAGTAGCCCAAGAACATGGTACTATCAGAAATAGCATGTTTGTTTGCATGTCTACTTTTATTATCATCAAAAATGAATGAAGTAATAATTTACTTCAATATCATCAGTATTCGGCTTCAGTGGATTATTGTTCTCTACAATTCCTTTATGAACCCAATGCCCTTTACATTGTACTTTAAATTTAAAGACGAAAGGTAAGTACTATAATAAACTGTAAGGAGAAATGTTTACTGAGAAAACTATAAAATCAGTATTAAAAAACATTAGTATAAAGTAACAGACTTTTAAAAGTACGCACAGATATTAGCTATGATTACACTGGGCATTATTAGCAAATGATACATAAATACATAGTAGCTCACTTGTTTTTTCAGTTGAAACTTTCTGGTTTTCCATGTATTTTTTTTAATTGGGGATTTTTTTTAATTCTAGTTTGTTTTTGAGTGTCAGTGTTTCATGTAAAAGTATGTATGTGTACCTGTTTGTGCCTAGTGCCTACAGGGCTCAGAAGATGGAAACAGACCACAATTGGTTTAAGAACCAATGATTCTCTACAAAAGGTGAAAGTGTTCTTAACTGTGGAACTATCTCTCCAGCAATAAGTATGGCATTTCTTTTAATGTAGCTAAAAAATGACAGTTCAGATTAGCAAAAGTCATCAATTGTTAATAATCAGGAATCAAGAAGAATTGTGTTTTTTATAAATGAATAGAAAATTGAAGTGACATAAAACCATCTAAAAGCTCTAAGAACACTGCAGCTAATATCTTTTATAACCATAAAATACAAGTTAGCCTCAATGAAATACATTAAAGCCAGAGACATCCAAGAGAATCCATCAATGCCTATCATTCATGAAAAACAAATTCCATCAGGTTTTGTTACTGCTGTTTGTTGGTTGTTTGGATTAGGAGACATTGTCTTTCTGGCCAACGACCCACTATGTAGGCCACAAATGCCTTAATCTCTGAGAGAGCCAACTGCTTTTGCCTCCATTGGTGGGACTAAAGGCTTTTGCTCCTATGCCCAACAAGTTCATCATATTAGAATGTGAGGACATACTTTTAAATTGAACCATGGAGACACAAATTTGGATTATGAGGTGACTAAAATTTCACTTGAAGTATACTCTGCTGCCTGTGTATACCATGTTAGAAATGCCGACTGAAGATATCAGAAAACTTATGTCTATTGTCATCAAAGAGAAATATTATTCTAAAAAGTAGTGAAATAAGGACTTGGCAGCCACAGAAAATGTGTTCCCTCCTACTTTTAAGAGCAGAAAACAGCTGGGATGAAATATGCATTCAATCCCAGCTCAAAGGAATCAGAGGCAGGTAGATCTCTCTGAGTTCAAGTTCAGGACTACATAGTAAATTTCAGAGGAGCCAGGACTATGTACATGTCTCCAAATAAGCAGGCAAACAAAACCACAAAAAAGAAGAAAACAATAATAATGAAATAATATTCTAGGAGCAGCATTTTAGCTCATTGAGTACCCATTGACAAGCCTTATAGCCTCATTCCATTACCTGTGCCAGTGGATAGAAGGAGAGAACCAATGCCCACACATCCACACATGCAGTTGTAGCACTTATATGTGCACCTCCCCAACAGACACATAACAAATGAATAACTATTTTAAAAGCTGTAAAAAGTAAGGTTGAGGGAACAATAACTACAATGATATTTATGCTAACTAATCAGGGAACTATTGCAAAACTTTCAGTTCTTTAAAAAATAGTCTTATTAAGTTGTTGCAAATGAGTAACATTAATGAAGCTAAATTAACATAAACAATCATATTTCTTATAGGTTTTATTCACATCATCACTGTGATTTGCAGTCCCCATTGCCTTCCTTTCCTGCATTTGCACTAGATATTAGAAATGTTAGAAACTTCGTGGAGAGATGCTTGCCTAGAGAGAAAGCAAGGCTCTCCTCATTAGCACACGGTTGTGATCCACAGGGTAACCAGCATTTGATTATTAATGTGAACTGTTTAGGCCATTAGCTGTCACCTGTTTCAAAAACTTGTGTGATGCTGCTTAGCTTTGGACTCTTTTACCTGCTGTCAAATTTAGTTAAAATGTGCCTCTGGGATCAAATACCATGAGGGGGAATACACAGTCAGAACAATTTCATAAATCTTCCTCCTGTAGGAATCCGGGTTGAAAACAAAATTAATTCTTAATACATACTATTTAGCACCAGCTTCATAGCTCTTGAAACCTTAGGATAGAGACAATATATATTAATAATGTCCTGAGGTTTTTAAGCCACTGTGTACTCATAGAATTCATTTTTATCTCAACTAAAATAGCTGTTGCTATAAATTGATTTATTTCTCATGATGTTTGAAGTTCCTGTCAAGGTTCTGCTTTTAAGTCTTTGATAATTATGCTAATTCAAGCCCTCTCTTTGATTTTCATAGTTTTAATGCAATTTAAACTTAGTAAAACTTTCAACTGTTTTCTGTGTTAAACTGAACCTCCCCATGAATCAAGCAAGTAAAGAATGAAGTCTTCAGAAAGGCGTTCCTGTGGATAATTCAATAGAAGTAGAATGTAGATGGCAGCCATTTTTAATTATGTTCACATTTACCCCCCCTTTTTTTCCCAGAAGGTAAGAATAAAAATCTTACCTTTCCAGAGTTGCCAGGGTGAAGCTTCTTTATAATCTAGTTTAACAATGGGGAGTCATAGAGCGTTAGGCTTCAATGCTAATCTATCTTTAATACGGAGTTCAATGATTACCTATTACAATAATTTAATTACAAAATGATAACTGTACTTAATTAACTATAATGGCTTAATTTGACTTTTACAACAACTACTATTATTTGTAAGTCATAAACCACCAAGATTTGGGAAAACATTATTTGTTTATAAACTAGTTTAAAGATTTTGGTATTTTACTAAAATAAGGAGGAGGAGGATGGAGAGGGGGAGAGGGTAGAGCAAGAACACCACCAGGCAAGACCATCACTCTGAAAGCTGAAGGCACTATTTTCTCTCATGAAGCATTAATGATGGGAAAAATGTATGAATGATGAGTAGAACAAAAAGTCGTTCAGCATACAGTTTCATACCGGAGAACTCGAGAATTCTGTTCTCCTTTGATGGCAAATACATCACAATAGGCAAAGTTGAAGTCCATTATAATCTCAAGCCTATGCCAACAGCACATTAAGAAATTTTTACTACCTTTTAACACACATTGCTGCTCACTGCATAGAGATTTATGATGGCATCACATTGGTGAAAATCACTTAAACTTTAAAATACTTCCTGGGAAGCCCAAATCACAGGTTATGATGCATTTTCTATTTTGTTGTAGCAGAATATTTGTAATGATTTGTAATTTTTTTGGAAGTAGAGGCCAAAACTGATTGCAAACCCTAACTCTGCAACAGCAGCATTTATCAAGCAAGTATAAATGCATATATATATATATATATATATATATATATATATATATATTACTGATAAGTGACTAATGTTAAAAAGCAATGTGGCCTATTGAAAATCAGTATCTAACTAGTGTTTAGAATTTTTTTACATAAACTGGTCACTGTGCCCAAGATCATTTGTGGTATTTAATTGTAAGTATCTGTTGGTATTATGATTTTTGTAAGCATTTTGTAGACATTTTGTAAATGTTCATTACAAACTTGATGGTATGGGCAACTGAAATATAAATGAATGGATAACTTAAAAAGTTATTTCTGTTGGGTATTCATGCCTCCTGGAAGTGATAGCAGGCATTTTTTGCCTATCTGCAATATAATCATTTGCTAATGTTATTGGCTTCCACCATAGTTGGGAATTATTTACTTTTCTCATAGACTCAATAGTCTCCTTCATTATGAGAATAGTATTTTGAGAATGACCCATAACACACTCTTTGAAGGTAATAGGGACACTGTTCCGCCTGTTCTCCCATTCTATGCTGGAGGTCACCATCTCTAAGAAGTAAGTATAAATATCATCATTTCTGAGCTACATACCAGGATTGGAAGGTGATCATCAGGCTCACAGTATTGTTGAAGGGAAGCAAATCCTGGCAATTTATTTTGAGAAAGTGAGCAACAGGGTGGATATAATCTAGTGCCCTATGCTATCTTAAGTCCTGCATCTAATAATTGCTCCAAGTTTACAAGCCTTTATGTAACGTGCAAGAGGTTCTCAGGTTTAAAGTAATGTAATAGTAGCTATTAATGTTAGATTCTTCCATTTATAAACTTGACCCTGATTAAAGAGAAGAATTTAGTATGAAAATAAAGGTAGATATAGGAATAGATGCTGGAATTCTTGCATCTAGCTAAATGTAAGACCCATTCTTCACCGTGTCTTCTAAAACACTGTATAGTCCAGATAACTATCAAAGGTCTGCTAACCTGCCTCTGATTTGCAAGTGTGCCCTGACAGAAACCACAGAGCCCTCTGCCATCCAAATAATCCTTGCTCAGAAATTTTGTTATCAATAAATGAATCTCTACCCCAGCTAGCTTTTAAAATACAGATGTTTAAAGAAACAAAACAAAATAAAACAAACAAATAAAAAAATAGGAAACCATTTTGAACTTGAAAGATGAAAGGCAGAATGAATCCATCAACCTTGTTCTTCAGTGGTAGAGAACAAAAAACAGCCATGAACATTCCCTAGAACTATACATGTTGAAAGGACTCGTCTATTTATTATCATAGCCCCTTTTGCTTCCCTAAAAGATGAGATACTTTAAAGAAGAGAACAGATATAGTAAAACCTTTAAAGCTACCTTTAAGAAGAATTTATTGCAAAAGTTTGTCTAAGGGACATTAAATACTGAAATGGACAGTATCTTGAATGTGGGTTTTAAAAGAAAGAGAATAGACATTCTTCACATGGTCATTTCTTACTCTGTCCTTTTATAAAAAGCCAAGGGCATGGTACCATATCATCACTTCACAACAGCATCTCTGAAACAGGCTACAGAAAAATGTCTTGGAAGGGAGTGTTCTGATAACCTGACTTGTTATAGGGATGCAGACTAGGAAATCTAGAGAAGAATGTAGTTCTTATAAAGACTGTCAGTTCTCACAGATTTTTGACAGACTTATTTACCAGGAGTGTAAAAAGTGAGATTTCTGCTCAGTATTAAAATGCTTTATCTGTGTTGAACACTGGAAAAAAAATCAGGAATAATAGCAGCACAAAGAACATAGGAGCTAAAACTAACAAATTTTTGCTGTTCTGGCACCTGTACTAATGATTTTTTTTAAACATGTTGAAGTCTCCCTGAAATTGTATCATAAAGATGCTTTCTATATCTTATTATTTTATCTAAGAAAAAACAGAAATTTATGGATCTTCACTAAGTTCCATGTGCTTAGTGCTTACTGGTATTAAATAGAATGTGGAATGTAAAAAAGAACTCACACCTCTACTTCTACACCATCTTATAGTAGGCAGAGATCAGAGGTGAGGAAGTTAACTTTATTAGTAAATAAAATAATTTACTTTATTTTAAACACATAAAGATTCATTCCATATTGTCATGGAACTATATTTATAGCAAGCCATGTTTTTCAAAACTAGGCTGAACTTAACCCTTCTTAACAGCAAAGATAAAGAATCCTCGAGAGTGCTGTTAATAAAATATGATAGACACAATTTTTGCCTAGAAGATTTTGACGTGATAATCACTACAACCATCTCTATGTAGCAAAATGAGAGACTAACTTTACTTCTTGTTATTGATTTACTCTTTGAGCACAGGAACTTTATATCAGAACCTGCTGTGCTTCACCAGTCATGCTGCAGAATGCTTACAAGCAATGCTCTGTCTTTTCCTGGGTTTTGAGAATACCTTTACACCAACACAGTAAGGAAGGGGTTTGGGAAATGATTTTATTCAACTTCCTTCACAAGATAATTATGAGCACAACTAATATTGGATTAAGGCTGCTGAACCAGGCAATGTAGTATAAAGCAAAGGACTGCAGGTGGGACAGGGCTTTTAGTGTTGTGTCAATTTATCTCTGGAAAGCCCATTGCTATCCATAGTATTTCTACATGTGGTGTTGAAATAAGGAACCTAACAGATTATTAAAATTCTGTTTCCTATCCCCGAGTTCTGTAGAAGTTAACAATTGCTCACTAGATCCCATGGATGGATAACGATCACTTTGGAATACATTAGGTAGTCAAGCTCACAGTGAAACTATTGCCACTTGACCCATTGGAAAGACTCTTAGAATTTAAATTGATACTAATCATTAATTTTCCAAATCGGGATGAGAATTCAGCTTCCTGAAGTTGCAAAATAAAGATGTACGTGTTTATAACTTGGGGAAGATATATTTGTTACATTAATTATTTGTTACATCAATAATTTCATATGAACATTTACATGTGTATTAGCCAATTAAATATAATTTTAATGTCAGAATTTTGAATCATAAAGTGATAAAACTCAATTCTATGATATGTGATAATTTAATACTTTTAGTAAAACAATTTTAAAACTACTGTTTTTTCTCAAAGTGTTTTATTTTTGTGTTGCAAAATTCACCATAGTAAATCAGCTATCATTTCTTACAGGCGACAGAATAAAGCAATCACATGACCTTGAAATCTGAAGGGTTTGCTATTAGATTACAAAGCACTCTCTCAACAAGAAGCAACCATTGATTTTTCCCCACACAATAATGACAATTATTTTGTACATCAGGGTAGAATATGTAGAGATACTTTTGAAGAAATGTGTTTTAGTGCATTCGCTGCAGGACTATGAATTGGAAACCATAAATTTCAGTGGTGTTTGGTTGAATAAATAACTTTCTCCATTGGTCTGTATGAATCCACTTTGATATTCACTCTAAAACTGTTAAAAGTTTCTGGACATCTACATTTTCTCAATTTATTTAAGTTCTTAAAATTGAGAACATCAAGCTTAGAACCGTTTTCCTGACAAAAGTGTGTCAGTCAATGTCAGAATATCAGAATCCTTTATGCCACATTCTAAATTTCCATATGATCTATGATTGATATCACCATCAAAAGTGGGATAACTTAAAAAATTCATTATTGTTATCTGAAATTCAAGAATAGCCCAATGTGTCTACAGGAATAGAAGATTGATTACTTTGATCCTTGAGAGGAGATACTATGCATGATGCTATAAAGGTACTGAGGAAGAGCCTGGGCTATGCGTATACTCAGTTATCAACATTTGTAGGTAAATTAAGCTGGGTGTTTAGGATGTGAAATTATACTGCATATAAAATGAAATTGTATGTATTTGGGGGTATAACATGTACATGGCAAAACAGGATTTCTTTTGGCCCCCTGCAATCTATTTAGATTTTAACAAAGATACTTTTGAACAGTTACAGCTTCTAAGGGACATTTTGAGCCTCAGAAGGGCAAGGACTCAATGCTAGTCATTTGAACATTCCACCACAGAACAGTTTATTTGCTATGAAAAAGCAAAAATTGGTATCACTAATGGAGAAATAATTTACCCTCAATGAGCCTAATTATATAGAAAAACTTAATGAAAACTACTCTACATCACAATGTTTTCAAATTATTTATGGGAAACACTTATACTTGTCTATGGTAATACAATTTGAAATGCTAATTTTGACCTATGTAATTTACTGTTATTCAATATTTGATCAAAATGAGACTGATAACAGAATGCACTTCCTTTCCTAAAATATGCATATAATAATTTTGTTTCTGACCAGTGAATCTAGGGAAATTATCTTGTGATCACCACTCATGAACTTCTGTTTTAACAGGTTTGGGGTTTTAACATGGCTATGTTTTATTAATTTATTTTAATTGTTTGTATAGAGTATGTTTTAATCATGTGCATGCTATCACAGTCTCTTTGAAAGGAATCTACATCTTACTGTAGACACATGTGCTCATGTATGTTCATTGCTGTTCAATTCATAATAGCCTTATATTGGAAGCAGCCTGTCCATCCATAAAAATGGACAATAAGACTGTGGTACATTTACACAATAAAATAGTATTCAGCTGTTAAAAACTGAAAATTTCAAGTAAAATTGGTATTTTTTAAACTTCTTTAAAGATTCAAAATAGATTATCCTTTTGTACAATACACCCCAACCATAGCTTCCCCACTTTCCATTCCCCCAAGATGCCCCTGCTTTCTCTCTCTTCCAGAAACACCCCCCTCTATTTCCTCTTCAGATATGAACAGGTTGTAAATGATGACAGCTAGACAAGACAAAACAAGACTGGAATGAATGCATCCATGTATTAAGAGAATATATTTCTGTTGAAATACAGAATTCTGGTTAAAATGAAATGAATTGACATGGAAGTCTATAATTTGAACATCTGTAATATAATCAGTGATCAAAGAAAAATACTGACTAGCCTGTGGATAATTCATCAAAGAACACTCTTCTCTGATATGGTGTAGCATACTCCAGGGTTTTCATTCCAACACCAATGTGTGTTACATGGTCATATTCTGGATATCTTGCAGTTGAAACTGTGTGTAACATGTTTGCTATGATCAGCAAGAAGCTATGGTATGATTGAGAGTTACTCTAGATCCTAAGATAAGCTTGTTTCCAAATTGTAATATTTACATGTTAAAAGGAAAAGAAACTAGTTACATCACTACTTAGGCTTGTTTGATTGCTTTACTTGAAATGGATTCTACATAAGAAGCTTAAATAAAATATGTTAATATCTACAAACAAAATTTGCAGAGACTGACAAAGTAGCTCATTTGGTATATTGCCTGCTTTGAAACCATGGGGACCTTATTCTGATCCTCGTATCCACATTAAAATGTCTGGTGTGGCATGCCTTTACTGCCTGCACTGGGAGATAAAGACAGGATGGTGACTCCAGTGCATTGGACACCCAGACTACTTTAAGTGGTAGTTGCAAATCAAAGAGAGACTCCGCCTGTAGGAAGGAGATAGTATTAATGAAAATAACACCAGAAATCTAAACTGCCAGTGTTAATTTCTTGTAAATCATGAAATATTTAGTGTCATTGTATTTTGAAATTCTGTTTAATAAGCATGATTGTTGATAGCTGTGGATTAATCACTAAATTTATGACCCAAGCGCAATTTCTATTATACTTCAGGTGCTTCACCCTTCAGTATCAGATCTTTTCTCAAGCTCTATTTATTAAGTCTGAATGTTGACTTTTTAAATAAATTGCTTCTATTAATATTCTACTCACGGTTTTCTGTATAAAGTTTTAGTATAGAATCCAATATTATGTAATTCATTCATATGAAGATATTTATATGAACTAAATGGAATACTAAGTGAAAATTTTAGCTTTCAATTAAAAAATCAGAAATGATGATTTCCAAGTTCAGTTTGGTGGGGGCTAAGAAAGTGTGGTGGGGTTAGAAACCCTACAGCAGTGCCTTTAAAGAACTTTCCTCTCAGAATAAACTAAGTGGGTGCTATTTCCTAACAGAAATTTTCTCTTGGAATGTTTTACTTCTGTTTTTGTGTGTGGGTATGTGCATAATAGTGAAACTGCCGGTGGATACCCGAAAGTTGGAGTTGCACGAGGTTGTTAGCTATCCTAAGTTCTAGGATAACTCTGTAATCCTGGAAAAGTCATTTAAATTCATCCTATACAATTAAAACATGTATACCACCAACATGAAAGAACATTTTGAAAATCTAATATAGAAATTAGAGAATTGCCTATTTATAAAATTAAAATATAACACATTTATAAAGCTTTGTATACTCTCAATTGCCATGGTAACATTACCTTTCAATATTTATAATTGATTGTTTTGTTTTTAAACAAATTTCCTTTCATTTTAATTAGTCATTTGGCACTGTTTTAAATAGCCATGAAGTGTCACAAGTAAAATACCATGTCTTTCAAGGACTTTCAGTATAATTTAGAAGACAGACTATGTAAAAGAAAACCTCATAGTAAGAGTTATACATCTGAGCTTCCAAAGGAATGAAAAGGAAATGCACTCTGTAGAAAATAAGAGTTTGGGTTATGATGAATTTGAAGTGTCCCCTTGCCATTAATTTAAAATTATTACACTGAAATAAAGTTAATGCCATTTATTAGAAGCCTGTCCTTCTTTAACCAAGCCCTTTGGTAGATTGGTCTATAAACTTCCAACATGATGCTTTAAGTACAGGACTATCAGTAAACAAACTTAGAAGTAGAGTCTATAGCAGCTGTGTCAGATAATTTTTCCTGTTTTAAAGGTCATTGAGTTACAATTTTAAATAGCTTATATTTTACACTGTTACTGTAGGCAGAATCTTAGTTTCTGGGATTTTCTATGGAACTAAAATGATAATCTCTGAAATTAACAATTGGCGTTTGGAATTTCCTGAGCAAACATAAGACCATCAAGTGTCTCTTCAAGGCAGGAAAGGCACAATGCTAGATCAAGAAGCCGCTGGCTCCACCTCCTTCATTTTACTGCTGGCAACACAAATATCTGTATTGTGGGCATGTGCTTTTTAAGAACAAACAGGCAAACCTAAATATCTATCTTCACCTTCCAAAATTACCAAGAATTTAATTTGGAGCATCATGTGAAATATTTATTAATTTTGTGTCCTGAAAAATGAAATTTGATGGTCCTAGGAATATCTTAAAAATCAACTGTTAAGGCTTATTGGTGGCAATTAATATGATACTTCCATCAGGTTCTAATGTCTGGGATTCTGAAGCTGTTTGCTGTGTTGTGTTAGGAGGTATTGGTTGGTAGAGCTGCTTTTAGTCTGTGATTCCTTGTGCCAAGTGCTTAGTCAACAAAGTCATTAAATTCTGCATAGCATTCTGCATGCCAGTGACATTGCCAAGACCCCCCAAACTTAATGCTTTTAAGAAAACAAAGTAAAAAAATAAAATTATAGATCAAACCCTACTGACCTAAGTATTTATGTATAAAATAAAGGCAACATATGTATAAACATATGTATAAAATAAAATAAAGGGAAAATTTTTGAAGTTATATACTCCATTTAATTCCAAAGAAAGTCAAATGTTCTCTCCTCTTAAAGAATATTATAGATAATACATATCATATGACCTGAAGTTTACAGGCAGAAATCATTTTACATTGGTTTCTTATTCAAATGTTAGAGTTTTTCACGAGCAATTTATGTAGGTACAAGCTTCTTAAAATGTCCTTTGGGCACATCTGTCTTCCCAATTTCATAAGTTCAGCTGAATATAATACCCGTGTCCCCAGGTAAAAGTCATGATGCAATTCTATCAGACAGTTGGTGTACTTTGCGCAGTGTGGGTGTGAGAGCTAATTTTGTCCTTAGATTCTGAAGCTTCATTAACAGTCTTAACACATTCGCTGAAGCTTTCGAAACCTCTCAGGCTTTAACACTTACACTACTGCAGCGCTACGGAGAAAGAAAAAGAAAATGTATCCTTGTGGAGAAAGAACATTTGCCTAATTGGCAGCATACACAGCTGCATTGAACACTTTCAGATCTGAGTTTTAAAATGTCATGCTACGGAAGCCTTTGGGCAATGCACAGTTGCTGCCACAAGAAATGTATTTTTACATATGTACAAACACAAGGGTAGGCTATATTCTAGAATAGCCCACAGCTACTAAGGGATTAGGTGACCATTTCCTTTTTTACTTCATTTTATAAACTTCTAAGTTCCACCTGTCTCATTATTACGTTGAACTTGATAGATTTCAATGATTAACCCTAGCATAAAGCTGCTCTAGTTCTGAGAGAAAACATTTATCACAGACAGGTCTGGTAGCACACATGTGTTCTATCAGCTTCAGATGAGGCCAGAGAAGGAAGATCATGACTTTAAGGCTAATTTGGACGGCTCAGGAATTACAGACGCAATTCTGCAGCACAACACTTTCCTAGCAAGCACAAAACCCCGAGATCAATAGCTAGTACTTGTAATACTTGTATGGTGATGGGGTGGACAGTAACCACATTCTCACACATAATTTTAAATCTAATTTCTGTGATGAATTATTGTATGCATGTTAAAGGAAAATGTGAATTATTGTTTTAGAAATTAACACAGATATTCACAGATATTCTTATTCACTAACACATTCCCATGATTTTAAGTCTTTTAAAAATTATATATCATCCTAGAGCCTTCATCCAGAAGCTGGTGGAAGAAGAAGCAGACACCCACAACTAACTGTAGTAGATCAGTACTTATCCCTAGCATGGGTGTGGACTTGGGAGCCCATTCCAAATAGAGGGATACTCCCTGAGCCAAGACACACAGGGCTGGGCCTAGGTCCTATCCCAAATGATATGATAGACTGTGATGACCACCTATGGAAGGCCTCACCCTCCCTGGGGAGCAGAAAGGACATGTGATAGGTATAGCTTTAGTTGGTGGTTGGTAGGGAAGGAGGGGAGGGAGTGGGAACTGGGATTATAATGTAAAACAATCTTGTTTCTAATTCAAATTTAAAAATGTGCAAAAAATAAAATAAAATACAGAACTTAATTGACAATTTAACAAAATTATTCCTTTTATTTTTAAGATAATAATATAATTGCATCATTTTCCATTCCTCTCCTCCCCCCAATCCCTCCCATTTGCCCTTCCTAGCTTTCTTTCAAATTTATGGACACCATTTTTAATTGCTGTTACATATATAGAAAGTTATTTTTATGAACAAGATTGGAGAAGTAGAAAATGTTGGGCATTTTTGGAACTGGTGTGAAAATCTGGAAAACAGAACAGTCTCAAATATAGGCAAAAATGACTGAAGCAATTTTTGATATAACTGTAGTTATAATAATATGAATATAGAGAAAACGTGATATCCAACTTAAACAGAATGTAATGACACTTGAACGACCAGAATAAATAGTGATCAGAACATACAGCAAACTATCCCATTTATTTGGTGCTAAACAGTTTGTAGCTAAGTAGTTCAGTTGTGTGCATGACAAGAACACATAATAAAAACACTGTTCAACCAAAAGATAACATCACAGCTGATATTATAAATAACATTTAAGTAACCAGTAAATGAAAAGGACAGATGATTTCTTAAAGCACTCATTTCAAGAAAGATTTACATGTGAAATTTAGATATTAAAGAACTGCATACCATTCATTTTCCTGAAGTTCCAGCAGAAATGTTATTCAAATTGACTATTTGGGAGGTCATTTTCAATAAAGTACCGGCACAGTATAAATGTACCATATTAGGACAGTCATCCCATCCTCCAGGCTATTGTGTAGCACACACGAGACTTGTAATTTTCCAAGTACTCTGACAACACCATGTTTGACATAGAGAGTATTAAACCCAGAAACAGAAAATATTTAACTAAAAGCAGAATCTGCTATATTAGCTTATATTGTAGAAAGGAACTGGACACAGATATGGTAGAATCATGAGTTTCTGTCTTTTCATTTGAAAATGGATTTAATTCACTCTCCATACTTTGCATGACAGTAATAAAACAGAAGCAAAATATTCCTGTGAGTGAAAATAAAGAAGATTATTTAAGTTGTAAGAACAGTCACTGTTTCAGGGGACCCTGGTTTTGAAGTCAAATATTGACATACCTTGATGTGAATCATATTATGTAAATTTCTCAGATCTTCACATTATTGAGCATGTCAGTATACAAAATGTTAAAAATTGCATGTATTAACCTCACAAAACAGAAAACAGACAAAATTCCACTTTTTTAAAGCCAGAATTATGCATGAAACTGACATACTGATGGGATGTCATCTGATCTAAAACAGTAATATAAGGGCAATATGTGCCGGAAGTTATAATTAGATTACAGTTGTTTCTGTCCTATTTATATACTTATTCCTTAAATCATACACGTTTTAATTCATCTCTAAGAAATGGAATTAATAAATGGCTTTTATAACTATGTACCATATAGTAATTAGCTTTTCTGTAAATTAATATAAGATTTCATTTCTCTCCGAGTTCTTTTTAAAGTGATTTTCTTTGTTTCTTTAGATACAGTAAAGCAAGGGATATGGGAATAGATTTAAAATGAGTAAATGATGCATGAAAATTATAATAGTGCACCAATGAAATATTACAATAATACCGTAGGTTTTCTGGTGGATAAAATTGAAACAATCTTCCAAATATCCATGAGGGTAGAAATTTTTACTCTGGTCTAATTAAAAAAAAATCATAACACCTTTTGGTACACTCATAGTTCACATAAAGTTCTGAAGCTTAATTTGAAATAAAATAGCTATTCTGAAATTTCTTTTTTATACATATATTTCATAAAAGACTATGCATCATTACCAGTCTGTTTTCAACAAAAGCTAATCAAAGATTTATTTTTATCTGAACACAGGCCCGTTCACCCAAGTTTCAGAAATGAGTTTTGAAATAAGAAAAATGCATGTGCACATCTCCTTGGTTGGGAGACTCTTGACTAAATGCTACTATATTTCTTTCTTTCACATGTTCAGCTTAAACTTATGCTTGGATAAAGGAATTCAGTTCTTGGTTTTAAGTTGCTTCAGGTAGTTGTCTCTGATTCCTCTTAAATGCTCTCCTCTAATCTTTGTTATGGAACACTCTGCCTTTGTAGAGATCATTGCCTCTAGAGATGTTAAAAAAACAACCAATCTTTATTTAGCATGTATGACAGTATTTTACAAAAAAGGGACAGTACATGCTTATAAAGGGTAGGGAAATCATTTGCTTTCATAGGCGTGGATTCCATTAGGGGAAAGTAGCTCATCAAGGTAAAGAGAAACAAATGACTAAGCTGTTTCATGGGAAGCTGAATGATACAAAGAAGACATAAAGGACCTTTTTTTGAGGAGGGGTCGACTCAGGGTTTCTCTGTGGCTTTGGAGCCTGTCCTGGAACTAGCTCTTGTAGACCAGGCTGGTTTTGAACTCACAGAGATCCACCTGCCTCTGTCTCCCAAGTGCTGGGATTAAAGGCATGCACCACCAATGCCTGGCAACATAAAGGATCTTATAGGGATTTGATAACAATGTGGTGAGAGAATGTAAGCCTATGACTGTCTGAGGATGGTTGAGATGAGGAAGCAGGGAAGACTTTCAAGAGACAAGACCCCTCCAGGATCAAAAATAAGACAAATATGGCCAGTGCTTTTTAAAACTATCATCGAAGAAGCTTCTTCCTTCAGTAGATGGGAACAAAGACAGAGACCTACAGTCAGGCTTTAAACAGAAAGTTAGAGACTGTGGAAACACGGCTTTAAATGGGATGTGCCTAATTATCTCCCCCTTAGAGCTTGGGAAACCCCATTGAAGACAAGGCAGGACGAATATAAGAGCCAAGAGGGATGGAGGACACTAAGAAAACAAGGGCTGCTGCAGCAAGATAAGCAGTGCTCATATGAGCTCATGACTGAAGAAGCAATGGTCTGCATATGTATTCTGGCCTTCTGTTTAGTGTTTTAATGGGATTCCTGGGTGTAAAACAAGTGGGTGTATCAGTCATATGCCATTTCATGGTCTCTTTTCTTCATATTAGTCTGTCTTGTCATACTTGGATGTGATAGTTATTTTCGTTTGTTTCATATTACTATGTTTTATAAAAATGAATGAATGAATGTAAACCAAGCTATAGTAGGAAATTACCAATACAGAGCCCAGTAGAAATATAAGGGTATTTAACAGGGAAAAGCCTTACTTACAGAGCCACCTAGCCAGCCAGCATGGAAGCAATCTGTATGCAAGCCGAAAAGGGACACGAAAATGAAAGGAAGCCCTGACCCTCACACTCTACATCACCCTCACCACGCCCTCGCAGGCGTGGTTACGCAGACCTGTAGCCAGCCCCTAAGCAGGCATGGCTGCAGATTCCCCCACAATTCCCCTTACAGTACAAGATAACAACGGATCTGACATTTATACCTACTTGGAGTGGAAAAACAAGTTTTTTTTTTCCCCCCCAATGGAATGACACTGGGTATATCAACCACTCCAGGGAAGACCTCAATTAAAGAAACCATCATGAATTTAAGTGGGGTGGGGGGAGTGCATAGGAAATATTGGATAGACAGGGTGTGGATTGGAAATCATTTTATATATAGTATGACCGTAGAAATTATATCAGGAGACAAAATGGACTAGTGGGAAAGGAAGAAAAAATAGAGGTTAGAAGGTTTTAGGAAATATTCTAAACATATTATATCACACATTTGCACAGAAAACAAAAATGAATGAATATTTAAAACTAATCTCAAATTTTATTCTGTCAGAATGTAGAAATGCTGTAGTTTTTAGTTAAACAGTAGGAGACCAAGCATCTTTGAGCGCTAAATGTTTCTGTATGAAATGGTGCTTGTATAAAGTCCAGAATGCTTTCAAATTGGCCCAAATATATGACTAAAATAAACATGTGATTGGATAAGTACAGAATACTTATATATGTGCTTTGGAGGGCTCTTCCTATAATAGACAAACCAAGTATAGATCAATAGTGTGGTTACTTCTTTGGCTTTATACTTAGAATGTTTGGTATGATTTTTTTACAAGTGATTTATAGTACATCCAAATTCAAAATGGTCTGTTCGTTATGACATTACTAATGATGTATTAGCTGTGCCTACAATGTCATGAGGTCATATTATTGACATCGTTCAGTGAATTTTTTCCAAGGCCAATATTATATTTACTGCTTATGGTCATTATATAAGTTAATTCTGCATTCAATGAAATTCTTGATACTAAAATGTTTAATATACAGTGACATTTTATACACAATTTCATACTGGGCTTTAGCTAGTCACTTCACAATGCTTTATAAAAGTCTATCCTGGGATTACCACTTTCTAGGTATATAGTTTGGTTAATTTATCTCCCTTCTCTAATTCCCTAATCTTTAAAAGGGAGATGATTTTATTGCTTCTCTGACAGGGTTTAATATGTTAATGTAAGTAAATGACTTTTTAAAAACATTAACACTGAGTGTATATTTAGAAATGAAAGGATTTGAAATGTGAATGTGGGAGTGAAAAAAATCATTTCTAAGAAGTTCTGTTTGTTTTTTATGCTTTAGGTGCCTTTAGTGCTCATAGGCCAATTTTATTTTGTGTATAATTCTTTAACCTGCAGACAACAATTTGAGGAAGAAAGAAAATAAGCTGGGTATTGCAGTGAAATTACAGCTTCTTTGTGGGTGAATTGTATAGGAACAAGGGGTGTGGAAGTTGGCAGTCAACAAATCAATTTACACTATGTCCAGAGTTAACTGAGATCATACACAATAAGGGAGGTTCATGTTGGGGCTTGACTGGCTGTCTACATTAAGAAACTAATGAGATAATTGGCATTTCTTATCTTAACAGTTTATTGTTAAGCATAGAATCAAGTTTTAGGCTAACGTGCCACATAGTATTTAAAGCCTAAAGTGAATTTGAAACAAAATGTGCAGTAGTTTTCCCTTTCATTAACCCATTGACATTCCTGTCACTAACCTCATTTAAAACAGAAATTCCATAGAGATTTGGTATAATTAAAAGGAAATGAACTTTATGTGCTTCCCCCCTCCACAGTTAGCAACATAGAGACAGCATGCCACATTGTGAATGGAAGTTGAGATATGCCTGTGGTCCTAAGTAATGTGTAAACACAAGCATATATTTTTAGTGCAATTTTTTTGTTTGTTTGTTTGTTTTCGGTAAAATGGAAAGCTGTTTCAGTAGGAAGCAAAGGTTCAAAAGTTTAAAAAGGAAGTCATGCACAAGATCTCTGTATTAGCAGGTGAGTTCCAAAGGGTAAGTGGGATATGGCCACTGGTTGCACAAACAAACATGCCACTTTCATTCAAGTAATTCAATAGTGTGTACATGCACACCCATCTCTAGAAACGCTACATAGTATATGGAGCTAATAGGTTATATATAGGAATATATGTGTATATAAAAATATGCCTGAAATAGCAATTGATTTAAAAAAAAGGCAATGAAGGGGAAGGGGAAAAGAAAAGAGGGAAATGTAATTAAAATAAAATTTGAAACATAAACACAATTGGTCTGATGTGTTGGCATATTAAGAGGTTATTTAAATACTGAATGTGTGTTCTAGAATGAAACCAAGAAATGGTAAACAGTAATGGTCCAGGTTTTCAACTTAATCCATCCTTGAGTAATTAACCATAAGAGAAAGGAACAAAATGTAAACTAGAATCCCAGAGGAAATGAACCTGACTCCAACTGTGGTATATATATATATATATATATAATATATATATATATATATATATATATATATAAACCTAAACTGCCACAATCACATTTGGGTTTGAATCATATCTTTGAATTTTGCATGTATGCATGCAGATCAGGTACAGGCTGGCTCACTTCCCACTCTCACCATGCAATTACTTAAAATATGCCTGTAATTGAATATATTATGAATTCTGCAGATGCAACTTATATGCCAAGCATGAAAAATACATTTCCCTAATTCTAAAATATTAATCAATTTATCCAAAATAATTATAATTTCTACCAGGTCTAAAAGTGCTTAGTCTCTTCTTACACAATTTCTTTGCAAACTGCTTAGTAGAACACCACCAGGATACAAAACAAACTGATGCAAAGAAGACATGAAGAAACACAGGAATAAAATGATGATACTTTATAAGCTTAAAATAGTAATGGTTACCAATTGTCATGCGAAGAAGACATTTATACTTCTTGTAACACAGCCTATGATTCACAATAAGCTTGTCATTCCCTCAGTGTCTAATTCTCACAGACTTTTTCCAGGGTGGAAAGTAAAACCATTTCAGAACCAACCAACCAAACAAACAAACAGAATTTGGGGGTTATATGTTTGATCAATGATCCACAACTTCTAAGTACCTGGCCTGTGATTTAAAAGGTGGTACTAATTAACACTCTAATTTTCATTTTATATACAATTAATCTTATGGTAGAATCTGAAAGAAATCATTTAAATACTTTGTGCAGCCATGTTTCAGAATTTTTAATAGTGAAATAGCTATGAAGTTCCCGATATTTAATGATGGTAAATATCAGAAAGAATGACTCATGTGTATTTTAAGAGTCTGTCTGTACTATTGTTCTGTTACTGATATTGTTTTTTATTTGTTATGAAACAGTCATGAATGCTAGATTACAGGAAGCACTACCTTGACCGGTTTATGGGAATTTGGGAATGAGTAATACAATTCTGCATGAACAAGTCAGAGTCTCAGGTTCACTAGGCAAGCAATTTACCAATAGGGCTTTATTCCACTAAGGGCTTTGATTGAATCATCTATGTTTTAGGATAGTATCATTGAGTAGCCAATGAAGAAAAGACATGGGATTTCTGAATTATTATTAGTATGGTTAACAGAGTAGAAACTCATTTTTAGATGGAGATAAAAGTTGAGCAATGAGAATAAAAAATACAGCCTTCTAAGACTTTTGAAACAAATATAACTTTTCACAGATGATTCAGATCCAGTTTGCATTTTCTATTCAGATAAATATGGCATTGTTTTGTAGAACTGTCATTATAAGATGATTTATAAATGACAGAGTAGACAAAATCATATTGTATAAGTAATTTGCAGTTTTGAATTTCTCTAAGGGTTAGATGTAAGATAATACAATAATTATTTGCAGCACAGATTTAATTAACACCTTGTTGATTTAATTACATTTCACTCAATTTTTCTTTAGCTATTTTGCCACATTTTCCACCAAAATAAGATTATATTCAATCTGAATTTATCTAATTGCAGTCTATATTTTTACTAGTAAAAATGTAAACAATAAATGTTGAATTTTAACAGTCAAATTACAACTGTGTATTGTACAATAAGGTTTCTAAGAGTATATTTACTTCCTTCTGAACTATTTGATCAGAACAAATATCTAGGACATCAAGTTGCTAATTGAAATAATGGCTTAACTACAATATTTGAAATTATGAAATGTTACCATTGCTAACTTTAATTATAAATTAACAGAGATTATTTACCCTATCTCTATCTTGGAACCCATTACAATACAAAAAAAAGATAATTTGTATTCAGATATATAGTAAGATTACAAGACAAGAAAAATTAGTAACAATTAAGTAATTTAGATTTTTGGAACAAAATTATAGATTTGAAAATAATACTAAAGGGCTTCCCTGATTTACAGGAATTTTTTAAATGCTGTTTTTCAGATATTTAATGCTAAATATAAGTAAGTGTTTATATTGCAATAACAACCCAGGCCTCAAGCCTATTAGCATTGTCCTTTCAAAAGACTACAATATCATTTACATTAATGTTCTTACAAAATATTTTTGGAAAGCCTTGCTAATATTTAATTGTACATTCTATTTCCACACTTTATTTTGAACCTTTAATTTCATAGTAATATATATAGGAGATTATCTTTTTCTCTAAGGTACAGTATTATAAATTCTGTAGGCAGTTTGCTGTTACTATAGTCATGTTGCTTCATTTTGTTGCTTCAAAAGCTTATTAAATTAGAACAATTTCCTTCATTAAGTTTTACTGATGATTTTAGTTTTACTTTATTGTTTGTTCATTTGTTTTTTTTTTGAGACAGAATCTCTCTATTATGTAGCTCTGGCTATCAGAGAACTTACTATGTAGACCTGTCTAGCCTGGAACTCACAGAAAGCCACCTGTTTCTGCCTTGCAAATGATTGAGCTAAATGTGTATGCTGCCACGCCTAGACTGAATTTTGATATTTTTAAAGACTGTCTTATATTATAGGTTCTTCTACAAACTAGAGACTCTCATGATGAGTGTGACAATAATATATTTGTCCTCCAATCACTCTCTGTCTCTCATTCTCTTTTGTATTAAACTAACAAAGTCCCTAATATAACTACCCAGTGTGCAAGTCAGATTTATTCAGAACATTATTGACATTCGGGCATTATATACACCATTACGCACTTTCTTCTTTGAGAAGGATGCAGAAGAGTCACAGCATTTTTAAGAGAGAACTATGCAAAAAGTTACAGGTAATGTGCCTTAATCAATTGTTTGCATATTCATTTAAAATAACAAGATGCTGTCTGAAGTAGGAAAGATACAGTGATACAGGCATGCCATAACATTTCTTGAACTTGTTTCAATTAATGAATTTAGATCTGGTACTACCTCCTAAAAGCACAGTAATGAACATAATACATGCAGCATTCTTATAATTGCAGAATTGGATGTTAAAATTTATTATAGTACATTATGAAAATAAAACATTTGGATGAACAGTAAGGTCTGGTTTTAAGTTTTTATTAATATTTTAAGTGCAATAATAAAAACCAGTTAGTAAAATTAACTATTTCAGTGGAAAAATATAATATTAACAAATTAATAATATGAATCCTAACCATTGGTTAATCCTAATGAGATAATTTTTCATATATATAAAGTTAACATTGTTGAATGTAATGTATTTCACATATAAATAAAAAAAATTCCATGTGATTTTATGATGGCCCTTGGAATATATATAATATATATATATATATATATATATATATATATATATATATATGGTATATATAAGTATATACATGTGTGTAGCAACATCATAAATGTTTAAAATTTCATTTTTACTGATTGAATATTCTGAAATTTTGCAGCAAAACTGAAAGAAATATTTATATTTTTAAATACTGTCTTTTCAAAAATACATTTTAAATAATTTCAAATACATTTGAAAACCTCAACTGCACTTTCTGCCAAAATTCTCCAAAATTTACAGTGAAAATGTTGTGTGGATTGAAGGTTACACATGTTTAGACAGGAGTAAATATTTTAATGATCATAGGCTTTTGTTTATATGATAATTTTAAATTTTTTGAATGGTCCATTTTTTTCTGAATTTGTTTCTGATTAAAATTATAATATATATTTTTATACATTCTAAGTTCATTTTCATATACAAGCTTCCAATCAGATTTCATATATTTTGTAATTTTTGGACAATTTAGATTCTAGGACTTACTTAAATGAAGTACTTTACCTTAGCATAGCATTTATCTGAATGTTTCTTTTCCTTCACTCAGAGCTCTCTGCATTGGGATTTATAGACAGAGTGACAAACCATTTACAGTGTGGAAGGAGCAAACAGGTGTGCAGCTGTGCCTAATAGGCCTTCCCTTAGTTTCACAGTCTGGTAATTTTCTTTGCATAGTTCCTGAGCTGATTATTCATGACTTTTTACATAAGGAGAGGAAGCTTTCAGACATGTGAGGTGTGCCTTGCATAATCTGCAGTCAGTCAAGGATTCCTGGAAGTTCTGGGGTTTTGTTTGTTTGCTTGTTTTTACTTCCTCTTTTTTTTTTTTTTTAAAGTAATTTAGTGGTGAAAGTGTCCATCAATGTTAACCAGTCTTTAAAAATCTATTATTTCTTTCAGCATTTCATAGTTTCCCTACAGTTTGTTTGTTTGTTTATTTGTTTTACTTACTTCAGAACTTGTGTTTGACTATTCACATTTTAACTATAACTTCATTGCAAATTTTTTCTCACTATATTTTTCTATTGTAAAGTTTTGTTCTTCTCCTCTAGGAAACTTAATATTACATAAGAGACTTAATTTGGTTGCTAGTCCTATATATTACATTACTGAAAGGTACTATATTTTCATTGTAACAATTATATTTCTACTCCTAAAAAGAATGGATTTGCTCATGTTTCTTTTCCCTATAATTCCTGTACTGTTTTTATTCAAGTTTCAATGTGGAGAATGCTTATGAGAAATTGTGAAATGCAAGCTAGGTATGGTTGTTCATGCCTGTAACCCCAGACAAAGAATATGAGACAGGAGAATTGTTATAAGTTGAGGTCAATCTGAGATGCATACACTGCAACCATCCTCTCTGTGTCTTACCCCTGTTCCAGGCCAAAACACTTACAGGGCATGCAGGGAGGGGGCGTGGAGGACAGACAGACAGACAGGTGTCTGCTGTGCCTTCCCATTCTTAAAGTCCTCAAAGGACAACCTCCTAATTATTTGAAGCTGTTCCAGAAAGTCTGGTATTGAGTGTTATGAATTTGTGTAAGACTTAAAACCTGTAACAGCCTTTCCAACTCTTTGCATTTTAATTCTTGTGTATGGAATTCATTTTGAAATATTTATACCACACTGGTCCCCCCTACAATACACTTTTAAACTTATGATTTTCATTTAATTTTCTCTGCCACATGGCCTCAAGTCTCACAAGTTTCTGTATTATCGTGACTTCCCTTGGTAATACCAAAAAACTGAAAACAGCATTTCCTTAAAGTGTAGAACAGTTATTCTCCTTCATGAATTAAATTTGAAAACTTGAATATATTTTAAGTAGAAGTACATTATTTCATCAAATATTGAAATAGACTTGTATATTTTTCAGGGAATTGGCAGAGAATGCGCTTCAAAAAGACAGTTTGTGTACTCATGATTAGTCCTGGTCTCACTGTTAGGGGTCCTCCAACAAATCAAGCCACATAACTGTCACCCCCATTCAGGAGGCCTACTTGGGTCCCGTGCAGATTCCCCAGCAGTCAGTTGAGAGTCCATTAACTCCCACTAGCTCGGTTCAGCTTGGCATTTCCCAATCATGATCATGACTCCCCTAGCTCATATGATCCCTTCTCCCTCTCTTAAGCAGGACTCCAGGATCCCAGGCCAGTGCTTGACTGTGGGTCACTGCATCTGCTTCCAAAATATATAAAGAACTCAGAAAACTAGATACCGATATATTAACTAATCCAATTAAAAATGGGTACAGATCTAAACAGGGAATTCTCAACAGAAGAAACTCAAATGGCTGAAAGACACTTAAGGAATTGGTCAGTATCCTTAACCATCAGGGAAATGCAAATCTGAACAACACTGAGTCACCATCTTACACCTGTCCGAATAGCTAAGTTCAAAAACACTAATGATAGCCCATGTTGGAGAGGATATGGAGTCAGGGAAACACTTCTCCATTGCTGATGGGAGTGTAAACTTTTAAAATCACTTTGGAAATCAGTATGGCGGTTTCTCAGAAAACTGAGAATCAATCTACCTCAAGGCTGGTATATACCCTAAGGATGCTCAATCATACCACAAGGGCATTTGCTCAACTATGTTCATAGTAACATTAGTCATAATAGCCGGAACCTGAAAACAACCTAGATTCCCCTCAACTGAAGAATGGATAAAGTTATTTATATTTTTTGTTGTTATATTGTCAGATAACTTAAGGTAAAATATTTCCTAATGTAGGTGGTAACATAAAAATGATGTGCTGGAGCTCTGCAATTTTCTTCCCACCACAGACATAAACATGCCAATCCAAGAGTAACACACAGGTCAATTCATTTTATGAGCAATCTATAAGCCAGCTGAAAGGATTCTGGCAATAGTAAATCCAGACATATTGAAGCTATTAAGAAAAGAAGCACACATGTGTGCCATAAGCTTTTCCCTCTTTGCAGTGCAATGTAAACAAAAGAGCTTGGACATCGATCTTCCACCAGAAGAATTAAGAGGCTATGCTACACATGCTGTATATTTCCAGAAAAACTGGTTCTTAATCAAAAGATGGGGGCCCATCATACTGACTTACACTGTAATATACAGTGGGTTGGGGACCACAAAGTATATATAGTTACCATTTTGTACCAAGCAGAGCCTTTCAGATCAAGTGGTGAATAATCCTCATCTCCATGCATCTCATTGAAAATAGAATACTTTGCCAAGTAGCCCATATTCACATGTTTAATGGGTTCTTAAATATCTATTTCTGTATAACCTCACTCAAAGTAGAAGGTAGATACAGCCCATTCTAGTTATCAATTCGCTTAGACCTAACAATAAAGACATGGTTTGATCTATTGATAATCTTTCTGCCATTTTTCCCAACATTGCAACACACGATGAAAATCAACATTTTCCAAATGCTACTTCACCTACAAGGAAAATGTGGTGGCAAACAGCTATGTTTTACTCTCCAAAAAACACTGTAGTCTTATCTGACTCTGAACACCTGGAGGTTTCCAACAAGTCTTACACGTCTGGAGGCCATGGAAGACAAAATTAAGGCAGAGTCATACAAAAGTTTCAGGAAACGTCATAATCTCTGGGAAACTTACAAAGGCCCTTCTCTTGTAGGAAGAAAGTCTATGGTAATAAATTGACAGATTTATATAGTGTGGCAGCATGAACAAAGTGAGTTAATGACGAAAGAGGAAAATGTTACCTACAGCGAAGGGGAGAGACTTTAGTTAATGTTCCTAATGAAACAGAAAACAAAACAAAACCAACCAACAAAAAAAACCTGATGTGAACTTTGAAGTTGCTATCATAGAGATGCTCACCAGGACAGAACAGTGCTGAACAGAACCTATTTATGGGGAAGAACATATTAAAAATTACCAATTGGACACCATGGAGCTGAAGAAATTAGTAACTGAACAGAAGTTTGATAAGAGGTACTCAGTAGCAGATAAATGCAATATTAGAATGTATTAAAAATTATTTGGAAGGTGTTAATCGAAGGAGATAAATTTGTGAAGTAACTGTAATGCACTAATGGAGACAATAAATCAGAACTATCTATCATTTAGTCAATCTTATTGGGAAAATAGATATTAAAAGAACAATGTTTAATATAATATTTGTAAAAAAAACATATAAAATCTGGTGTAGAGGAACCAAAAACAACTCACATACAATGTCTAAAATTATTCACATAAAATATAATACTCACATTGCTACATGTCTTATTTAGCATTTTGAAGACAGCAAGAGAATAAGTACAAGAGAACTGCTGAAAGGACTTTGTCAAGTTGAAGCAAGTGGACAATGAATAGAGACA
Source organism: Cricetulus griseus (assembly GCF_003668045.3). Taxonomy (NCBI): domain Eukaryota; kingdom Metazoa; phylum Chordata; class Mammalia; order Rodentia; family Cricetidae; genus Cricetulus; species Cricetulus griseus. The sequence continues at coordinate 26,487,177 of NC_048597.1, read as the reverse complement.
TAAGTAGCACAGGAAACATGAACTGCAATGGTAAAGGAAAAATTGTGGACAAATTTTATATTATTCTAAATTAGAGCAGGAAATTCACTCTTTATTCTAAAGCCTTTTGGTAGTTTGGCCAGCTCCTCACCCAATTAATAAAGGCTGTTCACTCACATGCTTCTATTAATTTTGTTCTTTCTCCTGAGAGCGCACAATCTGCATGCTTCTTTTTAAAAAACACTCTAGTCCTTTTCATTACAGTAAGCAATCTTAAAACACACTGTTTCAGATCCTTTGAGCATTCGCTTATATTTGTGTTACTTAACTCCACAGTTAGCTTTCCCAGTATTGTGAATTTTAGTGCTGCCCAATAAGGATGAGAATTAAGAAGAAAGCATACGTCATGACACTGTGAAAACTACTACAAATAGACAAAAGGTAACAAGAATAAAAGTGTCTACTACATAAAAATGGATCAATGGTCATAACTTCTGAATTTCAAGAAGCTGGACCAGTGTCCGGATAAACAATTGACAGAAATGTTACAGAAGATGTTAAAACGTGTAATGCTATATTCAATGCTTTCCTTTAAAAATAATCTTGAACAATGACTTCTGATTACATGGAAGTAGATACGTGCAGTAGCTAAGAGTACTAAAGATCGCTAGATAGTGGTATTAAGTGATATTTAAAGTCATTAGGTAACATATGGTTCAACTACAATCAAGAAAGGCACAAAACCCAACTAAAATTCAAGATTAAAGGAATTATCTATTTGTGTATTTGAGTACATGTGTAGTTTCCTAGGATTTTGTTTATTTATAGGAGACACCTGATAAGTAGATTTCATAACTTTTAGTTCATCAGATAACTTTAATACTGTTTTTGTTAGATTTCATTGAAGCAAGTGTCTTGTTTTGTACCTGGAATATAGTGATCTGCTTTGACTAGGTGACAAAAAACATTAATACAAGGGTCACTACCAATGAAGAAAATTTAAATTATTCATAAGTACCAATAATAGTTCTGATTCTTATGTAACACTATAGTACACACATAATGACCCTCAGGTTCATTTTTTTTTTACATCAAATGTTATTTGTCAAAAATGAGTTTGCCCTGTGCTTGAAATTCAAAAAGAAAAATAGCCTTAAAACTATGAAAGGAGGGTCAATTTTATGTTAAATTATTTTGTAATATGCCGGAATTTCATGAAAGTAAATCAAAAGATATTATAATCATGAATTCACTATCAAAGAAATTACCTAGCACATAGAGGTAACAGAGAACATTTGGACAATATGCAAAAATAAACAATCTGTGTATAGAAGCCAGATCAATGGAGAAATGAATGTCCAATCAAGACATTTAAATACAGAGGTCTAAATGTTTATATGGAGTAAATGTTTGTCTTTTAAAATGCTGAAATTATACATATATTGATATATGGACATACACACATGTAACTTATGTGAGCACATCCCTATTATTTATATGATTTTGAATATATTATTTTTTCATGTATAGCCACTCAATTATTGTGAAACAAGTTGATTTCAGCACATGTATAAACAATTCTAGCACAAACCTTTAGTGCCAACTGTTCCCATGAAATGAGGCCATTTCTGAGCTGAGTCTTTTTTTGCCTTCCAATCTTTGGAAGTTTCTCCCACACCTTCTCTGGCTATTTTTATTGCTACAATCATCGTATTACTCACCATAATTAATTAAAAAAAAACATCAGTTTACTCTATTGCCATTAATAGTTCCCTGCTAGAAAGAAGGCAGTGTGAGGGTTTTTTTTTTTTTATATGGACTTTGTTCATATCTCTAGCTTCAGAATCTGGATGACAGCCAGGGGCTGATGGGTACTTCTTGAAAGAACCGAAGGAATGAAGGAGCCCGAGAGAAACTGTGTTTTAATCAAAATGACACTCTTCTCAACTAGTAAACAGCTATAAATCTGCAATTGTAAACATAACTGTGGAGAGGAATCCTATGACAGTTGGTGCTTTTATTCTGTTGTTTCCTTTTAGTGCCAAGGCACTGAAGAGACAAAATGTCATTTGTATCACCACATAATTATGAATCTGATATAAATTTAAGTTTCTCCATTTAATATCAGCCTTTCAACCTTTTGTAAAGTTTGAGGGGGAAAAGAACATTTTTATAGAAAGATGCTTGAATAGAACCGTATAAACAGCTGCCTTTTCCCCCTAACAATAACATGATTTTAAATATTTTTTCAGCTCCGAAGTTAATGTGATTTAAAATGGTATATAATAACATACTTCTTTTTCATCAAGAAAAATGCACACAAGTTGTGTAAGCTCTTTACTAGCAGGATGATTTTATGTATGATTGCTTTTTAATATTATATTTTCCCATTTTAAAAAGTTTTACTGTTAAAGTGAGAAAGCTATTTACTACGTTCTGCTTTCTGAAGCTGTTTGGTACAAGGGGAATAACATTAACCTTGGACTCTTAGTCAGTCATGTCTGTGCCCTACTCCACAGCTTCTGTCTTGCTACTTGGATCCTTCACCGAAATATTTTTCATCTATGTGCAAAATGTCGACTCCCTGGTTAGGCTTTTTCAACGATAGTTTTGAGACCAGATGACTTGAAAAGAGTTCTTGGATAAAGTAGAGTTATTAGATACTGTCATGGTGTTTATCCAGAGACATGCAAATGAGTGTGAAGTGAAAAGTGTGTGTGTGTGTGTGTGTGTGTGTGTGTGTGTGTGTGGGAGTGTGTGTGTGTGTGAGTGTGTGTGTGTATGTGTGTGAGTGTCTGTGTGTGTATGTGTGTGTGTGTATGTGTGTGTGTGAGTGTGTGTGTGAGTGTGTGTGTGTGTGTGTGTGTGTGTGTGTGTGTGAATTCTTTAACTTCCTATTGCTCATCTGTTTTGAGTGGCATCAAAATATGCTATATTACAGAATAATCAATACAAAATGTCAATTTCCACTGACTTTTTTTTTTTACTATTAAGTTTTATTTTTGTTATTTAATCTTTGGTGAAACAGAACTTACAGATCTGTGTGCTGATTGTCAAGACTATTTCCTCATTTACTTTACATTTCAAATGTATCAAGCTTTTGAATCTGAGGATGACTTAGTAAAACCTACATTATGTCACAATTTTGACAACTGGGTCCTATGATAAAAGGAGGAGGTTGTGGCTTGGATAAACACATTTCTGTGACTCTAATTCTGTTTTTATGAAATAAAGAAAATAGTTTGGAGGATCCTAAAGTTGACTTCACTTTTGAATGAATCACACTTTATAACTTTTAATTTGATGTTTCCAACAAATTTTTGAGGCATACTTTCACGTTTGAAATATTAGGGAATCATTTTGGTGATACATTCTTTCATAATTTTTTTCATTGACCAGTGAACTAAACTTCATATTGTTCTCTAGAAATACATATTTAAAACACATAGGTAAAACTAAATTTAATATTATTATAAAACAGAACACTGTACACACTATTTTACAATGAGAATATTCAAATCTGAAATGAACTCATTTAGAATTATTTTCCATTCAGAGAGCTATTTTCCTGAGACCAACTGCTAATCATTCATCCCTTTAGACACGGTGACTTTTAACCTGACACTGCTAGGATCTAAAGCTTCATATGGTGTTTCAATCAGGTTGATTGTGTAACAAGAAACATGCAAGGGTAAAGGCAATTAACCTTCCCAGCTTAAAATGGAAAATTGAAAAACATAAATGAGAGCTGGAATACATAGGTCAGACATAGCAATGATCAACTTCATTACTTTTTTTCTGGGCATTGAAAGAACTTGGTTGTGATTTAAATCTTTTCATAAAATTTATATTTGGAGCAAGAGAAAAGAGAACGCCTCAGTGCTTAGATTAGACATTTTCATGTTTCCCATTAGTGATGCTTAAAGATCCGTGTAGAATGAGTTGCCACCAAAAGTCTATCTTTCTATCTATCTGTGTATCTATGTATCAATGTATCTATCTATCATCTATCCATTTATTTATTTAGTTTGGGTAAATATTGAGCATTGAGCACTCAGGCCAGGAAAACAGATCTGTAACGTGCTCAGCCATCATCAGAGAAGCTTCCTCCTGATGTTGATGGAAACAAAAGTAGAGACCCATAGCCAGACATGATGCTGAGACAGTGATACCTTGGAACACTTGGCCCTAAATGGGATGTTTCCAGAAAGAAACCTCCCCTCAGCATTCAAGAAATCCCATAGAAGTGGAGGCAGAAAGAGTATAGAAGCCAGAGGGCTTGAACAGAAAAACGAATATAAGGCCTTTCTAATCAACATTATGGAAATATATATGAAATCACAGAAACTGAGACAGAATGTCCAGGACATTTATGGGGCTGTATCAAAATGGACTCCAAAGCTAAAAGTAGAAGTCTGCATATGCCCTCCTCACTAACTCAGAAGCAGCTGAACATTGATAACCACTTGCAAATGAAAATTCAGTTTCTTCCATGGAAGAATCCCTAGGAAGAAAAAAAAAAAGACAAAACAAACAAACAAACAAGACTATTTTAAGTGTAGACTGCATACTGCCCAGCAGTAGATGGTTAACAGTAAATGAACTAAATTAAATCTTTGTAGGTTTCTTCTTTCACAATGCACACACACACATGCACACTCACACACACATACATACATGCACATACATACACATATGGCTGATAGATTATTGTTTTTAGGGGATTCCTGAGTGTGTGACTCTTGGTTTCTTTTGACTTCCTTTGGTCTCTGCTCCTGTTTGTTTGTCTTGTCCAATTTCAACATGTTAGTTTTTCTTTAATTATATTGTATTGTATTAGTTATAACATAATCCCTTGGATAGCCAGAAAAGTTGTAGATCTGGATTGGATGGGAGGTTTGGAAGTATTGAGGAGTTGGAGGAGTAGAGAAAATGGAAACTGTAATCAAGATACACATGTGAGAAAAAATTATTGAGACAACAAGGATATTCAAATGTAAGCAAGAATCTACTTTGATTTTTCTACAATAGTGAGCAGAGTTAGTGATGAAGAAAGATGCTCAATTCCTGCTGTGGCAAACCCTGGACCACTTCCAAAAGCTACTAGCAATGCTCCTATATTTCTTTGAACATTATTCATGGGTTTATTCCTCTGATATAATAAGTAATCACAGGTTCCTTTCATGCAGATCAGTTTATTATTGTTTAAAATTACTTTATTGATAATTTTTCCAATACCACAGAATGAAACTTTTAGCATAAGGAAATACATTTTAACAAATCAAATCCTTTTGGACAAGTAAAAGCTTACATCTTTCCAAGGATGTGTTTTTCTTATTTGCTCTTTGACTAGACCACATTGTTCAAACCCTATGCTCATTACTTGGTGAGGAGATATTCTCTCATAAATTACACAGCTCCTCAACATGGTTACAGTGCTGTTGCTGGCTACTAGTTACTAGTTACTGGTTCCAATTTAAATGAACGTTCATGCTTTAAGCTGAGAAGCAATGTCAAGTCATTGATGCACTATTGGTTTTCTCCTCTATCCTTCAAAAATAACTCTTCAGTGCTGTACTAGTAGAGAAATAAATTTGCAGATTACCCCAGGGAATGCCATGGAAACAGATAATTAATTACAATTCAATATTAAATACCCGATACTTAATAAAATTTTAACCAGTGTTTTTGAGACATTTATAGAGACCATTAAAACCTGGGAGTCTTGGCTACTCGATGCGAGCATATAGAGAGAACATGCTTACACTACTCCCTGTTACAAGGTGGTGGTAGCCCACACCATTAATCCCAGCACTTGGGAGGCAGAGGCAGGCTCTCTGTGAGTTCAAGGCCAGCCTAGTCTACTGAGCGAGTTCTAGGACAACTTCTAAAGCTACAGAAAACAAACAAACTAACACACAACAAAAAAAAACTACTCCTTTTCTGTGAAGGGGTGAATCATTAAAGGAATAATTACAGATTTGAGAAACATTTACTCTGATACTGTGTCTGTGTGGATTGTATCAGAGCAGGACCCAATAATTAGAAATATGAAGTCTAATTTTAAATATACTTTTTGGTTAGAAGCCTGAAAAAGAATGAAACTATTACCTAAAACTAATTTATTGATTGGAAACGGTATCCAATATTTAGATTGGTCATAAAATCTTTTCTTCATTAAACAATGTCTAAATACATTTACTGTTTACTGTTTTAAAATTTAAAATAGGTCCAGGTAATAATAGTGTATCCATGTTTAAAAAGCTTAATTAGGAGACTGAAAAAAAGTCATTAGGAAAAATAACATGATTATTCATGGGTATTCATCCACATAGACCATTCACTATTTTTAGAGGACCATCTTAAAACCTACAGTCAGGTAGCACAGCACAGCCTGATAAAGAACTGAAACATTTATGCATTCAGAAAGTCTGTTTCCTATTTTCCATTATGAGACTATTTTCTTTCAAACCTTAGGGCATAGAAAACAAGTTACTGTTTGAAAAGTTGACAATTTTGGCTCTATTAACATAGAAACAGCTACCTCCGAACCTGTGAATGAATAATAACATCTCTTCAAACTTAATACTGGAGGGCAGAGAAAAGAGGCCAGGAGAACATATATTTTTATATGATACAGAGTAAGGATTTCAGAAAACTGAAAGCTATGAATAAGAATTATTTTCCCCATTTAAAGTTTCAAAGTGTTCAACATAATACTCTATAATTTGGAATCTTCTTCTCAGGCATTAGATTTTAAAGTGCTTCAATAGGAAAAGTTCATAAATATCATGTATAAAGAAAACTTCTATGTCTTCATAGTACGAAAAAGAAGTAAACAGCTCAGAAAAGAAAAAAAGAATAATTTCCATGAAATATTTTGAAATTATTTTCCCAACCTGAAAATATGTATTTACAACCATAATTTATCAATTTAAAGTTAATGTGGATTAACAAAGCTTAGGTATCTTGGTAAAAATGAGATCTGCTAAAATTTTTATGTACCAGCCAGTATTTTACTGTTCTTAATGTTTTTCTGAAGGTGTTACATATGCAGCCTTAGCAGATTTGTACTGATGAAGAACCTCTTGACACATAGAGTTTAAATAATATTCCAGAACACCCTTAGGAAAGTCAGGGTTGAGTCTATTCTGGTTAGATCCCGGAAATAGATTATGCAGGCCTGCGTGGACTAATTCTACAATTTCAGGAATGTAGCTAATTTATTGTGAAATATAGATAATATGAAATACTAAAATACATTAAGCAAAATGCAAATCCTACCTTTAAAAGCCAGTGTATACTCAGAATGTCTAGCTCTTTAACAATCTACGGCAGTATTAATCAATGATTGGGAAGATATGGATGCCTACTATAGTTGTATGTTTGGAGGAGTACAGGCTTATATGACATTGGGTAAATCTTTTCAATTTTGACGTCAGTAATAAATACCAGGGCTTTTGAAATGGGCTAACCTGAGAGTGTTAAGAACTGTAAAATTCTGCAAGCATTCCACAAGTCTGAAATATTACTTTGATTGCTTTAAAGGGAAGATACAAGAAAGTAATGGGAATAAGAAAAAATTATAAATGGTCCTTTAAAATGAATCAATTCAATAAAATTTGAAATAAATAATATTATGCCAGACACCTAAAAATCACTTTCAATGCATTTTCAGTATCAATAAAATATGACATTTGAATAATTATATAACATAAATTTTTAACTTAGAAATTTGTATGTTCAGGGGATGGGAAGCTATGTGTACACCATACAAGTAGATATATGAGAGAAAAACATTCAGACATTGGTGTTCTCCTTCTGCTATGGCTCCAGTGATTAATCTCATGTTAGCAGGCTTGTCCTGCCAGTGCCTTAACCTGTCAAGCTTTTTGCCAGCACTAGAGAAATGGTTTGTGCAGAATTTGTTGTAGTTTTTTAGAACAGTATTTCTCCCTCAACTTCGTGTTTCTTACAATACTGCAGTGTCTTCTTTCAAAATTAAATACTCAGCCCACTCAAAATGATTGCTATATGGCAAATAGACTAAATTTTGAATAGACTCTGTGAATAAAGTAACATATTTATTAAATCATGCTTGGAACCACTCCATCAAAAGATGATGGTAAAGCTATAACAGTGGATATAAGGAAAACCAGTGGTTGTCATACTCTGGTTCAGTGAGAACCTTCCCATGAAATTGAAAGATTGGATATACAATTCCATGAGATGCTCTAAAGCTGTTATAGATGGCATCAAGCTTATTGCTGAAAAATTAATATGAAAAATGAGTATTTGTTATAATAGCTGCCAAGAAAAGCAAGTGAAAGTCTAAACTCTGAAAGGAGAAGAATATAGAGATTGACAGCAAATCGTGTCCAAAAGTTATGCCAGTGAAGATCGATGTCCACAGAAGCAACAGATTAGTTCATGTTTGATGCCTTTGTAACTACTAGGTTTTCAACGAATTGGTCTACACTCTATGAAGCAGTAACATTTTTATGATTGAAGACCTGTAGAATGTAAGAAATTGAAGAAGAATTATAGTTCAGATGGGAGCAAATATCACCAATATAATTTTCCTCATTTCCTGATATTGGGGATATCTAGCTGTAACTTAATACATGAGCTTTAAGAACTGGATTTGAAGCTCAAAAGAAGCATCTGCAGAATAAGTAGGAAATTCTTGGGAGACATTTTAAAACAAAGCAAAATCCCATACTTTTCTTCCAACTGTAGCTAAAATTACTGACCAGAGTATGTTCATTTCCACTGGGGAATTTTGTTATAAGGAAAGATATCAGAGACCTGAGGAAACACATAAAGCCCATCTCCTCCCATATTTTACCCAAGAAGAAATTTAATCTGAAAGTGATAATGAATAAAAAGGTTAAGGGCATGATACTGCAAAGCGATTAGAGATAAGAAGTAAGTAAATATGCATTAGAAGCAATTTAAATATTCAGAATGTCACCTTCCATTTTAGTCTTATCAGAGAAAATAGTACATATCACTTTAAAAAGTATAAGAGCTAGAAGATTATGCATTCTGAAACTAATAACTAAAAATATATCACAAGATTATTACACAACAGAATAGAAAGTTACAGGTATGTTTGTTAGGAAAGCCTATGGTAGGATTTGTCAAAATGAGCCCATCATTTGGAGGAATTTCAATTGGGCATGAATATGGGAGTGTTGCCATTTAGGCAGAAGGACTACACATTTTATGTCATCAAGACTAAAATAATCACTACCATTAAAAGAAAAATAATGTAAAGCAATAAGTAAATAGTTCATATGAAACATCTATTGTATGATCCAAAAGAATTATATTTTAATAATAATTTGAGACTACTATATCTATATTTGTATGCAGCTTCATGTGATATTGTTAATTGTACAACTGAATAAACAACAATAATTTTGTCTCTGTATGTGCATGTGTATATGTAGTTCTGTATGTACACATATGAGTAGACATATCTTCACATATACGTACACATGCATGAGGAAAATCTTGGCTTTTGTTCCTTGGGGGCCATGCATTGTGTCTGGTTTGAGACATGATTCTTCACTGGCCAGGATATCTCTGAGTTAGTAGGTCAGGCTGACTAGATCATGAGTAGCAGAGATCTGCCTTCCTCTGTCTTCCTACCCCTCTAAGTTGTAGCGCCACACTCCTCGGATTAATAATATATTATAGTAACATGTTTACATAAAGCATTTTACACATTTTAATACATGTAGACATATTTTAATCTTAGTAAAAAGTCTGTGAAGTCTTTTTGTTTTCTTTTTACTTCTTTTTTTTTGATAAAAGTTACAGATACATATGCCATAAAGATTTAGAGAAGTTGTTAGAGGACAAATTGTATTTGAGAAATTTCTTGATCATTTGGCCTTACCACTTACTGCCCACTACACCAAGAGGAGTGGAACCTGCACTCCGGAGAGAGGGCCCCCACTCATCACCCAAGGCTAAGAGGAACCTACTCTGAGGGCATGCATGCAGTGGAGCTGACTCCACCATCATACCTGAAGCAGGTAGCCCCAGTGGTTTCCATCTCAACTGAATGGCTAAAACCCAGGGCCACAACTGGGTCCAGGATTGACCCACCCTAGTATCTATTTCATCTAGGTCTTGCTGGAGCTGGTGATGAGACTGCTCTTGAGGAACTATACCAGCAGGATCTCCAAGACACAGCATACCGGAGAAGAGCTCAGGTACAGATCAAGTGAGGATGGTGTACTGAAAATCAGAGGTCTAGAACAAAAACAATGACTCATTGTAATGAACAGTTGCCTATCAAGCTGATGGGACAAAGGGATATACTATATGACACACTGAAGTCTCCAGTGCCATCAGGATGGAAGAAGAGGTGATGGAGAAACAGGAGATAAGGAAAAGTCTGCTTTGGGTGTGATTTTCTTTTGTTTTTGTTTATTGGATTTGTTGTTATTGTTCTTTCTTTGCTTGCTTGTTTATTTTGTTTTCTTTTATGGGGGGTGCAGCAGGAATTAAGGGGAATATGGAGGCCTGGCAAATGAACAGAGAATTGGGGTGCATGATATGAAACTCCCAAAGATTCAATGAAAAACTTTAAAAAATAAAAACAAAAAGAATGTTTCATTCATAAACCAACAATATAAAGTTATAATCTTGGTAAGTTCTTCCTGTGTTTCAATTTTCATACAATTACGGGTAAATAGTATTATTTAATTCATAGTTTTGTTGTATTTGTTTATTTGAATGAGCATCTCATGTGTCTCAGGCTTGCCTTGAACACACTATCTAAATGAGTTTTCCTTTGAACATATAGTCTCCCTGCTTCTCCCTTCAAAATACTGACTTACAATTATATAGCTTCTATATTTTAAAACCACTATAATAAATTTTATCACTAATTATGGCCCTATTATAAACTTTTTCAAGAATAAGATAAACTTAGCATCATGGAATAAACAAAATTTAATGCCATTGAACAAGCAATTTATGTCAATTTGATGTCTATTCTCCTCAGAATATTTAAACAATAACTAACAGATGTCAAAAAAGACCTGTCATTAAGAGTCTAGACTGCTGGATGACAAAACTGAAATTCAATGTTTCTCAGCTATTGATAGGAAATTATAATATCTAACATGAGTAATATTAAAATCTGAAAGTATATTAGATATTTAATGTGTCATTTCATGCAGGAGTAATTTTGCTTGGTGTGAATATATGCAGTTTGATTTCACTGAACTCTGATACAGCTAAATATCCTGGCTGTAAATCCAGATACATTCATGAGCTTTATTTATGTATTTATGGACATGGTTTATGTAGCATTTTTAGAGAGCCATAGAGCTGCATGAAGAAGATGAAAATGGACATATGTGATGTGAACTTTCTTAATAATTTATGTTTTGTGAGGTTTGAATTGATTAAGTGATTTCTTTCAAATAGTTTGAAAGAAATCATATTTTACCACGAGTAATGCAAAAATATTAATAAATTTTAAAGATAATTTTAGCCTTATAATGAAAAGATTCTTATATCACTATTATATTTTAGATGTATTGGAATTGCTGAATAAATTTGTACACTCCTCTGTAAGTTAATTTAATAATGAACAAAAACATCAACCTTCCCTGAATGTAAATGCCAACTTAGTGTATTGAAATATTTTGTACTATTAAGCAGATGTCACTATAAATGAATTGCATATATAAACACTGAATTAACTACATAATATGAAATAAAATACAGCATTTTGCTACAAGATGCATATCTATTTTATAAGGTTACTCATGTGAGATAGAAAAGTGGTCATAAACAATCAATGGCTCACAAAATTTGTCAGATTTATGTTGATTCAGAAATGAAGTTTTACAAAAGTGATCAGAAATATCACTGAAATGAAGGGAAGCAAAGAAAATGGGGAATAATAGAAAGGGTAAACAAAGAAATAAGACACATTTTTCTTCACAAAAATGAAAGGAAAGAAAAATATCAAAGCTAGTTTTTCAGCATAATTCACTCTACGGCCCAAGTAATCATGCTGTTGTCAGAGGTCTGAGAATGGATTGCAAACTGACTGGATAGAGATTTCCTCATGGATTCAACAACCATGGTACCAAGAAGCTCAGCCAAGAGTTCCTTACCAATAATTCCTGAAGAGCTATAATTTGTTGATGGATTTCTTTGCAAATAATTCAGCTCTTCCAGTAGATTACAATAATACACATCACTCTGCTCATTGGGCTGTGTTAATGAGGGAAGAGGAATAAAGAAAAAAAACAATATACTAGAAATTGGACATAACATCAAGTTATGCTGTACTAGGTCTAGTCTATTTTAAAATGTGTTGTGCACGTGTGTTAAGACAAAAGACTGAAATTAGGGAACCATTGGCACATCTACCTATGGAATTTGAGTGTTTATGTGACAGAAGCATTTAAATATGGTATAACAGCAGCCACAATTAAAGTGCTAAGGCCATCAGCACACAAAAAATTGATTGAGTATATTGGTTTTCTTTTATTTTTCCAAGAAAAAGATACTCCACAAGCATTCTTGTATTTATCAGCCAAACCTAAACCTTTTCTAGAAATTGCAAGTGGCAAAAATAACATCAAAACTATCGAAGGTTTTTTTTTGGAATGTTTTTTTTCCTAAGTCATTACTCAGTATAAACATTATTGCATTAGTACTCTGGTTTCTATTTACTACATAACCTAAAATGTAACAGTAAAAAGATTCAGTAAAATCACATATATTTATCCAAAACTAATTGAAGTTAATTATTTTGCACAGTTAGTGAGAAAATCAAACTCTTTGTCACATTCTTTGAAAAAAGAAACATGGGTCATATAAGAGAGAAAATATTTAAAATGCATGGAGGCAAAAGGACTTTTGAAATAGCAATTGAAACAAAAAAGGATTTTCAACTCTTCTCCTCTGAATAATACTCAAGTGACTTTAAGGAGTCACTCCTCTTGGAAAGATGACTAACCTTTCTGATTGTGTCTGCAGTAGGGAACCCTGGGACAATGAGTTCAGAATGAGCCAAGTTCTCAAAAACACAATTGCATGTTATTATTTTCCCATCTTGTGTTAAACCCATAATCGGATTGGAAATCTATAGTCAGCAGTAATGGAGCACTGAGACAATGCGCATATCATTCAAGCCAAAGAAATACTTTGATTTGAAATTGTGTATCGAAATGATTGGGGCCACTGTACTCCTTTGGTGTGAGTGATTTGGATAATTGTCTTAGTTCATCTTGCTTGTATAAATCGTCCAAAGCAAACACGCAAGTCCTCATATAACTCAATGTAATGAAAATGTGTACATGTTTTCCTGGCATATAAAATTTGTAAATGTTTAAAGGAAAATAAAACTGGAAAGTACTGAAGGCATCATTTACATCTTCTGAATACCTCTTTACAAAAAATAAATTATAGTATGCAGGCTCACACATGTTCAGTAAATTGTATTCCACTGAAGTTATTTGTCACTAAACCATTACTGAGAATGACATAATTGTTTATTTTTTGGATCAGCACAAATGATTAGGAGTAAAATAAAAATATTCAGAATTAATCATGAACTACAAAAGCTAGATTCACTGAATGAATTCTCCTGTTACTGCAATTTGCACAACATGAACACATGAAGGAACAACACTCTATCATTGTCCTGCATCACACTCGTGACTGAACTGTTTTGGTCATCACAATATTTTGCTATGTATTAGCAGTAAACAGAAGCTAACAAGATTCCCTAAAGTCGATTATTGTGCATGTTCATGCTCTCTTTGTATGCCCAAAGTTCCTATCTACACCACAAGCACCAAGGCAATCAATGCTGATGAATGACTAGCAATGGCTTCTTTATTCTGGTCCTCACAGAGAAGAAAGTTTCCATTATCTCTTCAGCATCTTCACTCTATCACTTTGACAGGGCCAGGCATTTCCACACTCCACTGCTTTCACTTTGGAACAGTGTTCTGTGTCTCTCTCTGTTTCTAATATGGAAGAAAAATGAAAAATAATAAAGTCTGGAGAAAACCTCGTGTTGGCACACAGATACTGCCATCTTTCACGCTTCTTTTAATTGTTGTTTCAACATGCACACAGCATAAACCCTTAGAACAGAGTGGCCAAGGAAAACATCAAAGCAGAGAAATCTCAAACTTTAAAGAGTTAGATGAAACAGTGTTTTACTGTGGAGAAGAAAAATAAAAGCCAAAGGTAGTATTTCTGAGCCCCTTTGAATTCCTCTCTGTAGAGTATGTTCCCCCAATCTACAAGGGCAGATCAGATGACATTGGGGCTACCTCTTCTGGCTTTGTGCTGGAAACTAGTAGTCTAAAAATTCACAGGACATGAACACTCTTTGACTGGGGAAGACTTAGTTTTACTTGTTTTCATTTTCTACTCTTTGAGAGTATTGTCACTCTGGATGAAATAGTAGGACATGTTTGGAACAGGGAATGTACATACAGGCCTGATTTTGGTAGTCAGCCAGGATAACTTAAAGATGAAAGCTTCTGAGAAAATAGGAAGGGTGTCAGAAGAAAACTTCTTTGAACAGCAGCAGCAGCAGCAGCAGCAGCAGCAGCAGCAGCAGAAGCAGAAGCAGCAGAAGCAGCAGAAGCAGCAGCAGCAACAACAACATCAAGAAATGCCCTCAATATTACTAAGACATTAAGAACCATCAAAGTTCATTTATAGTATGTGTTCTCTGCCAGACTTTGGTGAGTGCTATATTACCAGTTTTCTATTTCATGTACAATAAATTCTAAGCATAATTATCTCCCAGCCCCTTCATGTCATTAATTATATGTCCTACACATGACCAGGTATACATAGGATTGTGGCCTCCTGTATCTGACAGTAATCTTCAGGGATCTTTGAACCTATGACTCCAGAAAAATGGAAATTCCTGTATTTATCTTTTACTGTTCCTTTAATATCTATAATAACTGCACCTATGAAAGACAATTATTTTGAAAGGGGCAGTCAACCTATTTTTAAGGAAAAAGTGAATAATGATCATATGACTGTGAACTGTAAATCCTACAGTAACTATTTCATTTGTTATCTAATAGTAAATGACCTGTATTCAGTCACTTCATTCTATTTTTTTTATTATGAAAATACAACATTCAAGGATTTAGAAGGAAATAAAATTCTTGAGAAGACAAACGAGACAGGAAGATGAACAGGAAAGAGAAGTTCCCTGTACTCATCCTCATTTCCTCTGGGAATGAAGATGTGGTGAGATATTGTTTATGATTTATTAAAGCCTGCCTGATGATTCAAAGAGCAAATCAGCCACAACTCATAAAAGCTAGGCACACACCTTTAATCCAAGCAGCCCAAAGCCAGGAGTTGGAGGTGCATACCTTTAATCTAGGACTAAGGATTAAGAGGTAGAGGGATTTCTGTGAGTCCAAGGCCATTCAGATCAACATAAGATTGATCCAGTCCTAAAGAGAAACTGTTCATGCAAAGATGATCACATCTCCTGGGATCATAAGCCTGGAATCCCAGCATTAGGAAGGTATGGAAGACAGCAGCAAGGAGTCAATGTTAAGCATTCATTCTCCAGTCATTCTGGGGAGAGGTTTTAGTCTGAGGCTTGGTGAGAGCTCTGGAGACAGGATCCGCCCATTTTTACTAGGTAGAAGCAAGAAGGTAGCAGCCAGCTGCTTTGCTTTTCTGAATCCTCAGTCAACCTTTAATAAATCATAAGTAATATATTACCATATCAAGCAATGGCCAGGATCCTCCAAATGCTAATGTTGGCCAGTCACTGAGCACCTACATGCCAAATTTATCTTCTGAGCAAAAGAAAACACCTCAAAATAACATCTTCAGACACTAAGGATAATTCTCAACTCCTTACAAATCTAACAGAAATAACTGTTAGTAAAGAATGATAGTAAATTCCTGGTAGAAGGGGGAAATAATGTCTATTTTCCTTCTTCTCTTCCTTTCTTAGCATTATTTCAGGCACACAGCATGCTATAACTTAATTCACAACAGTAATACAGATATTGTAATTATGTACATATATTTTGGAGCCAAAGTTAAAATTCCATTTAATGCTGCAAATTTGCAAGGAAGGTTAAGAAATTGTATCTGAAGAGTTCCCATGACTAAAACCTAGCTGCATCACTGACTGGATGAATGAAATTGAGGAAATTCCTCAGTTTTATAATTAATAAAAAAGGGAATGGTTGTATTTAGTGCTTAAATAAACTAGAGAAACCCAGTTACTTAATGTGAGTGAGATGGTTTGAAGTGCCTCTGACACCTGGTAAACCTCCCATGAATGTGGCTAAATAAAAAGTATTTTCACATGGTATTTTGTAAACACTGACACAAAGGTATCCTTTTTTTTAATTTGCCCAAGAAGTTAAGTGGCATAGGGAAAATCAAAACCAAACCACAGAAAATAAACAGAATTGGTTTTTACAATGTGCTAAAATATCACTTATATCAGTTCGATATTGGAAAATCAATAGAAGATCATAAATGCTAACAAAGTAGGGGTGAGTGCTAAATATGTCATCAAACTGTTAATATACTTATAATGAAACTTAACAATCTACAAACTTTGCTGTTAATCAAACATGTATGTTCTGAGAACCAGCATGTCTTGTAAAAAGAAGAGTTTCCTGCAAGAGGAAAGATAAAAACACTGAGAAAGGGCTGAAGATCCACAGCTTCCATTCTGGAAGTAGGACTATTTCATAAAACTTTGGAAAAAGTCAGTATCTAAAAATGCATTCTGTATGTGTTTAGATTTGGCCTTTGGCCTTGGCGTGGCAGCGCTTCTTGCACAGGAACTCATGGTTTCTACAGGTGCATTGCATCTGGCAGATTTATATTCCTCATAAAAGCTTTATATCACTCATAAATGCAGACTTTCCATCTTACAGGTACCGATGATCAGGAAGTTTTATTTTCTCTTCCAGACAGATGAAAATTTCACTTCCCTTGTAGGGAGGTGCCAGCATGCATGGCAGAGCAATGGTACAAAAGCACAAAAGAAAAATTCAAATAAAAATAGGTGTGGGAGAGAAACTGTAAAGTCAAGGCCCATAGCAGAAGAGAGAGCTCCTAATGGGAGCTGCAAGGGAGGAAGGGCTCATGGTGGGAACTCAGAGGAACAGGGATGCTGAGCTAAGAAGCTGAGCCAGGAAATGGAATTGCTGTCCAAATGGAAAGGAAAACACATTGACACATCTGTTATGTTTAGATTGACTTATGATAATGGACATCAATTCTCAGAACAGTCTAGGTATTTTCACATACCAAGATGGTGTTGTTCAGAAAAGTAAATTAATTTGACAAATGTTTTCAGTGTATCCAGTACACTGAAAAAGGGAGATATTTTCTAGAATGTTATTGTGCACATGGAAAAATAAAAACAGCATGAATAATATTTCTCTGTATAGGGAGGTAGGATTAATAGAACAGAAATAGCACATCATGATGACTCATTCCTATAATCTCAGAGCCCAGGAGGTTAAGACAGGAGTCATGTTAAAAGTTTGAAACACTTTTTTGCATTACATTGAGCTTCCAGGTCAGCATGAATGGCAGTGTGACACCCTGTCATACAATAATTATTCAATTAAAGAAAAATGTGTGGTAGCAGACAAAGTAGAATAAGTTAAATAACAGACAAGGTAAGAAATTATTGTTACCATTAATAAAATAAATGATTGCTACTTGAGTCCTAGTAGGTAAGAGGAAGCCAAGGTAGCATGAGATTTGTGTTGTGAAATGATAGACATACTACTGCACTCAAGTCAGGTCTTTCCCAAAAACTTTATTTTGTTCAGTTCTCCAAAGATTTCTGTGAGACAGGCACCTCACAGTATCTCATAGAAAGGGGCTTTCCAGGGGGACTAAGTTGAATGAGCTAGCTGTGAAGGGGTTGGAACTAGAACTTCACAACTTTCATGCTCAGCTGTCAGTCACTCCCATAGCCTGGGAGGTGACTGTCAGTGTCAAAGGAACTGAAAGCCAGACTTGGTCTTGCTGAGTCATGCTGTGTCTAACCTTTCCATGAATGAAGCCTCCTCCTAAGAGTGAAAAATTATCTGTTGGGATAATAACAATAGTGTTTGATATGAGCTTCGGGAGTTTAACACTGGACTGTATTTTTTAAATGTCATACTAAATATACCATATATGAGGGGTGAAGAGTGTGAGGAAGCAAAAATGACTGCCATGCTCCCATTTAAGCAGTAAATTCCATCTTACTGTTATCTACTGGCTATGAAGAAAAAATTGAATTTTTTGTTGTGGCTAATGCAACAGAGGAGAGGCTACCTTAAATGCCCTCCACTGATTATGAGATTGATGACTGACTTATATGCCATCCTATAGCCTTCATCCAGCAGCTGGTGGAAGAAGAAGCAGACACCCATAACTAATCACCGAACTGAATTGGAACCCAGATGCAGAGAAGGACCAGTGAAGAGCACAGAGGTCCAGATCAGACTGGTAAAACTCACAGAAACAGTTGACCTGAACATCCAGGAACTCTTGCTCGCCAGTCTGATAGCCAGAGTACCAGCATGGGACTGATCCAGACCCCAGGAACATGGGATTCTGTGAGGAAACCTCAGAAATCTACAGAACCTCCTGTAGAAGTTCAGTACTTATACCTAGCATAGGTGTGGAATTTGGGAATAGAGGAATATTCCATGAGCCAAGATACACAGAAGTGGGCCTAGGCCCTATCCCAAAGGATACAATAGACACTGATGACACCCTATGGAAAGCCTCAAGATCCAGGGGGAGCAGAAAAGATATGTAACAGATCAGGTTTTAGTTGGGAGGGGTAGGGGAGGAAGGGTGGGAGACAAGAACTGGGATTGTCATGTAAATCAATCCTGTTTCTAATTCAAATAAAAAAAAGTTGCAAAAAAAACTACATTCCACATTTCAAAAAAAAAAAAAAAAAAAGAACCAAAATATAACAAGTTAAGGAGCTAAACAATCTTATCGAACTCCATGGAGGGTAGACAGACAAGCTGAACGTTGATCTGAATATATGAGTCAAGAATGACAATTTCAGGACTATGGCTCTATAACAGAGCTTGAAATTAGGGATGGTGATGCCTCCAGAAGTTCTGTTATTGTACAGGGTTGTTTATCCTGGGTCTTTTGGATTCTAAGTAGACCAATGGAATCCACTTGAAAACCATGATATTAACCCACACACCTATGAACACCTAATTTTTGACAAAGGAGATAATGCTATACAATGGAATAAAGAAAGCATCTTCAACAAATGGTGCTGGAATAACTGGAGGCTGGTATGTAGGACTGCAGATAGATCCATGTCTATGCACAAAACTTATGTTCAAATGGATCAAAGACCTCAACATAAACCCAGCCACATTGAACTTATTAGAAATGAAAGTAGGAAATACCCTTGGAGGAATTGGTACAGGAGACTGCTTCCTGAACATAACACCAGTAGCACAGACACTGAGATCAACAGTTAATAAATTGATCTCCTGAAACTGAGAAGCTTCTGTAAGGCAAAGAACACAGTCAACAAAACAAAACTACAGCCCAAAGATCAGCCCAAAGATCGGGAAAAGATATTGACCAACCCCACATTCGACAGAGGACTGATCTCCAAAATTTACAAAGAAGTCAAGAAGCTAGTTTCCAAAATACCAAATAATCCAATTAAAAGTGGGGTATAGACAGTTTTCAATAGAGGAATCTAAAATGGCTGAAAGACACATAAGAAAGTGTTCATCAGGGAAATGCAAATCAAAACAACTCTGAGATACCACCTCATCTCATTTAGAATGGCTAAAATCAAAAACACCAATGACAGTTTATGTTGGAGAGGAGGTGGAAAAAGGGGAACACTCCTCCACTGATGGTGGGAGTGCCAACATGTACAGCCACTTTGGAAATCTGTATGGCGCTTTCTCATGAAAATGGGAATCAGTCTACCACAAGATCCAGCAATTCCACTTTTAGGCATATACCCAAAAGAAGCACACTCATACAACAAGGACATCTGTTCATTGCTGTTCATCACAGCATTATTTGTAATAAGCAGAACCTGGAACAACCTAGATGCCCCTCAACTGAAGAATGGATAGAGGTAATGTGTTACATTCACACAATGGAGTCCTACTCAGTGGGGAAAAAAACAATGCAATCTTGAAATTTGCAGGCAAATGGATGGAAAAAGAAGAAACCATTCTGAGCTAGTAACAAAAGGACAAACATGGTATGTACTCACTCATATGTGGATTTTAGACATAGAGTAAAGGATTACCAGCCTACAATCCACACTGCCAGAGAAGCTAGTAAAGGAGGACCCTAAGAGAGACATAAATGTTCCCCTGGAGAAGTGGAAAGGGAAAAGATATCCTGATTAAACTGGGAGCATGGGAGGGGGAGCATGGGAGGGGGGAGAGGGAACTTGGAGAATGAAAAGGGGAGAAGAAGAGGAGTGAGGAAGATATAATGGGGCAGGGAAGTTGAGTTGGGGGAAGAACAGAAGAGAGCAAGATAAGAGATAATATAATAGAGGGAGACATTATAGGTTTAAAGAAAAATCAGGCACTAGGAAATGTCTGGAGATCTACAAAGATGATACCAACTAACAATCTAAGCAACAGAGGAGAGCTATCCTAAATGCCATCCCCTAATAATGAGATTGATGACTAATTCATATGACATGGTATAGCCTGCATCCAGAATAGGAATGGACTTTGGGAGCCCATCCTACATGGAGGGATACTCTATGAGCCTAGACACAACAGGTTGGCCTATGCCCTATCCCAAAGAATATGACAGATTTGAAGACCCTGTATGGAAATCCTCACTCTCCCTGGGGAGCAGAAAGGATATGTGATAGGTATGGTGTTAGTTGGGGGACCAGGGGAGAAGGGGAAGGAAAGGGATCTGGGATTGACATGTAAAATAAATTTCTTTCTAATTAAAATAAAAAACAAAAAATGACAATTTATCATGCCTAATTCATGAAGCTTCTGTAAAAACCCAAAGACAACATGCAGAGATCATTTATGAACTGAACACCAGAGGAACTCAGCCGGCATACAGGTCTCCACACTTAGAATTTGTTATCTCTTCCTTTTAGATGTTTATTGTATATCACTTGTAATAGCTTTACCAAAAAATAGACAAAAGTAAATAAAGTATATCCATATGTTTCAATTTGCTTTCTATTGCTGTAATAAAACACCATGGCCCAAAGCAACTTAGGAAAAAATGGTTTATTTCAGCTTATAGCTTTCTGCTCATACACTATCACCATGAAAATCAGGGTAGGAAGTCAACTAGGAACCTGGAGGCAGAACCAAAACAGAGGCCATGAAGGAATACTGCTTATAGACTTGCTTCTTGTGGCTTACTCAGTTTGCTTCTTTTTATATGGAGGGACAATTTGCTAGGATTGACACAACACATAGTGGTTAGGTTCCTTCAAATCAGTCATCAATCAAGAAAATGCAGTTTTGATGTGGGAGTTGTGTCATTTGAGATTATCCTTTGAGGTTAACTTGCATCAGATTCACAAAAAAAAAAAAAAACAGGATTCCATTACACACAGCACCAATGTTATAACTGAACATAGGAATGGACTTCAGAAATGCAGTTCAGTCTGAAGTAGACATAACCTAAGAAATGTCAATGGCCTCTCCAGAGCTTTAATTCAGTTATTGAGTTATCAGAGAAAAATGTCAGAATCAAATTATAGTATACTCAGCTATTCACAAACTATCTGATGAAGGACCAAAATTTAAAATTAATAAATTTAAAAATCTTAGGCCCTGAAAAGGGAATTCTTAATGACTGGGAATGCTGAGGCTGGCACCTGAGCCCTGCTCTCAGAGTAGGGTAGGTGACACTCCACCACTTGGGTCAACATTCCTATGTCTCTTAATTGCTGCTCATAAGGTTGTAAAGATCCCTTGGCCAGGGGGATAACAGACAGATCCTGGGACTCTGTAACCCTGCAACCCTGTGCACTGTCTTATCTTATTCAAATGTATCTTGCTTAAAATATATAGTTACTTCTTTACTCTGTACTTTGTATGACCTTAAATGACCATGGAAACTCTGAAATTTGTGGTCTTCAACCTTATGGTCTTCCCCTTTGAAAGCTTCTCTTTATGGCTGGTTGGCATCTCATTTCCCCACTATGGAGTGAGATCCAAGCTGGCCAGCTAGAACAATAAAAAGAAACCTTTGCTTTTACATCAGAGATGTTGGCTCCTTGGGTTGGTCTGGGACTCTGTGTACCTGGCACAACATCTGATAGTAGAAGTACTAAAAACTCAGTGAAATTCTTACCAAATCACAAACTTGTATTACCCTAAATATTATCTGTTTCTGAACAGAACACTGTTCGGGTTCTTCACTCCAAGTTTCTATTTCTGGAAATTTTGGACTACCCAGTTCAGTCATGCATGTGAGGAAAGCAAAAAAGGAACAGGTAAGTATTGAGAACCCAAGAAAAGATTTACAAAGGAGTCATGAAAACTTTAGAATGTTATCCACCCAATACAGGTGGAAGGCACAAAGAGAGCAACAACAATAGAAGATAAGAACAATGAGGAAAGAGCAGATAAATCCTTGTAGCTGCTTTATGGGACTCAAGAATGGTGACAAGGAAATTTGGAAAGGCATGCTGATGTGATGACAAGAGGGGAAGAAAATTTCTGTTTCGGTCACCCAGAAACTAAGCTACAGAAATGTTCCAGGGGCATAACTCTGACAGAAAGCTTACATTTATCTTGCCAAAGACTGATCATAATCACACAATAACTTTGATTTCTAAGAGAGTGGTATGTATGCCCACATCTGCATACATTTTCCCTGCAATCATGCACCTATTGTACATGCATCGATAGGGGACATTGTATCCAGGAAACTGTGCTAAGTGAACGGTTACATTCTGCTAGAAATGTGCAAAGCCAAGTAGCTTGAATGGTAGCAAAATTTTAATACAGAATGACTTTCTTTTCCGACTCTCTTGTTTGTGTGTTTATTGTTGTTGTTGTTGTTTGGTTGGTTAGTTTGTTGGTTTTATTTCTTTTTATATGTTTTCTTTTATTGTTTGTTTTAAGACAGGATCAGACCCTGTAGTTTCAGGCAGGCACAGAACATGGTATAGACTAATTGGCCTCAGATTCATGGAAATCTATCTGGTTGTAATCACTGGTATTAAGCTTCTAAGTAACATAACCAACTATATGATCATTTTGGGCACTGATATCATGTGATCTCAGAAATCCTAGTTTTAATTGCTGATATCTAAAAACACTGTCAGTTGATGACATACTCAATATACAATCATTTATTACATACCTGGGTAGTTTTATAAACTCTGCCTGCCATTTTTAGTCAGAGGGTCACAAAATTTAAGAAGTCAAAGTTCTATGAGATGCTTTGATATAGGATCAGAACAATGCTTAGTGACTCTTTTTCTGATGAGATAAATTTGAAAATTCTCTTCCCCAATCTGAGGTGGTTGAAAGGTTGGATTTGATGAGATGTACATGGGATTTAACATGGCAACTTCTTTCTATACAGGATTGTCAATAATTACTATGCAAAATAAATAAATAAATGGTCAAGGGGAGGGAGAAGACCTTTCATTTAAACTATGTAATCAGACCTCTTACAGAAACCTTAATGGAAGAGCCTCTTGAGGACATCCAGAGCATCTTTTAGACTTTTAACACTTTGGTTTAAAATGATTACAATTACTTAAAACATCACATGTAAAATTTGTATGTTGGTAATTATATAGTAACTGAAATGGAGTTTTCATTAATATGTTTCAAAAGTTTGAATTCAATATTATACAGGATATTTGTCTATAAGCATTTTAATTTTTTGAATATTTCTTTAGCTTTATTAACTACATATGAGTCAATATTTATTTATAAATACAAGTAGTGGGCAGTCAACTTGTAGGTACCATTAGCTTACATTGAGGCAATCGTTAAATGATAGAATGAATTACCTTGAAAGATCAGAAAACACTGGATTTTTGTTTCAAATGTGAGTGAACCTTGTTAGGACCACATGAGTCTCTTTAGTAAAAATAGAGTCTATTTATTCACTACACATAATTTTACATTAGCCTCTAAAAAATAATAAACACTTTCATATACTTATTCAGAATTATCTTTTTAAAACATTGATACATTTATTCTGT
Organism: Cricetulus griseus; assembly: GCF_003668045.3. NCBI lineage: Eukaryota > Metazoa > Chordata > Mammalia > Rodentia > Cricetidae > Cricetulus > Cricetulus griseus. The sequence continues at coordinate 26,462,960 of NC_048597.1, read as the reverse complement.
ATGTAAACAGAGAAAAATGACATCATATTTTCCACAGAAAATGAAGTAGTAAGTTTAAATAAACAAAATAATGCATTTAATTAAAAACATACCTACTAAAGTAGTATGATAATGTCGTGGTTTAAGGTTTCATATGAATAACATATTCCATTTACTGATGAATCTTGCAGCTGACCAATTTTTAAGAATTCAAAGTGATGTGCAAAACCTAAATACATATAAATTGTTGACATATTCATAAATGTTTACATTGTGTAATGTTTAAGAGTTTAAAAATACTTATTTCCTCACCCCATTAACTATTCAATGTAATTTTTACTGCAGTTGGTGGTTTATATTTATAATACTAGTATATAAAATATTTTTACAAAACACTTACAAGGACATTGTTCAAATATAAAGAAATAAAAGAAGTGATGGTTGCAGTTGGGAAATATGCCATACAATATGATATATGGGTCATATTTGTTTTATAGACAGAAATAATGAAATATTTCATTAAAGCAAATACTACTGAGTTTAGCCATTGAGAAAAAGCAAATATATTTCGTGTGTGTTATTTCTTGTGACTGCCAATGTGAATTTTACAGAATTCATTAAGATTTAATGAGAATCCTTCACAGAGATTTTTTTTTACATAGTTAGCTATCCTGTTTCATTTGTAAGTGGTCTAAATGAGTACTAGAGTTAATAATTCTAGATATACTAATAAAGCTTGTCTACTCAATGCATTAGTAATGTTCAATTATCTTTTTGAGGAGTAGGGCTGAGGATATCAGAGAAATTCATTAAAGACATTTAAATTAGATAGATTAAAAAGTATATGATTCAGTTTTACTGAATAATATCCTCAGTTAAAGGAGGCCTGAGGTAAGTTATTTTGGTTTCAAATGTGCTACATTTTCCAAGTAAAATGGAACATGATAATGTGGTGACATTAATGATATTGATTTACTACAACTCCAAGTGAATTAGCATTCATTCATATAAATATTGATTTTTCTAAAACTTAACTCATTCACACCATCAGATACCTGATGTGCTTAAATTTTAATGTTTTCTTTTCAAAGAGTCCAAAATTGATGAGTAGTTTTGGCATAAATGTATTCTAAGTGGATAGTTAATTTGGATAAAATTAGGATGGACCTAGCTTTAAGTTCTTTCATTTATCAGCCTAGATTATTAAATATACAAGATACTAGCTATCTTGAGTTAAAAAAATTGAAAAATTGTTAAATGTTCAGAATATGATAAAATATTAATTAGAGCAATTGTGGCTGTTTCAGGTCAGAAAATAGCTTTATATGAAGATTTCACAAGCTAAATCAACTACAAATCAACATATTAAAAGAAGGTCATATAAATACATTTCTGACACTAGTTCACTTTTTCTCAATATCACATGAAGAGAATTTTCAATTAAAATATTAAAAATATTAACTAAGCAAGATAATAATTATTACCCTTGAATTACCCTATAGAAATATTTTTCATGGACCTTATTTTGGGGGGCAGGTTTCAAGACAGGGTTTCTCTGTGTAGCTTTGGAGCCTATCCTGGCACTTGATCTGGAGACCAGGCTGACCTTGAACTCTGTCTCTGCCTTCGAGTGCTGGGATTAAAGGCATGTGCCACCAATGACCAGCTTTCATGGACCTTATTACATTTACAATATCTACCACATAAAAATCAGGTTGCTTGATTTTTCACAGTTGATTCTTCCAAATTAAATTGGAATTTTCTATGAATTTTTTCCACTCAGAATGAAAAGGTGGATTTCTTGATACACCAAAATGCTGTCCTATGACCTCATGTAGCTCTTTGTACCATAACCTGATGAAATATATTTGCAGCCAAAGCACAGATACAATGATCTAGAATTTTAAAAATATTTGTATTCATTCATTGGTAAATTAACCTATTCTCTCAATTATGTTGTATCTGCATTTGAGGCAATTAATATACAAGCCAGTTGCTGTAACTGCCATGTTCACAATGGAAAGGACCAATAATCATGTATGGAAAAATATGTTTGAATGAATAAGAAAAAATGGGCATGGAGTATGATCTCACATCTGAAGTGACAGACTTTAAAGATTCCCCATGGAAGGCCTCACCCTCCCTGGTGAACAGAAAAATGATGGGATAGGGGGTTGGTGGGGTCAGGGGAGGAGGGGAGGGAGAGAAAACTGGGATTGACATGAAAAACATGATTGTTTCTAATTTGAATAAAAAAGGAGAGAAGAAAAACAAAGGAGGAAAACTTGATCACAAACCCAAAAATGAAGAACAAAAAAACAGTTATCATCTTATCATGTATAGCAACCATTTATAGTATGGCTAAATCAGAATTAATTTATTCTATGTTTTTATTACCTTTCTGGTGAATAATTAAATAAAATGTCTAAATTAGAATCAACAAATTTAGGGACAAAACAAGTAAACATAATTCATTAATGTCATAGTGGTCAATTTGTAATAAATATAAAAGTCTAATATCGCTCTTGATTTTAATTGCAACATATACTTAGAAAAATATTCAACATTTTATAGAAAATATCACATATAATAAAATATTTTAAAATATACAAATGTTTTATAAATCTCATCATATTTTAATGTTGGGGAAAACTATTCACATTTTATTACTTTTATTACTGTGTCAAATTTAAAACAAAAATAGAGAAAATAAAAGCAATTTAATATTTCTAAAATTACATAGATTTATAAGCCAATGTAAATTATAATAAAACCTACTTGCTGAGTATTATTAGGGTAATTGCAATCATGAAATCATTCTAATAGTTAATATAATATTGATTACTTCATATTTGGTAGTCAATTACTAGATTTGACTAAATATCAATGTATCATAAAGAGATCAATATATGCTGCATTGATTATCTCAATAAGTCAATACAGTTATAAAACACAAAGTCAAATGGACTGCAAAGTAAACATGTTGCAGTAATAATATAAAATGCAAAAAAATTTAGAGATCCAAAGATTAATCTGAAAGACAATAATTTAATAAGAAATTCTTTTTTCCTGAGCCTAAAAGCCACTGAGTTAAGATTCCAAAACCTATTTCTTTCACAACTTGTTTTGAGCAAATTATAACAGCCTGTTCAATCACTATACCTTTAGTTATTATGTATAAGTAAACTAACATTCTTGGTAAGTGTTATAAATCTTATTTATTGGTTGTTAACAATAACTTCAAAGAATTTGTTTTCATCTCTCTGGAGACCATATCACAACAAACAAAAAGTACCTGGGGACCCTAAACCACAAAATGCATGTTTCATTGACTTTATTCAATATATATCAATGTCAATGACATCATTCATGAAGTTTTAAATGTATTTTTTAAACCTCAGAAGCCATAAACACATGCTCAACATACTTGCAGCATTAAGCTTCTAGATATAAAACATAACGTATAAGGAGTGCCTAGACTGAGAAGGGGAAAACTAGAATTTTATTTCCCTTGTCGCCAGTTACTAGGTAGGTGTAGCTTTGAATATATTGCTACAGGTTATCATTATCCCAGCTGATAACATCTCTATTTTGACATGTTGGAGTCAGAATGCTATGCAGTCAAAGCTAACAGCACACTTCTCTACATTGTAGTGATTTACGCAATAGCTATGGATTCATAAATGGTCATCTTTCTATGTAAGGAATTTGTATTATATCATACTTGAGGAAGGAAACTTGATAATAAGTGACAGGGTAGTATATACCATCACTTGGTGTATGAGGCTGTCAGTTCCAATAAGAGAATTCCTAAGGGCACTCTCATAGTAACTGGAAAAGTTGGCAAGGATAACTTCAGATGAGTTGTCCGCTAGCTGGTGCTTTCAATAACAGGTATTTCAGTATTATTGCATTTTCCTGACTTCCACAGTGCACTGACCCTGGTGTATGAAAAGAACACTGGGATTTTCTTTTCTTTGAAGGCTCACATGGCAACTTCAATTTTGTTGTCTAGATTACCCCAGCTTCTTATCAGTTTGCCTGGTTCCCTGGCAAGAGTCCTGATTGGAAATAATCATGTGGAAAGCTATTCTATACTTGAAAGCACTACTTCATTCCAGGTATCATTTTTGTCTTTTGTAAAAAAAAAGATGAAATAATAGGGATATATCTAGTACATTTTCTTTGTTGGGGGAAAATCAAATTCATCATGATTTGTTACCTTCTATCAAATTCTAACTTTTGGCTACACTTTAGAAAGAATGAACATGGCTTCACAATATTTTCCCATAGTGCTATAATTTGCAGATTACAGCAAATTGATGCTTGGTTGCAGGGTTTTGGTAAGGGTGGAGATGAAGGACTTATTCAACAAATAGATATAATTGAATCAATGACCTAAAATATGCCCAACCTCTACAGGGGCCTATAAAGCAGGACCTACAGATGGCAGCTCCCAGTAAATCTATCTGCAGATTTACACTGAGGCTACCACTCTAAATCACAGCTTAAAAAACAGTAAATAATTGCTAATGAGAAATAATAGTTAAATCCTACAAGCACTGAAAATGTTGCTTTAGACACGGTTTTCCCATCACCTTTCCCTTTTCCATATGTGAAGCTGATAAAAAAAAAATCCCTGAAACAAATTAGGTACTATTTTTTAAGGTGATGTTTTCAATGATACACAATAGAAAGATTTAGACCCTTAGTTTAAAGAGGTTGAGATAGAGGAAGGATTGCTTTAAAATTGTTTTTGCTGAGTGATATTGTTGGCTAATGTTTTACCTTGCTTTATTGAAAATGGTCCAAGAGAGATATTATCTGACAGACAGAGTTTCTGCATGTTGAGATTTTGGTTTTTTTGCAACGTCATTGTATACACTGGAATTTGAAGTATAATTTAGCATGTTTAACCACAAAATAACATTTTAATAAATAAAATAATATTTAGACTTACTTAAGATGAAAATATTTATTTAGTCCGAACAAAGACTTGGATTAAAAGTTTTGAGGAAAGAAATTTTTTTTCCAATTTAGGTTATAAACTTGGAAAATATTCAGTTATTAAAGGAGTCTTTTATGAGATGTTTCAGGGTTAGATGCACTGTCAGATTTAGATTGAAATAATCAATTTTATAGTAATTTATTTACATTTTAACCATTAAGTGTTTAAATAGCAATATTACAAAATATTGTTGAATATAATATAATGTGATTTACTCTTTTTTATTCTGATGGCAAATATCCCAGGAAAAATTCATGCTGACTCTTAGAGTTTTAATTTCATTAGAAATATGGAGAAGTGGACCTTTTCCTGCCATCATTGTAAGCAAGACCCTATCAATTGTATGTTCACCTTGGTTGAGGGGACATTAGTTCTGGCTGAATACTCTGATGTCCCCACTACATCTGGATAACTTAATGATCAAGATCTCTTCAGGACCAAATGAAACAATGCATGCAAAATCACACCAAAGAACATAAAATAATTCAGATATGCAAATTATTATTACTTTCAAAAATAATAAATGATTTGTGCAATAGAGAATTGACACTTGACAATAGTAATGTGTGGGAGAGCTCTTTGGAAATGATTCTTTAATCATTGGCACAAACCTAAGTGATCAGTTGTATGACTTAAATGACTTTTTCTTCTTGAGAATTCAAGATAATTTATTGGAACAAGTACAAGTTAAAAAGATATACATTATCTGCTCTTTTGTCATGGTAATCAGGATATATTAAAATAAAGGAAAATGGCATTCATAACATTAGAAAATACACAAAATATTTTAGAACTTTTATAATCTTTGAAAAATATAAATGATATTAAAAGCGGTGGATATTGTATAATATTTATCTTAGTATAAAACACTGAAGAAGATGTTTGAATTAATTATCTTCTTTTTATGATCTCAAATTCTCTATAATTACTTAGCAACTTGAAATTGTAAGTCTGTACTTTCTGAATTCACTCAGTTCTATCTATTTGAATTCACAACTAGTGTGGTTTCAACAAATAACAATTTTCTGTTGCCTCATAGAAGAAACAAGAGTTACTTTTATGCATCCATATTTAAAGTTTTATGCTTATTAACAAATTTTAAACTAAATTCTATGCCTCTTTCCTGATCAGAGCAAATTCATTGTGCTGGGATATTTAAATCCATTTCTTAGCATTTCATATATAAGAACTATATTTACAACAATTGTCCACTATGTTTACCCCCAACTCCTCTCATGTTCCCTTTACTGCTCAAATTCATGCATCATTATGCTTTGTTCATCATGATTCTGTCCGAATATTAGAATAATGAAGTTGAATCAAACACACACACACACACACACACACACACACACACACACACACACACACAATTCATCACAGAAATACAATTGAAAACTAATTTTAGATTTCAACAAGTAAAAATGGACCCTGGAAACAGAGCTACATCAAGATTCAGCTGTAGTACTCTGGTTATATATCCAAACGTCATTTCATCCTACCAGCAGATATGTCCTCATTCACATTTCTCGCTTCTCTATTCATAGTAAGCAGAAATGGATCAAAGACTAGTTGTCCATCAACAGAAAATAGATAAAGATTTAATGGTACATCTACACAATGGAATATTAGCTGTTAACAAATAAAATCATGAAATTCACAGCAAAATGGATGGATCTAGAAGAAAAGTATCGTCAGTGAGGTAAACCAGATGCAAAAATACAAATATGGCATGTAATTGCTTACATGCTACCATAATACATAAGAATCTCAAAGATATTTACTGAAAGAAGATATTGAGTGATAACAAACATCCTTTCAAAGGTCTAAGTTTTCCAGAAACAACAAGATAATTGAATGGTCCTGATTTTAATTTCCCTAAAGTTGTATTATCAACATATTTATGAAATTTATGAAGCAACTTTTGTTTTATTTTAAATGACTATAATTCTTCATAGGACCACGTCATAAGAAGTATAATTATATGCAATTCCAATTTTTCAGTTTAATTTAAATAATGCCAAATCTGATTTTCTTTTTTTTTATTTAGAAACAATCATTTTACATATCGATACCCCAATTCCCTCTCTCTATAAACCTATAATGGTTCCCTCTATTAAGGTATCTCTTTTCTTACTCTCCTCTATCCCTTCCCTGACTCTGACTTCCTGATCTCTCTTGTGCTCCTTCCCACTTCTCTTCTTTCCCTCTCTTTTTCCTCCATCTCACCCCTCTCCCCTGTGCTCCCAATTTTCTCTGTCTACCCCAAGATCCAGCAATTCCACTCTTAGGCATATACCCAAAGGATGCACATTCATACAACAAGTTCATATTTTCATCTATGTTCATAGCAGCGTTGTAATTGCCAGAACTTGAAAGTGACCTAGATGCCCCTCATCTGAAGAATAGATGGAGAAAATGTGATACATTTACACAATGAACTATTATTACTCAGCAGAAAAAAATTCAACAAACAAAAAAACAAACAAACCAAAAACAAACAAACAAACAAAAAAACACCAATGAAATCTTGAAATTCACAGGTAAATATTTAGGATGAAATTGGAAAAAATCATCCTGAGTGAGGTAACCCAGTCACAGAAATAAAAGCATGGAATGTACTCATTCATATGTGAATTTTAGACACAGAGCAAAGGATTACTGGCCTATAATCCACACCACCAGAGAATCTAGTAAACAAGGAGGACCCTAAGAGAGAAATATATGGTCCCCTGGAGAAGAGGAAAGGGACAAGAACTCCAAATCAGATTTCCTTATTGTTTAATCATCTCAGCCCTGATGTACTCTGACCCAGCTTGTCATGGTGGGCACAGAGGCACTATATTAATACCAGCTAAAATAACTTACATAGGATTCCTGAAGGGAAAAGCCAGCAAGAGAGAGAGAGATGACACTCTGTTTTTTATGTTTGTTTGCATTATTGTCTGTTTGTTTTGTGTATTGTAAATATATTTGAGGAAATTTGTTACATGTTGTTTGTGGATAAATTTAGTTTTACTTGGTTTTCCTTTTCAAGAAGTCAACATATTTGAAATATAATATATTTCAAATTATATATATATATATATTCAAATATTTGATATATATATATATATATATATATATATATATATATTCAAATAGGTACCACAGTTGCATATCAAATAGTAAATTTCTGTTTTAATTATAGCTGTAAAATCATGGGGAGATGACAACCAAAATTATTTATACTCATTTAACTTTTGTCCAAATAGTCATTTATATTGATTCCTTTTTCTTCTTTTCACTTTAACAAATGAGAAACAATAATTTGCCACTGGTATATATCAAAATTACGATCCATGTATGCTTTTATATAGTAATACAATGCTGCTTATCTAAATTTTCTGTATTCTACCAGTACACCATAAAGTTTTCTTTTAAAATCACATGTTTACTCTACAGTTGTAGTCCTCAATCTATTTCCCTTCAACAAGCAAGCACATTCTCTGAAACACTAGATTTCTGATGTATTTGCTCTACAACAGATGCAGAGTCAACCTCTTGCATAATAGACTTTGTAGTACTCTCAGTTTTACAGTCGCTGGACTTCATATACCTTGTCCAGAGGTCATACTCTTGGTTTATAGTGCTTAATAAAAGTTTATTGCAGCTACTCTGCCAATGTCAAGAGCAGGTAAAATCTATTAGTTATAAAATTAAACACACGATTGCTCTGGATCTCAATCTCAAATAATAAACAAAGATTGATTTTACACATGATTTATTCTTCTATGGACTCAGAGTTTATGCTACTTCATGTAGTTCAGATATTTGAGCCACCAGTATCTATGAATAGACATTCTGATAATTCTGAGATGGTGACAGATTACAAAATCATGGTTATTTCTCTCACTTGTACCTACTGTTCCTTGTCTGTTAAGTGTTTTATACTGATTGAGAGGATGGATAAAATAGTGAGTGAGCACAACACTCTGATAACTGAGTTCCATTGCCAGAGTTAACCTAGAGTAGGGATTCTAGTGCAATTTGTCCACAAGAATCCATATCCTGCTAGTTATCTCCAAAACAGAAGCCAATAAACTATTCTGATAAAATGGAGCATCTTATTGGCCTTAACCTAATTAAATATTTTATGACTACAATTTTCAGATTAATACATAACACAAATACCAACTTTCTTAAAATAGTATCTGTGATCTTCAAAATATTTTCTATCTACTAAAATTAAATGAAAACATAGTCCCAGATCAACATGTAATATCAGGAAATCATAAGATTTTATTAAAAATAGTGTGTTCAACTAAGAATCCTTGGTGTGATAAATCTAAAATTAGAAACAATCCATTAATGAAATTCAATGTATATCAACATATTCATGAAAAAATGTAAAGTTCCTCTAAGTTGTAAAAATTCATTTTACCCTAAATTTTAATGACATGACCAGTACAATCCTTCATCTCATTTAATTAATAATACTTCATGAATAGTGAATGAATAAGAAAATAACAAAGAAGAATATGTGAAAACTTTCTTACGAATGGCAGCTTCTGTCAATGTCGGAAAACCAATTCATGTACATTACAAAAGTCTTTTCTCTGGAATTTATTATTCAGTTAATAAAACTTATTAATATTATAAGCAAATGTTCAGACATAAAATGTTTAATTTTAAGTAAATTTTCAAGTTACAAATATCAGTGTATAATCTCAAAGATATGTTGCAATTAATAATAAAAAGATTTTCTAACACTTTGTTCTGTCATGAAAATATATATGTATATGTCTATTTTTGTATTGTATTTGATGAATGTATGAGTCAAAATTCTGTATTTCACACCAAATCAACATTGATTTAAATAAATAGTATATAAAACCTAACATTTCGTGGGCCAGTTATACAAAAAGATCTTTCAAAAACCTACAAAGTTTTATTTAATAATAAAAATTTATTAGCATAGTTTTTTCTTTCTTTTTTTTGAGACATGTTTTCTCTGTATTGTATTAGAGATTGTCCTGGAACTCGCTCTGTAGACCAAGCTGGCCTCAAAATCATAGAGATACACCTGCTCTGTCTCCCATAGTATTCTATTTTGTTAATAAACATGCAGCAGTAGCTAAATATCTTCATTTGTTATATGTTCACTAGTTTTATATCAACTTGACAAAAGCTGCAGACATCTGAGAGGAGAGAACAATTCAGGAGAGTTCTCCATAAGATCTAGCTGTAGGAAAGCATATATATATATATAATATATATATATATATATATATATATATATGAATGACATTATCTTAAGAGGTTATTGATGTGAGAATGGTCAGTATATTGTGGGTGGAGCCTAACATTTGTTTTATGGTGAGTTCTATAAGAAAGCAGTCTCAGCACATCTGAAGAGAAAGCCAGTGATCTGCATCTCTCCATAGCCTTTGCATCAAGTCCTGACTCCAGGTTCCTGCCCTAATAAGTTCCTACCCTGAATTATTTCAATGAGTGACTTAAATGTTCAGTGTAAGCAAAACAAACCATTTTGTCCCCAAGTAACTTCTATCACGGTGTTTATCACAGCAATAGAAATCCTGATGAAGAATATATATATAGAGAGAGACAAGTTTGTTTACATTTCAGATTCTTCTATATTCTAATTGCTAAATCTAAATAATCCATATTTAATGAAATTTTTAAAGATTTTCAAATTAACATTAATAAAGTTGTTGAAATATCTACATATTTTCTACACTCCTATCTAAAATCATATTCATTAACATTAGCACTGTTGTTGAATTTTAATGTTTGAAATTAAATCTATAACATACAGTATGAAACAGTTGCATTTGCTACCTTAAAATGATAAATGAGACACTGACAAAAATTTGGAAAGATGAAAAATTATTAATGCTTGTGTATCTAAAAACATATCAGTTTAAAATATCTGACAGTGTTTTAATAATAGAATGCTACCGTTTTCTTATTTATATTTTTGCAAGTTCAGCATTCATTTCCATACTTCACACAGTTTCCTTTTATTTTTCCTTTACTTACCCACAGGACATTAATAAAGGATCATTTAATATTTATATTCATCATTTCTGCCTTTTTACCTTCAGTTACTCACCTATAAAAACAAAAAGAGGGAGAAAAAAAGAATAAATTGTTAATTTAAAATACCTAGTTCTCTGGCTCTTTCTTTTGAAATCTTAAGTTTATACATCAGAGACAACACTGACCAAAGTTATACCATTGTAAACTTACTAAAATGTGATCTTGAAAAGTATAAATTTGCTGTTTTATCTCCTTCTAGTTGACATTAAAGTATGATTTAAATTAAAAATAATGCCTAGATCTTCATGCCATGCATAGATAGAATCATGATATCATAGATTTGGTCCTGTTATCTATACTTCGAGATCATTTATATCACAAAGTAAATTACATTAAAATATTTTATAGTCATAAGATTGTAGACAGATTTTATATTGTGTGTGAAGTTACTAGAAAGAATATTAGCAGTATGAATCTAACTTACTAACTGAGAAAAATATTTACATGGAATTATAAAGTATTTTATTTAATAACTTCATTAAAACCAATGTTACAGTCTGGCATTTGTTCCCTGTCATCTGAGCTGTTGATAGGGCTAGCTGAATTTTCCCTTTGTGTTCCTTTCCTACATTCAAAGAACTCAGAGGAAGACAGGTTATCCCAAGGGAACCAAAAACTTCACTTTTGTAGCCTCTGGGAAACGAACCAGTAGAAGTTGCTATACTTCAGTGGTCTGAGACTACAGTTTCTTTCTACACTATTGTCTGTATATTTTTTCTTGCTATAAACAAGTATTATAGTCGTGAGACTAGCATAGAGGGAGAAATAGAAAAGATGACATAAAAATTAAAGCTAAATATTTTGGAAAATTCAAGTTAACATATAGTTGTAACAGTAGGATTACAAGGACTAAAATGTAGCCTAGTGATGGAGTTAATTGCCTAACATGCATATGCTGAACATATGATTTTTAAGTAAAATAAGCTAGTAGATTAATATTTTGATAAGAAGCTTTTGTTGTTGCTGTTGTTGCTGCTATGGGCAGTGATAAGTTCAGAGGCTCATACATGGACTGAGTATTGAAAACAATTAAGTCTTGAATGCTTATACCTTACTAGTTCCTCTATAGCACCATTTCTGAAGGTCATGGTACATTGTGGAAGAGAAACACAGGATTTTTTTTTTTTTTAAGAAATGGAGTGCATGAAGGTGTGTTGTGGAATGCTCAGAATATGGAATGGCCTTTGCTCTTATGAGAGCACATCAATTGTGACTATCTTCACAAAGCCTGTACAACTATCTACATGTAACATGATAGCTGGCTGAGTGGGTCAAAAATACTTGGCACCATGTCTAACAACTTAGTCTGGATTCTAAGTACTCTTGTTGTCAAAGGAGAAAAGAGTTCCTACAGGCTTTCTTCAGACCCCCAAGGATGAATGGAGAATGGGCAACCTTGACCTAGACAAAAATTCCCTTTAAAAAATATAATAACTATGACATTGCACATATCGTGAGGCACCAAGTGACTCATGAGTCTCTCCCAACCCATAAATTATTAGCAGTTCACAATAGCTAGAAAAGGAGAACTAATGTTGCTATACACCTAATAACTAATTGTCATCCACATCCTGGGAAAATATTCAGTGAAATGCATTGAATCACTAAGGGAAAATGGGAACATAAATTAATGGCAAGTTAAGAAGAAGAAAGTCAGCAAATATAGGAGGAGGACCATAGAGTGATGTGTAGGTGATTATAATATAAAACATTATATATGAGAATGAAAACAGTATAAAAACTTTATTATTAGGTTTAATGAATACATAATAATAATTCCATAAATACACACACACACACACACACACACACACACACACACACACACACACACTGGTCTCCCATGAGAAAATAAAATAAGTAAGGACTCCATTCCCTTGGAGATGCACAATTAGCAATCAAGAAGAATTCACAAGGACAAGATAATTTCCTCTACTGAAGAAATTAAGGCTGTATCAATGTAGTTAATATAATTAACAATAATATTAACATTGGAAACAGAATAAAGTAGGGTATAGTGTTACTTATGAGTAATCAGGACTACACAAGAGGATGAACCAAGAGAATTATAGAGGACACACTAACCAGGACACCTAGTTAGAACTAAAAACAAAGAAGAAACAAAGATCTTCACTTTGTGATTTGTTAAATCAGATGAAAATATTTGATGATCGAAGTTGCTAAGTATCAGAATTCTAACACATAATTGCAAAAAAATCTAAATTAATCTTAAATTATATGTTAATAATAGCATGCCATTATGAAATTTTGTAAATAGCTAGACAAATTACACTACTACTGCTGACCAAGATTTTAAAAAATAATATTGATCTTACATCACATATTCATCAATGATGAGCAGGTCCCAAGTATAGCAGTTTACCTTATATTTAGACAGAAACAAATATCTGTCAAATACTATCTGCAAATATCTAGAATGCTCAGTTTCTCTGTATTCAATACATAATTGTTGACTCATCTGGTAAAGAGAGGTAAAAACGAAGAACAACAGTGGAGGAGGCTCTGGAAGCTTTTTTATGGAGATGCTCTGTTCTCTCCTCACCTGCTTTGTTAAGCATTTTAAGCGGGAATTTATTTGTTCCATAACTGGAAGAAGACAATTTGAGTTAGCTAACAATTTCACACTTCCTAAACATAAGGGAAATACTAAGTAAAGTCACTAATCTAACATCCTCATCTAGGAAGCTTTGATTACCTATAATGGAACAATGAGATAAACCTGTTCTTTGAATTCAAATACTCCATTACTTGCACTAATGGAGTGAATAAAGACTGCACATAATCACAGACAGTAGTGTTTAGGTTTAACAATGGATTATGTTTTGTGTTCTTATTCTGTCATGACTGATAATGTGAACGCATTCATCCATCCAAATAATTGAACTACCATATATAAAACAAATACGGTAGCTTTGAAGCTTTGCATCACAACTTTGCCTACGATCTTCACACTATGTGCCTTGAAGTCAAGCAAATTGTCTAGCTTTTCTTAGGTGAAATATTTATTCATTTAACATAGATATTATTTGTATTATTTGAACTGTATATACTATTTAGTAAGTCACGCCTGGCATTGTAAAGACTTCATCACTAAATTTTCTTTGTGTAATCATTGTTAATGGCTTGTCAACTGATTATGTGGATTTAGAATTATTGGTCTTGAATCAGTAATGGAAATACCATGATATCCTAAAACACAACAGCCTTTTTATGACATATCTCAGACTAGCTCATGAATTAACTTGCATTGAGAAAGAATACATCATTTGTAAGCTACAGTAGTAGTGCATTTAGCTGTAGAACTGACCTTAAAACTTAGTTTCAATATCGTCTATTTACTCTGTAGGTTGCAATGTAATTATTAAAAACACTTATTTTGTTACTTTCTTTTCCACTCTATAGATTTGTTTCCTGAAGTTACCTATATATAATAGTTACTTTCTACTGTCTGGTTTCTAGAAGAAACCAACATAAAATATGTTTGATCATTTTACTGTTTATGAAATTTTCTGAATTTAAGATTCATAAGAATATAATTATGGGTTAGACCTCTGTCTTGTATGTTTATTCCAATAGACCAGAATCGAGTACACTGATCATTTAATAGAAATTATGACAATCATTAACACTCCTAATTATGCCTTATTGAAAGGACAGTGAAGGAAATGTTTCTTATGATGATTGCAATCTATATATGAAGAACAGTTGTTTACATGTACATACTATTATTTAAGTTTAGGGTGTAATATGGACACAACAGATGATACAAAAATGCAGTTGATTTTTTCCCTGTTTAGCCAGACCACAATATTTAATACTAACAATATTTGATAATTCTGATAAATCTTATACATAACCTCTAATTTCACAGTTGTCAGTTGAGTTATATATTATCAACAATTACACATAAGTTAAATAGAGAAAGCATAAAAGAGGATTTTGCAATCATTTATTCTATTTCCTACATATAACAAACCTATAATAAGATTACATTTGAAAGTAATTGATTAGGGAAATAAATGTAGGTCAAAGAGATTGAAGGCTAGAGAAATGGGTCATATGACTGGGAGGGAAACATGTCCCATAATGAAAAAGAGAAAAGAAAAGGAAAGAATTCGCATGTAAGTATTTCAAAATACTGAACCCTTCAAATAGACTTTGCCAGTGCTGTTTATGTTTTGATTCAGTGTGAAAGACAAAGAAGAAAGACCCTTCATAGAATACCTGTCACTACCAATAATTGGCGTAAAAGTAACAGTGGGAAATGGGCCTTCACAGTATCCATAGCTTTGGATATAGAGAGCCAAATAATTACAAACACAGGGCAGTTACTTTCTGCCATCATATATCTGACATGACATTTTGAAAAACCATCAAAATATCAAGTGTAATATGTAAATAAATTGGCCTTCAAATCAAGTTTATTCAATTAATTTAATTAAAAATAAAACAAAGCAACAATCAGCATGCTGAGACTCTCACACAACCAATATATAAGTAGTTTGGGTTTCTAAATATTCTTCCACCATTCACACATTCATCTACACACCGATATTCTTGATAGATTTTTCTATGATTTAGATGGCAATATTTTGAGATAGTGGTAGAATTGTAGATTTCAGAATATATCCAATGCTCCATAAATCCAATCTTCTCCCATAATATATGGGATAATTCAGGTTAGAAGGGATTTTATACCTTGCTTGGGTCATTTACATCATTAGTGATGGCTTCCATAGAATTCAGATTTCCTAACTGATGTCTGCCATTACTCCCACCAAGTGCCACCATCTTTTTTCTCTCGCTTCTTTTATTTGGATTTATCTTACCTATGCTATCTTTATAAATTCACTCTTATTATCCTGATCACAAATTGAATGAAAGCAGTATCCATAAAGACAAGCCTAACTTCCTTAACTTTCTAGTTTTGATTTTCAGAAAATTTAAGTCATCTGAATTTTTTCCATGAATTGTTTTTGTTTGTAATATAGACCCAAATAATATAAAGTGGATGAAGAGAATTTGGCACAGTGGCAATCATTTTTTTGTTTTTTTATTTTATATTTTATGGCATTAGTCATCTAAAATTTACAGTCTAATTTCAAATGGTGACAACTAATTATTATAGAAGTTTGTCTTCTATGAAATTACTTAGTAACTTTTACATTCTCTGAAATCTTGGGAATCATTGTCAATATTGTGTATCATTTGTTGGAAATGGAATTAACACAAGTGGAGGCAGGTAGAGAAAGAATGTATGGACGAGAGGGAGGTTATAGTTATCTCTAAAGAGGACACAGCGAATAGGGCTGCACAGTTACACATAAACTCATAGAGGATGGAGCAGAAAGCATAGTAATTTCACAAGGGTCAAGGCAGTGGAAATCCTAGAACGGATGAAAAGGAGCCTCGTGAAGTCTGCTCCCCTCATCGGAGGAATGATGGAAATTGTTGGTTATTATTTAACGAGGAGTCAATGCTTTGTTTTTGTTTCTGTTTCAGAGACAGGTACCTGATAGACTAAACATGCTGGAATATAAGATCGCACACTAATGTACATAGGGACAGCACTAAAAGGACCTGGAGCAAGAAGAGACACAGGTAGGGAGTGAGGAGAGTGGCTGCTGGAGAGAGACAACAAGCATTAATATTGAAAAGAACAGCATTGCTAGCTAGGGAAAGAACTGAGAGATATGGAATGAGGGTGAATTTTATCCAAATATACTTTTCTGTCATGTATGAATGTTCCATATAATATTTCAAAACTATTATGTTCTTTAGTATAGCTCATAACTAATAAATATGCCCCCCACACTTACAAACAAACAAAAAAAACCTTAAGGGTTAAATTAGTCTGACATCAAGAACCTTCTAAAGAGTTTGAACTGTGTGATTGACTCTGTAAAGGCAACGAAAAGATTGAGATTTCATTTTCTATTTAAATGGGTTGGGTTGGTGTTGGCAACCTTTGTCTCACTTAGATAATGGCACAGAATGCTGGGTTCATTGGACTCTCTATATCCTGAGGAAACATGTCACCAAATTCTCTCAATATTTTATGTTACATTAGAGGCCACTTCATGAATGTCACCATCAAAATTGGAGATAATTGACATTTTTCTCACTTGAAATCCCAAGTACTAAAACCACCTAGAGATTGCCTGGGGCTCATGGGTAACTGCTTTTAAAAATACTAGCATTTCCTCAAGAAACCTACAGAGATTTACAGTTTATTTAAGAAATTTGGGGGGAGTGTATGCGTTTAAATAAACAACTATTAATTGAATTGCATGATGAAAAATACAAGCTGATAACAGTATTCGGTTTATCAGTCTCTCATACTGTTTTTAATACTGGAAGCTGGTTATGCTATTTCATATGCAGGGCTGCTCATTCAATATTCCATAAAGCTTACGATAAATGTAAAAGAATCCATGTGCCTCAAGTTGTAATAGTTACATTACCATAATATCATTTCTCTACCTCCATTATACTTCCATCTACTAAAATGTTTTTGGCCAATGTGCTCTTTCTTTAACTGTCAAATATATAATATTCTGAAATGGAAAATGGTTTCTTTATAGAGGTGAGGTTGTGAAACAGTAGTTGTTTTGGTATCACGCAGGTTATAAGAATATTTCTTTAAAAATCAATATCAAGGTCACTATGTAGCATATAACCAATTTTATTCACATTTTTGACTAATGACTACAATTTTCTTTCACAGTAGCATAACAAGAAAATGTAGTAGCTTTTAAGGCTTATTCACTGTATCAGCTCCCTTTGAAATATATGGTGAAAGATGATACCAGGGTTTTTGTATAAATATAATGTATATTTAGGCAGAATTGATGGCTACTTTTAAAGTGACACTTACCTAAAATTACTATTAGTAGCTCTATGCCATAGAAAGTGCATTTCTGTTTAGCTGAACTGTTTAGAAGTGAGCATTTGAGGTTGTGACAAGGTCAGTGTATTTGTGGAGCCTGTTTCCTAGGACCTTGCACTCAATAGTGCCGGGAACATTCAACTCACTAAATTTTTTTACTGAAATATAAGATATAAAAAGAAATAACAATACAAACTTTCACATTAACAGGCAATATCTCTCCTTTAAGCAAATACAATTGTTGTTTAAAATTGGAATGTTCAACAATACTATTCCTTTATACCATTCTCATGTCATATAAATCATTTCACTAAATATTCAGAATAATCACTGAATATATTCTATGGTGTTTGCTTAATTATTCAAGATCTACATAAAGTAGTCTTATATTTCACACAAAAATACTTATCATTAATACTCAAAAGAACAATTGCTTCTAGATTTAAAAGAATATTCTTTGTGCATAATTCTAACTATGAGATAAGATAGATGCACGTTCATTCTCACACAGGGAAAATTACTTATTGTATTGTGTTATTGATTATAACTGAGAAGATGGGTGATTTAGAAAATTGAAATCACAATGTGCATGCATATTTTTATATGTCCAAATTTTTATGCCTTACTCCTTTACTGTGATGGCAGCACATAGTCCTTGACCATCTCCAGGGTAAGCCAATAGTTTTAGATGATGTGTAAGAGAATCTGAAAACAGGCTCTTGTTGTCTCCTAGAATGCAGAGTGCTGGATGAATTACAGATGCAGCATGGTTATTACTTCTCCCTTGTTTATGCATCCTTATGTTCTTTTTTCAGAATTTCAATAATTAGATTTAAACCACAGCCCTTGCACGTGATACTTCATAATAGAAGGCTCTGGGTCTAGACTTTGACTCACTTTTCTTTCGATAAATCTTTCCACCACCCACTTGAGTTCTGCTTGCTGTGTTAGTGTCCCAAATAATTTATAGAGATTTCTATAAAGTCTTAATTATCATAAATCTATATATTTTATAAGAATTATCTTATTTAGGATGCTTTCCATTGGCGTCCGAATCCCGGGATCATATGGTGACTCTGGAGGAAGAGAGAAGGGGCCCATTTCCTTCATGCCCTTATTATATATGAGTCTCCCTGCTATGTCATTTCCTGTGGATTATCATTTCTTTATTACATTTCCCAGAATCCCCCTTGACTCCTAGTCCTGCCTAATTTGCTGCCTCATTGGCCAAACAGTACTTTATTTATCATCCAATAAGACAAAAATATACATAGAAACACTTCCCCCATTATACTTTCAAGTAACATTTACAACAAACTAGGTCACATACTTCTTCCAACTTTTGATACTTGATTGTGTCATATCTTAAACAAATAGCAATCTTATGAACTACAGGACATTGGTTTTAAATGACCATCTAACAGGTAGGTATTATATTTGGTTGATGGTTTTTTGACAGGGTTGAGGACTGAAACCAGGACATCAGCTTATAATGGAAAGCAGCTTAAAATTACACTTTCAATGTTCCAAAAGCATTTTTAATAGAAACATTTGAATTTTTAATATTGCCTATGAATCTGAATAGTAAATCACAAATATACAAAATTGGAGAAAACAAATTATCACCATTTAAAAGATTCTTTTAATTGTTGATGTATAGATTTAGCATTGATTTGAAAATAACAAACTATAAGAGAATAAAATTCAAAGGTCAGGTCATTGTGTTTTAGTTATTTCTTATAATATCTAGAAATGCTTGCCATGGTCACTAAAAACCATTCCATCAAATGGAGGAAATAATTGGAATTATTAAATTTGTGAGGACACAGATAATGAAATAGCCACAGATGATTTTTGAAATGTTTTTGATATTGGTTTCAATGTTTTAAAAACCTGCAACACATCATGTTGTTATGTAGACTCTGATAGTAATAGGAAAAGACAATTTGTTTCCATTCACAAGGCAATTCCCACAGGTGTAACATGTAAATGAAGGTGAAAAACTACATTAGTAATTTCAAATAAAAGTCTTCCTGAGTTAAAATTAAAAGAATAGAAGCATTTATAGAAGTATCCCCACATTAACTACTTAAGATTTATATAGGTAAGATATGCTTAAAAATTAAGAGTTTACTTCCTTTGTTTCTGTTTTATAATTTGTACTGCCGTCTACATTATGTACTTTCTAATTTAAATTCAATTCTTTCACTAAACTGATGAAATTGCTGGGCTAATTTTATGAATTTGTCCAATTAAACACCAGTGAAGCCTTTTGTCTACATTGCTGTAACTTTTCACAATTTATGTTAATGTTATTGGTTTCAAACTGACAGTACTACGAAGCTGTAATTTGCTTTCTATTAATTTTGGAAGCACATGTAGATGCTAGAAGCAATCACTTATATTACATATAATTATAAGGTTAAATTTGCTCACTAATATATACATATATATTAATTATATATTAATAATACATATTGCTATTATTCAATATGCTATTAAATATGTTCTCAATTAAACATGTTTAAGGGTTTTCATAGAATAAAGTGAAAATTTAAGGAGCAAGTAGCACATATAGCACTGTGGTTTGGCGATATTATTAATTTTTCTATATATTCACTCATACAGAATGTACTACTTACTTATATAGAATGTATCAAATAATGCATTTAAAATCTTAAAAATTTCATCTTTGAATTGTATAGCGTTATAAAGAGCTATAAACAATTTTGATGACAAGATTTGCGTAACAAATTCTGGATGGGTAAACTTGTAGTTTAATGTAACATTGTGATTAAGAGGTTAATTGAAACAAAATATATTTAAATATTTACTTTAAATTAGTGTTGATGCATTGGTATTTGATAGCTTTCTGTAGATTTTGCTCTCAGAGACATTTTATCTATAGTCTCTGATCTCAGAGTGAAAACCATATTGCACCGCCTCAGAGTAATCTGTACCTAGCATGTTCCCAAGTTCCATTTGATCATTAAATTTGGTATGGATTGCTTTGGATCTAAAATGATTCACAGATATATTCATTAGAGCTTTAGGAAATAATTCCCCATTAAAACAATTTATAATGTCTCTTATCTTCAGGTGCACCTATTTAAGTTGTATTGTTATTCTTAAAATTCAGACTTCATTCAGTAGTAGCACTAGATGATGTCAAGAAAAATGACATTCAGAAGTGTGTGTGGTGAGATGATATATGCAATATAGTCGCATCTCTTTTACTACTCATTACAGAAAATTAGTTGTAAGTACCCGAAGAACATCTATTCTTCAAAAGGGCCATGGTTTCTTCTAAGTCTTTCTGAGAAGAGAGACACAATTCAATGATTTTCTGAAAAGCATCTATGTCTAAAATCATGTATGATAATTAAGAACACAACAATAACTCAGTTATTGTAGTATGCACCATAAAAAACTTTCCATTTCATAATGGAATATAAGTTGAATTGTGTCATCACTATTTCTATATTTGTTCAGTGAGGAATTAACTTTTCCTAATTTTCTTTTTATTTTAATTGGAACAAAGATTATTTTACATGTTTATCCCAGATCCCTCTCCTTCCCATTCTCCCCTGCCCGCCCCCCAACTAATACCCAACCTATCCCATACCCTATCTGCTCCCCTGGGAGGGTGAGGCCTTCAGTAGGGCTCTTCAAAGTCTGTCATATTCTTTGGGATAGGGCCTACGCCAACCCCCTAGTGTCTAGCCTCAGGGAGTATCCCTCCACATGGCATGCCTGTTTAAATAAATATCAACTTTGTGGCATGTCCTTATCAATCACCACAAAGCTGTGTGTGCCTCTTCCAAAATTTCCATTTTTCCCTGCAGCATTATCTCATCCACTCTAACATTTCTATTTCTATTTTACATCCAGATTTCATAAACTTCTGAGAGTGAATATATGGAAACTATTGAATTTCTAGAAATGATGATGAAATATTTCGCAATTTTCTCACTTTTTAGATTAGTTGAGAGTTAAGACAGTCTGAAGAAATGAATTTCAAGAAAACAGTTTTATATATAGCCATTTGCTGGAATTGACTCTAAGTTGTGTAATAGTAATAAATGTTTGTGTGATTCTGAGAGGCTTTTATGCTTGCATTGTTGTCAAATATGGGATATGTAATGAGAAGTGAAACCATCACATTTTTAAATTTCTCTATAGTGTTTGAAAAATAATCTTTTCGGATATATTTTAAGTTCATGAATAGAAAAATGCTTGGTCTTATAGATAATTAAAGATTCATTTTGATCTTGGAAATAAACTGAGTGCCCTGACAAATGTGTTTTATGAGGTTGTATACTTGTGAAGCCTAGAATTCTATACTTCAAATAAGGCCTGCTCTATTTTGAAAAGGATCCAGGCGTGGTGGATCTGGGGGAGAAGGAAGCTGATTGAGTGGATGAGGGGAAATTATCATTGGGATATATTTTTTGAGAGAAAACATATTTTCAAAAACAATTAAAAATTGCAGAGTACAACATGAATATTTGACCATTTGCAGTATTTTGAAAGAGAAAAATCATTTTATCTTATTTTCTTTAAAAGCATTTGAATGAAGCTGTGTGCAAGCATACAGTCTCTAACGTGAAAGACTGTGTTTACAACCTTTGGAAAGCTTAATCTATTTAATATGTTCAAGATCCAAAAGATGATTTAAAATTCATGATATAAATATGTAGCACAGTTTGAGGAGGTGTAAGGATGAATACCAGAGTGTTCTCTCTGATTGGGAACATCATTTCTTATCTGGAGTGACATCAGGTGACACCCGTGGATGTTATTTTTAAATCATTGGCTCTGCTTGTTGTTTCAACTGTACCAGCACCTGGCGAAAAATGCAGCTGAGAGGATTTTGCAATTTTAAAATAAGTGAATCAGAGATTATTTTTAATTTCAATTTCAAATGTTATAATCACCTGTATTTAATATTAGCCATATTTAGACAAGCTGCCTGTCTCCACATAAATGCTTCCTCTCTACCTCTGTCATTCTTCAAGGCAACATTTTAACTACTTTCTTCAATATGCAGATTCACAGTATTCCATGGCTGAGTTGTCATTAAAACCATTGCAAACCAATTATTTATGTATACCTACTTTCTTTAAAATCAGAAAAACTCCCAACTGACTATCTATCTTTTCCCAGGTCACCTTGTGGTTAAAACCAAGGCAGTTCACTTTGGTGATATTAAAATATTTCATGCTTTTGAATGACAGTAAAATGATTCACATAAATCAATACAACAATATGAAATGACTTATTTGTTTGTTAGGCATTACAAAGAAGGAAATAAATGAAAAATTAATAGTAGTTTTCACAAGCTGATACAGTCTGATGGAATAATTGCATGGGCATACAGTTTCCTTCATGATTGTTTTATTTTGACAACATAAATCGTATCAAAAAGAAGAATGTAAATATACATTAAATAATTCCTTCATTGAAAACTAGATATATCAAGATACATACTTTACTAATCTGACAATTTAAGCTTATAATAATATTAGCATTTGATTATCAAATTAGATTTTGATTTTCTAATCATGAAATTACTTAAAAGTTATGCTTTCATGTCATACCTGAATTAGTAGGATTATTTTTTATATCTCTGTGTTGGAGTGCATATTTGGTTTCCTGAGTACAGATGTTCATGTATGAGTTTGTACACATAAGCACAGACACAGACATGTAAGAAGGCCAGAAAAGAGACTGGGATCTCCTGGAATTAGGGCTATAGGTAATTGTGAGCCACCCTACATGTGTGCTGGGAATTAAATTTGGGTCCTCTGTACGAGCATTACATATACAACTGTAGGAGTCTCTCTTCAGATTCCACTGAACTGAATTCTGTTTATCTTTAAAACACATTTTATAATTACTGTTATTTAGCTTCCCATTAAACCATCAGATCACAACATTGCCCTAACACATGCGTGGATATAATTTCCAACAGGAATGCGCAAAATTGATGGCTAGAGAAAGAATTGTAATGGAAATTGTATAGTTCTTCTTGAAAATAAATTTCCTTAGAGAAAGTTTGTTCTGTGGCAGCTGGTTGAATAAAACAGAAAGAAAAAGAATTCTGAAAGATCAAACATGTTTAAATTAAACACATTATAATGTATTAGTTGGGGAAGCTAAGGTTCTTCTAAATGGAAATGACAGTTACTAAAGGGCAAAACAAAACGGCTGTAAAAACACAAAGATTGAGGGTGAAAAGGAACCAGAGACAGTGGATGCATTTCAGTGTGCTGAGAGAGTTAGAACACACCAGAGAAATATTGATCAAAAAATTCAGCCCAATACAAAGAATGACAACATTACTCTGATTGAGGGGCTCCGTTTCTGTGGTTGCATAAAGTGATGTTTCATGAGAGAATTTCGTTGTGTGTGTTTAAGATTATGAATTGTGAAACAGTCTGGTTTTACTAAAGTATACTCTTGCATATGTTCTTTTCCTAGAAGAGGCCAAGAAATTGAGTGAGTCAGCTTCAGCTGGAAATTCACTGAATTGCCTTAGAAAAGGCCTTTCATACTATTTCAATGTTTCATTCATTTAATACTTCATCTATTAAAAAGAAACAAAACTACAATAAAGAATTTATATATTATCTAAGGGGATGAAATGTAAATGAACTTCAATTTTTAAGAGAAAAGAGAAAAAAATGAATTTAAAGTACCTTTACTAACTTGGAACAGGAAAAAAATGACAACTAAATTGGCATATTTATAATCTGAATTATTCCAGTATCACTTGATTGTTTGATTTGACAAGGTTAATTTAGACTTCAGGGTTCAAAAATCTGTTTTGACACTTTAGGAAAGGGAGATTATTCAATAAACGAAAAGTAGTATCATGTATTGCACCAAAATGAAAAGTTCTGAACCACAATCAACAAAACTGAAAAGGGATTCATTCATTTGACTAAAAATCCAAAATGGTCCTGAGTATACAATATTAAAAACTTTTATGAATTTTATTTACAATCTATACTGCTCTATACTTCTTTGTGTTATTGATGATGCCAGAATTGTTTTGTTTCATTGCTTTTGTTTTTTTTTTTAAGTATTTATTTTGGCCGGGCTTTGGTGGCCCATGTTTTTAATCCCAGAACTTGGGAGGCAGAGACAAGCAGATCTCTGTGAGTTCGAGGCCAGCCTGGTCTACAGAATAAGTGCCAGGATAGGCTCCAAAGCTACACAGAGAAACCCTGTCTCAAAAAAAAATCCAAAAACAAAAAAATAAAGAAATAAAGAAATAAAGAAATAAAACAAAAAAGAAAGAAAAAAAGAAAGAAAGAAAAGTATTTGTTTTGTTTACTGGTTGTTTACTGGTTTAATTAGTTCTAGTGATTATGCAGTAAAAAAAATGAAAGCAGATACAGAGATCCATAGTCAACCAGTGCACCAAATTGGGGGTTGTAGGAGGAGTCCTGTTGAAGAGTGGGAGGAAGGATTGTACCAGCCAGTGAGTAAAGGTCATGATAGAGAACCCACAGAGACAGCTGACATGACCTTTTGGAAGTTTAAAGACTGGACCTTCAGTTAAGGATCCTACATGGAACCTATCAAGGAACTCTGCATGTGGGTGACAGTTGTGTAGCTGGGTCTATTTGTGGGGCTCCTAACAGTGAGATCAGGACCTGTCTTGATCTGGCTTTTGGGAACTCGCTCCCCATGCTGAGATGCCTTGCACAATCTTGATGCAGAAAGGGGGTTTCTTGGTTCTTTCTCAATCTGATGTGCCATTCTTTGTTGACTCCTGTCCCTTTCTGAATGGAGAATGAGGAAGAGTGGATAGGGGGCCATAGATGGGAGGTGGGGGAAGAGAACAAGATGAGAGGAGGAAGGGGAAACTATGGTCAGTATGTAAAATTATTGAAAATTTTAATAATAAATAAACAAATAATAAAAATAGTTTTCAATGCTTAATTATATTTATAAGAAAAACTATTGGTCTCAGTGATAAAATTGTCAGAACAACTTTTTTCATTTTTATTCATAAATTAGTTTTACCATTTGCATCTAATATGATCTATTTCCAAATCAAAATTTTATATTTTCTATTTCTAGAAAAGTTTTAGTTTACTTTATATAACCTCCTAAATGTTGATAAAGATTCCTAATATTATGAAGAGATTTCAATTGTCCAAGTGCAATAGGGTGCATAGTACCATGTAGAATAAACAGTGTACTTGGATTTGCAAATAAATTATTAAGCATCCCATGATTTAATGCACAACACAAATCTTTTGTCATTTCTATCTATTGGTGCTATTACCTTTAACTACTTAGAAATTGATTGCTGAATTTCAATGATATTATTAAAGCTCTTATAGACATTTAAATTTTATAAAGAGGATTCTCTCACCCATTATCCATAATGTCAGCAATTAAATAGAAGTAGCAAAGTGCATTTTAAATGGACTTTATGGGATAATTTATTGACAACCTCATAATAAGGAAACAAATGACGTCTTTTAAGATTATTCAGATTAATTAATAAGCATAACCATTTTGTTACCTGTTTTACTTTGTAGAGCTAATAAATAATTATGGATCTAAGCACTAGGCATCTGTTGTAGGAAAATGGTATGATAGAAACCCTTGGAATATTTCGATAAAGGTTCTCAAAATCAGTTTTTAAAAATTACGTCTAGAGCCCTCAGTAGTACAAAATTAATAAGATAATGCTGGTAATATTTTAAATGTATTATATATTTAATATATTGCATGCATATATTAGGACTAAGGACCTAGCATAATAGCAGAATACTTGCCTAGCATACCTACTGCCTTAGATTAACCACTGTCATCAAACCATATAAAAATGTATATATTGACAACCTCAGTAATATTGGTAAAATAAATCCTATTTAGTTATACCTGGTATTATAGTACATACATGTATGATTAAATAGAAATTTTCAGTGCTAAAAATATTGAAATACTTAGATGAAAATCAACATAAATTGCAAGAAACCAGATATTCTTTAGTAAAAGGTTCTGTAGTATACTCATTTTCCAGAATTGCATGTATGACTAAGGCATTACATGATTTAAAAGTTGTAAAGAATCTACTTTGCTCATAATAATTTGTGTGCAAAATCTGAATGTATATACTTACATTCTACCAAATAATTGACTAAGAATACAGCTACTTTTGATTCTTTAGCTGTATAAATAAATATCATATAATATTAGTTGGTAAGTTTTCATACTAGTTTTTGTGTCATATCTCTGAAACACGTAAGGGAAGCTAATTAAGGAAGGAAGTGTTAATTCTGGGCCAGAGTTGATGGTAAAATATAACATGGCAGGGAATGCTGGAGATAGCTGGTCAAACAGTCAGGATCAGAGGGAGACAAATGCTGAGCATCCTTTTCCTTCTCTTTCAGTTGAGGACACAGACCATGGGGCAGGTGAGCTAGCTCTCTCCAATTAACCAGTTTAGGCAACCTCCAGATACTCACAGAGACCAACCAATTTTGCAAACCCTTTACAGGCATTATCAGACTCTCACTTCCCAGCTCAACCTATATCCTGTAGACTATAAAATCTAGCCTGAAACCTTGGTTCACTTTCTGCCATTGTGCATCTCATTTTATGTGGCCTGATCTCTCCATGTTGAGTCATCTCTCCAGAAAGCCTTGGTCTTACATTTCTTGCAAACGAAGAGCATGTCTTGCATTTGCTTCTCAGCACCTTTCACAGAATCAGACTTCAACAGCCACCAAAACATGAACTTTGACTACATTCCCCTCCATATCCCAAGGTTACTTCCCTAAATAAAAGTGGATATTTTTCAGAAAAAGTTTCTTGGAGACAATGGAAATAAAAAAATTAATATTTGGCTAAATTAATGAGACTAATAATGCTTTTCCATACTTTGCTACATGAGTGTTTGTCTTTGGTCTTTACTAATCACAAGAGGGAGAGGGAGAGGGAGAGAGAGAGAGGAGAGAGGGGGAGGGGAGGGAGGGGAAAGGAGAGGAGGAGGGGGGAGGGGAGGGGGACGGACGGGGAAGGGAGGGGGGGAGGGGGAGGGGGAGGGGGGGGAGAGGGAGACAAGTGCATCATGTAAATTTGTTTGCATAGGATCCTCATACAGTTGCTAGATCAGAGATCATGAGTACACTTTTAATAAGCTGAAGATATTTTTGTATTCTTTAACTATTATTTCAGAAGCAGTGTAAACTTCTGCAAGAATACAATTTGAATGTAAGCAGATGTATGCCCATACATGGGCATATATGTATACTGATATATATCAATCAATAACTATTTTTTCAATGAATACAGCTATTGCTATACTCTAATAATGACATAAGTTGAAGAATTATATCTCCTTTGAAAATCATAAATCTTGCATGTTAAATATAAATAGAAATGTTTAACGAAGTTCATTTCATGTTGTGCTCTTAAGTTTCCATTTGATTTTTCTGACTCCCTACCTCCTTCTTCACTCTCTCTCAGACTCTGACTCACACATAAAGGTAAACATATGGTTTTATATGCTTCCATGATAAACATTTTGGAATAAGCTAATTAAAGAACATTTTACGCTAAATTATTACCTTCATTATTCTTCACTGCATTGAAGGGAGATCACAAATTTCTCAACATGTGAATTAAATGTCACTTTCTTTCTTATTTAATTGCCATGTGCATATATTTATTTTACTGCAGAAAATCTGTTTATCAATATCACTCCTATTAGTTTTGTCATCACTTGATCATTACTTATCCATTATAATGTGTGTTCTGTTATGACACAGATTGTCTCTCCTTTATTGCCATCAAGCTATATTTGTTGTTTTGGAAATTAGTGTATAGATGATCACACAATCTACATAAGCACTTGTAAGATGCTACTTCTATCCTTGTTATATGCATGAACTAATATTTGTATGATTTTTTCTTCACAGTGGATTATTATGAGCGAGAAAGAGAATAGTCACCAAGTGTCATTTGGATAAAACCCAAATTGCTAATTAAAACATAAAGTCAGATCTAGAAAAGCTAAAACAAAATAACATAAAATATGAAGAAAGGGTAATTGAATAATTATCTTGTTCACAGTTCGTAGATATGACTTCAGTTACTATTCTCATATATATATATATATATTCTATAATTATAATTTAATATATAATTAAAATATGAACCATATATTTAAATTTATTTCCTATTATTATTCATATTAACTTTGTTCATGGACATTGTAAGATTTTTACCTAGAGCTGAATTTTAACAAAATATTTATTGAGGAATATTGCTTCAACAAAAATAAAATCCATACTGCTCACATAAGTTAAGCATTTAGAAAATAAAATTATAGTGTCAACAGGTACAAAAAGGCAAATTTCCATATATTTAAATGCAAAACATAATGACTTCCATATAGTAAGTAGATACAAAAATTCTTGCAAGCTACAACTCCTACACTAACTATTAATTTGAAGCTTCTGCCAATAAAGACATACCAGATGTTTTTTCAGAAGTGCTTGAGTATTTTAGGATACCAAGGCTTTACTAAATAGTGGCAGAGAGAGATAATTATAAAATAACTATTTTCATGAATTAAGAGAATGTTTTCAATATATTTTTATTGGGGATTACACTGTTTGGGGCACTAATACAATACACATTCTAATACAAATGAGGTGAACATAAATGCTAATCATGATTAAATAAAATATGTCATTAGCCACTTGGAATAAACTAAATGGATATCAGGAAATAAAAATAAAAGTAAGCATTTATTTGATCTCAGGGAAAGGTGTTTGTGAGGAACAAAAGACTTCAACAAGTTGATGAATCTGAATGTTTGAGCCTTCAATAAGTGTATCAGGCATGAAAAGTAGACTCTTAGAGGCAGTTCAAAATGTTTTAAATTTGTAATGACGTTATGCTGAATGTTAAGAGAGACAACATAAAACATGAACTATAAAACAATTGTGTGTTTGGAAATAAGTATACATAATTGCTAGAAAACATAAAACCATAGGTATATCATTTGCTCATTTATGCTGACCTGTATAATTTACAAAAGTAACTGGTCAAACTTGTGTGCAAATGAACTAGAAACACAAACTAAGTGAACTCCAACTTGCCTGGAATATTGTCCCAGGAAATTAGTCATGTGAATGATCCTAGAAACACCTTCTTTGAGTGTTTATTTGTTGGTATGGAAGTGGAGATTCAATAAGTGCTGTTACAGTATATTTGCAGTGCTTAGTTTGCTTTTGCTGTGTTTGGCTTTGCCTGGGGATATATAAGTGTATCATGTGTTTGCAGGTACCCTCAGAGCCCCAAAGAACACGTGAGATCCAATAAGAATGCTGGGAAATAACAGGTCCTCTTGAATAACAACTAGTGCTCCTAATCACTGATCTATCTCTCCTGTAATGTTTATGCATGTAACTGTATTTTCTAACAAAGTAGCACAATATAAATGTTTGCTGAAAACAAAAGTGTCTTTGTAATTGATTTCTAATTGGAAGCTGTGTGGGTAGTTATCATGTCAGCTGTACATTAACTATATCAAAACTGTGACCACCTATTTGGATAGTTTTACTTTTCCATTTCCCCTATCTCTGTCTAAGAATAAAATCCATATCTACTGTTTTTTTTTCCAGAAATGAGCAAGCAAAACTGTTCCATATATAAAACAATCAGTATATGCAACCTCTTCCTTCTAAAGACGAATAGGACTAATAGCCAAAATAAAATAAAATCATATACCAACCATACAAAGCCTTAAGCACCACTGTAATTTATAATTACACATTCTTAGAGAATGTGTTCTTTAGGCCAAACAAAATAACCCTTTTCATTACAATCTATAAAATAATACTGTACTAAATAGGTTTCCTTTCTCAACTATGACATTATTTGTGCACTTTGTTCATCAATAAACAAAGAAGAATATAATATAATAAGAGGAAAATGGTTCCTGTCTATATCCTACCCAGGTATATCAGGAGATGGAGGCATCTGTTTATTCTGAAGCTCTGTAATAATTAACGTATTTATTTCAGCAGCAATAGGCAAGATAGTAGAAAAGATACAGAAATATTTAAATAATTTTCCCCAAATGATCAATTGTAAGCATTGAAGTTTTCTAATAATAATGTCTGTTTCCATGCTGTGCCTCCCTGAGGCTTCTAACGGCCATCATCAACCAAAACCTTCAAGTAGTATGGTATAAGACTGAGGACACTGCTTCACTTTCATTTCTAGAATAAACAAACAGAAAACTTAAACTGTAATCTATATACTTTTAGCTCTGCCTGATATTATTAAAATTTACAATATCTTTTGTATAAGTTCAATCATTATAAGCTTCTCATTGGTTACAGTGTGATAGATACAAAATTATATTTTGAGATTTATCTCATGACAAATTGATGGAATAGATTCAATAAGCTAGTAGTCAGTTTTTCAAAAACTGAATATATTGAGCACACTAACTAAAATCTATAATTTATTTTTGTTAACATGGAATTAAAAGTTGTCTATGGTGTTTGCACATAACAGTCAATGCAGGCATCCATCTCCTACTTTTGGCACTCACTTTAAATCATGTTCAATAACAACATGTTTAAATTGAAGGCAAGCTGTCATAAGGCAGGCTGAAGGTTGGAAGACTTGGCAATTAAAAAACTTCAGCACAGTTACAAAATGTGAATATTCTGAAATTGCAAATCATTAATGATAAGTACAGCACCTGCTGGTGACACTCTAACCCAGTATAAAGATTTCCAATGTGCCTAACTGTTAATCTCAGGTTGAATTATCATCTGTAGAAATAGAGTAAACAATGTGACTTTTTTGAAAGTGCTGTATTAATTTCACGAATAAAAATAAGGACTTTCCATTTTTCCAAGTATTGCAATAGCTACATTTAAATTGCAATTGTTTCATCATACCAAAATTGTATTTCATTCTCCATTGCATTCTGTTGGCCATTGAATAGCTCAATGTAATTCAATGGCAACAAATAAGTTTGCTATTTCACACATACTTTAAATGCAAATGTATTATCAGAAATAAAAGAACTTTATGACCCTCAGAATTTTAATTGGATATAGAAGTTTTTTAATCATATATGGAGATTAATGGATTTTATTAATACAGGTCTCAACTGATTTTCTTCCTGTATATTTCTATATATACAAGTATCCAGAAAGGTCACAGGTTAACCATGGTTGTTCCTCAGCATGAACCATCTATTCATCATTTTCAAGACCATATCTCTATGTGGGACCTGCAGCTCAATGATTAGTCTAGGCAGGTTTACTACTGAGACCTTATAATACACCTGCTTGATCCTCCTCAGCACTAGGATTGCAAGCAAACAATACTAGTCCCATCATTTTATATAGATGTTAGCAATTGGCCTTATACAAGCCATTTATTGATGAGTAGTTTTCCTAGCCCCTTGGTCTGAGTTTTTATACCTAAATATCTTATCTCAATTATATTGATACTTTTTGAATCAATTACAATTTTGTGAGTGCCTCTGTGTTTGATGAATTTTATGTTTTGTGTCTATTATAAAGGATGCATTATTATGAAATGATTATAAATTCCTGGGTGGAAATTAGAAATGAACAAATCATTAAAGAATAGAGGAACAAATTTCCTCACCCATGATATTTTATGAACAACAAAAACAATCTTAGATTTCAGGCTAGCCTTTTGCTGTCTGAGAGTAAGGAAGGCTAATGTAGTTATTATGAAAGAGAAGGCCACTGGAGGTGTTAGAAGGCTCTCTCTGGTGAGGTCAGCACTAATCTGGGGCACATAGCAACTCTCCTATAACCAAGTTTTACTCCTGAGACTCAGAACTTCTGCCTTCCTTTCAAGGCCTCATGTGTGAAATACAAAATCTCAGAAATGTAGGAACACAATTTTGACAAGTGAGGAGGCAGACACAGAGATACACAGCTAAGCACTGGGCAGAGATCCCAGAGACCAGTCGAAGGGAGGGAGTCAAGATCATTTTGGCAAAACTCACAGAGACAACTGACCTGAGCTAGTGGGAACTTACTGACTCCAGACTGACAGGTGGGGAACCTGCATGGGACTTAACTAGGCCCTCTGAATGTAGGCAACAGTTCTGTCTTTTTGTCAACTTACATTCTATACTTAATGAAACTATTTTATCTGGTTCTCCTTTAGCCATGCTCAGTGAGCAATATCCCATCATAAAACTCCTAAAATGGTCATAATCCCAAAGCAGCAATTTGTAATTATAGGTAATTATTTGATTGTTTTCAACCTTCCTTACTGTGCTATAAGTTTCATGGGTCAAACCAAGCCATTCCTGACTTCTTTGTGACCTCCAAACCAGCATGTAATATATTAGAAGCAATTAGCACCTACATTTGTACTGCATATTAAATGTTATGACATTGTTTTTATGTCCTTGGAGAATAAACAGTTCATCTATTAGCCATTTAGACTGGTATGTATTAAGAACTAGGCTTACATGGTCAGATATTTGATCCACAAAGATAATATATGACAGTTAAAAATGCAACATGGTAAGGAAATATATATTGTACCAGGTTAGAAAGGGTATACAAAGGAAGAAATTAAAGTAGATGAAGTGGTAGGCAATTAAGTTTATGAGAAATACAGGTATTATGGGATTCAGTGAACATTTATTGTACAAGTGCACATGACAATGTTATATCAGCAAATCTCATCATGAAAGGAAAAGCAAATTTTAAATATGTATAAATCATGATTGAAGAGAATGATTTAGCCACAAGAAGATTTGATAATTTTAATGGGGTCCATTTGCTCAGGTCAGCTGTTTCTGTGAGTTTCCCCAGCATGGTTTTAATCCCCTTTGCTCATCACTCTTTCCTCTCCACAACTGGATTCCAGGCTCAGTGCTTAGCTATGGATCTCTGCTTCTGCTTCCATCAACTACTGGATGAAAGCTCTAGGTTGGCATATAAGGTACTCATCAATCTTTTAAGGATCTATTTGAAAAGGAAATGCACACATGAAACTAATCAGTGGTTCTCTACCTGTGGGTTGTAACCCCTTAATAGTTGATTGACCTTTAAACATAGGTTGCATATCAGATATCTTTCATCTCAGGTATTCACATTATGACTTATGACAGTATAAAAATTAAAAGCTAGTAAATAGTGCCAAAATAATTTTATCGTTGGGGACACCACATCATGAGTATCTGTATTAGAGACACAGCAATACAAAGGTTGAGAACCATTAATCTAAATGATACAACAGAAAGTGCCTGATTTCAAAGAAGGATATCCTGTATCATAAGGCTTGTTTTGCCATAACAGGAGATTCATGGAAAGAAAACAACACTTTTTTTGATTTCTCAAATGATTTCCAGAATCTCTGATTCTACCATCACTTAAGCCATGACAGGTTGAAGCATCATCTGTCAGGAAAGCATCTGCTGCTCATCCCTCACCGGTGATCCTTCTAGACTAATCTATTCAAAGCTTTCTTAATTATAAAAGACTATCGCATTGTTTTCCATTGTCTTACACATTTATATGAAATGTCTTTTTTTTTGGTGATGCTGAAAAATACAATGGCCTCATCTCTGCGACCCAGCATTGAACTAGAGTAAGCAAAATTTCATCCTCACACATTCCAAGTCTGTCTTCCTGATTTTCAGCTCTGTGAGAAAATTTGAATTCTCCTTTCCTTCAGCAATATAAGTTATGTATTTTACAACACTCTTCACCCTTTCACTAATGATAACACACACTTATTTATAAATGTTTTATGTGCATTTTTCACATTTGAATGACTGGATCTCCTTCCTCTGATGGTCATTAAGTATCAAGCAAGGTGTATTGTAAGTGGCTCAGTACATCATTTTACTTTCATGATGGCTAAATGATGAAAGCAAAGACAAACAAATATTTAAGTTCCTGCCTAATATATTTTTATTTGAATATCAATATCAGACAGAGAAATCAGGTGATAAGCCAAAAAGTAGTGAGTGTTGTGATATACTAAATAATCGAATAAGAAAAGATTTTTTATTTAAATATTGAGGAAGAAGCATTAGATTTTCCCAGCAAATAACCACTTCAGGTCCAGAAAAATAAATTGCATGATCTTAATTACAGCATTTCAGTACACTGAACAGCTGATGTGATGGGCTTCTAATCTTTGCTTTGCTGTGTAGAAAACATGATGCCTCATTTTTCTATGTATGGATTATTATGTAACTTTTAGGAAATATATAACGTTACATGAAAACTACAGTGTTCTTTCACTCTACATTCAAATATCTCCTATAAGAAGAATAAAGTGACTTTTCCAATTTTATCATTCTAGAAATCAAAGGGGCTTTGAAATAGTTCAAAATAACCACACTCAGAAATGTAAAGATATTGATTCCTGATGACTGGAATTTGAACAAATCAGAACATCATTGCAGTCAGACTTCCATAATTTAGTAATGACTTGGCTGGTCAATACAGAAAACACTGATGCATTTGTTCACTCATTGTGTGTTGTGGAAAATAACAAAATCCTTTCCACCACCATGCTGATGGCCTAAGATCCATAACTATAACTAAGTCACCATCCAAATAATCTGTTTGCATACCACAAAGTTTCACATTCTGAGATTTGGATGAATCACATAATTTATTCAGTATTCACATTTGAAAAAAGTAGCAATATTTTGGTTTAAACTAATATTTGCACTAAAGATAGAATGTTAATATTAGTAAAATATTTAGACAAATTTCTGCTTCAATCTAAAGTTTGCTGTGCTTTTATTAAATATATTTAAGATTTTTATGCATAATATCTATTAAATATGACAGTAAGTTGCTTAATGTTGATGAGACAAAATTTTAAAAATGAATTTAAATGGGACAAGTACAACTTGCTTTTTTGTTTTTAAAGTAAACAATAAGCAATTATAAAAAAATACTTTCATAGATTATACTTTTTTAAAAGACAGCTAACATTCTTGTCCTATTTGCTCTGTGGATATTCATTAATTATTTGGAATCAAATATGATTCATCTCTTCTTATAACATAATAATGTAAATATTTCATAATTTTGAATAAAAAATTCCATACACTATGCATCTTTAAACAGTTATATTTAGATTTTTTTAAAACAGAAGGTAAGCAAATATGGATTTTGTATGTAGTTGACTAATTAATTGGTGCAGCTACAAATCTCATTGTATTTATTAGGAAAACTTTATGAGAACAATAAATCCCAGTTCATCAAGGGAAATTAAAACTTATAGATGATGTTGAGGAATAATAATCATTGGAAGATAGATGTGGAAGACAGTATCACATAGAACACATTCCCCTGGTACACCCTGCAATTCCAATTTGACATATATTAATTGACTCAACAGACTCCTATCACTTCTTGTTTCTTGCCATCTCTAAAAATGTCCTTCTCAAAATTATCATCTTCCATT
Source organism: Cricetulus griseus (assembly GCF_003668045.3). Taxonomy (NCBI): domain Eukaryota; kingdom Metazoa; phylum Chordata; class Mammalia; order Rodentia; family Cricetidae; genus Cricetulus; species Cricetulus griseus. The sequence continues at coordinate 26,426,472 of NC_048597.1, read as the reverse complement.
TAAACCTCTGCAGGTATTAATTTTGGGAGTGTGGGGAATATTATAATGTCATGGGTAAACTTTACTTATTAATTTTGTCAATTCGTTTTAAGTACAGCTGCATTACAGCCTTGCCTTTCCTCTCATAAGGCCAAGAGTATCCATTTTGTAAATGAGTGTTAGCTACTAACTCTACATTATAGAGATGTGGATATAAAGCTTTCATACCATAGAAAATTAGGTATAGTGAAGAAAATAATATTAAGATTATTGTGTTATACACTGACACAATCCAAAACAGAAAAATAAATTCTAGCTTTGAGAAAGAAGAAACACATTCCATGGAGACATGGAGAGCTGGTGTTGGGTAGCATTCTTTAAAACTAACCCCAGTATTCTTTGCCTTTTTATGTGTTCGATCTTTTTTACAGTCTTTTCTTTTGGGTTGTGTTCAGAACTTAGGGCTTGTTTGAAGACAAAGAAAAGCAGACTACATCAAAGCAATTGGACATCACTTCTGAGAATGTATTGCAAAGTCCTTTTTCTCTCTTTCTTCCTTGTTGTTCTGAGGGAAATCAGTTGCCTGCTATTTCTAGCTACCTAGGTATGCTCACAGATGGGCAAGAACCAATGCTATTTCTGGACACAGAAGGTCCTGGGGTTGGCCAACCACTAGCGAGTTAACTTTGAAGTGTTGCCTAGATGATGGCAGAAGATACGTTCCAGTGTAGCTTTGTAAGAACCTGTGGAACAGAAGCTCTCTGAAAGCATGTCTGGATTCCTATAGCTCAGATTGTGAGTTAATATGGCCTTCATGTTCCAAATGGTGCATAAATTTCCCCACTGTACCAGGAGTTTGTTTTTCTAAATCATATCAGGCTGTTAAGAAAGGCTGTAGGAGAGCTAAATGATGAGTGTTACATTTTGTACTTTGATTATTTCCAAAGGTGAGTATATGTACATAATTCAATATCTTCTTTTAGTAGGCATAATAATAAATTTTCTATAGTAATCAGCTACGCTGAACTAGAACTACATCAGTGTATAAATGGCCTGCCTAGCAAGTGAGAGGTCTGAAGTCCACATCCCTAGAACAATGCAAATATGGACATCATAGCCAATCATCCAAAGGAAGCTATGGAAACATGGAGGTAGTGGCAGAAGAATCCTAGGAAACTCATGGGTAACTAAACTGACTTATACAGTAACAATCTCAAACCAATTAAAGGGAGATGTGCTATGTACTCTGACCACCACACCCATGCTTTGCCATTGTTCACTTTCATTCTAAAACTTGAAAACTCTCTCTCTCTCTCTCTCTCTCTCTCTCTCTCTCTCTCTCTCTCTGTATATTCTCAAGTCATCATATATATGTATATGATATGAATACAGCAACTTGAATAATTATTTCAATGCTTGCTTCATTTTAGCTTTATATTGTAAGATATAAAAATTAGTCATTTAAATTTGAGTTTTTCTATTCATCACAATAAAAATTTAAAATTAAAAATTTAAAATGTGGGATACTGATAACAAAACCTCTATAAATTGTTAGAGTACACCATCCCCCTTTGAATTAAATGACCAAATGTTCTACCCTGCTTTGCTGACTATGGACAACTAAAATTACTTATGGTGCTAAAGCCCTAAAGGTACAGCAGTGGCACACACACCTTGGAGGTAACCAACAGCTGTCTAATTGGGCTTATGACCCACTCAATAAGACAGAAGCATTCCTATTTCTAGGAACCCAGCCAAATATTTATGGCTAGTGAAGCCATGATCATGGAGGAGAACCCACACTGGTTGACTAAGTCAACATAATTCCTAACTATACTCTAAATATTTTCCCTATATGTACAGATAGGTATAGTCCTCACTCACAATCAAACAAAATTCCCTTAGCAACAGAGTCCATTACAAACAAGACACAACCTATCAAAATACAGAGTTATGAAGTACAGTGCAAACTGAAGTATGTAAAACGTAACTCAGGTGCCCAAGGCTCACGAATCATTTCTGGAAAGGCATACAAAATTGTAAGGGCTAGAGAAACAGGTGTTTTGCTGTGAGACTATGTCTCTTTCAAATATCAAAAGTTTTCCCCAGGAAGTCTCATCAACATGGATCCCTAAACTTCAAATGAGCAAGAATAGGAACGTACACGCTTCCCGGGAAGTGGGAAAACTCAAAAGGGGTCAATGCTGGGCAAACAACTATAGGGTAGCACAGAAGAGATGATGGAGGGAAAACCAGGCTTCCCTAGGGTAAAGCACATCAGTTGGCTATCCAAAACTAAATGTTCAGCCATGAAAATGTGCACATACAGTTTGGAGCTTCATGTTAGAGAAGAAAATAATACTTTATGCGTAGCATAATAGGTCATCCTAGTGGGAGTCTAGATAGTAACCAAAAACTGCTGGAAGTATCAATAGCAGGGAACAGGTTCATACAGACTTTGTTGATTCCCTATGAGAGATATCACCCTTTCTGAGGAGTGGATACAGGGTAGAGTGGGAAGAAGAAGGGTGGGGGAGGACTGGAGGGAGAAAGAACTGGGATTTTTATGTAAAATAAGATTGTTTTTAAAATTAAAAAAATAATAAAAAGAAAAAGTCTCAGAAAAAAAGGAAATGTAAACATACAAGTAAGGTTATAGGAACTGAGCAGGAAATATTTATGTGTTTAGGAATATATGTGAAAGTAAAGAAACACAAACAAAATAATAATATTAATTTAAACAAAAATACTATTATTTTAAGAGCGTTGGTAGGAATTTTTCTTGGGAGGATGTGGAGAGAGGAAAGAAAATAGATAAAAATGATAATTATATTTTAACAAAAAATAAAAGAATCACAAAAAAAATATCTGTTATGATAAATCTTTTCGCCAAAAGCCGCCGAGCCTCACTGCCACGTGTGCACTCTACACCAGCTGCATGCCTGAGTTAGGGCCCCAATTAATGCACAGAGAGACTTGTATTATGTACAATGCTGCTTGGCCAAAGACTAGGATTCTCATGTGTTAGCTCAGTCTCAATTATCATAAATCTATATATTTTATAAGACTTATCTTATAGAGGATGTCTTTTGCTGGCACCCTCTCTTGTGGGTTGCTCACATGGTGCCACTGGAGGAGGAAGGAAAAAAGGGACACTTCCTGTTTCTCCTTTCTTAAATATGATTCTCCTTGCTATGTCACTTCCTGCCTGGAACACCACTTCTCTACTACATTTCCCAGAATCCTCTTTGACTCCTAGTCCTGCCCAACTTGCTGCCATTGTCCAAACAGTATTTTATTCAACAATCAATAAGATAAACATACACAAAAGTACATTCCCCATCAAATCTCCATTTCAAATCAGAATCAAAGCATGAAATGCCATTTTAAATGGTTTTATATACAGTTAATTTTGCAAATTGTGATTAGTTTGATATGATGGGGGAGAGCCTTCTGTGTATCCGTCTGTCTTATTTGTTGATAAATAAAGCACTGTTGGCCAATAGGGAAACAAGTTAGGTGATACTAGGAGAGACAGAGGATTGTGGAAAATGTAGGAAAGAGAGGAGTTGCCTTGTGATCTCAGGAAGAGAGGACTCATGCCTCAGGTGTCCTTGATGAAGAGTCTTTATAAAATATATAGATTAATGTTTATGGTTGATACTTAAGACAGAGCTAGCAAATAAGAAGTACTAGTCAATGGCCAGCAGCATTGTAACTAATATTAATCTCTGTGTGTTATTTGAGAGCACTACTTGACAGTGGAACTCAGGTGGCCAACATGGTTTTATAAACTTCCACATAAATCTTCACAAAAGCTTAAAAAGGGATTTTAGAAACAAAAAGAACAGAGGCAAGCACATTTCTTGATGGCAGCATTTTCTTGGATGAGCAATGTTTACCAGGATTTAAGAGACATGCCACCAAGACTCCTTTTAAGAGCAGCTTTGTCATTTACATATTGGCCAAAACCGAGGTTACTGCAGCCACAATGCAGAGTACTATATATGTAATGTTAATTGATTACTTTTGCACCACAGGAAAAAAATTAGAACCTTGCAATCTATTCTTCATTTGAAAATTTTTAAATAAAAGATATTAAGAGATATTCATGCTGAGAAAAGGACATATCTGTATATAAAACTATTCATGTTCAAATGAAGTTAAATATAATAACATAAGCTGGTATTTTATGTTATAATCAATAAATTAAAGATAAAACTATACTATCATAAAAATTACAAAACTTTGCAACTAGCTGCTGACCATATAATAAAGACATCTCATAGGCAGAAAATATCTGGAATATATTGATAAGTCTTTTATGTATAATCATATTTTTCAAATATAATAATTAAAAATATATTCATGGGATTACAAATTATACAATTAAAATATAAGTATTTATTTGACAGACATACATAATTTTTCTGGTTACTTATATATGCATTTTCAAAAAGGCATATCTGATATTTTTTTAAAAGGTTCTTACACCTGTTAGAATGTCTAAAATAAAAAACACCAATGACAGTTTATGCTGGCGAGGATGTGGAGAAAGGGGAACACTTCTCCACTACTGGTGGGAGTGCCAACTTGTACAGCCACTTTGGAAATCAGTATGGTGACTCCTCAGGAATATGGGAATCAATCTAACACAAGATCCAGCAATTCCACTCTTAGGCATATACCCAAAAGATGCACATTCATAGAACAAGGACATCTGTTCAAGGATGTTCATAGCAGCACTATTTGTAATAGCCAGAACCTGGAAGCAACCTAGATGCCCCTCAACTGAAGAATGGATAGAGAAAATGTGGTACATTTACACAGTGGAGTACTACTCAGCAGATAAAAACAATGGAATCTTGAAATTTTCAGGAAAATGGATGGACCTAGAAGAAACCATTATGAGCGAGGTAACCCAATCACAAAAGACACATGTGTCATGTATTCACTCATATGTGAATTTTAGACATAGAGTAAAGGATTACCAGCCTACAATCCACACTGCCAGAGAAGCTAGTAAACAAGGAGGACGCTAAGAGAGACATACATGATCTCCTGGAGAGGGGAAAGGGGACAAGATCTCCTGAGCAAATTGGGAGCACCGGACATGCGGGGAGGGAGCTAGGAGAATAAGAAGGGGAGCAGAGGAGGGGTGATGAGGACATGAGGGAGCAGAAAGGTTGAGTCAGGGGAATAATAGAAGAAAACAAGAAATGAGATACCATAATAGATGGAGGCATTTTAGGTTTACAGAGAAATCAGGCACTAGGGAAAGGTCTGGACATCTACAAAGATGACACCAACTAACAATCTAAGCAGCAGAGGAAAGTCTACCCTAAATCCCTTCCCTGATGATGAGAATGATGACTGTCTTATATGCTATCTATAGCCTTCATCCAGGAGCTGGTGAAAGTAGAGGCAGACACCCACAACTAATCACTGAACTGAATGGGAATCCAGTTGTAGACAATAATGAGTGATGGGCAAAGGTGTTCAAACCAGGCTGGTGAAACCCACAGAAACAGCTGACCTGAACAACTGGGAGCACTTGGTCCCTAGACTGATAGCTGGGATACCAGCATGGGACTGATCCAGACTCCAGGAAAGTGGGTTTCAGTAAGGAGACCTTAGAAATCTCCGGTAACTCCTATAATAGTTCAGTACTTATCCCTAGCATAGGTGTGATCTTTGGGAGCCCAATCCACATAGAGGGATACTCCCTGAGCTAAGACACATGGGGTGGGCCTAGGGCCTATCCCAAAGGATAGACACTGGTGATCCCCTATGGAAAGCCTGGACCTCCCTTTGGGGAGCTGAAAGGCTATATGATAGGTAGGGTATTAATTGGGGGAGGGGGAGGGGAGAAGGGGAGGGAGTAGGAACTGGGATTGACATGTAAAACAATCTTGTTTCTAATTCAAATTTTAAAAAATAAAGAAAAAATAGGTTTGTGTAAATACCAGTTATATATAAACTTAGAAAAAATAACTTGTCAAAATATGACAGTTTAAAATTCATGTTGAGAATCATTTAGAGTTATCTGTCTTTTATTGGTTTCTGTCAAATAAATTAAACCATATTCAATAATGTGACAAATATCAATCAATGAAAGCATAAAATATTCAACATATAATTGATATTCCTAGCAACAAGATTCTAAACATTGACATGATTTGATAATTCATCTTTGAAGTTATCTAATCACTGATCATCAACTGTGACATTCATGTATATATATATATATATATATATATATATATATATATCCTAACTCCTAATTAAAATTTGATATACATAATAACCACTCAGTCCTAAATAGGATGTCTTTATCAAACCCCTCCCATCATGGCTCAGAGAGCTATGAGGAAGAGGAGGTAGAAAGCTTATAACAACCAAAGGGATGGATACCATGGAGAACACAGTGTCTTCCAGACACAGGAGAACTGCTGCACAGATGAACTCACAGAGAATATATGGCAGCATACCCGGGGCCTTCACAGGTTCAAGCCTTGCAGTGTCCCAGCACTGAAAGGATGCAGAGGGCAGAAGACCCCCTGCCATAACAAAGAAAAAAATCTCTAACATGCATCTACTTCTAAAGGACAAATTAGTTCTATTCAAGGGAGTCTTACTGGATATATTAAAAATAGTTAAGGGTAGGTCCTCTGTACATTTGTAGATTGGGAACACAAAATAAACAGGAGTTTTATAGAATTTTTGTTTCATATTGTATATTTTGGGAATTTTTTTATCTGACTAGTCCTTTGCTTGTATATTATGGTTTCTGAATTTGTCTTTTATGGTGTGTGTGTGTGTGTGTGTGTGTGTGTGTGTGTGTGTGTGTGTTTCAATATGTTTGTTTCTTATGATTTTTGTATTGTTTTAAAACTCTTTAGGTCTTGTTATTGCTATTTGTTTGCCGGTTTACCGTCTAAAGAGAGAGTAAAAGAAGGGTATTTTGTTGACTGAATGAGGAGATTGGAAGGATGTGGTAGAATTTGAAATAGGAGAATCCATATTCAGAATAAATTATATATAATATATGTTATATTATATTATATATTATATGAAAAACATTTTCTCTGTTTTGTTCTTTTATTAAAATTTTTTCTTTCTCAAATTTCAATTTTATTTAACCCTCCTTTTATTTTCCCAGATCCTCTCCACATCCCTTCTCTCCAGATTTGCTCCCTCTCTGTCTTTCATTAGAAAAGAACAGTATTCAAAGAGATAACAACCAAACATGACAAAATAAAACATAAAAGATGAAGCAAAAACTATAATATCAAAGTTGCCCAAGGCACCCCAACAGGAGAGTCTCAAGAGCCAGCAAAACAGTCAGAGACAAACTCAATCTCATTGTCAGAAGCTGTTCGAAAAACATAAACCAAAGTCGTCCTGCAGGCCCCCTCCTCACCCACACCAGGCCAGCACACATGTGAGGCAGGCACTTCCTTCCTGAGCCAAGCCTCCAAGCCTGCCTCAATGTCCAGATATAGGGACACCTGACCCAGAGACACCAATGAGAAAGAGCATGCAGCAGAGTCAGCCCCCTTAGCCAATAGGACCCTGGGAGGGGGCATAATGGCAGGTCAAACTTCCTTAATAAAGGAATCTGCAGCAAGCTCTGCTACTCACTGACGTCCAATGCCTGAGTCCTTGGTGCTGTGTCTTCTCACTCCTTCCCCAAGCAGTGTCCAAGTAGGGTAACCCACAACATAAAACTACTAAGCTAAAAGCTGTAATATATACACAGAGAACCTGGGGCAGACCCATGTAGGCCCTGGGCTCATACACCATGCTTAAATTAGTCAGGGCACTTTGTTCTCCTGGTGTCCTCCATTCCTTCTGGCTCTTACAATCTCCTAGGGATACCTTGAGCTCTGATGGGAGGAAATTGATAGAGACCTCCTAACTAGAATTGGGTGAAAACCAAACACACACACACACACACACACACACACACACACACACACACGCACACACCATATATTCCTAGTGATATGCTGATATACTCAAAGGTCAGTGATTTATCCAGTCATCATCAGAGAGGCTTCCTACTGCAACAGGAGGGAACATATGAATGGACCCACAGTCAGATATTAATTGGAAAAATATTTACAATAAACACACATATATTATATGTCACATAGCAACAAATGTTGAAACCAAAAAATCATGATACTTCAAAGGATTATCCCAATATCCTTTTTGTATATTCATATAAAATGTTCTAAGAATGACTTAAAAATGTGAAGAGATTATGTAACTTATTCATATGAGGAAAATCCATTAAAATTTTAAGTTACTTTAGAATTTTAATTTTTGTGTTGTGTGTGTGTGTGTTCTGCCAGGGCAGGTATCAGATCTCATGGATGTGGAGTTACAAGTGGTTGTGATTCAATTGACATGGGTGCCAGGAACATATTTCAATTCACCTGGAAGAACAGCAATTTCACTGAACTGCCTACTCATCTCTCTAGCCTACAAAATAAGCTTTTAAATTCACGATTTTCTTAGAAAACAATATTTTTGTGCTGATAAAACACCAAAATTACATTAGAAAACATCAATTATATTCCACTTCTCCACATTATTCAAGAAGGAAAGTAATCAAGATCCTCATAAAATTCCAATAGCAATTTTTCTTGTTTTATTAGACAATATATTTTACAAGTCAGCAAGTTGGGCCCTTACTAAATGAAAGAAGATCAAAGTTACATATCATTCATTGGTGAGTTCTAAGGTGTTCCCACATGTGTATAAATTTATAAAGTTTCTAAAACTTATGAAGGAACTTGAATGGTACAAATATTTTTTATTTCAACGTGTTTAAATTTATTACTGAAAATACTTTAAAATTATAGGCGTTTGTATTTATATCAGAGGATCCCAATACATAACAATTAAAAAAAAAAACCTTTTTCTCTTGGCTTCATGAACCAGGCAAGTGGACTACTATAACAGAGACAATTTAAAGAGACAGCTATATGTTATTATCATGTTCTCTGACTATTTGGGAATGCATAAGCATCGGCTTCTTTAACTGTAAGCTATATATTCCATAATACTATTTTTTAAGTCTTAAATAATATTTAATAATAATCATATAGAGGTTCTAAATCAGGACATAAAGGGTAAATATGTTTTCATGAGAACTTGGCTTGTTTTATAAAGAATGTGAAAAAATTCAGAAATAGTTATTTCATAAATGTTAACACAAAAATGATTTGACCAAGTTTTTCAAAACATGTTAAAATGGTGAAACATACGTATCAATATACTCCAAGGAAAATTACCTGTTTATTTTAGAACTCTGTATAAAGTTACAGAATTTAGTAAAGTTTCTTATATGTAATTTATCTAGACTAGTAGGGTTTCACAAAAGGGATCTATTCTACACAGAACAGTCATAATAATGTGCATCATAGGCTTTAGACTACTAGCCACACATTTTAGTCATTCATTGTTCTACAGAAGCATGGCAACATACATGTTTCTTACCAGTCATTGTACCATGTGGAATATGAATTATATTAAACACACCAATGAAATTATTTTAAAGAATGTATCTCTCTATTAATAACTTGAAAATGACAAGGCTTTGGATCATGGAAAGGGTGTTTCAATTTGTCCTGGTTCAAATAGTTCTACAGTTGTAACCTTCTTTACTGTACACATCAGTATTCAAACAATGTGTCATTTCATGTTCATGCTAATCACTATTAATTGTTAGGATCTTCTACCTACCATCCACTTAGTACACACTGCTCAGATAAAGCTAAATTGCAATAGCATTTTCTTCTAAAAGCTCTAAGATATATTCTGTGGTTAGAGAATAATCAATTACTTACTCAATTCAATTCAACAAAAATTTATTAAGCATCCACTCAGTCTTCTTTTATCTCTCCTTATGGGCTGCTATCCTTAAGAGCAGCTGAAAAAGCAAAACAACTTCCATTTATTAGAGACTTTTATTTTAAAGATGCTTAAGTGCAGTTCACAGCTCTTCAATTGCTCTTCCCAAATCCTCAGAGGCTCCATTGTAGAGGAAATTCATGTTCTATCATACAGGAACAAGACTAATGTGTTCCCTCTTTATTTTGTCAAGAAAATACCAACATTAGATTAATAGAAGTTACCCTGAGTGTCTCTAATTGTGTAAGTGTAAGCTCATTTATATACTTATATTTGTGTGTGGATTTACCTTTATTTTTTCTTATTTTTTTCCATTTTTTATTTGAATTAGAAACAAGACTGTTTTACATGTCAATACCAGTTCCTACTCCCTCCCCCGCTTCCCTACCATCACCCCCAAATAAATTCCTACCTATCACATAACCTTTCTGCTCTCCAGGGAGGGTGAAGCCTTCCATAGGGGGTCTTCAGGGTCTGTCATATCGTTTGGGATAGGGGCTAAGTCCACACCTGTGTTTCTTGGCTCAGGGAGTATCCCTCTATGTGGAACGGACTCCCAAAGTCCACACCTATGCAAGGGATAAGTACTGATCTACTACAGGAGGCCCCATGGATTTCCCAGGTCTCCTCACTGATAGGCAACTTCCTGGGGTCTGGATCAGTCCGGTGCTGGTTTCCCAAAGATTACCAGCCCACAATCCACACTGCCATAAAACTAGGTAACAAGGAGAACTCTAAGAGAGACATACATAGTCCCGAGGAGACAGGGATTGGGAAAATATCTCCTGAGCAAATTGGGACCATGGCAGGAGCAGAGAGGGAGCTAGGAGAATGAGAAGGCGAGAAGAGGAGGGGTTAGGAGGACATGAGGGAGCAGAAAGCTTGAATCAGGGGAAGAATACAAGATAAGAGATTCCATAATAGAGGAAGGTATTTTAGGTTTAATGAGAAATCAGGCACTAGGGAAATGTCTGGAGATCTACAAAGATGACACCAACAATCTAAGCAACAGAGGAAAGGCTACCTTAAATGCCCTCTCCTGATAACAAGATTGATGAATGACTTATGTGCCATCCTAGAGCCTTCATCCAGCAGCTGGTGGAAGTAGAAGCAGACACCCACAGCAAATTACTGAACTGAACTGGAATCCAGTTGCCCAGAATAATGAGTGATGGGTAAAGGGGTACAGACCAGGCTGGAGAAACCCACAGAAACATCTTACCCGAACAACGGGAATCTCTTGGATTTACCTTTCTGATGCCATGTATACATATATTCGTAGTACATGTTTCTAACATGAATGAGAGGATATGTTTTGCTTAAGTAATTGAATGAATTAAATGATAAACTAAGTCTGCTCAATTTTGAGATATATACTTTTGTCTCCCTTTCATAAGTATCAGAAAGAGTAGCTAGAAGCCAATCTTAAAATAAATACTCAATATTTGGATCAATATGTAGATTATTCTATCTAAGAACATCCATCATTCTAATTTTGCATACTGAAAACATATTTATGCCATCTCTATAGATAGAGAGAGGGAGGGAGTGACACAGACACAAAGAGTCTGGGAGAGATACAAAGACAGAATTGGAATCATTCCTAAAGAACCCTCATGGGTTCAGTTTTTTCCATGTAAGAACTCAGCAGAATGTTTTCTCTCGAATATTGAAAAATAGCGTATTATTTTCTCATCCATATTGGAGCTAGGGGGTGGTTTTCTCTTGTAGGAAGCCTACTGCATTAGCTCCTTGCAAGGTTCTTTCAAAGTCAATTTCCTCACCCTGTCAGACAGCTCTGCTGAGACACCCTCAGCAGCCCTAGGTCATAGCAGCAACTACTGGGATGCAGAAAGGTTATCTTGATGAATTCTGTCTTATAGAAATATCCCAAGCACTAAACTTGGATTTATTTTATTGCCATATATCAATTTTAAGATAGCATATACCAAGTTTCCCCATGTACACATGTGGTGATATCATGCTTGTACAAATAAAGCCTGTCTGAATGTCAGAGAATAAAGCTCTTCAATGCCTAATCATAGAGATCTGGAGGTCTGTATAGACAGACAGGAAGGAGATGGCTGGGTGAAGAGAGGATATAAGCAAACATAAACAGGAACTTGCTCTCTTGTCTGCTGAGATGCTAAGGAGGTAACTTGTGGCTGTGGCTTGTTCAGTTCTCTGACATTCAGACAGGCTTTATTTGTACACACAAGATATCACCACACATACATGATGCACTATGGCAACATTTATCTATTATATAAGACACAATTTCCCTCCTTCTATAAGGCAAACAGGCATCTACAAATTAGGTTCTATTATTTTTTCAAGAATGCATTCAGCATCTATATAAGAATAAAATTTTCTTTCTTTTTTCAGAACAGAATTTTAAGTCCTACCATATCTTATTTAAGTTAGGGTTTCAAGTTCTGCCTCTTTTTTTCACCGTGAAAAATTATTTTAGTTACTTTGTCTTTGAAGCAAAGGCTGTTTCACACAAAATATTCATCCTATATCTGAAATCTCCTTTGAAAAAATATTTAACTAAAAGTATGGTAGTATTTTCCTGAGGTAGAGGAGCAGGTCATGTTCAATTTATTATCACCTATTGTGCCCCAGGGCATGATGTTTGTACAAAGTAGAAATTCAGACAGTGTTTAGAGAAATGAAAATGATAAACACATTGATCTGAAACATCTTTGTAGGTTTTTATCCAATGATAAAATAACTCTGTGTCATTTCTCATCCCTGAGGGTAATCAAAAGTTAGAAGTATTTTGGCTTTATATTCTCTTTGTTTTTCGGTTTGTCCTATATTTCCAAATACAGCACATTTCTGAAAACTTCTTGTTCTACACCACTGGGGTGACCACGATCCAGAACTACATAGCCCAGAGACCTAAGGTTAAAAACCAAACACTACTGGTCTACAAAAAAAAGGAGTGATAGAATGACTCCTAATTGTGCTATACTCATAGGTCCAGGCCTTATTCAGTCATCATCAGAGAGCTGCAGATGGGAACTGAAGTGGATACCCATGGCCAGACTTTATGAAGAGAGTCCTTGGAACACATAGCCCTAAGTGGAGTATCTCCATTAAATCTCTCCCAGGTGATCATGTCATCCTGAGGAAGAGAATCTAAAAATCAAATTTCTAAAGACCTGAGTGCATAGACTTAAAATAATTATACATTTAATATTTTCTATGATTACTAATTAACTAACAGAAAGATCTACAAAACAACCTGACTTCAGAAAATTCAGGAAAGTGAGTTCAGAGCAAGCATATGAAAAATATTTTGTACTCACATAATAATGTTACAATATTTCATATAACACAAAGACAATATAATGCATATCAAATTTGCTTACATGTTTTCTATAGAATATTGGAGGTACCTTCAAGAAAGAGAAAAGTGCTAATATAAATTATCTTGTTTGCTGTAGCATTTAGGATCAAATGAAATGTTGTTAGAGAATCCGAATGAGAAACTGAAGAACAAAGTGAAGTACTTCAGTGTCCTCATAATTGATGGGGACTGTGTTAGACACTTCCCTCCTTTTAAGCATTTTGTGTTTCAAAGACAGACACTACCACTTTACCAACCAGGAAAGAATCTTCAAAGTTAGGAAAATCATATAGGTCTGCATTTGTTTTTTTGTGAACAGAGTCAATTTGTTACATATAATTATTTATCCCTGTTTGGTTGTTAGTAATGTATGATTGAAAAACATTAATTCGTTTTATTCTTATCAATAACCTGTATTTTCCAAATATAAATGTTCAAAAAGCCAACACGTTAACACGGTACAAGTCCAGTCAGCAGAGCCTGTTACCCACAGGTGAACATTCAGAAGGGAGTTGAGACTCGAGGTTTCAATAGACTGGAGGACATTCACAGTTTCTCATAACTGGAGAGTAGCTCATTAATAAACAGAATAATTTAAATACCTGAAAATAATACTAAACATCTTAAAATGCACCTATTAAATTTGTCTATTGAAGAAAAGAGTTTTTGCATATGTATTTCTAGATTTAAATAAACATAAGCCCAATAAACTTCTATATGCAATTGTTTGCTGTCTTAAATCAATACTATGGTGTTTTGAAAGAAAATGACCACCAAAACGAGTGTCAATCTTAAGAGGTATGTCACTATGGGGGTGGACTATGAGATGTCTTTTGCTCAGGCTTCCCTCATATTGACAGTCAGTTGAATTCCTTTGCCTGCAAGATGTAAGACTCTAAGCTGTTTCTCCAGCACCCATCTGCCTGGACACTGCCAGGCTCCCTGCCTGAAGAAAATGGACTGAACCTTTGAACTGTAAGCCACCAACTCAATTAAATGTTTTCTTAATAAGCATTGCCATGGTCATGGTGTCTCTTTCCAGCAATAAAAACTCTGGGACAAGTACCTTTATAATATGTAAGCAATACATGAATCTGTATTTCAGAATTTCTAACTCTATGCAATTTGAATGTAGAAAAAAATCATGGAATAACATTTTACATTAATAAATGGGATGTAAAATTTTCTAAAATATGTAGTTTAGAACAGAATTAATCAGTTCATTAATATTTTCAAAATTGTTCTAAGGTGTCTCAAATAATGAATAACAACTTCTCATTAGTTCTTAAATAATATATGTATATATAATGGAAACTCAATGACATTTAAATGTATGTTAAGATTGCATTTAATAGGACCTCCTAGGTAAATAGTCCTAATTTCTTCATGAAATATGCATTTGATTGTTTTACATTTAATTATTCATCAAGATATACAGAAACATCTATTTTGTTTGCCTATTTATAACTCCTTGTATATGTGTATTTTTGTGGTTAGAATTCTCATACTCCTCAAATTAGATACCTGATTCTATACATTAGTAGGGATTTTTTTTTTACCTCCTCTCACATGTGGAATACAACTTCTACATCAATAGCTATTATTTGAATAACTTACTCGCATGTATTGGTGTATTGCTTTGAAAAAAGATTAACTGGAAAAATAAAATGGCATGTTAAGTAGAACATATTAACAATGGATGATCTCTTGGTAGAGTGATGATTAAGGTAGTTTTTATTTTGTAATATCTAAGTGAACAAAGGTAAAGCATGGGTCATTTTCCTTATCCATGAACTGATAAGGTATCCTCAGCCAAGGTTCAATTTGCAACAGTTTGTCATTACATAGCTGGGTTAATGGGCAGCTAGGCCAGTAACACAGATATCACATTTATTTTTGACATCAAAGATAGAGGTTAAGTTTTGCTTCCCCACATGGAGTGGCATTTCATGACTTCATGTTCATTTAGTCTGAAAAACTTAAAACCTGCCAATTATAGTGTTATATGCGTATCTAAAGTAGAAAATAATTTTTCCAACATTATCTTTTGTACTAGTTTCATCCAACAGATATCAAAAGCCTACAGAGCATTAGTCAGGGACAGAGTGATTAGTTTCTCTCTTTATGGATGGGTAATTAATATAAAAAGGATGGAAAAAATCCTTAATCCATTATGCTTGATCCATCATTTAGCAATGCTTTTGACTCTTCAAGGTAAAATCTGCATCTGAATTTCCCCAAAGCAATCAAGGCGTCAGTTTCACAAAATTATAAAACCCCACAGCAAACTACACAGCGCTGATAGAATAAAAAAAGTGAGCTTTCTGACATTCATCTAAGAGAGTCTCATTGAATGAAAATGTTTCAAATATATCACTTTTAAAATTATCCCTAATAGAATTGACCTAATTTTGCTTTAGTACATTCAGTCTGAAGATAAGTGTAGTGTGTCTGTGTAGCAGAAAGAAAAAAAATACTCCAAGAAAGCTAGGAAAAATGCTGTAGGTCATATGCACAAGCTGCTGAGGTGCTGAGTCCTGAGAGGAGCATGGAGGATGGCAAAAGCCTAGAATAGTCTGTGGCTTGGGGAAGAAGTGCAGACAAGTCATTCTGGAGATGCTCATGGCATCATTTCTAAACCCATTAAGTACTAAGATGTTTCTTCCACTGGCCTGCAGCTTCAACTTTTATTGATTTATCTTTTCCACTATAATGCTCCATACCCCATAACAGTAAGACACAACTTAGAGCAACTCTTGCATTTGTAAATGTTGATGGCTTTGACACATATACACTTGCCAAACATCAGATTTAGCTCATTTCTTCATGGACTTTCTTAGTGTATTAATTCACTATTGCATGTCAATGCCTGATTATCTCTTTAAATAAATTTTGGTTTTGAGTCAACATAAACTTTTCCACTTAGAATATTTGAAAACTAGTCTTTAGGGAAACCCTGACAACAGCAACATAAGGAAGAAAGGGTTCACTTTTCCTCACAGTTCAAGGGACAACTCTACACAGACTGGAGGTCAATGCAAGAAGTGCATGAGGCAGATGGGCACATTGCATTTATTCATGGTCAGGAAGTTGGATGGGTTTTCCTAACACAATTATTTTAATCAAAAAAAAAAAAATCCCCAGCATGCAAACAGAGAGGCTATGTTCCTCTCCAAGGGCATTCTAGGCATTAACTGATAAATGGTATTAACTGCTAGGTACAAAAATTAATTTTTAAAAATCATTTTGTTATGCAGCCATCACCACCATTTATCTCTACAACCATTGTTTCCACAACTGAAAGTAAAACGATGCCCACTGAATGCTCCTCATTCCCTGTTTCTTTCACCTTCTGGCTAACATCATTAAATTTGTCTTCCATTTAGTCAGTCCACAGTGCAAGTTTCAAAGCTCCCTTATTTTCTATAGATGAATAAAATTCTATTTATATAAAAATTTAAAAATCAACACACCCATTAGGATTGTTTACCTCCTTTTGTTATCATTGATTATACTGTAGCAAATACTGATTTTCAATTATTTGGGACATATATACACATGTGTGTACACACACACACATGCACACACACACACACACACACACACACACACACACATATATATATATATGAATTTATTGTTCCAACAGTAATTGTATTTTGATAGTAGCATAGCATTTTCATAGTGCCCATAACAGTTCCTTCATATATCTTAAATTTAGAAATTATCACAAGATCTGGTAGATACTCCTTGAACATCATAATTTTTCATAGTGAAATATCTTATAGTAGTCAATGAATTTCTATTGAAATTGTAATATTAAATAAAGACCATTGGGAAAAGTGAGGCAACTCAGTAGAAGCCGTAGTCTCTCATTAATTCTCAACTGGGTTACACCTCCCCATGTCTTTTTTGGGACACATTGGGAAAATTTGTTAAGAAATGTATTATCAGGTGAAATGAAAATGTTTCGAGTTTAAAACTATAGACAGTGACCCAAGGAAATAAAAGTCTCAATTTTCTGGGCATTACTAGCTAGAAAGTCTATGAGTATATAAATAAGCAAGAAACACATTACACAAATGTATCAGTTTTGTTCATGAATTTCTCACACTCTTAGAGATCACAATAGAAGGTACCAAATATTTGAAAGTCTATTAAGGGTAAGGTTGATTATATTTCTGTGCCTCTTCAAAATGCAAAAACCAGGTGCAAATCTTAAAGCAGAAGCAGATCCCAGCTCAACTTAAAGATGAGCTTTCTAATTCTGAGACTTACTGAGTGGTTAGATGGAATGCTCTGAAACGAGAGGAACTCACAAGGCATTTCAATTTGTATTCCAGCTGCAAAATCTAGGAGAATTCTAAGTATTTTCTCTGGCCAGGAGGTTGGTGAACAATAATCTCTGGAGTCCCTTAAAATGTTTGCATTTCTCTTGTTCTCAGAGCTTTACTGACTATCGTCTGGGATGTGAAAAGGAGTTTGTATCCTAAGGACTTAGTTATCTATGTCAGAGTTTAGCAAAATGATGTCTAACAGCAACACAACTAAAGCAAGTAGGCATGGATGCTGTATTCAAAAGAAACAGGCATTATCTAGAGTAAAAAAGAACGTAAATATGCCACATAGCTACAGCCTCAGAAATTGAATTTTCTGCATGACTGTGGGGCACAAATGTCTTATGTTCTCATGCTTCAACAGACTTCCTTTAAATAAAATGTAGCTGTACTTTATACAATTTCCTTCTTTTTTGTTTTGTTTGCAAAAAGCTCGAAACATATCTGTACAAAATAGTACATAAAAATGTTTTCTTTGAAGATCCCAAAGAATCTAAGGCAGCATATTAGAGAGGGTTGACACATCCACGGTTAACAAAGAAGTTGGAACAGTGTCTGCATTATATAATAACCTAGATGTCTGTCAAATATGAAAAGAGGAAATGTGGTATATATACAATATAAGATTTTATTTACGCATGAAGAATATAATTATGATTATTTAATTTGCAATCGTGTACATTATTTCATAAAGTAACTCCAGAATATTCACTTTAGATATGTTTACTCTATCTTTGCACAATGTACATGTCAGTCTCTCTAAACCTCAGTTTTGGGAACACACAGCAAATCAATTATCTGTGAATTCTAAATACTACCTCACCCTCTGATGCCATTAGGAAACTCTCCTGTGAGCTCACCAGCAGAGAAAATCACTGATGAGTAACTTTTAAAATGCAATTATCTTGATTGGAATATAGCTCAATAGTACTACGTATGTTTAGCTTTTGAGGGCTATAGGTTCAATTATCATTACCTCAAAGAAGAAGCAATACATTTTTAGATTAATTATTCAGTAATGCCTTCCACTTCATATGCTTCATTATATAAGGGACACGATTCCATGTTATTATTTTTTGTCTCTGATATTAATCCATTATTAAATTTCTGGCAAGTGATTCAGTGAATATTTTGAACTAAAGTAGACTCTGTTTATATAATGAAGGAACAAAAGTGATCACTGTTAGTCAAGCAGAAGTTTAAGCTGAGTATTATCCACTGGTTCCAAGAATAGGAACTGGGTCTCACCAGGGACTGCAATCTGGCAATCTCATCATTAAAGAATATTCATCCCTGGGTAACCTAATTTTTTTTGACAGTAGGCAATGCTCTGCAACTGCAGTACAAAAATAAAAACTTACTGCGACCACAACATAAGACTAACTTATTGTGGTAACACATTTAAGTCTGATTTTTTAAAGATTTATATACGTTGCATTAGAAGCAAAAAAGTAAATATTGCCGGTTTAAAATTCATTATTCATTCCATGGTTATATACTGTATGGATATGCCAATTCAAACAAGTTATAACGGTACAGGAATGTAAAATAGTCAAGCACATAGTGTTTACTTGTACTTCCTGTTGAGGCTACATTGAAACAGTTCTGTGAACTTTTGTTGAAAGCATATGCCCAATGGTTGAGTAAAACATCCAGCTTTGTGTTTGCAATCATTTCAGATATGCAACTTTGCAGTGTATTTGAAAAATGCTCCTTTTATTTCTAATTTCTTTATTTCATACATGTACTCCTGCTTTACCCGTTTCCTATTATTCCTCTCTCCCTTTCCTCCTCTGTCCATCTCCACTTCTGGCTCTCACTCTTGCTCTAGCTTTCTGTTTACATGGGCAAGACTTGCATAATTTAATTAGGGTTGCTCAAATGAGCATGCAAGAGGGGTTATATATCGGAGCTCAGGCAAATGAAATGTGCGCACACTACTGAAAACTCTGATTTCTCCTCCCAGGTACCCAAAAACAAACGTGTAATTCCAGCACTCCAAGTATATGCAGGAGGATTGTGATGAAGTAGAGACCACCCTGGCATACAGAATGGAATTTTAGACCAGCAAGCCTAAAAAGTTTTTAAATGATCTATAAATACTATAAATGTATATAATAAATATAGAGATACATATTTAATAAAATACGAATCAAATCTATTATCATAAATAACTACCTGTATGAACCATGCTGTGCAAAAATTTATGAAGACAAACAAAAATGATTTATCTGAAGTACCAATCTATTTATGCATAAAAGTATGAAATCACTTTGTCTCCCAACAATAAAGTGAGTGTTTGATGCTCACTTACTTTGGAGGAAAGTCCTTTAGGGCTAGTGCATATTTATGAAGATATAGGAACTGGAGCAATGGATCAGCAGTTAAGACCACAAAGCCTCTTATATTCCGAAAGTAGCTGATGTACTACTATTTGCAACACTATAGAAACTATTCACATAAAAATACTGCTGTTTCCCTGTAGAGTATAGTAAATTATTCAATAAATATATTTTAATCAAATGACAAGTTTGATGGAATAATGACCTTTGGAAGCTTATCTCTTTTTTTAAAAAAAAACTATTTCTTTCAAATATTGTCAAGATATAATAAATTAAAAAATAATTTATAGCTCAACTATGTTATCTGTTTAAACTGACCTAGTATTCTCTTGTTTGTTCAGAAATAGATATTGATGCTACACAATTAAATGAACATAATTCCCAGATTTTTGATTCTTGGGAAAAATATAAATGTATGTGTGTATCATAATAATGTTTTATATGTTATATATGACTTTCATATATAACATTTGCTTTTATATAATATGCAAATAATATTATATGTGTTAGTGTACATGGTGTATTCTATATATGATTTGTTATATATACTATGTATGTGGTTCTACATATATAATATGTATGCATGCACGTCACATTTCAACACAGCCTTCATCTACCTCTCTATTTAGGAACATAAATAAGATTCTGGATTGAGTTTCACCTTAATCAGGAAATGGGATTAGTGATGGCTGATTGAGCAAAAGTGTTTTTCTCTGTATGTTCACCTGGGCCAGCTTCAGCCAATAAGGTAGGTTGAACACACAAAGACTCAAAATTCACCACTGCAGAAAAAAGCATGAATAAATTTTGAAGCAATGCTAAAAACAGATGTTAGCAATCTCCCATCATATTCTTGAAAACATCACAACACTTTACTCTGGAGACATTCAATTTTCTGCAACGCAGCTTACTTTTAAAAGCTCCAGAATGAACTGATTTCAAATGCACTTCCAGGTAAATAATTTGAACCATATTTGGAGCTTTTGGAGAGATGCCAATTATGATAGAGAAGCAAGCTGAAAAAATTGTCATTTTAATTTTGAGATAGTTGGTGTCATGTTATTATATCTGACAGTAGCTTGTTGTCTATTTTTCTACTGATGGCCCTTAATTTGCTGCAATACACACTATCAGCAGGAAAAAACTCTTTTGCATTCTCCATGGCAAAAAAATAAAGGAATTTTCTAAAGTTACAGTGAACAGATATTTCTGTCTCAAAAGTTCTACTCATTATCTTGCTTAATATACATTTCCTAAATGCATTTGGAACCATTAGGCTTTTCTAATAGTCTTATTTTGAAATTATTTTTGATGGAATTTATAGAAAAATTAAAGGAATATTGAGACATTTTGTTTCACACAGGAAATTGTACTTTATTATTTCTATGAAAAGTGAATAAAAGTTGATAGGTTTTCGATATGTAAGAATGTTTCTATGTGTAATTATGTGTACATATGCATGCATAAATATTTACATACATAAAATTACTTTAGAGATTATAAATGGTCATCAGGTGGATTGAATTAAAATATGACCTCAAAACACAATCATATGAATAATGCAAATATATGGGCCCATATCTGAAGAAACAAAAGTGAAACAAATTTTACTAAAATTTGATGGTTACAGAAAAATATCAAACAATACTGTCATTTTTCATATATATATATATATATATATATATATATATATATATATATCATGGCTTGCATTATTTTTAAGAGAATTAGGGTAGAAATTTGCTTTCCTTTAGCTTGCATTCCAAAAATAAATAAATAATAGGAAACTGTGAATGTTATTATTTTTAATCAAAAGAATATCCAATTGCATCAAAGATTAATTTGAGATACATGCATGAAGTATGGAGTGCTAAATAAGAATCTATTTTTACAGATATATATACACACACATAACATATATATGTAATATTTTTTACTTTAGATTCTTTGTGCTAATTTTCTAACAATTTAGGACAGTCTCTATCATGGAGAGGCAATCTATACAATTGGTTACAAATTAAATTTGGAAATGTACATAGTGTAATATTATTAAGTACAATGGGCAAAGTTGCAGGGCAACACATACACTAAAGCATATTTGCTTGTCAGGCAGTCAATTACAGTTCTACCTTTGTTCTAGATAAGGATGAGATCTTTTCTCCGTGAAAATGGTTACACTACTCTAATGAAATAATAATTATAATTTATGAGCCATTCTTGATGTTTTCAGATACTGTGTTTTGTTATTCTTATAAAATGTCAGATATATAAAATAAATTTACAATTTTATCTTTTAATTTTTCTTACACATCTTATTGTACTAATTTTTCAATTAAGGTAAATAATTATCACAGTAAATATGTTTTTGATACCAAAAAAAAATTCTCAATTTTGAAGAGAAATTTAATACTGTTCCTATCTATCCAAATATATATAGTTATTTTCCATTTTATACATCATTGTTGAATTAACTAAATTTTGTAACAGCTTCAGATTTTTACTTGGAATTATCATCCTTATGTAAACTATGAAAATGCTTTTGTTTAAATAATGAAAACAACCCTTCATGAAACACAGTTATTTATAAACTGAAAAAACAAAGATGTGTTAATAAAAAATAATTTTATTATTAAATTTCTATATTTTTACAAACTAAAGCACATTACACATATGTTAATGGAAACAAAATATAATTTTAATATGTAGAACCAGATAGAACTGGAGAGTTGTGAAATTATTTTAACATGTTAATATAAGAAAAACAAAAAACTACATATGCAAGGTAAATAAAATATGCCAACAATATCTCGAATTATTACTTTTTACCTATAAAATCTAAGAAGTTACAAGAAAGACCTTCCACATGGAGTTCATTATTGTAAAAACAATATTCAAACTTTGAAATTCTTAAAAGGAAGGCTTGACTTGCAAGATTTACAAATTCCAAAATTTGTAAGGAATTGAGGATTTGAAATACTAACTCAAACCTTCTACAAACATATACTAAATTGAAACTGTGACTATTGATCTTGCTTAACATAGACACAAATTCTTTCTTGGCTATATTGTACCAAAAGAATAGTTTATTAAACATAAATATTCATTTCACTGCTTATTAATCTTCAGAATAACATACATGGCATTGTCTGTCTAACTATCTTGAACAAAATTAATTGGTATTTTAACTCAGTCAGTCTAGATTTTCAGATACCATTCTTTCTAAAATAAACAAAGGAAATTACCTAATATTAATTTTAAATTTTAGTTTAACACTCCATACTTCAATGTATAAAATAGCATTTTAGAAACCTAAATATTGCAGTATAATTGGTAGTTGTGTGGGGGAAGCAGATAAATTTCCAAATCAGAATTTATGTAACCTTCCTACATAATTTCTCAAACGCAAAGGCAGACTCAATATGAAAGAGTAAAACTCTATGTCCTTAAAATGCAAATTTTATTTTTTGTTTTATAAATGATACTATGATTTTTGATTTCTTTTTAAAACTCCTTTACCTTAAATAATTGTACCTTGGGTCAATTGAATCTACATTATAAAGAAATCGGATGCAAAAGATTAAGTAAATTAATACAGAGACACTAGACAAGATGAACTCTATCAAATCGAGTTTCTTTATTTCACAGTGTCCCCAGTACTGTATCTAATATGAAAAAAAATGTCCCAAGATAATTAATATAAATCCACTGAGTATATTACATTCATAGAACAATAATTAATGGTTAGTATTCAATTTTTATAACAGGCAAACACTCTACTATTTTCATTAAATAAAATGACAACAAATGGAATTCAGACATTATATGGACTAGTTCCTATATTTTCCTTAGATAAAGTCAAGCATACTTTTTATTGGAAACTCATCACATTTACTCCTGCCTTAAGACAAATCAAAACCAATGGATCTTTAAATATTTAGAAGTTTTTCATTTTAACTATTAGAAATATGTCACTATGAAGAAATGCATATTAAACTTGTATACCCCTAAGCACACATTACCAGTATGAAAAGGCATTTATTTCCCTCTTGCAATTTTATTAAGTGAAGCCTAAAGCACAGTAACATTAAGAGTAATTTCTAAAATAAGTTAGGACCTACTTTGTAAGTCCATTCTTAAATTTTTTTAATTCCACACTCATTAATTTAAGTATCACTACATAAAATTGTAAGTATAATCTGCATTTTTATAGAGTAGAATTTTTGTGAGTCTGCTTGTTTGCTAATATTTTAAACAAGGTCCTGTTGTGTCGATCTAGCCGTCTGTTCCTTCTTAGGGCAGGCTGCACTCGATTGTGGAAGGATCTACTTCCTGTGCATCTAGTCACAATCTCCTGCTAAAAGAAGCTGAGTTTCACATTCTCTGCTTTCTAGGATGGATATCATCTTACAAATAGGGTAGAATAATTCAGCATCTATTGTTTTCATGTTTCCCATGGGATTGCACTATAACTTATTAACACATATTATATACTGCAGCAATTAACCTGTGAATTGAAACTTAGCTGTAAAGATCCAATGATATATTTTCATATTTTGTTTTATTTTATTTAGTTTAGAAACAATCATATCAATCCCAATTCCCTCTCCTTCCTGTCCTGCCATACCTTTCACCAAACCTCCATCCCACTGCCCATCCAATCCCCAAGGACGGTGATGCCTTCCGTGGGGATCATTAAAGTCTGTCACATCATTAAAGTCTGTCCTAGGCCCTCTCCCATGCATAAGGGTGGAGAGAGTATCCCTCCTTGGGGAATGGGCTCCCAAAGTCCATTTGTGTACTAGGGATAAATATACCGGTTTTGCTGTCAGATGTTATATAGACTGCCCAGGCCTCCTAACTGTAACCCACATTCAGAGGGCTTGGTTTTGTTTTGTTTTATTTTTTGAGACAGGGTTTCTCTGTAGCTTTGGAGTCTGACCTGGAACTGGCTAGGTAGACCAGGCTGGCCTTGAACTCACAGAGATCCACCTGCTTCTGCCTCCTGCATGCTGGAATTAAAGGTGTGTGGTATCACTGCCTGACTCCAATGACATATCTTTAATACAAAAACACGGGTCCCTTCTTATTATAGGTATTTTATTAGAACTGTTGACAGATGCAAGACTTGGGGTATTTGCAATATGTCCAATTATAATTGGTTGCTCAGACTTAGGAATACTTCTAAGTACTAATGCATGAACATATATGTATCTGTATGCAGAAGTTTTAACTTTGAAGTATAAGTTGGCTACTTCTATTTAAATAATGTAAAAGAAGTTATCACATGACTCTATGAATCTTGAAACTCAGGTTGAAAATTAATATGCTATAGTGAATTTACCAATTCATACAAATAATAATTCATCATGGTTAAACATGTGAAGTACAAATTCCCCATATGAATAAATCTTAATGTGTCTGTTCACTAGTGACATGCTCTCACACTGAAAGAAATAAAGAACTTGTAGGGATTTGCCTGTACAAATCAAGGCATGCCTGATTGCATTCTCAGCAAGTCTTAGGGGACATGTCCCTAAAACATTCTTTAGCTGAAAATGGAGATTTTAAATACCACAACTCAAAGAAATACAAGCTTTCCTCTAATGAAGTGCCTTAGACACAGATGCCTGACACTTGGTTATGTGTTAGCTAGAACTTACACCATTCTGAAAGATCTAAGGCTTACCAAGTATGCCTTAATGTCACCATTTCCATTTTTCTCTAAGAGGAAATTCTTCCTTTATAAATGCAACTTGATATTGTCTGTAATGATGCTTCCTTAAATTGTTTGAAAATGATGCTGCCAAAGGATATCACAATATTTTATTGCATTTATTGGTATCTACCATTTTCTTTTGGGGTTTTGCCATTTTAAATGAATGTGCCTTCAGATGCTCATTCAGGAATGTATATGGAAGGTATTACAAAAGGACAACCAAAGAAATCAAAGAACTCCAATTTTAAAGTGACTGTCTTAATATTGTCATTTATTTAGCTGTAAGTTCTTTAACTTAGTATGTCTGGAATATAACTGAATAATAGGGTGACCCTGAAACAGGAACAAACCTGTTTCTCTTCATATGGGGCACCGAGAAACAAATAGGAATGAGCTCTTTGACAGCCTTTACATTCTCTCTCTCTCTCTCTCTCTCTCTCTCTCTCTCTCTCTCTCTCTCTCTCTCTTTCTCTGTCAACAAATTTCCCAATTTATTTCTTAAAACAAAACTGTTCAGAAACTTTGACACAGAAAGTGATTATTCAAAACCTGAATATTCAGAAATTTATTTTTGATAACTCAACCAATAAGTTCTGTGACAAAATGTTTTCTGTTCAATTAAAGTGATAAATGTTAGAAAATATATAATATCATTTTTAGAACAGATGGGATGTTTCACCTACATTATATTTAACAAATCTAATATTTAGAAAAATGGATTTGCCGGGATGTGGTGTCGCATGCCTTTAATCCCAGCACTTGGGAGGCAGAGGAAGGCAGATTTCGGTGAGTTCAAGGCCAGCCTGGTCTACAAGAGCTAGTTCCAGGACAGCCCCCAAAGTCACAGAAAAACCCTGTCTCCAAAAACCAAAATAAATAAATAAATAAATAGAAAAATGGATTTATCAAGATACACTTCCATTGTGCCGCTGTTCTACAAGCTCACTTTGTCTTAGTCCTCAGAAACAGACAACTGTGTAATAATTTAGGGTGCATGTCAAAGATATGGAACATATTATTCAATCATTTTATATTGAAATTCAGAAACAGAAGTAATATTTATTTCCCATATGTCCCCTAAGATATGAAGTTTTTAAATTATTAAATTCCTTAGCTAATTATACAATTCCTCAGAGTCCTAGTACTACATGAAAAGACTAATTATTACATAAATGTCAATTCAATGAAATTTATTTTATTAGATTTGAGTAAGCTTAGACACAATAACAACTGTGTATTTCTTAATTGTATGAAATCAGTGTCTTAGATACACACTATATATTTTGATACATGTAGACACTATTTAACTATAGAATTTGAGTAATTAATATATGTATTACTTAAATAATTTTTCTTGGGGATGGATCCTTTAGAATTGTCCCTTTTAGCTATTTTGAAATGTATGCTACTGTAAGCCATGTTGAAATTTAACAGCAATTTTCAAATGCATACTACTGTTACTATTCAGTAATAAAAATATCTTTATGTTCCTCCTCCATTACTACAGAATTCTACACACTCACAAACTTAGCCACATCTTTTTCCTTTCTTTCAAAAATTAACAAATACTACTTGAATCTCAAGATCTTTATGAGATCAATATTTGAATACTTAATAGTTTTAGAAATTATTTTTGTACATTCCAACCAAAATGAATATTTTAGACAAGTTAATTATCTCTAACTGGAGCAGAAAGAATAAGCAAAACACTGTTTGCCTGAGTGTCACATAAGACATTAAACTTTGGTTGATTCTGGATTGGATGAAGACTTGGGATTATGGAAAGTAAAATAATCATAGTTTGTATATGAGAAAGACACAAGGTTCAGGACCTTATGCTAGACACTTTTGTGACTGTGACATTGATGAAAGGTCTCTTATATTCAATCATATCAATTAGATTATGAAGCCAAATCTCCTATAACAATCCTGGTGGGTAACTGAAGAGGTGAAACACCACATAAAATTAAAATGGTACACATGGTTACTAGGGGGATTCAGGCATTATGCTGACCCTGCCCCCTGGCAACTGGAAAGGTACTCACACCAGCATTCAGACAGATACTTAGACAGCTCAAATGGCTCTGTGGTATCACATGTTCACCTTCCATCTCTGCCCCCACTTCCTTCCCTTTCCCCTTCCATCTCTGTTCCCGGTTGGCCAACATCTACCCCTCCCATTGCTCCCTTTCTCAAATAAACTCCACGTGGGGTTTATTGAGTTTTGTGGTCTGTGTTTCATCTCCTGCAGCTGCAGCAAAACAACAGTTACCTCAGCCTTAATGTGTTTAGCAAAGAGGAACACTTGCCAAACCCTGAGCCATGCTCTATAGACTTCTAGCTAACAAATGTATGAGGTAAATTTAAGTCTGTCTTCATCATCAAATACTCAACTACATCAGACATGAAAGTGCTTGGCTATAGACAAGGCTATATCTCAAAAACAACAGAAGATTGTAACACTAGAAATGAATGATAAGTGGGGCATTATGGAGTAGAATTTTCAGCATGAAGCTCACATTGACTTTTGGTGTTTCCTCAATACTCTGAGATAGGCTGTCATATTCAGCAATGTAATTTAACTTTAATACTACTTAATAACAACTGTTTTGTCTTGTATTTTCACTGAAATAATGAAGGCCTCTTAACTAAATGAAACTCTTTAACTTTCTATCAGTGAAAAAATTAGGCATTAGAATAGGGGTAGCACCATATAAAGATGAGAATTTTTCTTTCAAGGTCTGTGAATAACTGTACTGGGATTTTGATGGGGATTGCATTGAATCTATAGATTGCTTTTGGCAATACTGCCATTTTTACTATATTGATCCTATCTATCCAAGAGCATTGGAGATCTTTCCAATTTCTGGTGTCTTTAATTTCTTTCTTTAAAGACTCAAAGTTCTTGTGATACAGGTCTTTTCACTCGCTTGGTTAGCATTACTCCAAGGTATTTTATGTTGTTTGTGGCAACGGTAAAGGGTGATGTTTCTCTGATTTCCTTCTCAGTCCCTTTATTGTCTTTATATAGTAGAGCTACTGATTTTTTTGAGTTAATCTTGTATCCTGACACTTTGATGAAGGTGTTTATCAGCTGTAAGTCTTCCCTGGTAGACTTTTTCAGGTCACTTATGTAAACTATCATATCGTCTGCAAATAGTGCAAGTTTGACTTCTTCTTTTCCTATTTGTATCCCCTTCATCTCCTTTTGTTGTCTAATTGCTCTAACTAGAACTTTAAGTACAATACTGAAGAGGTATGAAGAGAGTTGACAGCCTTTTCTTGTTCCTGATATTAGAGGAATCACCTTGCATTTCTGTCCATTTAGTTTGATGTTGGTTTACTGTATATTGCTTTTATTATGTTTAGGTATGTTCCTGTTATCCTGATCTCTCCAAGTCTCCATATAGAGGGATACTCTCTTAGCCTAGACACACAGGGGAGGGTCTAGGCCCTGCTCCAAATGATATGACAGACTTTGAAGATCCCCATGGAAGGCTTTACCCTCCCTGGGGAACAGAAAGGGGTTGGGATAGGGGGCTAGTGGGGGGCAGGGGAGGAGGGGAGGGAGAGGGAACTGGGATTGACTTGAAAAAGAAGCTTGTTTCTAATTTAAAATTGGTCTAATTATAATTATAAAAAGAAAAGGGGTAACACTAGAAAAAAGATGTCCAGGTATAGCAAATGAAAATAGGAGAAAATAAAAATCCATGAATGCTGTGTGGACTCTTTGTCATGCAACCCATAGACAATCGAGATCATGGATAGTGTAATACATGAGTACAGAAATTCCAAGTTTTGGGAATTTTCCCAAAATAAAAACCAACATCAATGTTGTGAAAAAGTGGAAGCCCAGTATAGAATAGAGTACACCTATTTGTTCTTTGGTATATTTCTATGACCCAATATACTATTATTGTGTTCATAGAAGTCAGAAGCACCATCCAAATGTGAAACTCAGTACATGAATGAACATAATGATTTTTCATATACTTTGGGAGGCATGCCTCCATTAGTTTCTTTAGAAATCCTTTGCTATTGGAATGATCTGAGATAGACTGAATTTCAGCAAACAGACCAATTTGTAACCTGAAATTGGGAAATTAAGCAGGGCAATTTCTCTTGTCATACCTCTATAGTTTTTATAACTTAATAAGAAAAATGTTTGATTTTCAAATGGAAAAATCACTGCCTACTCATGAAAACTTCTATGTGAATTTAAATGATTATTTTATTGCTTACACCTACATATGTAATATTATTTTATACAATTGTTCTTTCCTGTGAGTTTTGCAGTAGCTTTTGTACACCATGTGTCCAAAATCAGGCAGCCCATACATATATTCACCCCTTCCTCTCTCAAATGCCCTTTATTCTTTGGCAAGGCCCCTTATGAAAACCCTCTTGGTGCTCCAGGGTCACTACTTATTTCGGTAAATACAGACAAAAAGGTCCTGTCATCCTATAAAACCTTTCAGTTTCTGAAAGCTAAAATTTAATTCCCGGTGCAAATTCAAATATAACTGAAGAATAGTGCAGCCTCTCTGTGTAGTTGATGGGATTATGACAAAAGGGTAGAAGAATTGATTTTCAACTGAAGTGAGAAATTAAGTTAACCTTAACCTTCACTAGGATATACATGCCGGCGTACCAGAAAAGACCATGTTAGCTGCTTTCCAGTTATCATAAAATTCAACTGACCAATATCTATTGTTAAGACACTGAATGTGAAGATGAAAGTGTGTGATTACGAGAATTTTGGTTCTTTAATGAAGCTGATTCAAGAGTTGATTTTCTATTTTAACATACTGGGGGCTATTATTAAATATGTTAAGATATAGAGTATCATTAGGAATCATTTCATGGAGCTTTTTGTGTCTGTTTGGGTCTATCCTAGGTCTATGGGCTATCCAGACTCAGGTTTCTGGCCCTCTAGGTAATATCAGGCATGGGCCTCAAGCTGGAGCAGTCATTGTTTGGCTACTCCCACAAGTTCTGCTCCATCTTTAACCTAGCCTGGTTACAATGCATGTTCCAGGACAGGCTCCAAAGCTACAGAGAAAATGTGTCCTGAAAAAAAGGAAAACAAAAGATATATGAATATTAATCTCATGTGCCAGATATGAAACTGAGTCACAGGGGTTAAAAATATGAATTAAATTCTCACAGCTAAAGTAAGAAAGTTGGAATTCAAATTAGAAATTTTTTTCTGCATTACTATACTGAATGTTTGATATCTGGCCAAAGCAATTTTCTTTTCTTTAATCTCAGTGCAGATTTCTGCACAAACTTTATAGCACCCAAACTCAAAGAACAATTTGAATGTCACTGTAAACTCCATTTATTATAGTGCAGCAAGGCCTTTTGAGAACACTGAGTGGGGGGGAAAAAGGGAGCTAAAGAGAGGGGAGAAATGGAGAAAGGATTGGAGAGAGAGAAGAGAGTTATGCTAATAAAATGAATGAATGAAGGGGTCACAAATCAATTTAAATTACATCATTCCACTAGTTTGTTCTTGTGTACATTGTTGTATATAATGAGTGAATTCTCTAGCCTAGGAATCTAAAGGATGATAGACCAAATTTGTTCAAATTATGCATTATAGGGTCCTTGGCAGTGTTCTTTTTTTTTTTTACTGTTTTATAATTTACAAATGACTTTGTAATCTTGCAGACAAATGCATCAAACAAGCTCAACATTCTTCTCCCCATGAAATTGCACACAATAAAAGTTGATATGAAGTTCTATATAAGGATAGTAAGGAACATAACACAAAGAAATGAAAACGTTTACTTGAGAAATACCGAGTGGGCTACAGCCAGGTAGGAACAGACACAAGATTAATGAATTATGTATGGATTATTGAAACTCTGGGTGGAATTTTATAAAAAGGATAAAAATATAGCAAAGTAAACTTTAGAAAATATCATACATATGAGGAAAAAGTAATTTGATATGATTAGTAATATTTTTGTTTGTAGATGGTGGTGTCATTTATTGAAATGAACTCAAATTGAATTAAGCAGTTTCCTCCAGGAATCTCTTGTTTCCTCCTTCCAAATTCAGGCATTATTGGCTGGTTTTCATGCAATTTACCCACAATTTACTTGGGAGCTAGGTATTCTAATATTTGTTCTTATGTTTTCATGACCATCACATTACATACAATACCACCATCCCTGTCTTTATCTCCTTACTCTATTTGTAATTTCATGTCTGAAAATTTTTTCAATGTACTTAACATACAATGTCTTGAATCAATTGATAAAATGCATCTAACTTTTGATTGTCAAGGAACACTTTAGCTTTCACTCAGTCCCAATATACTCAAGGTGAAGAATGAAATCTGGAGGTGAAAGAAATGAGAGAGGCAGTCCAAAGCCAACATGAGCTACACAATTAAACTTCTCAAAAAAAATTTGGAAGGTTGAAAATACCAGCTCAACTTTTTTTTTTTTTTGCTTTAAAGCTTGTATACTAATGGGAAGTTAAAAAGACTTGTGAATTAATGATGTGTATACGTATATGTATGTGTGTATGCATGTGTGTGTGTGTGTGTGTGTGTGTGTGTGTGTGTGTGTGTGTGTGTAAACCAGACTACATCTACTTAGATAATGGTAACTAGGAAAAAGGCTCTAATGTGTGTTCCAGAAAGAGTTAATTGAATTGATGATCTGAGAATAGATTTTTTTTTCAGTGCAGAGAGTGCAAGTAAAAATTTAAGGTAATAAGGAAATAGGAAGAAACAATTAAAAAACCAAAAGAGAGATGCTGAAGCTGGGGTTCTACTGCATCAGATGGCAGGATGCTAAAAGGAAGAGGTGATGGGGACAGCATCACTCAGAACCAGTCAAATCACAAAACAACTCTATGTGCCATTAGGAATGGACTAATTTTGTTTCTTGTTTACTTGGTTTTTGATATAACCTATGGGGTAGAAATTTATGACTAATTTGTAATCAGAAACAGAAGCTACACTATTCAAGATTAAATTTAAGATGGCATCCATAGGGGTAAGACACAGTACAACCTAGGGAAATACTCCATTAGAACAGACATACAGAGAATTTTAGATCATGGAATTAATTAAAAGTGTGTTTTGGATCCTTCTTAGGGTTTGAGTTCTTTTGATATAAAAGATATTCATCAGATGCCAAACAATTAGAGAATTATTCAGTACCTGTGTGTATTCAGAAAGGAAAGTCATTGAATATAGTCTCACAAAGATACTGTGTAATCACAAATACAACAACTAAATTGGTTGCTTAGTGTTTATCAGCTCTTGCCTACTTTTGTTTATCATTAAGCAGATACATTGACTCCCAAAATGAAGATAAAATGTATATTTAATTTTTTTTCTATTTTATGAGAGCACTTTCAAATTTGTATTTTAAGACATTATCAAAGGACATATTGATGTAAGTTGGAAAAATACTTTCAAGAAATAAAAATTATAAACTTTGCTTTTGTACCTTACTAAAGACCATTCCTAGGTAGACAATCCTTTTGTTGAAGTTACGGTCCCAATATACAGTGACACTGAAAGACAATACATCAAGTATTTTTGTTGGTTAATGTGGCTGAATTAACAGATTTTGACTTTTCCATGCCCTTTTCATTTTCCATGAAGGGATTTGTTTAAAAGGTGCATAGCTTGTGATTCCTCATTATTCAGGGATAAAAAGTAGATCATTACTTAAATTTGAAGCAATTTATACTCATTCTGCATCATTGGTAATAATTAGTTCATTTTCTTCATAATATCTCTAAGTCTATAAGCATTTAAATTATTTCACTGAAATAATAATACAAACCCATGGTAATTATGCACATACTGCAAGCAATGGGTAATGCAGAATTACTCATGCACATTTAGAGTGCAGAAAGACTGTGCCAGAACAAAATGTTTTGGATATATTCCACTGTTCATTCATATTTTCACACCACCCTAAGCATGCTTTAGTGCAGGCACTTCAAACATTACGCATTCAAATTAGGAGTTCCCAAAAATTTCATCTTTCTCTTGGTAAGGTCAGTAGCTGTGTAGCTAAAGGAACAGTCTTAAAAGTAAAATAAACTTTATTCCTAATATGAAGTAATAATGGATGCTTGCCACAAAGCCCTCCTATGTCACTAGATGGAATTATGTGGCTGATTTTCTTCAACCAAAAAACTTAATAAAAATAATGAGTATCATATACTGCTTATTGGCATTAGCTTTAGGAACTTTACTTGAATTTCAACCACCACCACCCCTTTGCTCTTGTGGAAGACATTTAGGAACTGACAAGTGGTGAGCTAGAGTAGAAGACAACTTTTTAACACAGTTGCACAAGCTATTATAAGCAGTAAATACAGTTTGGTTTAGCCATTAAAATGTTTAAAAGGCAGAATGTTCCATGACAACAAGTAACCCTATCATGAAACAGAAGGAGAAGGTAGTAATGGGGTAAGAAAACAAAGGTGTCCTGAGTTGTAAAAATGTGATAATGTATCAAGAAATGTACACAAGCTGCAAAATTTCTACATAAACATGGGTCTATGCCAAAATCTTTGTCCTTTCAATAATTTCCTTGCAACTATATTTCTAACAAGCATTCTGAGATAATAAATATGAAATGCTTGGATAAAAAAATAATGACTTATTTAAAATAGGATATATAACAAGGTTTAATGTAAAGGGACAATTAAGACATTTTGATGAATGTTTGTCACTGGTTTTAAGAAAACATTTTCGTTACTGTTAGCATCAGTGAAATGACTCCTCTTTGCTGCTCCTGCTAGTCTAGTGACAGAACAAATGATTTTTAATACATCTCATATGCTGCATTCCATACAAAGCAATTTACATGTGTTAAATAATTCATTCCAAACAATGATACTCCATCTGGAATGAGCTCGTATTATCCTGATACAGCATATTAAGAAATAGAGGTTTAATCAGATTTTTATATACTTTGCCCTGAGTTATGCAGTCAGTGATTAACAGAGTTGAAATCTCTGAATGTATGTGTATGAATGTCATCAGATTTGTATGTGAATGTAGTGTATGCAAGCCACAGAGTGCCTGTAAGGGTCACAGGCCAATCACAGGTGAAGATCTTCACCTTCCTCTTTGCTAGAAAGAATCTCTTGTTTTGCTTTATTATGTGCCAAGTTAATTAGCTCAGGAACTTCTGGAAATACTCCTGCCTAGAACTCTCATCTTGCCATAGGAGCACTGGGCATACAGTTGTTTGTTAACAAGCCGTGGCTTATTATGTGTGTTTGGGTGAGTAAAACACTGGTACAAACCTTTGCACTGCAAACACATTTAGTCATTGAGTCAAACACAGGCCATAGTATTAGTATTTAGGTATTAACTCTACCATTCTGAGCCAGAAATTGGTCCCTTCTGATGCAACATAGTTACTCAGTACTTGTCAACAGTCATGTTTTAAAGTGTTAAATGATTTGCTTTGACATGAATTGCAGGGCTTCCAAAAACCCAAAACCGGATGCAGGATAGTGACAATCTCCATACCATGCATTTATTAAGTTTTAGCATAAACACACCTTCTCTTCTGCCATGAACTGTGGTTAAGGTAAGAGGGCTGTGAGCACTATCTTTTAAAATGTATTTGTGAGTTGGCTTCAGCAGAGACCTGCTTTTCTCAGGAGCATAGTCTAGACAAGTCCCTGGGCTCCACACCCCTAAGGAGTGAGAACAGCTAATTTAGATAACTAAAGTCTATAATTAGCTAATTAAAAGCAAGACTGAGAATCCTGCCAGGTTCAAGACAAGCTGTGATCCTCTGACATGCAGCTGAGAAGGCAGTCACAGTTGTATAAGTCATGAGACCCAGTGTAACCGCTTGGCTTTAAGTCCACATTTTTACCTGTTAAATGACTTTCCATTCACTGGGTGTGTTTGAGCAAGTTACTTAACCTCTAAAGACACTGAAACCCGATCTTCAGACTGCAGACAATAATGCTACTCCTGGATCAATGTGGAATTAAGTGAGATAATGGTGCTAAGGCACTGGGAGCGTTTCCAGGCGTATTACTAGTGACGAGAGGATTTACTAGAACATTGTTAAGAAGGTGTTTGAGAATGCAGTGATGTTTAAAAACTATTCTGGGATGCACTGCTCCTTTAATGCATTCCCCTCATGCTCTGCAGGTCCTGCTACTACCACTGTCTCCTTGGTTTCCATATGACCTACTGAACACACTTTTAGACAAAAGGCTTCTAACCTGTCTTTAGTGTCTTCTCACAGAAAAAGCTAGCGTTTGATAATAAAGAATTTAATGTATGTTAATGTGTATTAAATTACTACCTATGCATTTTCTAGTTGTGACATCTGAAAGAAAATGAGTGACTCTCTGATTAACTGGACCAGGACAATTGCACTTCCCTGGTGCAAATGCATATTTGTATTTTAGTACATAGGCCAGAAAAACCAGAGATGGCAAAAGTCTAGCTTTTTTAAGCCTTCTATCTTGTTCTTACTGAGCCTGACAGTTGTCTAGTTCTTGAAATTTAGCTCTCCCATGGGCTAATGGTGTGTCATTATTAGTAGTTATGTGTCTGTGACAATCTGCTAATAGCCCCTGCTGCCCAATGACTTTGAACTCCAAAGTGGACCTGAACCTGTCTCCAGATCCTTATACCTTCTTCTCACAGTGTCTTCTTTTCAAATATCTCTCCGCCATGCATGCACCACCCACAATCCTCTATCCCTTTGTTATCACAAGGTGCAATATACTTAGGAAAACCATTTAGGAACTAAATGTTTCTATCTCTCATTTCAGGGGAAATACTGATTCTCTACATTGTCTCTCATTTATATTAAAATTTCCAAACCACATAAAAATAAAGGCAATTTTTCACAGGTTAACATTACACAGCTTATGTATCTTAAAATTATAACTTTATTTGTATTCTATTCTTGCCTTTTGTTTTAGTGCATAATAAACTCAGTTTTTCTTAATATATGTATGTACAAATATATATAATCAAATTAATCAAGAAAACTTCACAATGGCAAATGCAAAAAAAGAATTAAATGATATTGTTTATGTTGAGAAAAATGTATATTCAAATAAAGTAGCAGGTTCTAATTGCATATTTTAATTGTAAACAAATGAGTAACTAATATAAAGAAAACAAATGTAAGAAAATTTAGATTTAGAGCAAATCTCCCCAAATCAGTATCTGGATGTATTTGTAGAGTGCAGCATCTGATGATTCAAAAGAATGCTAAGGATCACATTCTCTTGATTCCCATGAGAAAACTGGTGTATATGGGTATAGGAGTATCTATGTGCTTTGTGCTGGTTAAAAGAGAAATTCTGTAAATTTGTGCTTAGTGTTTTATAAGATATTTCTGTAACTATGAGTTTGGAACTCTCTATTAGTATCTGAGAGGCTATTGCATGGTTGTACAACTGAAGGCTGAAACAACCCCTTCCCTAGAATCATCCAGTATCAGTACTTCAGTAGGGAGTAGTAAAACTCTATGAGCCTGTAATCAATAGATGCTTAATTGAAGACTGAACAAATG
Organism: Cricetulus griseus; assembly: GCF_003668045.3. Lineage (NCBI taxonomy): Eukaryota > Metazoa > Chordata > Mammalia > Rodentia > Cricetidae > Cricetulus > Cricetulus griseus. Next base: position 26,389,273 of record NC_048597.1, on the reverse strand, counting down.
GAGGCAACTTCTGTTGAGATCATGAGATCATGATTACACAGGCTACAACATGCTCAGAAGATAGCATTTTGCAACACCCCCTTTTGCCAACAGGAATATTATTACTATATCCATTAGCAACATTTTTATTCTGCATCCTGTTTTTATCTCTCAGTGCCTAGGTTCAGAGAAATTTGTCTGACATATATGCCTTTGCTGTCATGAACAGAATTGAAACTTGCCATTTAGTTCCAGTCTTCCTGCTGTGTTTCAGCTTCTTAAATATAGATTAAAATACTGGTGGCTTGGCTACCTTAAATTAATTAAAATTATAGCAGGAAAAAAATTTAATCCCTAAAATAAAGCAAAGAATGCCTATGAAATATCAGTCTGTTTACGAAAGTAACTACCTAGGTAGTTACTTTGAAATCATCAAGGCCTCTCTCTCTCTCTCTCTCTCTCTCTCTCTCTCTCTCTCTCTCTCTCTCTCTCTGTCTGTGTGTGTGTGTGTGTGTGTGTGTGTGTGTGTGCAATTTCCTCAAGGTTTAGGGGTTAATGTGAAGGATATAAACTTCACAGTATGAAAAAAAGTTTTTTGATGTTTACCATTAATCATTCATATATTACATTTTCCAACATGAGAAGAAATAACTCACACTAAAGAACTTTTGAAAAATTAATTTGTAAAGCGACTTACTACTGTGTATTATTTTAGATAGATAGATAGATAGATAGATAGATAGATAGATAGATAGATAGAGTTTAAATGGGTTTACAATGTAAGGGATGGAAATTCCACTACTAAGCACCACAGGCTAAAAACAAAAAGCCCAAACCAATGCCAGTAATGGACTACCTCTTTAGTAGTTGTTGTCCAACTTGATGGTAAAACCCTCTTGCTGAAAAATACTGTATATTTACATCATAGAAAATTTAGTAAACAAGCTGGTACTAACCAGGACATTTCACCCATACTGGCTAACTTTCCTGGTGCAGAAAGATGATTTATTTCTACCAAAAGAGAAAAGTAATAACCACTAGCCTTACCTACCTGGGGATTCTAAAAGGTACAATAATGACTGGTCTGCCAAGATATGACCACTTTAGTAATAGTGGCATGAGTGTTATAGGATCAACCAACTACATTCTGATTTCCTTCAAGGCTATTCAGTAATATGGAAGCCACATTTAGCACAATTATCAGAGCCAACAATTCTGGGGCTACACAGTTCTTAGGACACCAGGAAGAATCTCTAATGTGATTCTGCTAAATTGACAGTGTGTTAAACCAACTCCTAATATGATAATACTATACCCATAGAATAGTGCATTTTCAACCTCATGATGAAAGTTTTTTTTGGAGGAGGGGGTGATGGCATAGACTTACAGCTGGTTGATTTACAGAGAATAAGAGCCTGCAGATTGCTCACACCTAAACAGGACATCTGTACCACACCTTGCCCTCCCAAAGCTCAGGAAAAAGAGGTCAGGAAGACTATAAAAGCCTGAGGAAGTAGATGACAACAAACAAATAAATGAATAACAATACTACAGTAGCCTGAGTAACTGACCAATTCTGGCCCTAACTACTGAAGTTATGGAAAAAAAAAAAGTATTTTATTCTGTGTGTTATAAAACTAAATTTAGCTTGTTTTCCCTAATTAGTTAGAAAAAGATTAACATCCAAAATACCTATTCTATTTTGTTCAGAATGTACACTTGAAATATATGTCTCCAAGCTTATAAATATTAAATAATTTAGAAATCACTGGCAAAACACTGGGAATTTGAAAGGTGTATAAATTTCCATAAAATCATTCACCTAAATTCCTGGAACCACCTGAATAAATAAGTGAACAGCTTTTGTTCTATTAAATCTATACCTTAACATTCTTTGTGTATTTGTGCCTTATTTTTCCACCAAATACATTCTAATAAGCAAACTGTTATAGATGTGGAAAAACAATGTTGTGACAACAATCAAATTAAGAACATCAAGAGTGAAAAAATAAAATATCTGTAAGATAACTTATGTGTAATTGTGTAATTAAAAAAAAACTAAAATTTTTCAGTTGCAGAAACTAGCATATCCCAAATGTCATTTCTTTGAACATAATAGACTAAAAGAAACTTGCTTCACTGATTCAGAGATGTTTGAATGCTAGACCATACCCTCAGGAAAGCAGAATCAAAACAAATTCAAAGATATCCTGGGTAGATTTGATTAATTATTCATGCTACTAAGTTATGATACCATAACAGAACCCACAGTTGTGCTTTGGGAGAAAAGAAATACTTATTTTTTTTTAATTGGTCTTCCTTAATAGTGGCAACAGTCTCATTTGCATATTTTGAAAATATGCAAAATGTAGCATACAAAATATTTATAAACTACACAGAATGTGGCAGCAGGCCAGCATATTAGTATTACTACCATGCAAGGAGAATTTTACAACTAATAAAATACCAAAAGGTAGCATATTGTAATAAATATTTCGGTGTCTTTATAGTTACTTGAAATAGAGTAGCTCAGGATTTGGTCAGCAATCTTATGTGAAATTAATCTTTAGAATGCATAAATTGGTTGGCTTTTGGACAGTGACATGGCTCAGTGGGTGAGAGTGCTTCCTTCCAGGCCTTTTGATTTCAGTTGTGTCTATGGAACCCACAGTGTGGAGGAGAGACTTGACTCCCATAAATTGTCTTCCAACCCTGCACATATATGCTGTGGTATATATGTGCCAATAAAGTACACATGCAGACACACATACACACACAAAATGTAATAAAATAAAATTACACATTTTTATGAAAGATAATTGTAGATAGAAATAATAAGTTTTTGCTATTTAGGTAATACTCAATGTGGTTGTGAAATTAGTTTTTACAGTGTAACACATACATAGTTTCCACAAGGAGGAAGAACCTAAGGTCAAATCCCAGTGGCATAAATGCAGGCAGTTTACTTTACTTGATCTAATTGTCTGAAAAGATTGAGTCATAGAGAGACAGACAAAATACACAAACAACCACACACACACACACACATATATATTGACATAATTTTAAACATATGGTCTTTTTAAAAAAAATTATTCAAATTAGAAACAAGATTGTTTTACATATCAGTCACCATTCCCTCTCCCTCCCCTCCTCCCCTGCCCCTCACTGATACCCTACTTATCTAAAACCATTTCTTCTCCCTAGGGAGAGTGGGGCCGTCCATGGGGGTCTTCAGAGGTTTATACATATGGTCTTATATGTTCAAGCTTTACTGACATTATGTAGCTTAAATTAAATGGAGAGAAAACAGTTAGTTTCCTCTAATACAACCTGGAGAAGAGCATGATTCTATACACACAGGCACACACAGGCACACACACACACACACACACACACACACACACACACACACACACACACACACACACACACTATTCAGTATTTACTTGCCACTGGATTATTAGGAAAAACAGTAAATCTTGGAAGATGCTTTATACTACCAATGGCTGAGCATCATTCCAAGCTTTCATATTTCCTATTCCTTAAGAATGGATAGCTCCTCATGATGCACCAACGCACCTTTAACTAACATAAACACAATTCTTGATGGAAGTCAGTAAGGTTCAGTTGTCCTCACTGTCAAAGTGTTCTACCCCTTTGTTTAAAATCCTCTTAATCAATTATACAAATAGCTATACTTGCACTATCCCCACACTAAAATATACAAGTGGGTAAATGTCAGCTATACATTCCAAATGAGATTTGTATACTAATCAATACATTTCACTGAAGGTGTTACTGTTTACTAGATGATAACACAAATTGCAGCATTAGTTAACATTCCCACAAATATTGCTTGCCTTCAAATGGAAGTTGGCACTTTGCAATCAAAATTTACTGTCTACAAAAGCCTAATAGACACCTTTTTGTTACTGATAATTTTTTTAAAAATGAGTTTGCAATGGAAAGTTTTGTGAAATAGTGTTGTGTTTTGAAAGGATGTTTATGCATGAGTGAATGAGTGATGTTAGGATCAGAGAAACTAGAAAGAGACCCATGAGATGGAGAAAAAAGGCTGTAATTGAAGGGGTCATCAAGCATTAGAAATTACATGGTTTTTTAGTTTTATTTAGTTTTGATTCAGTTAGCCAAACTTATGGATACAATGATAACAACCAGCTTCACTGTATGAGTCTATGTATCCATCTTTTCTTCATTATCTACTCACCCCTTGCCAGGGCTCTTGGACTCAAGCCATAGAGTGGGCACCAAGGCTTAACACTGCCCACAGTCAGCCAGCTCCTCTTACATCCATCAGGAATCAAAAAGCATCCTACACAGAAATAACCACAGGCCAATCCCATAAAGGCCTTTCTTCTCCTGAGGTTCTATCATCTCAAGTGACCCTGGGCTATGTCAGATTGATTACAACTAGTCAGCACAGTGATAAAGTGTCTTAATTTCTTTGCAATTTTGCATTGAAGTAGTAATGGTCAGGCTTCCAAGCTGGATAACAAGGAGAAGGGTGCCCATCTCATGTCATGTTCTACAGAATGTTTGCTTTGCTCTCTCAGGGGTATTTTGAGTCTAGTTTAGGTATCTTAAAAACAAAATTACCATATAAGGGAAATAAATTTATAATATAATTAAGCAGTATAAGATAGGTTATCATTTAATAGGGTAAGAAGCCAAAGCCCTGGTTTTGGAATCACGAAACATATTCACGTGCTCTCTTTTACTAAAAAGAAATACACATTTCTAAGAATAATACACCAATTTATACTCCTTAAAACATTCACTGACTTATTACTATGGTTGATAGTTTTAACAAATAAACTTATCTAAATCAAATTCATGTTTGTTAAATTTTATTGCATATTATTAAGGTGACATATTAGGGATTCTATAAATTGGCTAATAATTCATAAAAATGACTAACAATTTCCACAGGCAATTTAAGGTAAATGAGAAGATAAGATAAAAAATCTACTTATGAAAACAATTGACTTTGTGAGCTAATAATTAATCTATAATCCCTTAAGTTATAAAGGCTGAGATAAATTATTTTTGTTCACATACTCCATATGACCAATTACTTGTACAGTAGCACTTAATCTCTTTAACTTGAAAACTTTGTAGAAATACTGCATAATAAATCACTATGTTGCATCTACTTTCATCAATATTAGATTGAATTCATTTACATTTTACTTAGGAATTTACCTTAATGAAAGACTTCAGACATTCTGTTATAATTGTTTGAAGATCCATTGGATCTATTCACACAAATTTTTCCAAAACCAAGTAATTGTAATTGTGAAAGTAAGTTGTTGGTTTTTTTCAACAAAGATAAGAAGATAGTTAAATTGGAGAAACAAATATGTTTCTATTTAAATTACATGATGTTTAAGGGTATGCAATACATTGTACTCAATGTAATGCTAGCCACTTCAAGTGTAAAAGACTAATGCAGTTGTAAAAGGTGGCAAATTCTCCAATAAATAATTTGATACAATGTAAATAATTTTGTTTTCAATGCTAATTTGACTTGGTAAATTTGCATATTGAAATGATACATTGGAGTGATTTTTCACTTTTTAAAATATATCCCCTGACTGCTTCTTCATTATATAGAGTCATAAATGTGTATGCTTATAAGGATATCATTGTAAAACATTAGTCTCCACTGAATTGGTTTTTTAATAAGTTTCCTCTTTACTTAAATTAGGGAATAAGTGGATTACATTTAGAGATATTTCCTGATGGCTAAGTTAATCTGATATATCAACTGTCCTTTGTTTCCTATTTAATCTGGTTCCTGATCACAATGGTATTAAAAAAAAAAGTACTGGCTAAATTGCTTAAATATTGGAAGCGTAGTGTCTTAAGGACAGTTACTATATTCAGAAAATTTGGGAAGAGTAGTCAAGTAAAAAATTATTATACTTCATCAGGGAAATTCATTAATTGAACTAGGTGATGTCTATCACTGACATTTATTTCTTAATGGTTTTCAGGAGATAAAAATGCATATGTTGATCACAAATCAGTAGTAACATGAGGCTGTGTGAACTGAGTACTGAGAAGCAAAGTAGAGGCTTATAATGTAGGTTTAGTTTGAGTCAAACAATTGTTCTAATGTGACAAGAATTATTTTAGAACATTTTCAAATTAATTTATATAATTATAAGACACCAGAAACTAGGGTGTAGAAATTTACTGCCTTATATGGCAATTCAGATGGCATGGTTATTTCTCTTTAAGTTCATAATTGAGATGGGATGGTTATTTCTCTTTAAGTTCATAATTGCATAAATAAAGGGATTGGAAGAAGTAAAAAAATAATAAATAGAAGGAGGAAATATTCTAAAATGTGCAATTATGAGTCATAAGTTGGGTAAATGTGTAAATACAATATTATACCATATATTTTAAATATATTTATTTGTAATTTATAATATTGTAAGGTGAAACATCACTTCTAGGAAAAGTAATAATATAAGGCCACATTTACTCTGGTACATCTTCATGGAAAAAAGATTTCATATAATGTGTTATTGATAATTCAGGCTAAAGTATCACAACTGCATTGCTCATCACTTGAGGGTACATTTATCTTATTGTGAATGAGACTAATTCCCCCCAAATGTAATTTAGGGCTAAAATAACATGTAAATGAGGAATTAGATATCTAACGATGTAGATGTATCTATTTTTAACTCAGAACCAAAAAATGATAATAGTCAATCCATATATTCTGAAGGCGATTATATTAAAAAATGACATATCTTTCTTCTACCAAAGCAAAAATATGCACACTAAAAAGTGATATTTAAGTTTTTCCTGTCATTTTTATAGTAGTAACACATTTTCTTCTACTGCACCTCCATGATAAAATATTTGTTTCATCCTTAATGTGTTCATTTAATTAACCATCCAGAACTTAAATAGTTTTGGAATATAATCTGGAATTAACTTACACAAGTTAATTACACAGAAATATTTTTGTGTAATACAAAATACAAAAATACAGGAATACAGAAATATATATTTGTGAACTGCAAGTGATGTATCTAAACATTGCCATCTGCTTCTGGCTAGTCACGAGGTTTCTAAGAATACTCTAAGACCATTAAGACCTGAACTAAATCTACTTTGCTTACATACCTTATTAACTAGTGCTGCTAAGCTTGTGAGCCACACTAAACGATAAAGATATTTTAGGGAACATCATTAAATATTAACACTACAAAAAGGAATCAGGATGCATAGCTTTTAAATCCAAGAATTTGATGTAACTTCTGGAGCATCTAATTATCTTCCCTTTGTAAATGAACTTGTCTAAAATCCTTCCTGAAGCATGTCATAGGATTCATGAAAATAAAACAGGAGATAAAACACTAGGCATTTTAGATGCCTTATGGTCTATAGGAAGCAGAATTCAATGGGGGAGAGGAATGCTATTCTTTTTTAAAAATGAGGAAAATAGTTTCAAAATGTATATTCAATAGCACTGTAAAAAATTTAGGCAAGCGTATATATCAAAATCAATTGTATTATTCAATAAAAATGAGCAATGTGCATCCGAAGTTCCTGTAATGATTGAATATGCTGTACCCCTATATGTCACTGGAATCACCAACAATATGTACTTTATCTCTAGAAATGAGATTAAATAGGGAAATTCTGTTTGATACAATTGTAGCTAAATAAATAATAAAAAGCAAACTATTTTGTCTTTTACAATCTCAACGAAAACATTGCATACAACTCATTAAAACTCTCAATAAAGTAAATGATAGAAAATTAGTGTCTATACACATAAAAGCCATAGTAAATGTTGATTATTTCTCTTAAATGATAGCTTAGGCCAACATTCATTGTGTTTTATAACCTTGATATAAACATATTACTTTCCTCTTCATAAAAGTCAGTTAAAATAAATAGAAGGATGCCACATATAATGTATAATTGTCTCTATCTTCTCCCCTCCCCCTCTTCCTCCCCCATTCCCTCTTTCCTCCTCTGCTCTTTCTGCTCTCCTGACTGCCCTGGGGATTAAAAACGGGACCATATGCATTATCGGAAAATCCTTTACCAAGGGCATCCATCTCCCAGAACTCTCCTTACACAAAACAAATGACATTTTTATTTATGGATAATTTTCTGTTTGTAAAAAAAGAACTTTAAATTATGGACAGTGTGAAAGACTTCATACTCAAATTACTGAATAAGTTAGTCTTAAATTTATCTCTATTAAAATAATACATTTTAAAACAATTGTTAAGGCCTCTTTTGTCTTCAAGTTCTTGCCCAACACATACTTAATTGACCAACAATGATTCAATAATCCCTTTCTCATAAACACAAATATATAAATATGATTAAGAATACTAAACTCAAGCTTATAATCTCATATTTTCCTTTAAAATTTTTATAAGCTTGTAGTGAAATACACTTTTATGGAGCTTAAAAAAGAGAAATGTGCTTTAGAAAACAGAAGACATCCTTCTCAATCTAATGCATTTTTGTCACTTTAATCTCTTGTGTCTAAAATATAGAATAATGTTCCACAGTAAATCTACCACCAACACACAACCAGTTTTCTAGGAAAAGTGATGCAGGAATTCACAAGTACCCACATTCTTGAATGTGTTCCCTTTCTCCCGAAATGCCTTGTAATGTTCACTAGGATTTCACATATATCCACTCTTTGAAAATTAAATATAGAAACTTACAGGAAGTATTCAGCTGCCATTTTTTGGTAATCTAAATTGATCCATTATCTTTCTTCCCACCCGAGGTTTTGAGTGAAGCTACAATCTGTCAGATTTGACAATAAAATGTTTCTAGGGAATTTTTTTATTTTAATGGTCTCATTGACTAAGATACCTTACATACTTCCAGAACTTCAGTTTATGCAAACTTTCTTCTGACTCAAGGCTCTGACCTCTCTTTTCTCAGATCTACATTTTTTTCATAAAATAATGAAAACATTCTATTGTAACTATTTATTGTTCCTTTGCGATTTATGCATATTTTCTTTAAATATTATAATACAATGTAGACAGTCTTTCTCAAACACTAAGAGGCTTTCTCTGAAATGTAATCATCAAGGAAGCTAGTCCCATTTATTCCAGGCTATAGGAAGGTGGGAACCTACATGAGATGAACTCTGGTTAGCAAGCACTGATGGTGTAAGGAAAGAGAAAAGGTACTAGAAAAGATATAGAACATATCAATATGCCCCAGATTTTCCATTTATCAAATTCTGCAATATCATCTGATCCTTTCCAACAACTCATTGATGACACTTTTAAGAATAATTAGCTCCTCCCTTTTCTTTTAAGTAAGGTGAGTTCAACTGTAAATATGGCTTCCATTTCTAGTAACAATTGTCTTGAATAGTCTTCTTTACCTATTCAACTTTGGTATAAATTTCACTTTAGTATTTCCTTTGCAAAATGCATCTAAAAACTATAATTATATTGGATTTCTAACAATGTGCAATTATATGAGACCAGGACCAAAACGGGAGATTGAAAACACATTTTAGAGATTGAAAAATCTTTTTATGTTAATGTATGTGTACACATATATGTGTGTGTACTATTCATACCTTTTGTGTCTTGTATATACAGCTTTTGTTTGAGTGTTTCTACATAGAAATATGAATAAATACTGTTAGTATCCATACTAAATTGAAGATATTTTCCCCTTGTTTTAGGTAAAAGTCTACCAAATCCATGATACCTGTGTATTATTTTTAAATACTTAAATTCCTTTTTGTAATTACTCTGGTCACTTTGACTTATGAAAATAAAGCCATTTCAGCAGAAAACAATCACATCACTTTGGGAATCCTCAAGTTGTAGACATTACTCTTCATGAGGTTGTTATATTTGACCTTTCAAGATTAAGACAAATAAGTGATATTAAACACACCATGTGCCACTAAAAGTAGTAATGTAATTAAATATTTTCAAACATAAATTTTATGATCACTAATAAAAATGAAGAACTGCATCAGTAAAATGGATATGACCTTTAAATTATTGACAAGAAACTCCCTCTCTCTTCAGATATTCTGGATATTTTCCTCAATTTTATTCCAAGAGAGTTAGTAAAATGAAACTTTTGAAAACTAAATGCATTGATCCAAACAGTTGACTTGATCAAGATTTTGTTCTATTTTTTTTCCTCTGAGAGGAAAACAGTGTGGTGTTCTTTGGTAAGTTTTGTAAATAAAAATGTTTGGTAAGCATTTATTAAGACAGATTTCAATCATTGCCAGACACTAAGTCCTAAGAGTAGACATGGCTCTTTCTTTTAAAACCATTCTTACCAGACAGGCAAATTTACCAAAAAGAAAATTGTATATCTTGTCATAGTGTAGGTAATGTTAAATACACATTGAGAAAACAACAAAAAAATTAAAAATAAATAACACTCTGCTCAATGGAGGTGTAATAGATGGTTTTCAAAAAAAAAAAAAAAAAAAAAAAAAAAAAAACAAATATGTTATGTTCCCTGTTAGGTTTTCTGTTTCACTGTGACAACTATGAAAAGCAGGAAACATATTGTAATTTTCCCACATCTTCAAATGATGGTAAGTGGTTTGTAATTAGTCAAGACCAGGAAGGCATTGTGAATGGGTACGACCTAGCATTTCTCCCTGGGCTCTACTCCCATGAGGGACTAACTCATCAAAAGAACACCTTTTTTCTTCTTTCTTTCTCTCATTTACTTGAAATTGAGGCCTAAAGACATAATCAAGCAAAACAACAGGTGTCCCCTTGTCTCAAGTGGGCTATTTGCATTTCGAAGTGCCTCTGAATTCTAGGGGATGACTTTTCCAAGGGCTTTAAACACCTTTCCCGAAAAATCACTTTGGAATTTGCTTCACAGTATGTTTCAATAGAATTGTCTGTTTATTACCATAAAGATTTGTCAAGTGACTGTTCCCAACTGAGATTTCCGGAGACACAGGGCCATCCATCTTACATAGCTATGCAGCTACCCCAGGAAGCCTCTCAGACCAAATGCATCAAGCTTAAGCAAACAATCAAACTAACTTAACCTCTTAGAGAAATGATAATGAAATCGAAAAATTAATGGAACTTAACTAACAAAACACCATTGGTTTAAATTGGTTTGTTTTATATGAAAGAATGAATTTTCTGACTGTGTCAAGTGAGTGCTAGACTTCAAACAGCAAAACATTAGGAGTTTTTGTTTTTGTTTGGTGGCTGGTTGGTCATCTGCATTTTAGACAGTGGCATAATGCTGCCCATTCAGAACTTGAACTTTTCATCCTTCTGCCTCAAACTGCTGAATCCTGGTACCACCCATGTGCACCACCAGCATGGACAGCAAAATGTGAGCATCCTCTACTAAACTGTGTATATCTACAAGGACAGGCTAGGGTTATTGGCATTCAAGTAAACAAAGGCCAGCATAGTGTTTCCAAATTTCAAATAAAGACAGTAATATTGAATGTATACTATTGTATTATAAGGAATTATCAAGCAATATACTCCATTATCATTATCAATATACTCAATGTATCATTTCAAGTTAATAGACTTTATAATTTCATAGGTATATAACAGTAGGGAAATTCAGATGTAAATAGGTTAATAGAGAATCATTCAAAATTCATAATATATAGAAGTAAATAGAGCATTCTATAAATTAAAATGTCAAAATTTTAATACAGAGATTGGGTCTTTTAGGAAGGAGAGATGAGTACATTCTTAGAGATTCCTGGTCAGTGACAAAAACATGAAACACAGATTGATGTAGAAGGAAACAGAAACAAATCTGAAATGAGAATAGCAGATTTTGAACCATGAAAGCTACCTAAAGTTTTCAATTGAGGAAGACAAACCAAGCATCATATCAGAACATATGAATAATTTTCCTAAGAATATAAAATATAGTCACTAACCTCACATGCAGGAGAAAAATAAGGAAAACCATTATTTTCTCCTTGAAAAATTATTAAAATTCATTATAAAGAAATTAATTTAAAAGATACATATTGATACAAGTATCCCAGTCTCTGTTAGCACTCTACAAACATACTTTTGTTGGAAAATAATTCATTAGTTACATTATGTTTGTCAGTTTTAATCAAGTACAATGCCATGCTATAATCTGACAATTATAATTCAGACAAATGTATTTTTTAAAGGCACCCCGAGGCTTAGTGTGACATTCTAGTCTGTAGTACCTACTCTCTTTCACACTAATCTATAATTGATGACTTATGACATTACCATTTTCAAGCCATTAGTTACACAATAACAATGTTAATTGAGTTTTAATTAAGTTAGCAATATTCAGACTTAAGAGCAATTTGGCTTTTGTTCCCCCTCAGGCTGACATTTATTGAACTTCCTTTCATTTATATATATCTTAAAGAATTCTTTCTTATTTTCAATATGTATTTGTGACCACATATCTGCCATAATTTGCAAAAGAGTAATATTATAAAGTCTATATCTTTGGGTATGTGTTATTAAAATGCTTGTATTATAACAAACATGAAAAAAACAATGGCTGGGGCAAAGTTGTAACTTTTGTGATCAAAATTATTTTATTATTTTTTCCAATCTATTCTCTAATTTGGACTCTAGTAGTATTAAGAAGTTTTCATTCTTAATACTACTAGAAACTCTGCTTTTAGGGCAGGAGTAAACCTGGAGTGTCTTTGGTACCATCCACCTGTTTTAGGAGACAGGATTTCTCAATGAAGCTCCCAAGTAGTCTCGGCTGTCTAGTTGGCCAGACCCAAACATCCATGTGTCTCCACCTACCCAGAACACACAACCTCACCCTGATTTTTCAATGGGTTTCCAGTATCATACTCAGTTCCTCATATTCGCTTGCTTTCCTCAGTTGTCTTCCCATATGCATATATTCTTTATTAGTGATTAAAAAGATCAGGACAATTTTGGTATCAGAAAATTGAAGTTTAAGCACACTTTTGGAAAATTTTAAACTGCTTCCAAAAAGAAATAAAATACAAATCTTTATGCAATAAAACATGTATGTATTATGCTGTCAGGGTTTGTTAGATGGTTGGTTCTTGTAGGTAAAAGCATGGTATCATAAGAGCTTTGGCTGTACTGCTTCACGGCACAGCATCTCTGCTTTCAATCAGTCTATATAAATAAACTCTAACATATCACAATAATGAACTTCACATCCATCCTGTCTAATTTATTGCCTGCACTGTCCACACTACTGGTCCCTCAGTTCAGATGCTGTAGCTTAGCTTCCACTATGCTCACAAATGATAACTGTCCTCCCAGTACACACATGCTTCTACTGAGATCACCATCTGCTGGGCAAGGACACTAACCATTGTCTCAATATGAAAGAGAATAATTCAGTTAAGATCAAGTTAAAACATGGAGATGGGGAGACAGCTAGCTAATTAAGAATGCTTCCTGAGCTTCGGCAGTACATGAGATCACTTCCGGAAACTAATGCTGTTTAGTTCAAAAGCCTATAGTTCCAGTCCCAAGGAAGTAAGCACTTTGCTGGCCTCTAAGTACATCCACACACAGGACACACACACACACACACACACACACACACACACACACACACACACACACACACACACACACCATATTTTCAGGTGGCCCTGTCAATAGCAGGCAGAAGACCATTGCCATGTGAAGGAAATCTATGAACTAGACATCTATAGTTCAAACTGACAGTATTAAAATTGACATGTTAAAGATATGAGTCACTGTTCCACTAGCATTTGACAAGCAAAAAATTATAGAAGGAAAACAAAAGACAATTACAGAAAATGAGATACAATAATATCACAAAGTTGGAAAGTACAGGTCCAGTGGTCACACCTACAATCAATGCCCACACCTAAGGCTCATGGACACTGCAGAAGAGAAAATAGAATGGTTGGAAAAGTCAGAAGATCAGTGAAAACATGTCTCCTACTAGTGTCAGTGGCTACACCCATATGGTCCCAACAATACAACATGAGGAAGGACACCAACAATAGATATGCCAAAGTGGATAGGGGAATTCCCACAAGGCTTCAGTCTACACGAATTAACTATATAGTAAGAACTGTTGACAGAGAAATAATCTTTCACAGGGAACAGAACACATATTAGTTATTCAATCCAAAATATTCAGCATAGAAAACATACATAGAAGTAACATGAAACACGGCAGATTATATTTAGGGACACACAAACAAACCCAACCTTATATGCAACACATGATTTCATGTTTGTTAATGAAAAATGAGCATTGATCTTGAAAGAGATTGAGGAAGGGCATATGCGAAGGTTTGGAGGGAGGAAAGTGAGGGGAAATAAATGCAATTACATATAATCTCAAACATAAAAGAAAAGGAGTATGAGGGCATTAAACATGTTCAGTGGCACAAGATGGTTACATACAAGCTCAGATTCCAATCTTGACCCTTCTCTGTCTTACTGAAGAACCTAGACTAAGGCATTTTTTTTCTTCCATCTTGGAAGACAAAGAGATGCATGTGCTGCCCTCACATCTATTCTCCAGCTCACACTTGCTTCATAAATAATAGATATGCATTAAAAACATTAATGAACTTTCTACTTTTAATGTCCTGACATAATTCAGACCTTAGAACAAAATTATCAGGGCAACAGTGATAATTCTAATTAGCAATTCATCTGCTGCTCTCAAGGGTCGTTTTTAAATTCTGCTTATTCTCTGAAAGCATTTTTGTCCTCAGAGTGACTGTCATTTACCAGAATAGTTACATCAGACCTTGTAGGATACAAGAAAGTGGGACGTATTAAAGCATTCCAGGAGTTAAAGAAGGAGTGGGAATTTATCAGAGTTAAATTGGCCATTAATTCATCATTGACTATTCTCTCATTTGAAATTGTAAGCATTCTAGGTAGATACAAATGAAATAACATTTAAGACTCATTAAGCACTTGCAGGATGTTTAAAAATAGTGAAAGGGTCTTGTGTAAAATGTTCCACCATGGATATATAAATCTCATTATGTGAATATCCTCCATGTGAACATTAATATATAAGATCCAAGATCTAGATTCCCCTAATCAATGTCTAAATAAGCATAATGCACAGTCATAGAAAATGGTGGTGTGCCTTTGTATGTCAAGCAGTATATTAACCAACAATAGTTTTAATACTGGTCTCATAAATCAGAGAATGGAGTCTTGGAAAGGTTAAAGTATTTGTCTGGGAGCACACAGTTAATAGGTGGGAGAGCAGGGTTTTAAATACAAATTTATCTCACAGGAGCTCTTCTGCTCCCTGAACTACTTAGGCCAATTATTGACAACAAGCACTACAGTTCCACAATGCAGGAACCAATTCATCATACTGAACCCAGGTTATTTTCAGAAGAAAGAATTCAGGAGCCTTGTCTGGCCTGGCTGATTACTGTTCCAGTAATTTCCATGTTCAGAATTCACCTTTGAAGACAGTAAGCAACCATGGCTTAATTTCTTAATGCACAAAGTCAGAGTAGAGGAAGCAGAGAACCTGTTACTAACTGCTCAGGGGAACTTAACACTTCTGTATTCACAACCAACTACTCCCAGATTTTCTATTTTTTTTTGTCTAGATAGATACCAACTGCACACTTCATACTGTACCCACCAGTTCAGGGTTGTGCCTCCCATAGGCACAAACCAAGTTTCTCCCTCTCTCCACACACCTCCTGATGAGCTAGGCTCACAACCCTTACTGTGAAATGACCTGACATCTTTCTCTGTACATATCAAGTTTAATCACTCACTAGCTTAGTCAGAGCAGAAACCTCTCCAAATATCTCTAATTGAACTTTGGCCTTTTCTCATAGCATCATATTTTATTTATCACAATTAAAATCTGAAAGTTTTTAATGGCCTAAAAATAAAATCATCTGAAAATATTAGATGTACTTCCTTCCCTCGGTGTTATATACACAGTGGAGAGAATTCAGGAAGACTCATCTCACATGGAATAAGTTATATAGCATAATTGTGCTAACAAAATAAATCAGCTTTAAAATATATGAAGAAATTTATGAATTAAATAGTTGTAATATTATATTACTTAGATTTTCTGCTCCTAAGATAAACTCATTTACAGAAAACACCTAACCACAGAGGGGCTTTACTTCACATCACAAACTACAACCCATCAACAAATTCCTGCTACCAAGCAAGAATTCAAGAAAGGAATCTTGAGGCAGGAACTGAATTGCAGAACATGGAGATATGCTGCTTACTGGCTTGCTCAGATTGCTTTCATAGACAGCTAGAGACTCTCAGTTGGCACTGCCCACAGTGGGCTGGCCCTTCCCACATCACTCATTATCCAAGCAAATGGTCCCAAAGGCCAATCTGATGGAGGCAATTCCTCAATTTAGTCTCAGTCTTTCCAGGTGACTCTCACTTGTGTCAAACTGACAAAAAAAAAAAAAAAAAAAAAAAAAATGCCAGTGTAAGTAGCGATACTGTATATTCAGTGACAAGATCAAAGAAGATTTTTGTTTTAGTTTTAGATTTCTTTTAAAGTGCTGTTCTCAAATGGATTTCTTTTCTGAATTTTAATGTGTTAGCTTGGTAGGAGCTTATTCTTTGTGTTTAGTACCCTTTTGACTACCACACCATCAACACATAGCCTCTTGAGTAGTAGGAATCTTATGTGCCTCATTACACTACATACAAGCAAATACACTGGAATTTTCAATTGGATTGATGAGTAAAAGTTGATCATGAGCCCGTATTTACCTTGTTTTTTCTTTCTTTGCTATAAATAATTTTTCAACCAGCAAAACTTTTGGCCTTGGATAGTTAATGACCCAGACTGAATCAAGGAAGATTATGGTTGCAAGGCCAGTGTGAGGTTCTGTGGTGTGACTCTGTCTCAAATAAATGGTAAGTTATTAAATATACAATCTTTAAAAGGTGGAAAATTAAGGGTGAGTTCAGATTGCAATAAAAATATCAGAGGACTGAAATATTTGTGTGTAGGTTTTATGTATATGTTAAATGTGTTATTATTATAAACCCAATGATAATTTGATATATAAAATATGTAAGATATAAGCATATGTAAAAACTGAAGACATGTACATATACATGTGTATGTGAGTGTGTGATGTTCATTGAGCTATTACTATTACAGCCTATTACCTTTCTCTTTATATATGTTGAAGGATATTAAGACTCAAATACATGCTTTATTTACAGAGTCTAATTATGTTTATGTTTAGCACAATAGATAGTTCCTGACATATTAGTTTGAAAAAATGAACACTTATGAGTATTTTATATAGAGTATTTTAGAAATAAATGACTATTCATATGATTATTTTCATAAAAAACAATCCATCTTGTTTTTATGACAAATGTTACTTTGTCTATTATTTTTCAGCAAAATGCTGATGACAGAGAATCATTAAATCTGTGCCATTTTAGAAACCTGTGAAGTAAGATCTCAGTGATTCTCCAATAAGGATGCCCACCAATCATTTAGCATTTACATCAACTTTGAAAGTGGACAGGTGATAAACTGATGCTATTTAATTGATAAGCTTTGTTAGGAAATTAAAGATGAATAGGAGGTGTGTTATTATTTAAGGATTTAAAATTCTATTATTGGTTGGACATAATGGCACATGCCTTTAATCCTAGCACTCTCAAGACAGAGACAAGAAGGTTTCTGTGAGATCGAAGCAGTCCTTGTCCACAAATGAAGTTTCAGGACAGACAGAGCTGTTACATAGATACAACCTCTATTGAAACAAACAATAACAAAAGCAAATTTTGTCTCT
This sequence comes from Cricetulus griseus, assembly GCF_003668045.3. Lineage (NCBI taxonomy): Eukaryota > Metazoa > Chordata > Mammalia > Rodentia > Cricetidae > Cricetulus > Cricetulus griseus. The sequence goes on along the minus strand of NC_048597.1, from coordinate 26,371,461 downwards.
GAGACAATTGTTATGATGGAATTTGATCACTCACTCCTATTTCAATCCACCATTGCAGTCTAAAATTATAAATAAAAAGATAAATCCTAATTTAACTAGTATTATTGTTGTATTTAATGATGTTAAGATTGATATTGTTGTATTGTTCAGTAATGTTAACATTAAAATAGTTAAGTAGTTACAGAAATATAAACAATAAGCAGAATAATGTAACCTAAAGTTATAAAATCTATAAGAAAAGTTCAGTTTCTACCATGGGCATAGTGAAAAGTAATGAAATATTAAAATTAATCAAATATTTGTTTTCTTGAACATATTTAAGGCAAACTTCTAGAGTGTTTCAGAACTTATGAATTGTTTTTTTTTCTTTCAAAAATAGAAGAAAACAAGAATGGAGATACCATAATAGAGGGAGACATTTTAGATTTACAGAGAAATCAGGAACTAGGGAAATGTCTTGAGAGCTACAAAGATGACACCAGCTAACAATTAAGAGACTACCTTAAATGCCCTCCCCGGATAATGAAATTGATGACTGACTTATAAGCCACCCAATAGCCCTCATCCAGCAGCTGGTGGAAGTAGAAGACACCCACAACTAATCACTGAACTGAAGTGGAATCCAGATACAGAGAAGGATGAGTGAAGAGCAAAGGGGTCCAGACCAGGCTGGTGAAACCCTCAGAAACAGGTGACCTGAACATCTGGGAACTCTAGCTCCCCAGACTGATAGCTGGGGATACCAGCATGGGATTGTTCCAGACTCCAGAAACTTGGGTTTCAGTGAGGAAACCTCAGAAATCTACGGGACCACCTGTAGTAGTTCAGAACTTCTGTAAAGCAGTCCTTTTCCATCTTAACATTGTTACCAATCAATAATTCATTTATAGATCCCCTAGTCTATGTGCCTATCCTTGGCTATACAGCAGTAAACATACTTGAATAATGGATTGGAAATTTTAAATACCTTAACCATTAGTTTAAGATATGAGAGTTCTGTGTTTTTCTTGACTCATATATGGTGAGCTGTGAAATGAAATAAAAGAAAGAAAGAAGACGGCTGGTACAATTCAAATCTGCTTCAAACACTTCTGTCTGTCATATGGAATAATACCTATTTGTATAGACCTCAGGAAATGGGGTAATAATGGATTTAGTAGACAGCTGGTCTAATAAGTCATTTTCTTTTCATTTTTTATTAAAATATCCTTTCCACAAAATTCTCTAGACAACATAAAGAAAGCCTTCCCATGCATGTGATTGAACAAAATCTCCTTGTCAATAAATATCTTGATTTTTATCAACATCTCATAGGCAAAGTATTAATGGAAGTCGGCCACCAACATCTACTGTATAGTTAAGTAAACAAGATTGTCTGAGAGTTGGGTGTCTATTTTCAAATAGAAATGTTAGTTAAAAACAAAGGCAGAACCTCAAACTTTCAAAAGCAGGAAATTTTATATTTTATAAAATATGATAATCAATATTTACAAAAGACCCATGCATGCAATCATAACTATGCTATTCAAGTTGATTTATTAGACAAACATTCTTGATAAACCACATTTGCAAGGTATTTGTGAAACAATCTTATAACTCTCTGGCAGATGGTGTTTATTTGAAAATTATGTGTATGCTTTAAGTGATTTAAAAATTACCTGATTTTTCTTCAAAGCAGAATTATTTAGGACTTGCCAATTCATAATAGGAAAAGAATTTTTAAGTGAGGTGATTGTGTTCAGAGTGACACTCCAATTGCAATTATTCTTTCTACATAATCACATTAGGATTCACTAAATTGGCCCTGTGAACTCATGGCCACAGATTTCAAGCAAAAATCCAGTTGAACCTTGATTTCTTTAATTCATCTTTTTCACCATCAAAACAGGCATCACATAGTGTAGATACTAATTTTTAAGGTAAATTGAGCCACTTTGTGGCTTAAGTCTCAGAGTGAAGAGTAATTGCAACTTTATCATCCTCACTCACTCTGTAATATTCCTTTCATTAGGAAAATATTGTACATGTACCTTAGATATTGAGGAAAAATATCATCCACAGCGTTGTAAAATTTGGGGAACAATATTTGACTATGGTTACTTAATGAATTATTTGTTAGCACTGAAGTATGAGGATTTCTGGGATTTTTGCTGTTATTTATAAAATATGATTTGCATAATTTATCCTGTCTTCAGTTTCTTCTGTGAATCACTGTCCAAAGTTCTTGTTTCTCTATAATATTAAAACCATGTATGACTAGTAAACTTAAAAGTAGTATCAACATTGCTATAATTGTATATACTAGAGCTGGCATAATAGCTAAAGCGTGACCATGCACTTTAATTCATTGGATGTTTGTATTCTTTCAATATTTGCATGTATGAGTCATGAATATAGATGTCAGAGTAAAACTTAAGTGAACTGTTTCTCTCCATACATCATATAGGTTTCATGGGTCAAATTCAGGCTGTCACCCATTTTCCATCTCTCTTGTCATCACACCTGTACCCTTAATATACTTCTTAATCTGAGTCTTGGTGAATTATATCATTATGTCTCAAGAATTCTAATGAAAGGCAAGTCTCAACCTAATGCATTCTTTGTTCTGACTTGCTTTCTTCTAGGTACACAAGTCACCAATTTCTCGCTCTCACTCTCTCTCTATCTCTCTCTCTCATGTTCAAATACATGTTTACAGTATCATTCCATTTAAAATTATATTTTTCTTTTGGATTCAAAAATTAGTATGTTTTCTTGTTCACATAATCTTAAACTTACTTTTTAATTTCTTGACTTTATTTTTTAATGTGACAAAATGTGTGATATGGTGTTTACCATTTGGCCATTTCTAAGTGCACATTTTGATGACATTAAGCAGTTTGTGTGTTGTACAATCACTTCTACTATCCATCTCTAAAACTTTTCATCCCTACTTATGTTTTCACTCTTTCTCTGAGCCCTGATAATAATAGTCTACATTGACTAAATGAATTGTACTACACTAGGTACCTTGTATGGGAACTGTCATATATTTGTACATTTATGTTTGCCTTATTTTGTTTAACACAATATATTTAACATTCATCCATGTGAGAACAGGTATAAAGCTGTAATTATTAAGAATGGATTTCAGTTTTTCACTTTAATAAACACTTGATAGATATTTGAGTTATTCCCAAAGTTTTGTATTTGCATAATGATCCAAGTACATGAATGGATGAATATATTTTTGACTCCCTACTTACTACATTTATCCTCAGTAGATATTGTTGGGTTGTATTATAACTCTATATGTAATTTTTTGTAACTTTGGTACTGTTGTCTAGAGAAATTATACCATTAATGTATTCTGCTAGTAAGACCTAAGAATTTAGATTTCACCATGTCTTCTGCAACAGTATCTATTGCTTGTTTATATTATAATAATAATTTCAAGGTATAAAAAGATTTTGCACTGTGAGTTTAATCTGTATATTAATTCACTTAATTACTCACTTTTACACAGGGTTTCTCTATGTTGATACCATCACCAGACACAATAGAATGGCCTATGTTTCAGATAGTCCTACTTAAGCCAGCTGGCTTTCAGAGTTCTTGTCATAAGATTGCACTATCATACATAACTTACTTTGGTCTGTATATTTTTAATGACTAGTAATTTTGAACTTTTTTAATGTGCATATTGACAAATTGCATATCTACATTCTTCCTTTTATTAACAAAATATAAAAATATGAAATTTACTTAGTATTTATTCTCCAAAACCACTGTATCTCTATGTTCTTTCACTATTTTCTACAAAAATTCCTATACATAAGGAACATTTATCTATGTGTTTTAATGACAGGCACAGAGTGGTACTTGCTTGTATTCCCAGAAACTTGGTAGACTCATAGAAATTTATCTGGACATCAGTACCTCAAAGCAAGATTGTGCCATATTGTGAGACACTATTTCTTAAATAATGAAACAAATAAGAAAAATAGAAGGCTGGGATTAAGAGAAACATAGTTCAAATCTGTCATTTGATGTCTCTCTTTGTTGTTTTGTGCCATTCAGTTGATATCTCACATCTTTGAGTTATTATTTCTCTCTCTTTCCTTCTATTTTTCCTGTTCCTTATACTGGTATCTTTTGTCAACACCTCTTTCATATTTTGCAATTCCTGTCATTCATGAAGGCATACAAACCATGGATGAAAAACCTTGATAACACAAATCAGTGTTCTCCAGATTTGGCAATCTATTTGTTGAATGCTGTGTTTAGAAGTTTGTTTTCCTTTTTTTTTTTTTACCATATTACTTTCTGTTGCCCACCCCCACTTTTCCTATTAACCTATGTTTTCTTTAACTGACTAGTATTCATTGTCCTGTTTCCTATACAAGTTTTCTTAATAAAATGAAAGTGTTTGGTTAGATGTTTACAGCCTAGATGATCATCAATAGAAATGAAATGTGTCAGATTAACCTTAAATTTAGCATATTGTAAGAAGATGAACAGCATATTATCTCTTTAGAACTTTCCTAAAATAACAGAGATAATAATTAATATCAAAAAGGTGCAGAGAAGATAACACATGACTTTTAAAACTATCAGGATGTGATGGTTTCTGCATAAGAAAATGATGGTAAGAATAACAGATATGACTTCATCTGTCCTCTGTTGTGATACCAAGCTTGGTTTCAAATTAAGACAAGCTTAACGGAATGAATGGACACTTGATATTCACAACTATCATGGACTTCATCTATGTTTTTCAAACAATGGTCAGAAGAATGTACTCAAGTGTTTGAACATCACAAAATTAACCATTATATTATTTAAACTATCATTTATGTTTTATATAATTGTTCTTTTTCTATATACTGGGTAAATAAGCAACCAACAATTTAGAGTATTGCTTACCAATATCTAAATTCAAATATAGAAGACAAATTTTCCAAGATGTAATTATATATATCCAGAAACATTTAACATATTTTCAAAAAGTATGAACTTTGAAACTATATTTATTAACAAATTTACAAACGAGCAACATAAACTTGCATTTAACTGGTTATTAATCTGGATAAGTTTTCTAAGTCTAAGAATTTTCTGAACCTTTTCAGTAGTTAGAATTAATTGTGCTTGACAAAACCAAATTACCTTGTTTGAATAAAAATAATTTGTACTTATATGATTGTAAAGGGTAATTTCTCAATACTAGAATTACAGCACTTAAACTGCTGATCTTCAAAACAAAGTAGATAAGGTGTTTTCTATATTTCTTTATCTTTGATAAGTCATACACATAAAACATGCATCTTCACACTGTGTTTACCTTATCTTGTATTTCTAGGAAAAGTACTTAAAATGTCAAAGTAAACATAGTCTAACATAGTTTTTTTAAGTATATATTTTAATGCTTAAAGAAGATCTACTCTAGGCAAATTAAGACTAATCCAAAAATATTTAATTCAGTTTCTATCCTGTCACACTTAGAAAAAAATAAATCCTACTTTGGTTTCTTTCTTTGTTATTTTAGTATAGTTAAGTCAAATATTGTGTATTTTGAAAAGTTAATAATTTAACAGCAAGAAAGAAATGAAAGTCTTTAAAAGAAAAGAACACAATTATATTAATTATTGCAAACTTGAATGAGTTGCTTGCCCTGTTTAACATGTAACCTATGACTGATCAGTTGTGTAGACAAGCAGAACCTAATTAGACATGCAGAACAAATGGTATTTAAAACAGCCACAAAATCACATCAGGACTACAGCTATTTTAAAAGAATATTTGCATCCTGATGTGGAAAATAAATAGTATAACAAGAAAGCCATGAAGCTACTGCAAGGAATTACTTTAATAATGGAGCAGTGTTTTACACTGGAAATAACATACAGCAACAGATTCTTAAAAGAGATAGTAAAATAGTCACTACACTCAGGACCAGGAGAGAATAGTACAGGCTTCAACATGAAAACAGAGGTAAATCATATGCAAGAAGAAAAACAGTAAAGAATAAATAAAACTCAGTTTTAAGTTTCAAAGAGGAGAATGGTTAGACAGATGTTAATGCAAACCCAATATTCCTCTGCCTTGTTTGCATGAAGACATTTTGAGCCTGCTAAACCTGAGCTGTTGTGTGAGAGTTTTTGCAGACTGGGCTAAGAAACAACCACTCACACAGAGCAGCTGCTAGAACATCAGTGAGGCACAGTGCTATGAAGAGTCAAATTGAAAAAGAAAAGAGTGTGAGTGTAAATGGAGCTGAGAAAAACAGAAGAGGGCAATAGGGCTGCTTGTTATCAGGAAAGTTGATGAGATATGTAGATTAAAAACAACACAACTAAACCCCTCATTTTGTTCAATTAGTTCAAAAGGTTTAAAAATAACCACTATGGTAATGACCAAAACATTCATGGTTTAGTTCATTATTTCCTCCTTAACTTATTTTAATTATAGTGAAGAAAACAAGCAGGGTACAAGGTTGTGTTGGCATGTGTGAATGGATTAGAGTTATACAAAGAAGTCAGGTTAACAGAAACAAGGATAGAAGAAGAAGATATAGAATTCATTTCAACTAGGCTGGAAAGAAATAATATTATTAGGGAATTTCAGTCAGACAAAAGAAGTTAATACAAATTTGGGGTAACGTTGACTCATGGGAGAACCGGTTTTTAGTTTATAAAATACACAACAGAATAAAAATGAAAATAAATGGATTTCCTGGGCTCAGATGAACAAGCTGAAATTTAATACAGTAGTCTTAACTTGTTTTTATGATATAGTAAGCAGTACAACTTTGACCTTAACACAGCAGAAAGGGCATTTGGCAATAACTTATATAAAATGGAATCATAATTGAAATTTTGTTATATTTCACAATATTAGGGAGCTATTAAGACATAAATTAGATTTATGCTACAGGGAAAACTATTCTAGAATTTTTCCAATTACTGCATGGCATTTTTCTAGGCAAACCATTTGAAAGGAGTGTGACCAGTATCAAACAATCCACTTGCTGTCATCCTTGGGAGGAAAAAGAATTACAGGTGTGTACCCCCATACCACCACCGGTCACTCAAAAATGTAGAATTCTTTATAAACAAGGTGCTATGATTTTATAAATCAGATTATAACCATTTTTAAATTTCTATATATTTAAGAGTAGGTAAATTTTTAGCACATATTTTATGTATATATTTTGGGAAGTGATTAATAAGTTAGCTGTTTTGCAGGGTTTTAGCTATGTGTGAGGTTTGATTGAAATATCATGAGAAGTATCACATTTGATCTTTCATTGGTCAGATTTCTGTTCATGAAATGACAGAAAAATAATAGAAAATAATATGGACTTATAATTGACTGATACAGACTTTAAACATTCTGAATCTCTTCTGTAAAATTTAAATAATAATAACTTGTGTATTCTGTGGATAAAGAAAGAGAGGAATCATGGATACAGAAATGAAAGAAAAAGAATTTAAAGTTCTTTGTCACTGCAATATCAGTTTGACAGAACAATTAATGAAGAGATGACAATGACAAGGTGGGGGAAGTGATTACTATGAGAGAAAATCTGTTCACTGTAGCCCTAGAAACAATCAATACACACACAACTCTCTAACATTCAACTAAGATTGGACAAATACATCTGCACACCCTGTGCATCTCTGAACCATCCCCATTACTCTGAAGACACATGTGAAATCAATAGCCCAACACTTAGACAGTCCAAATTCTTGGATGATATGAAAAGAACATCAGGGTAAATATAGAGTGAATTTAGAGTAGGTAGTATCTATTAGAAATAATGGATATGGTAACATACAGTCATTACACAGTATACAATTTAGACAGGCATCACTCTTCTGTCTCTGGCAAACCTGTCTAACTGATTTCAGTGTAGAGATCCCACTGGCCCTCTGATTCAAATAAAGGAAAATAAGAGCTTGGAAATCCATGGAAGCCTTCATCCCACATATTCGATCTGCTGACAGTGGGGCTGAGATGTTAATGAGTGGGAGATGTTTGGTAATCTAGCGAATTCATGCTACTTTCCCTACTCACCAGTGCTTCCCAGCTGATTTTGAGACACATAGTGCTGTGCACCATGTCAAAAACAGAGAAAAGAAATCTGTTTCTTTGGGAAAGTTAAATTAAGCAAATTTCTTTAATATGAGTTTTCAAGTAAATTTCTTAAGTCAAAGGACATTAAGTTACTAGACATATTAATAACACTTTATGTGAATTTGTGGACAATATACCTGATATCATTGTGAAGAAAATCCAATGGAAATGTTTAAAAGATGAGAAAGATGGCATCCTATACAGTTTTTTTATTTGTTTTGTTGTTGTTTTGTTACTTTTTTTTTTTGAGACAGGGTTTCTCTGTGTACTTTTATATACCAGGCTGGCCTCAAACTCACAGAGATCCGCCTTCCTCTGCCTCCCAAGTGCTGGGATTAAAAGTGAGCACCACTGTCACCTGGCTTTTTCTTACTCTTTTATACTTGTCTTGCAATAACAATAGCAATATTCATTTCTGTCACAATTCATTTCTGTTGTGTATATTCAGCTCTGAATTTTGTGGATAGATATATTCATGTGACTATAAAATAAACATTTTAAAATGGTTGTTCATAAATAAGAGTTTATCTATATACATGATTGAACCATATCAGTAGCTGAAGGTAAGCACTAACTCACTTGAATTCATTAAATCTAACTTTTAGCTGATCATTGCTGTGTATGTATAAATATATAATTTCATAGAATAATTTTAAGTGGATGCATATATACATATGTGAATGTATTTCTTTATTAGATGGGACAGGAGATACAAGCATCTTGGGCTTGTAGTTCCGCATTTTATCAGTTAGGCTGAAGTGTGAATAAATTTAGGACTTTATTTTAATGAGCTTGACAGACATCACATTTGCTTCATTATATTTTAATTTCATTTTAAATGGAAACCCATTATTCCAGCGCACAAATGGTAATATCACTTACATATTCATCAGAGACTCTGTCCTGGAAGCACCTCTCCTCCCATCCAGCATGGCTGATTGCCTTACTAACAGTGCTGCCACAGTGTCTCTTCCCATTTACTTCCTACCTTCTCCATTTACCCTCTTTAGAAAAAAACACTGGCAAAGAAACTCTCTTGCTTTCATAAAATTGAGCACAGTGTATATAATATCTAATGCAATCCTTGGCGTGCAGAATATTTTATGTAATAAAATTTGTAGTAGTAATCATGGAAATACTTTTGAGCTAGAATTTCAAAACATTATTTTATGCAAGTGGTCAAACTTTCATAAATTTTCCCTTCTTTAAACCCACTGTTATTCCTAATCCCCAACTTCTTTTTCTCTCCTCTAATTTGTGATATTGTTTGAATAAATTAAGCTTATAACCAAATACTCACAAAATGTAATAGCTTGTATGAAAATTCCTTGGCTTGTGTGAATGCCTCTTAACCTAAATATTATGATAAAATTATGTTTTGTTAGTACCATTGACTTAGTCCAGTAAAATCTCAGTATTAGAAGCCAAGTGGAAATAATGCTGGGCTGCAGCTGGAAAACATCTCTGGAATTATATTAAAATGTAACAAATTTTAACTTTATAGAGGAATAAATGTTAGGATAATAATAATAATAATAATAATAATAATAATAATAATAAATGATAATAGTAAAATGGATCTTGCAATATTCTGGAGTATCAAAGGGTACAGAGTTTTCATGAAACACAAAGATTAGCCTCCCACAACTGTATATTTCAAAGAGAAATGAAAGATAAATTGTAATCACGATGCAATACATGATTACATTAGTTATTAAGACAACAGGAGATCATTGGAAGGTGGGAAATATTATTATGTTACGGCAAATGTTATAGGTATTTTTAAAATTGGCTTAGAGTGTCCCTGGTCGAAGATGAGCAACTCTTTTATTAAGAAGAGGAAAACAAAATTATCAGGACAGTAGAAGAGTGAGGCAATATTATATTATATTTTAGGAAAACATTAAATCTGAGTCAGAATGTTCAAACCCCAAAATGATATGTGATGCCAAAGGCTCTGTGTAGAATAAATTGTGTATATGAAGTAATAATTCTAGCGTTCTTTCATTCACTCACCCATATGAATTGGATTCCTGTAAGATGATGAGATGATCTGATGCCAAGTTTCAGTAGCAGTGTTAGGGGCTAAAGATTTCATCTTGAACACAAAGATTATATCCTTATATGGATATGAATTGACATCAAGGTAGCTTACACATAAATGATTGCTAATTTACATATATAAAATTATACAGATGGTCCTGGGCTTACAGTAGAATTAAATCCCAATAAAAGCATCAACATTTGAATATTGTCCATATCATATGCAGACTAGCCTATTTACACTTAACCTTACAAATTATCTTGGAACACCTTAAACATATTAAAACGATATACACTATCTATCTTATTAGTCAACAACATCTAAATAGAATTCATTGCATATAAAAGATTGGCTAGGAAGTGTAAACTATTGGAAACTTGAACAAAATCTATGCAACCCTACACTATGTAGATTGTTTCCACGAATGATCATGCATTTATTTGAAGTTGCTGTCATGTTTCAGCAATGCTAGAGAACAGACTTGCAGATATTCCTAATTCAGGAAGATATCAAAATTCAAATTTTAATGCATGATTTCAGCTAAACATATATTGCTTTAAAAGTACAAACATCATAATTCAGCATACATTTAGGTGGGACATTCCTCATATAACTACGAGCATACTTTAGAAGAGATGACATTTTGGGAAACATAAAAGTTAGATATAGGGAAGAAGAATGTAAAAAATAACAATTTTAAATATTGGAATGCTGTGATCACTTTTATTAAAAATTTTTATTCTTTTGAAATTTGAAATACTTCATGAAAAAAGATTGAGAGGAGAAAGATATAGTAACAGAAGGAGACAGATAACAAAGAAATTGTTACATATAACCTAGAGGTAACAATGCAATTTAGAAAAAAAATGGGATGTTATTCCAGATATATTCATTAAAATGTAGAGGATAAATAATGATTTGTACGTGAAAAACAAGAGAAAAGTTAGAATTAAACTATAGTTCCAAGGTCTGAAAACTGGATTATAGTGGGAAATTACCAATACGGGGTCAGGTAGAAATAAAAGGGTATTTAATAGGGAAAAGCCTTACTTACAGAGCGACCTAGCCAGCTGGCGTGGTAGCGGTCTGTACAGCAAGCAGCAAAGAGAAACTGAAACAGCAAACTCAGTCACACTACATCACTCTGACCATGCCCTCACAAGCGTGGTCAAGCACACCTGTAGTCAGCCCCTAAGTAGGCGTGGTACAGCTTCCCCTACACTGGATATGACCAACTGTGGCAATATATTAAAGATTTATTAAAGCTTGCCTAAAGGTACAGAAAACAAATGTAGCCACAAGCCACAGAGCCAGGCAATGGTGACACACACCAATAATTTCAGTAGCTATACTAACTAGCCATAGAGCCAGGTGGTGGTGGCACATACTTTTAAACCCAGGACTCAATAGACAATCAGATAGAGCTCTGTTAGTTCAAGGCCACACTGAACTACATGAAATGGGTGCAGTCCTAAAGAGCAAAAGCTCACACGAAGGTGATCTCACCACTTAAGATCACATGTCTTTAATCCCAGTGCTAGAGAGAAACATGCTAAAGTCGAATAAGAGAATTGCTTCACATTTCACATGCCTATATTTATCTAACACTGTCTAAAACCGTTGTGCCAGACAGAGTAGTGCTATGAAATCATTTGCAGACTTAATCTGTGATTAATGTTAAATGCACTGTTATGAAGAGGCATCCACTTTGATACCATCATCATGATCAGACCAATTTTAAAGTAAAAAATAAGCAAAACCAAGTCCATAGTAAAAATGGCTTTTATTTGAACAAATAACATTTATCTTTTCATTAAACCATGAAAAAAAAAAAACTATTACATCTTCCTGGCACATAACTATCTCATTAACCACTGAACAGTTCATCCATTTGAATAAATTGTACATTTTAAAGCTTAAAGTAGCTGAATGTATTATTGAGTGTATTTTTTAAAGATTTTATTTTTTATTATCTATACAGTCTTCTGCCTGCATGCCAGCATAGGGCACCAGATCACATTCAAGGTGGTTGTGAACCACCATGTGGTTGCTGGGAATTGAACTCAGGACCTCTGGAAGAAACAGTCAATGCTCTTAACCATCTCTCCAGTCCAGCTCTCCTATTGAGTGTATTGTATACTGTATTAAATATGAATTTGTACCCCTTCATTTTAAAAGGTCATTGTGTTCTCCCACCTATTTTAGATGACTTTGGTTCGGGGGAGGGTGTTTTAGTAATTATAATTGTTAGGTCTCGCTCTTGATTGGTTTTATGAAGATTTAAGGTTATACCCTTACTACCAAGCTCAGGATTGCTAATTTTAAAGGTACAAGGATAGGTGTGAGGATTTTATATTTGGTTATATTTGAACCATATGAATGATAGGTCTAAATACCGAACATTTCATGGTCTAATGAAGAGATAAAATACACAGACTGCAACATGTTCTGGGTGCACAACAGTGAGAAACGCTTTGGTTTAAATTTGTGAAGTTTGAATGCCTGTGAAGAATGATTGAATATATGTTTCTAATATTTTAGTGTTTTGTATTTAGGTTATTTATTCTTTGTATCTACTTTGCAATATTGACTTTATTGGTAGTATTGAGCAGACCTTGTTTCTGCATGAAACTTAGTTGCAAAACCCACTATTTGAAAAATAAAAAAATGTATTTTGAAATATACAAATAAAATGATGAAAACTAAAAACTGGAAGAATCAAAGGTCTCAAAAAAGATTTAGTCTTAAACCACTTTGAGGAGAGGAAGCTGTTTAGGATTGCAGTCTAGGGATATCTGAAGCTAGCTGGAGCATCCTTTCAGTCTGAGGTAGAAGTAAGAGCTAGTGGCTGGCTGTTTCGCTTATATAATCTTCAGCTTGAAGCCCAATATCAATATCTGGGTCTTATTATTCATGCTACAGATAACCGTTTATGAGAAGTAACTTCTAGAAAAATAGTCTTCAAATGTTTTGTTTGTTTGGAAATATGTATACCATAGGCATGCAGTGCCTATCCAGGCCAGAAGGTGATGATTACACCAGTTGTGTCAACAGAGAACTCTCTCTCTCTCTGAAAGAGACATATAGTGTACACAAAGTGCATAAGCATTTCTCCAAGACTAATGTATGTCAGTCATTTAGTTACAGACATATCAGCATTATGGAACTTGTAACAAGGGAGCTAAAACTGGGCAGCAGGCTTTTGGTTTGGATGCTTTGATTATTACCTATTTTGGTAGCCCTTTTATTAATAACATTGTACTGAAATACAGAAAATACAGAGAATTTATTGGCTATTAATAAGTTGCAAATTTTGGAAATGTAGTTCTTTAATATCTAATATAGACATATTCTAATTATATTAAAATGAAAATATGAAAACAATTCTTCAAAAACTGTTAAAAACAAAATAAAATTAAATAAATACATAATTTTAAAAGTTTGAAACAATAAAAGAAATAGTGCAGTGGGCCTTATCCATAATTACCGAAATAGGATAATTAACAAGACCTAATTTTAACAGTTGTAAATAATACCTGCACTCCGTTAGTAAATGAATATTTCTAATTGAAATAATTTCAAATTTGACCACAATCTATATTCCATATAATTTGAACAGACATCTAATAGTGTCGTTAGCTTCTTCTAGTCTCTGAAAATGCAGACATTCACATACACTGTATAAATACACAGCCTCTCACTCAGGCAAATTGGGTAATATTGAGTATGTATATTTGTACTTCCAATTTATAGTAATCCCTAAAATAGAGAAATGATTCGAAGCATGCATTATTTACACAGGTGAGAGAGTCTATTTATTAACCTACAAACCAATAAGAGCAAAGAAGATTCAACTTCTAATAACAAGTGAATATAATTGTGTTATAATGGATTTATTATGAATATTACACACTTAATATATCTAATAAAAGTCCAGATTTTGAAATTTTTTCCACTTACATTACTACTTATTCAAGTATCACCATGTCCTATGATTAAAAGACACAATCAATTTTCTTAATTGATATTTAAATATTTTTCTTCATACTCATTAGCTGGAACTTAGCAGCTGAATCAAAACCTACAATCAGCTTTCCTCAGGAAACATCTTAGAAATTTATTGCAATGCTGGTTACAAAATAGTAAAATATTAGGATGCAATATTTTGAATTGTTTATATATTAACACAAGAAATATTATTTTATGCAAAGACTAACTATCATCAGATAGCCTTAACTTAAGTGTCTCTAAATTTTAAAATAAGGAAATTCAGCACAGTTGTTAACAGATCTATTTATGTCAATAAAGGCAAATTCAAGGTCATACTGTAAAAACTATATTATACTCCACTTTCAATTTTTTTGAATTATAGAGGCTATTTTTATATTCATGATAGCACTCAGTTTTGAAATATTTCAAATGCTTCCTCATGATGGTCCTTACAAGCAATGTGCAATTGTGATCCTTTCTTATTTTGTGCCAATACATAACAAAATATATTACTTATATTTATGTTTACTATATCGTCCCTGATGACAGTTAAGGAAGGCAGACCAATATAGTTTCTTCCCAAATCGCATATAACTAGATAATTTAGTTGCCGGTGAATAGCTTTAAGAAGTACACCTGCAGTGACCTGGCTTCAATTGTCTGCAGTGCCTTTGATTAGTAAAGCTCTCACTAGTTTTAATGACCTGTTTTGATGATATTACCAATGTTGATGTATCATCCATGAGAAACATGGAGACTGGTTTTCTAACTTCAATGAGGAGTATACCTTTGTGTATAGAGCTTCAGAGGTACTAGGTCTACTTTATTCCCTGCACAGTGCATTTCAACAAGCAGCCTAGGATGCTGGTGATGCCCCATACACACAAGTTTACATGGGAGAGGCATCCCTTCAATCAGATAGAAATGGTGCTCTTTTGTTGGCAACCACAAAACTGACCTTATTGGAAGAAAGATGTTAGGGAAATCAAATGTACACATCAGTTAACATTTTGTTTTCTATTCTGTTTTTATATTAAACACCCAAAACCCTCCATACTAAGATATAATATTAGCACAAAATGTCATCTCTAAAAACCATAAACAGAGACAACAGAAACAAAAACAAAGTAACATGGCAATGCCATCACCTTCACATATGATTTCAAGTCTAGAAATGGTCATGGTCAGTTTCATTGCATAGTTGGAAACATCAGAAAATATTGATGCAGCATAACAAAATAGGGAATGAGTTCTAAGTATACTTAGATAAATAAGTTCGTTAAGTGAGAACTGTTCATATATAATGAAAGTACCCATAATGACTACTAACAAATATCCATGAGATTAGAAGAATAAAAAGTAAAAGTACAAAAGTTTCCACTCTAGTTAATTAAATATGTGAGCTGTTTTAGAAACTAAGTGTAATCTTATATCTTATCCCAGGTAAATATCAACTCTCTCTCTCTTTCTCTCTTTCTCTCTCTCTCTCTGTGTGTGTGTGTGTGTGTGTGTCTGCTTGAGTGTTTGTGTGTGTTTCCAATTTTTTGTGATCACCAATATACAGAAATGAGACTAAGATTATTTTGATTTTGTTCATATATTTGTGGAGGACTATTTTAATAAGCTACAATTAACTAAAAGTTTTTATATACATACTACATTTTGAGGTTTACTAAAATGCAGTTGATTCATTGTCATTTAACAACACTACACCATTTAATAAATAGTGATAAACAACCATAATATAGATGTTAAAGCCTAGATGGTTCTAAACTCAACAAGGAGGGCTGTGGAAGGAATGAGAAATTCAAACTTTTTGGCACATCTGCATGTCATTAACAAAAAGGGAACGCTTTTCAATATATGAAGATAAACACGCTACAGGCAGAAAAGAAGTGAAAGCAAGGACAATTCATGCTGTCCTCATTTTCTGTTTTCTTTGGGGGATTAAAAATTCAAACCCAAACCGTGTTTTCTGTACTGAGAGTCTGGAAGCCTAAAAGTAAATAGTTGGGCTCTAATTAAGGCAAAACATGATCCAGTTAATAGTAAAATGGTTTCCATACTTAGAGGAAATATTTTCTAATAACAGAAATGGAAATCTTTCTGACCAGGTCTAATCTGCTAATATAAATTTAATTAAATTTATTGAACATCATCTATCTGAATCAAAAGTTCAGCTGATCATTGAACTTCAGGTCTCTGCTGCTAAACTTGGACACAATCTGGGAGAAAACAGGCGCTGAGGAAAGAATTTAAATGACTTGGATGTGAGGAATGAGGCATTGTATCAAGTTTTAAAATGCTCAGATTACTTCATTGTGGTGCTGTTGCAAAATATCCAAGAGAGGAAAACAGGGAAATTTTCCAGCAAAGCAAGAGTGGTCTGTAATTTCTGGAGGAGAAAAATTTGCCTTTTTTTAAACATGGAAAACCATGGTTTGTGAGCTTAATTTTCAGATTCTAAGAGTCTGTGTCATCAGGTTTCTTTAGACCGTAGGCAACCTCCACCAGTTAGTTCCATGACCACATTACCCAGAAGACTGGTCTAAATGTTGCTGAATAAATCTGTCATTACTAATTATTCAGTGTAATTACACAGAAGGTATTCAGCTTTATGACTGGTACTTCAGGTAGTCAAGAGCTCTGTATTATAAATTACCTTTGAAAGTCATCACCAGCAAATCCTATCTCATGACAAGTTTCTCTAGTTGAGTTCCACGTCTCCCATGCTTACTAAACACATCTCTTAATGATGGCTTTGGGATTAAGATGCTATAGAAGCACAAGTTTTATGCAGTTGAGAGTACCAATTAAAATACCTCTAATCATGAAATCTTCAGTGGAGAGAATAATTATCTGTCAATTTTATTTCTTAATAGACACATAGCTCTATGAAATGCAGGGCTAGCTGCCTTCTCAAAGATAATTTAAAGTCCAATCAGCATACCTTCATTTTGATTAATAATTCAAAATCTGCCTTCTTAGGTATATTGGATTCTTCATGCATCTTGGATAGAATCTCTTGACCCCCTTTTTCCCTCTTATTATTTTTAATCCAAATAAAGACACATCTGCAATTATTTACAAGAATCCATTACCAAGACACAAGGACCATCAATTCTACTGTTATTCTTCTTATGATGAAGGCATCAGATTATGTGCTGATACAAAATACAGAAAGATTTCAGGTAAACTATCCAGTATAAAATTATTACATTTTAGATTTGCCACATATATACATAGCATTTTTTCTCATCACAGATACCATGTTTAATATTATTCAATAGTGTTTATCCAAAGCTTTACAAATTTTTAGAGGTAATATCTTAAGGAACATTTCAATTGAAGATAATAAGCAATTCATTCCTTGGAAAGATATGTCCCAGTTGTTTGGGGAGATTTTGTCATTTCTTAGGGGGCAAGGAATATGCAAAGACACAATATAAATTCATCATTTGGATAAGCACGCAGACTAAATAAAATAGAGGAAGTGAATATTATTCATTGATCAGTCTCTTGGGATAAAAGATTAGATAGTAAGACATGCTACACAGAAGTAGCCAGAAAATTCTGTTCCAATACCTGTCCCTCATTATAACTCTGCTATTTTTTAAATCTGTTGTTTCATAGAATAATCACTCAGCAAACAACTTGTGATGGGAACCATGGCAAAGAGTGAAGATAGGAAAAGGAATACAACACAATTACTGCAGTCAAAGAGGCATAAACAACAAACAGAACACAGTAACGTGGACATGGTAGAGTTGTTTAGAATTGTAAAGAAAAATCTGAGAAATTTTCAGGGAACAGAGGCTGTCTATGTTTGGCTTTTTCATACAGTGAAGATGTGTAAGAAAAAAGGAGATGGTATAGAGTTGCAGAAGCATGTGCCCATCACAGCGATAATATCATTAAAATAGCCACTAAACATGTGAAAAATTTTCAAATACCCAGGAGACACAAATATATCATTCACAAATGCTACAGACTAATTAGTTATGTATGAAAGTAATATACTCAAGAAGTACACTTTTTATACATTTCTTTACTTCTCACACTAAGCTTTGTTGTAAAAACCCATAATGTCCTAACTTTTAACCAAATAGAAACTTGCAATATTTGTTTGACACTATACCAGATGATTTTCATACAACATTTGAGTCAGAATAATTTTGTTTGCTTGTACATATATGAACAGAATAGAATGAATATGTCTGTATGTCACTTAATATTTGTTTCAAATATGCCAAACTCATCCAGATTTAAGAGTATTCTGCAATTAAATAGAAAACATTTTCTATTTAATGCCCACCATACATCATATTCTGAAATGTGATTTCTGGCATCACATCACTGAAGCCCTGGATACTATTGGCAAACTCTCCCTAACCTGTACCTTAGTTGAAATTTGTGATTATTAGGGTCATCTTTGATATCTCACCAAAGGATTACCTTTTCTCCTGTTATCAGAAGTTCTTGACCTTTCTGTTTCTTCACTAAAGAATTGGTTCAGGAATGCCAGCTTCATCTTACTTTACATGTATATGTTGCAAAGAATCTTATCTCCAAACAGGTATACCATTCCCTCTGGTTTTGTAACACTTTACATTTTCATGAATGTCAAAAATTAGAAAATTATTTTCAGCATCTCCAGGTGCAGATTACTATTTACTGCAAATCAAAACTTGCCCAAAATATAATGCCAATAAAATTAGAATTTTGAAAGGCTCTGATAACATGATGATTAAACATATTTTAATAAAAATAATTTTTAAGGATCTGATACATAATTATGGGAAATCATTGCCTATTTTCCTTTGGAAACAAGAACACCATCATAGTCCAGACCTCCAGTAAAGAAAGACACAGAAGTTACCAGGAAAGACATGGATTTGAATTGATTCTTTGAGAGTCGCTTCTGGATATCCCTGAGATTGAAAACTATGTCTGCTAAGAAACAGGATGCATAGTGCTTTCTAGGTGGCAAAAAATACAGACAAAAATATGTCTCCCATTTCATATTTCTGAGACAAAAAGAACATTCTTGAGAATACAAAGAGTTTGAGTTATGGTATTTAAGTCTGTAGGTCAATGATATAATCTGGTTACTACAATCAGATGACATGAGCATAACTTAAAAATGTTTGAGAATAGATCTTAGAAGGCAAAATAATAATTGTACACAATATTCTAAGAATATTAATAAGGTTGGTTTAATCATTTTACATTGAGAATCCACTCACAGAACCTATTATTGGCAGATATATGGCAAATACATGTTCTTCCGTGAATCCATGCCTTTTGTGACTGGAGAGATGACTCAGCCACTAATGTGCTTGCCTGTGAATATGAGGACCTTATTTCAGATCTCTGGGATTCATTGAAAAATAAGAAACAGCAGCTCCTCTCTGTACCTGGATATCACAATCACAGATACTTGCAGGACAGTCATATTTGCCTGTTCTAGGTTCTTATAAAGAACATAGCTAAAAAAGTAAGGAGGAGAACTAATAAACAAGACAACAGACATTGACCTCTGGTCTCAATGATCAAGCATTTAAAGCATTCGTGTATGCAAGACTAATTGTATAATCCTACACAAATATATATACACTACAAAATAGGAAAATATTAAGAATGTGTAAGAAACATTGACTTACATATTCCCAAGAATGGAATGTGTGTATGTCTGTTATAATTATTTGTATTTGAATGCAGTTATACTACATACTCTCCAAAACAACAGACTCTCTCTCCTTCTCTCTCTCTCTCTTCTTTCTCTCTCTCTTCTCTCTGTCTCTCTCTCTCTCTCTCTTTCTCTCTCTCTCCTGTATGCATACCATTCATGCACACAAGCCTCTATTGAAATAGATTACAGGAATCACACATAAAACTAGAAATTTATTGGGAGTGCTAATACAATACATCAGTCAAGATATTTCAGTTTCTTTTTTCATATAATCTATCAGATTCCAAGTTCGGACAGCCACAGTTGAACTGCTCTTTTGACTGGTAGCTGCTGTGTCATAGAGCCCTGAATTATATGCTCAAACCTAAGGTTTTTTTGCTTTATTTTAAATAAATCGTTTAAGATGCTAGTTGGATAAAAAGCAGTGCCAGTCATGGGTCTCAATGGGGACAAAAGCAGCTCCGTTTTCAAGAAACAAAACAAAATGTAATTTTCTTTTGGCTGAAGGCAAATGTTAATATAAGCATTTTCAGTATACTAAGTGGAAAACAGAAAGAAATAAACTGTGGTGAACACAAGAAAGATCTCAGTGAATTCTTTCGCAGTGTGAAGGCTTAGAAAACCAAAAGTACAGCCTTGCTATTAGCATTGACTTCGTCACAAGAAAAGCCCAAGGAAGTCAGAAAGCATAGCAGCTCTGCAGACCAGCTGCGGAAAGAGAGACGCCTTTCACATGGTGCAGTCCATTTCAAAACTGAGAACTGACAATCGGTGAGAGCAGGGAACAGCAGGGCAGATAATAATTGGGGGCTTCATTGCATGCTAATGACTAAGCCCGCGTAACAGCAAAAGTATTTAAGGAAGGCAGAAACCCGATCGATCATTATAGGTTTATTTTTAACAGGCTAGTTCTTTTCATAGGATCTTAAATTGAATTCTAACATCGTTCTCTGTTTCCACAGAACACATGCTGTGCCACTGCACGCCAGGGAAGCACACATGCCCATGGAAGTTTGTGTTTATGTGCCTACATTTTTCTTCCCTAATAGTTTACTCCGAGTATTGAGGATCGAAAAATAAATATAAAGGGAGGGAAAAATGAAATTTCTCAAATGCATTTCTTCACCTGGATACAAATGTCAAACAATGAGACAAAACAAAAAAGTTACATATGAATTCTTGTTTTTTTGTTTGTTTGTTTGTTTGTTGTTTGTTTCTGGCTTTGAGTTTCTCCAAATGTCTATGCAGTATCCTTTTAACACCAGGTAGGAGGGTCTAACAGAGCAGACCCTCAGTGACTGTCTCTCACCATTTAAAAATCTTCATTATACTTCCTCATTTGTCTATGTGGGTGTGGGCAAGCATGTGTGACAGCAAGCAAGGCAAAGTCAGGGTAACTGAGGAGTCTGTCTCTTCTCCAGAGTTTTAGGAATCAAAGGTCAGGTCCTCAGGCTTGACAACTAGAGCTTTCAACTGCTGAATCATCTACCAGGCCTTAATGATTGTCTTTCTTCAGGGTATGAGCTCAGATTGGAGAATTAGTTAAGTAGGGAAGAGCATCTATTACTCTTGCAGAGGACATGGGTTAAATTCCCAGCACCCACATGATGGCTAACTCAGCATGTAACTCTAATATCAGGCTATCTGAATTCTCTTGTAACTTTTCAGGGCATCAGGCATGCACATGGTACCCATACACACATGCAGACAAAGAGCTCATACACACACACAAAAATAATAAGGTAAATAGATATAAATTTTATTTTAAAAATTAATGATATGATCTTTTAATTCCCAAGATCATATATAATAAAAGGAAAACATAATGTTTCAAAACCAATGACTTTGCAGATAGCCCTTACCAAAATTTATATGAAAGAGACAGAACAGGAGAAAATATTTTATAAATGAAGGTAATTTATTAATTTTACATTCCTAAATAAGTCTGGGATATACTGAAAGCAGAGAGAAAACTAAAAGACAGTCTCGTTCCCATCCCAGAAGCGTTTTTAGATGCCACTATGAAATTCCTCCTTCTGAACATTACCAAAGCTGAGAATTGATGCTTACTGTAGACTTGATTGGCAATTAAGCATGAAAACCTGGGTGATGGACACTAAATTTGTGTATATGTGTTATCTATGTGTGAGATATACAAGTCTCTTAAGGAAGGGAATGGGAAATGTTCTATTTCCCATAATTACATATGCTTTAGATCTTTGGAATTTGGGTTTTCCTTGAGAATTCTCTTGCAATGTACTCTTGCTCCTGATTTTACCAAAAAATTAGTGTACCTTGGGGTGCCAAGTCTGTAGAAAAGAGATCTACTCACCTTAGTGCCTATATTCTGAACACTGTTGTTGTGAACTGAAGCATTCAGATGTTGGACTATGGAGTCACCTCAGTATTGGAGGTGAGGAAACAGAGTTTCAGAAAAGTTCACTGATTCATGCCATTAACCAAAAGGGGAAAATAGCCATGGAGAGCAAAGTGCTTTGCATTTTTCAATCTGTAGTCACTGTTCTAAAGAAAGACCATGGCCTTTACAGCAGTGAGATAACTCTGTCCCTCATAAAGAACTGCCTTATATCCAAGTATTACAAAATATCTCATGCTCACTGAATAAAAAGAAAATCAAATTCTTGAGAAATTGGTCATGAAATATAATGACTTCTGCAAAATCATATCACATAGTTTTCAGTAACATATATGGAAAAGTGTGTTATTCTGTTGAACATTGCTTTTTTTTGCATTCTGGATTTCACAAGGCTTCTCCTCTGCTTAAGATTCACAAACATTCCATGGTATATAGAAACATAAGATAAATACCTGACATCTGACATAAGACTTGGCTGTGACCTCAATTTGTCCGATACCAATTGGACAAAGCTGATGAAGGAATTTAACTCTTGTCTCTTCATGATTTGTTAAACATGAATAATCTCAGAAACATTTGTGATAAAAATTACCTGCTATATATGCAACTTTTCTTGATGTACTTTCACCTTTCATAGCTGTAGTGAATCAGCTGGTCAATGCTATCCAAAGATACAGATGAAAACTGAAATATATTGTGCTATTAACATGCTTCTTTTTTTCTAAATTTAGAAATATTTTAAAAATTTCCTATTCATATCAAAAAAACATCTGCAATGTAAACAATGGTGTGTGTGTGTGTGTGTGTGTTGTTAGAACCATCCCCTGAGTCATATTTCACCATCCTATGTCACTGTCAACTTTGATTAGAAGGTAGTTTACAGTCCCATCCTGGTTCAGTGTAGACCTACTAGGCCAAAGCTAAATGAGACCACTCTGTGCACCATGGTAGGATTTTCTTATTTTCCCCAAAACAGGACTCAGTGGGACTGTTATGTATGGAAAAGTAGACTCACAATTCCGGTTTTCTCTGTAGAAATGAAGAAATCTTTCATGAAAAGTAAAAGAAGTAATTATTATATATTTTTTTAAATAACTGTGTCAGTTGTGGGACCTGGGCAGTCTATTGGGCCTCTGGCAGTGGAACCAGTATTTATCCTTAGTGTATGAACTGGCTTTTGGAGCCGATTCCCTATGGAGGGATAGTCTCTCAGCCTAGATACAGAGGGAGGGCCTTGTTCTTGCCCCAAATGATGTGACAGACTTTGGTGATCCCCCAAGGGAGGCCTCACCCTCCCTGAGTAGTGGATGAGGGGTGGGATGGGGGGATCGTTGGTGGAATGGGAGAACCAGAAGGAGTGAGAACTGGGATTGGCATATAAAATAAGATTGTTTTTTATTTGAATTTTAAAAAATAATTTATAAAGAATGTTTTCATATACTTTAAGTGTTCAAGATGAAACACATATTCTTTCCCTACCAGGTGATCAGAGCTGTGAACCATTTGGAACCTGTGGACTGTTGAATAGAGCTGTACAGCTGGAAAACTCATTTTGCTTCTGTTTGTAAGGAGACCAGTCCCAGCAAGTCCTTGAAGTGTGCCTGTGACCACACAACTCTAAGTGATGCTTTTCAACTCAAGTTCATATTACAGTGAGAACAAACTTAACAGAAATGTGAATGGCTATAGGTAAAACAATCCTAAAATAAAATGCAGCCTGGTCACCATAAGGAGCACTGGTTTGTTTCAGGTTTATCCTTTCCTTGGAGTTTTGTGTTCTAGGACCCTGGGCATGATATTCATTGTGTTATGCAGGCAAAGAAAGCAGTCTGGCAACAAGTATTGTCAAGATAAGGAATACAATACTTCCATACTGTATTTGGCAGGGCCACAGTTATAGTGATATAAATATGATATGTCAAACACAATGCAGACAGAAATTCAGACTTTAAATTCAAAATTTTTCAACATTACCTAAATATTATAAAATACATCATTTTTTGTTTTACATGAATAGTATATTATCCCCAATTTTGTTGCAAATGTTTATTTTATAAAAAGTATCTACAATGTAAGGTTTGGGCTGGCAAATTTTAAGATACTTTTAAATTTTGTTTTGTGATAGTAGTTTAAAGGAATGTTCATGAATATTTTAAATGTTAGATTAGAAAACATGGATAAAGAGACAAGATGAAGATTGACTTGCTTAATTTAAGTGAACTAATCAGAGATAAGTTGAAAATTATTTATGTGATAAAGGCTTTTCTTTTCTTCTCTTTTCTTATTGTTTTATTTTCAAAACAAAGTGACACCAGAAAGAAGAAAGACTTGATGGTTTGTGTCATTGTAAAATAATCTATCCACTGAGACTTTAAAAAATGTGGGAATATTCAACTTATTAGGTCAATGACATTGCTATTGACTTGAATTTTGTTGTTGATCTCCTTTTATATTATACAAATGCCTCTTCTGTAAATAGCAATATGAGTATTGTTGTTATGAGGTTTTCCAAAAATTGTCCTGAATTGTACAACATTTTTAGCACTTAAATCTCTCTGATAGATCAGCTAAACATAAATAATTAGTTTTTGCTTGAATTTTGATCAACTGTAAATCCTTGGATTGCTAAACTCAATAGTAAACACTCACTTATGAGTCAAAAGGTATGTAGTGAAACTTATTTTTTTCCTTTTTTTCTCTAGATTTCTTTTACTTAAATTAGAAGCAATCCTATTTTACATATCAATCCAAGTTCCCTCTCTCTCCCATCCTCCTATGTCCCTCTCAACCCCCATGTCATACCCCTTCTACTCATAGCCACATTTCTATGTTTATATAACGTCTCAGAAAAGACCTCATCCAATGCAGAGCATATTAAGATATGAGAAAGTGCCTCAGCCAAATTAATTGACACACTAGACTTCATATACAGTTCTCAGGTGTTAAAGCCATATTTTGTTTACACACACACACACACACACACACACACACCACACACATATTACAATTGTTGTTTAGGATATTTTTTATTTTTTTTTTGCCTAAGTCAAAACTACCTCTAAATTTGTATTTATGTTTTAGATTTAGAATTTATGCTTTCCAACAGTATAAGAAAGTAGCAAACTGAGCCGGGCATTGGTGGCATAAGCCTTTAATCCCAGCACTTGGGAGGTAGGGGTAGGCAGATTTCTGTGAGTTCGAGGCCAGCCTGGTCTCCAGAGCGAGTGCCAAGATAGGCTCCAAAGCTCGAAGAAAGAAAGGAAGAAAGAAAGAAAGAAAGAAAGAAGCAAAATGATAAATGTATCCCTTAATGCTCTTCCTCCTTACATTTATAGTCCATAATATTAATGATTGTAATTATATTATATAATATTAATGATTGTAATTTTGACTGTATCGTTTATATATTCACTATAAGATTACTGCTTAGAAAGGCAAGTCTTTACACGGCAAATATCAATAAATTCAGAGATGTTAGTCAAATGTGGGGTCCTATTAATATTCTCCATTGTTTTAGTGTATAATATGCAATCTTTGTATTGTAACAAAAAAAAAGAGTTAGAAAAAATTGAACGTTTGTGTCATGGGAATAACCATTCAGCAGCCATCATTATTCTCAGTTTACTCTTAGACTTGGGTAGTTAGATATCATTTCTTCTACTAATTGATCTCCTCTATGTTTATCATGTTAATTTTAGCTATGTGCATGCATATTTAAACAACCTTTGCTGCCCGGTTAAAGGTTCAGGCAGTAATGCTGACCTGCCTGTATCTCTTTAAGAGACAGACCCCGCCCCCTGACACAGGGATATGTTATGCCATCACCACTCCTCACGAATTATGGACCTGCCTGAGGACACTGCGCATGCATGAAGCCTCAGTGGTCCTGCGCAGTCTTCCCTTTAAAAGTTCCAACTTCCTCTGCCTCCCTCTCTCTGCTTCTCTCTCTCTGCCTCTTCTCTCTTCCTCCCTTCCTCTTCTTCTCTTTCTCTCCCAACCAACCATGGCGGTCAGCCATTAACTATTTCAATTCTCTCTTTCTCTCTCTGCCCTGATGGCCTATAATAAACTGGTTAATATATCTCTAAGTCTCATGTCTCATCTTGCACTTGCACCTTCTTTTTTATAATTTAAGCAGAAACCTAACACTGGATGGTGGAGATGCAAGCCTTTAATCCCACCCCAGAAGACAGAGGCAGATGAAACTTTGTGAGTTTGAGGTCAGCCTGGTCTACTGAGTGAGTTCCAGGACAGCCAAAACTGTTACATAGAGAAACACCGTCTTGAGGGGAAAAAAAAAAAGGAAAAAAGAGAACCCTTGTTAATAAATCTATTACTCTTAAAAGATGCAATATAGGTTTTTAAATTTGTAATAATCATTCTATAATTAGGTAAATTAGGAAATAGCCTATTATATCTTTTTGAAGGCATCAATTTCTTTAAGTGCACAAAGTTTAAAGTAGATTTAAGTTGTATTTGTGGTTAGAAAAAAACCACAAAATATATTAGTTTGATTTTGTGTGTTGCTGCACATAAAGTATTGTAGTATATATTAAAGTACCTTATTTTATTCAATTATTGAATTAAGAATGTTTTAATATAAATGTCTATTTCTTGGCAATAAATTCAGTTCAGATAAGATTTATTGTTACTAAGATGGGATTTGTTTATGGATAATAAAAATCAAATTACACCTTAAAATCAAATTTAAACTGCTCATTTTAATTATCACATTTTCTCAGGTTCTAAAATACAAATTAACAATTAAATCGAAGCATATTTTGCTAAAATTCAGACCCCTCACAACATTGCCTTTTTGTATAGGTGGTTGTAACTGCAGTTGTTAACATTTCTGTGTTATGTTAGACACCCTGGAAGTGGAGACTCCAGTAAGTTTATTTTTAAAGCCCTATGGCAAGAATGAAATGAAAGAAATCCTTTTGACAGGAAAGAAAAACATATGGTTGCAAATAGCATTAGGTGATGACCGGCATACACTTGAACATGCCCAGGGGGAAAATGGCTATATCTTCCTCTAATAGATTGCAAAAGGCTCACTTTAAGAGAGAAAGAAATAATGGGACCTTTTTTTAGAGAACATCTATTTACTAGGTTCTTGTGGATGAAAGTTAGGAATGTAAAACTGAACAAGAGTTTCAGGGTTTTCAACAGATAAAGAATCTGCATATGAATGCCCCTTGCTTCATTGATTCATTCCTGTAGAGCTGTGCCCTGATGATCTAACACTGTGAAAGCATCCTTAAGCTGAATTTCTATACAAGTATGTGGAAATGCACTTTGTATGCATTCTGCAGGGCTGTTAATTAAAACTTGAGCGTCTTTCCTTCCTTCATAGCTCTGAAAGGATAGTGTGTGATCCTAAATCACACACACAACCTTCTTGCTGCTGCAAGAAAAATAAGACCTAATTTCTATTAATGCCATGCAGTTCAATAATATTTGTTTTCTAAGATACTCAACAACAGGAAGGATGTGCTAGTGCTTGACTACTAAATATGAATTTTGCATTTTTCCCTTTCTGCAAGACAAGTTGTAAAGCAACCAATTGGTTCAACAAAGCTAAAAGTGCTTAGAGCATCTCTACTGGGTCTTTGTGTTTTTAAAGGATTTTATTTTTATTTTGCATACTGTCCCAGCTCCCTCTCCCTTCCATCCTCCTGCTCTCCCCACCTTCTCTCCACCCCATCCCACTCTACTACTAGAGAGGGTGAGATCTCCCATGGGAGTCTGTCACATCATTTGAGGGAGGACTGAGTCCCTCCCACCTGTATCTAGGCTGAGCAAGGTATCTCTCCATAGATAATGGACTACTTACTAGTTAAGTAGAAAATCCCTACTTACCAGTTTGATCTGACTAAGATAATTGGCAGTGGAGATTTGCACTATATTTACAGAAAATTTCCATGTCAAATGTAATAAACCTGTATCTTAATTTAAAATGAACATTATCAATGGGGCAAAATGTTGTAAAGAGATTCATTTATTTTCTTGGTGAAGTTTGTGTGAATAGTGAAAAGTATATCATATAACAATATGTGGATACGTGGTGCTGTCTAGAGCAGAATTGTTTTGTGCACCTTTATTTATCATTCCTTTCTTCAGATATTAAATTACTTATAGTATTTACAAAGCCAGTGGTTCATGAGTAAGGCAACTACAAACTCAACTAAACACTTATTCGTTCAATGGCTTCATTAAAAAGCTTGTTAGATTCATGTAGCTGATCTGAGGATAATTACCTTGTGAATTCCCTGAGGGCATAACTCAGGTCCATGGATGCTTGAAACTATTTAGACAATATTAGCATATTATTACTTATATTAGCCTCTGCCCTTCAAACAGTTTTAGATTACTTAAAACAAACAATATTTCATATATTCTGAATAAATATTGTGCTTGATATATATACATATGCATATATCTGGAGAGAGAGAGAGAGAGAGAGAGAGAGAGAGAGAGAGAGAGAGAAACAGGAAAACAGTATTATCCAGTAAACAGTAAACATACATTTGGGAAGGATACCTTTAAATGTTTCCATTAAATTAAATACTTTATTTTGTACAGGTGTTTGTGTATCTATGTCTGTGTATATGCACAATCACTCATATGCAAGCAAGATTTTTCACATCATAGCTTGCCTGTAATGGTCAAAGTATAACTTTCAGAAGGTGGTTCTCTTCTTTCCAAGATTTGAACTCAGGTCCTCAGTCATGAATAGCCAGGGTTTTCTCACACAAAGAGCTGTGTTGCACCACTTGAGATATCTTTTATCTATGAATAGGAGATTTCCTGGATCTCATTTATTTTTGTTTGGAGAATAGAATGCATTTTAAATGTCTTAGCTGAAAACACATGTAAGTATATATCTATGTGTACATCAGAAACGGCTCCACCAATTTATACTGGGGTTCTGAGAGTAAGTTTTAAAAGGTTTAATAGCTGTGTAATACAGATTTGCAAAACAAATATTGCACAAATTCCTAATGTAAGTTGATTTGTAAGAACATTCAGCAGTGTTTACTCATGATTATTAAACAATACTACATATGCAAGATAATAAACATAAAACAATCTATACCTCATCATGACTGTTGTGACAGCTAAATAAAAGGAGAGAGACTGTGATAAACATCTGGACTCCAATAACAAGAAATGGTCAAACTAAGGAAAAGAAAAACATCTCTCAGAAATTAATGAATAATAGTGTTTTCCACCCTTTCCAGTAAGTACTTTTCAAACACAAGGAAAAGCTTTATAATAGAGGAATGTGCCAAACAATCCTAAGCTATTAATCACTGAGCATTGAACCACATGCAATAAACAACCTTCTCCCAATGCACTTCTAGATCTGTTCATTGTTCTGAGGGGTCTCCTAGGCCATAGATGCTGGCTTCCACTTGATTTCTTGAAGTCTTTGATTTGAGATGTCTCAGTAAGACGTATATTCATATATTTTGTGAAATTGCTTGTAAAATTATATCATTTTCATAGGATTTTTCCTTTCATTTTTGTACTTTGGTGATTTAAAAACTCTTTGCAGGCACCAATTTGAATGCTTTTCTTTTAATGATTTATTTGGTAGGAATCTTACCATGTAGTCCAGGCTAACCTGGAACTCAGCAAACATTCTTGGCTGGTCTCAAGGTCATACATTTAAGAGTTCCATGATTACAGATGTGAGCCAGCACACCTGGATTGCTTCTTTGAAAACAGAAATTATGTCACATATTTTCTGTTGTGCAATAATTGAACAATGCATTCTACCCACATTTGTAATCACTGTAAGTATAATCATTATAATTAAAGTCATCTTTAATGTGTTATATTAGGTATAGTTCAGTATTCCTCTGTTATGTTATTAATGAAATGTGTGAAAAACTGAAATTGATATATACAAAGTTTTAAATATATAATAGAAATTATTTATGTTTGGACATCATTTTGCCATAATTACTACCTTAGGATTCAAATATTGCTTAAAATTCTTGATTGTAAGTATACTTTACATATGTAGAAAAAGCAAAATTCTCTACATAATGATGCATTTATTACCTGACAGAAACACACATTATTATTTTTGCATGGTGGATACATGTAAAATGTGTATGCATTTAGAAATTGGAATGCAAAACAAAACGCACCTTCAAAATAGAAAATATGCAATTGCCTTGAAAATTAGGACTACATCCAGGGACACATTATTCCTTCCTCTCAAAGTCACACATAGTTTCTCATAGAGGGAAAATGAATCCCATTGTCTTAAGAAAGATGATACATAGATTGAATTTATACTCCATCTAACTGAACCATAGTCTTGAAAAATACCATAGTTAAAGATATCATAACTTAAGAAATAGCAGTTATGACATTAAACTACCATAGATCAAAGATGAACAAATAAACAAACTGCAAAGTATTGCCTTGAAGATTTGCCTAGGGACAGACACCATTATTTTCAAAGAATATTTCAAATCACATATAGGAAAAGACCAAAATACATACAGTGAAGTATGGTTTTTATCGATGATTATTTTCATCCCTTTAGAAGTGAAAACATTTCAAGTCAGGGATTTTTTTTAACCTTTCTGTAAGACCACCAGGTAAACATTAAGTATGTTTAAAAATCAATTAATGACCAATTTTATAACAACTTTTTTTAAATCAGTAATCTTCATTAATCAATAAATTATTACTTTTCTCTATTTTAACTACTAAACTATGATCTTTTTCTTAAGGATTAAAGTTGTAGCTTATTGTCAGTCTGTATAAGACAGTTTATGTATATAAATTATAGTTGACACAATGTACACTGGTACATCATATATGTATGTATGTTCAAATATTCATAGAGTATATTGTTCATATATGAGAAAGAGTTATAATTATAAATTCAGAAGTTAGTTCTAGCCCTTCACTTGTAATTTTTATATATTCTTCTCATTAGTTCCAAGTTAGAGAGATAAAAAAATAAGGAGAACAAAATTTATAATATTAAGTACACATAACACACTATAATAAATACTTTGAGAAAAAATCCCTGAAGTGAACCTTCTCTTTGTCATTTGATTTTTTTAATTGAATAATCTTTAATCTTTGGCATACTGCAGGAATTAGTATATTTCCATAAAGGAATTTCCACAATCATAGTCCCAGGCATTACTAAACTACTAGTCATTCAATAAAACTTCAAGCTCCCTCATGATGTAATTAAAGTGCAAGGGCCTCATAACTGAATTAGACTTTTGGTAAAATGTTTCACATACATGGTCTCAAAGCCTGTCCTTCTTTAGAATGATGAGTTCCTGCTTTATAGGCTCAGGTATTGGCTGGACCAGTTCCCACTCATTTATCTGTTCATTTTCTCCTCATTACTGATTCTGCTTTTATAGGGATCCTTGGAGTGAAGAACCTTGTAAATTTGCACAGCATCAGATTGCTTGCTGAGCACTACTGAATTGCAATTTACTGCCAGGAAACTGATTCCTTAAAATTTTTTGTAAGTATTTTTTAAATATATTTTTTTCTTTTTAAAGTTTTTTGCTCTCTCAAAAGAATAAGTTTGTACAAATGGAGAGGAATTTACAAATGCTTATTTTTTTTTCTTAGGATATAGAGCAAAACTTTACAATGCTACATACATGACTTGCTTTCTCTGTGTTTAGATAATAACAGATAAGAGCATAAATTCAGTCTATGAGCTTCATCTATGCCAGGCAGTGATGGAGCATGCCTTAAATCCCAGGACTTGGGCGGCAGAGGCAGGCAGATCTCTATGAGTTCGAGACCAGCCTGGTCTACAAGAGTTAATTCCAAGACAGCCTCCAAAGCCACAGAGAAACGCAGTCTCAAAGAAGCAAAACAAAAAAGTACATTAAAATATAAAATTCAATTATCCTTTTAAAAGGTAACTACCAAAAAATGCTGCTTTACACACATCTTTCCCTGTACCTCTACTGTTGTGTCATAAGCATTGATGATAAAATGTTTTGTTGTCCTTGAAGAAATAGAGATTCATTGATGGACTTTCAGTGAAAGATCAACAGGATGGATTGCTATGTCACTTCTTCAAAAAATTTGTCAATAAGTGTTGTGTGTGTGTGTGTGTGTGTGTGTGTGTGTGTGTGTGTGTGTGTGTGTGTGTGTGTACATTGGTGCCTCATGTCTTGTCTTCCTAATCCAGGTCCTAGTTTATGTGTTACAAGAGTACTCAACCACTCAGCTATGAGTACAGCCTCAAGTTTTCGTCTAAATAATTCCTGTGTACCTATCATTTATGCATTTTGAACAAATTAATATGTGTGAAGCATTCTGGATGTAGGACTCATGTGTATTGCAACATAATTGTATCCTTGAACTACTCAGACAGGTATTATTCATTTTCTTTAAAATTTGCTTCATCCAATCTTCATATTTATCCAAATATGAGGAAGAGGACAGAATGGATGACACCTACAAATTATAAGACTTTAACAGCTTTGAGCGGTGTAAAACTCAAAATATATGACCACTCCCTCTAGAAATAAAATGCAAAGACTCTACACTGATTCCCATGTATCTACATCAAATGTATTTCCAACGACCTTGAAGCCCATGTGTCAGAAAATATTAATCTGGACACATTACATAGCTATTCCACACCCGACAATAACACTGGAATCAACAGATAAAATACAGAAAGTTGGGAGGGCAAATGCTAAAGCACAATGTTATTTGTACACGTAGAATACTTGTCAGTTCCAAAATCTACAGGCCCTATGGTAATTCCATACCAACATGCAAAATTAATTCCATGTAAATCACATACCACTCTGTGAATGCAGGGTATTCATTTTTGCGAATTTTTAAATGAGAAACAAAGCTCTTTGAATAAAGTATAAATAATTCAAATATCCTTATCATAGAAATTTTAGAAAATGGATCTAATTTTGAATTTTCCCTAGCTCTGAAGAATATGAAAACAGACCTTTTAGAGACTATATTTTGGTTTAATGCACAAATCTCCTATTAGTGTTAATGGGAGTTAAACGCATAAGCCCATTGTGTATCAGTAGAAGAACGGAAGCTGTAATCTATAAAATGAAGGAATTAAATCATTATGAGTAATTCTTTGGCACATAGCCTCCTCTGAGTTCTATCAAGTACATAGTCTGACTTTTTGAAATGGCACTTAAAAAGGTTTTACACCCTAATTGAACAGGCATTCACTGGGCTTATTTTTCACTTAGATCTCTCCTAATATCTGAGAAGTAGAGTTTTTAAAATAGGATTCTGGATGGTAAAAGCAGTAATTTCTCATCAGGGAATATTTAATAAGTGGAAGCTATTAGACCACTAGAGGACAAAAAACAGATTAATCTCTCAAAGACATATATCACTTTGGGGTTATAAATCATTCAGCTTTTTCAGGAGGGGTTTCTCCAACTGTTGCATTATAATGTCACCCTTAATATCTTCCTATATAAAAATAAAATTTCCATTCATAATAAATAAAATTATTGGAAATTAAAATAAAATGTTGATGTTATCAAATGTGGATAATAACTAACTTCTTCTAAGTTGTGATATATATATATATATATATATATATTTTTAAGATAACTACATAGTA
Source organism: Cricetulus griseus (assembly GCF_003668045.3). Lineage (NCBI taxonomy): Eukaryota > Metazoa > Chordata > Mammalia > Rodentia > Cricetidae > Cricetulus > Cricetulus griseus. The sequence goes on along the minus strand of NC_048597.1, from coordinate 26,337,614 downwards.
TCCTTATAATAGCATAGATATAATTGGATAGATTCATAAGATATTAGTATCATAAAGAAGAACATGTAAATCTGTGTGCTCAGACCATGGTGATTTATAAGACAAACAAGCGGAAAATGTTTTTACAGAAGACTGATGTTTGCTAATTAAATGTTTTTGCCAACAGAAATGATTGCAAACAAACAGCATTCCCAGAGATACACAATACTTAAAACAAGGAAGTGTAAATTCTGTGGCTTTCATTTTCTGTTAAACTTGAAATGGTCTATGCTCAAAAGCATTCATATTTTATTTGTTTGGACATTAATTGTTTGCTCTCTCTTTGTAAAATATGTATTGTCAAGCTAGAATGTTACCTCTGCCAACAAAGTTTTTGCTATATGAGAGGTCTTGAGATTGAGCAACAGAACTCATACAAAAGCTATGACCACTGGTATATGCTTATAATCACAGTGCTGGGGGAGCAGATATAACAGGACTCCAAGGATTCACTGGCCAGCTCATCATCCCCAGTTGTAAGTGACAGATTCTGCATAAAAAACAAAGAGGCTAGATCCTGAGCAATTATACCCAAGGTTGTGCACCAGAACACACCTGAAACATTACTACATACAACTGACAATATCAAAACACATAATAACATGCCTAACCTCCATTATTTAAACCAAAGTGAGGCATTGTTCCAGAAAATTTAAAATAAGAAACTATTAAAAATGAGTAAATGATAAGATTATCAGCAATTAGTTGAGTGGTCAGTCTGATATAAACCTAACCTGGTTTACTTTAAGAATCTTTTTTATATTTCTGTTGTTTAAAAATCTGTTCAAATGGGGGGATGGATATGTAAATATGAGTAATTAAAATAATTTAAAATTGGAAAAAGATAAATAAAAATCTATTCAAAATGATATTAATTAAATTCTAGTTCCACTGTTGGGAATCTTTAAGAGCTTAGAATCTTTTGCATCAACTACAGAAAGCAGCATACTACTTTGGCTTTTTGGTAACATTTATTTCCGTGTCTATACATATGTCAGTGGCTGTGCATGTCGGGTGTGTGTGTGTGTGTGTGTGCGTGTGTGTGTGTGATTAATGTATGTTTTGTGTTGATTACTTTATGTATGTATACATGCATGGGTGTTCAGAAGACTCTTTACAGAAATTAGTTCTCTCCTTCTACCATGAGGATACCTCAGGTCATCAGGTTTAGTGACAAGTGATAGTGCATATCTGCTGTGCTATCTCACAAGACCAATTCTCTCTTTCCCTTTTTATTCAGCTTTATACTCTTGACCAATGAAAAATGGTCATGGTGTGGAAATATTTTTTAATTTGAGAACTGAAAATTTTCAAATGGAACCTCAAGTATTTGCCTTAAAATAAAGTATACAAAATATTATTTATTTGTCATTGAAAAATGTGTGGATTCTCTCATACAAAGCATTTCATTCACAACTCCCCTCCTTCTCTTCCTCCTAGCTCCTTCCCACCTCCTCTCTCATCCGGATCCACTCCCATTCTGTTTCCTGCTCAGAAAAGAGCAGGCCTCCAAGAGACAACAGCTAACAAGACAAAACAAGATACAATAAAACAAGGTGGAAGCCCTTGTATTTAGGCTAGAGAAGGCAACCCCAATAAGGTGGAAAAGAGTCAGAGACATACCCATTCCCACTGTTAGAGTCCTACAAAAAAACCCAGCAACCAGCCCAAAGATAAATACAGAAGACCTATTGAAACCCATGCAGTCCCTGTGTTTGCCACTTCAGTCTCTGTGAACTCATGTGAGCCCTGCTTGGTTGATTTGTTGGACCATGTTCTCCTGGTCCCATGTACTCCACCCTCCACCCCCAACAATGAAAACAATTTTCTCATGTAATGCTTTAAGCAAATGTCTCCAGAAACTTGGAGAAACTGGATAGACTAACTCTATAAGATTTATTTGCTCTGATGTATATTTTGGGACTCAGAAGGGCAACAGAACCAAGCTGGGCCAGAAACATTCACACTACAAAGTGCATTGTATATTAGCATTTAATAAGCATACAATTAGCAAAGTTGACCAAAAAGAGCTGATAAATCCAACTTGTGATAACACACATCCCAGATACAAAACAATAGTGATCCTCTAGTAGGTTAATCATACTAATTTCTCACAAAGCACCAACAGACTGTCGGCAAAATAAAATAGCTCTGATAATAACTATGCAATGTCTGACCATTTAGAAAAAGGACATGTGTGGTTTTTTCATTTATATACAGATTTACTCTCAGACTGTAAAGCATTAATTTGGCAGAAGTTATATATATATATTATATATAATATATTATATATATATATATATGTATTATTTCTATTACATCACTTACTGATGAGTAGAAAATACAAAGTAGTGCAGAAGAGATAGTTCAATAGGTAAATCACTTTCCTTCAAGCATAAGGACAGGAGTTCAGATGCTCAGAAACTAAGTGAAAACTATCTGTGTGTGCGTATAGTGATTAAAATATAATCCTAGTGTGTAGGTGTCAGGGCAAGGAATCACTGGAGTATGCCAGCTAGTTGTACCAGCAGAACTAAGGGAGACAGCCTTTGAGGAAGATCCTGAGTATCAAACTTAGGTCTCCATATACATATACAGTCACATGGGTATGTGTATGTATACCTGCACACATGGCAGTGTGTACATAGTAATGCAGGGCAGAAATACTCAACTTTCAAAAGAGGAAAATACCTAGGAAATTATAAAAGTTAAAAACAATTGAAAAAAACACACATTTGCACTCACATATAATTTTCTAGCTTCTTTCTAAGAATTATTAGCAGAGAAAATGGTTGGTGCTTGTGAGAAACTTCAAAACAGGAGACAGAGAAAATATGTCATGTTTTTATTTTATGATGAAAACAGAACATTGACTCCTATAATATTTGGATATATATATATATATATATATATATATATATATATATATATGCTACTATGCTAAATTATCCATGGCTTTTTAGGCAAAGATATTTATTAGGGGCCTGGATAACTTTTAATAGGGCAATAAAAACATGCGATATCCTAAAATTGTAGCCATGTTGCAAGTGAACAATACAGCCCCATAAGTACAGCCAAGGGAATGATATTAAAACTTAAAGAATGAGCTCTACATCTACAGTATCAACCTTTTTCCCCCATTATTCTGCCCCACAGGGAATATCCAAGTTTTGCCCACAGTAATTTAGAAGCACTGTTTCTGAAATAGAGGGGGAAGGCATCAACGGCCATAATTGAACCATTCACTCAGCCTTCCTTTGAGAGCATATTTGATTGGCATAATATAAAAATAGAATACACATTTAGAAATAGACTTAAAACTGCACTTCAGATGAGGACTAAATGGTTCATGAGATTGATGAGATGAAGTCTCTACTACTGCAAATCACTGACTTGACTTCAACTTACATTAAAGTGACTAAATCATTACCATAGGAAAATCTTTCAGAAATCAGTTTGCTAGATACCAGGTCTCTGAGGAAAGCAACCCTTTTACTAATGTGTGTGTGTGTGTGTGTGTGTGTGTGTGTGTGTGTGTGTGTGTGTGTGTGTGTGTATGTATGTATGTATGTATGTATGTATACCAAAAACCTACTTACATGAAACACCTACCCTGTCTACCTTGTACTATTGGTATTCATAATGTATTTATGATAATTCTAATACAAAAGGTATTTTGTTCTGAAGCTTTGAACAAATGGTTGAACCTCTCTGATATCAGGGATTTCAGGAGAAATTTGGATTTGAATAAGATCATTCAGTACCTGAAAAACTAGAAATAAGCACCCTTTTATTGTGTTCTGATTCACCCTGCTCCTGGTATCTGGTTTTATTTCTTTGGTATTCTAGATCCAACTTTGCCTTTGCAAGGCTAAATCTTCATCCACAGATATCATCAAACAGTTAAAGCCCTATAAGCAACACAGATGATCCCACAACTGAAGTCCCAGGTTTGGATGTCTATATTACAGCCTTTCTGTGGTTCCCCCTGTTTTCTTTGGCTTCTTTGGTTGAATGTCCTGAACATTCTTAGTGCTGATAATAGACATCTGAATGAGGTGACACAGGGCAGAGACCCATGAATATGAGCTTGAGACTTTTGTCCACTGACGGAATCCATGTGAATGATAATCTATTGTTAAGTTGAAAGGAAAATATTATAGTTGAAGTCATTTTCAGTACCTAGGTAGGAAAATGATTATTACATATTTTCAAAAATAGTGGTTAAGAAAGCAAAAGAGCACTTTATTTCTTTCCGCTTCTATGATTGTTTAATGTTTTCTTGTAAGTTCAGAAGAGTCAATGTCCCCACTCACACGCCTACATTTAAGAAAGAAAGACCCAGAGAAAAAGAGAGAGGAAGGAAGGAAGAAATTAATTTTATTTACTTTCAACCACATTAAATATTACAGCAATTAAACTTATTATGAAAGAAAATGTGGAAATATTTTTATTCATCTTCAAAGTAAAACACAGTCCAAATTACTTGTGCCCAATGTTTGCCTAGAAATGTTTTCCCAAATGGAGATGAATTAATTGGCACAAATAACTGAAGGAAATGGAAAGTGAGAATAAAAATTCATGGACAAGCATGCTGAAGAAAAACAAGCAAAGGAAACTTCTGTGATTGGCCACTAGGTGGTGTATAAATAACAATAGCTATCTTAAGCAGCCTTCCATGAGTTCAACTGTCATATGTTACTCCCTCTATTTACCTGCATCTTTAAGTTAAACTTGTCAATAAATTCTATAAATTCACACCAAAATATAAAATTTCCTATGAAAATTCTTTTAAATTAATTTTTATTTAAATTGACAACAATCATATTTTACATAACAATCCCAGTTCCCTCACCCTCCCATACTCCCATGCCCCCCCCCACCATCTCCCAATCCCACACCCTATACTCTCCTCAGGGATGCTCCCATGGGGGAACATCAAAGTCTGTCACATCATTTAGATGTGTGTATCTGGGCTGAGAGAGTATCCCTCCATAGTGAATGGGCTTCCAAAGCCCATTCATGCACTAGGGATAAATACTGGTCCCATTGCCAAGGAGCCATAGATTGCACAAACCCCCCAACTGACACCCCCTAGGGGAGTTGGGTCAGATAGACGCCCTTAAGGAGGGAATAAGAAACTCCCCCAAAGAAATGGAAGAAAAGGCAAAACTCTTAATATACTGTCATGTCAGAAGAGCAGCAGGTGACAACTGACTCATGATCATATGCAAATAACCCATTCTACTGGGCATTTTTACCTGTGGGTTATTATGAAGATGATTTCCTCTTAGATTGTACTGTGTACCTGAAGTAATGATTTTATACACTAATAGTGTTAGTTTTAATAGAATTTTGATGATTAAGGGTGGTTAACAAATGTACTAAGGGTTTTACGATAGAGGCTAGTTTAGGGGGAAAATAATATAGGTAAAGGTAGGATATAATGTTGCTCTCTTCCCTGTTGAGGAAGGGGCTGCAGACCATGAGAGGAATAAGGAAGTGTCACACAGCTAGGACTTGTGAGTTTTACTTGAGAAATCATATAATCTGCAGTTTAGGTTAATGTTAACAAAATTTAGTTCCTGAAGTTAGTAGCTCCAGCTCTTTTTCATGCTGGGAAATATGTGCTTGGGTTTTGGTGTGCATCCTAGTTAAAAGCAAGCGTCAGACAATTAACTTCATGTAAATAGAAAAGAAAGAATTGGATGGTTAGTTAAGATAACTGGACAGGACTCTAAATATGAAAAGTGAAATTATTGTTTCCCTGGCAATTATAAAAATGCTACTTATGTATATGGTTATGACTGAAAACCCCTGATCTGTGGGAAATCTAAAGCTAACTGGCTAGCTGTGTGTGGGTTCTTGAGGATCATTTGTTTTTCACCTGTAATACATAAAATATTTAGTCAAGTAAGGGAAATGGGAAACAGGTTGTTTTACTTGTGTTCACTGTAATCATTCACTGAAAAAACAGAATTAACCATATTGTAATTTTTATATTGCCTAAAAGATTTGGCTGGCATATATATAAGCAGTAAGGAAAAAAATAAAGAAATTAGAAGGAACTTATCAGAAAAGAACAAGGAAATGTCAGAATTATAGAAGTATAGAAGAATAGAACAATAAAAGAATAGAGTAGAAGAAGCAGAACAAATAATAAAAATGAGCTTTTACCACTAAGAAAAAAGGTCTGTGTGTTTTTTCCTCACCAAATCTGTATCTTGTTCCCAGTCTCTCTGTCCTGCAGAAGCCTGGAACTTCTGCAATATACCATTAGATTAAGAAACTAACACATATTGTAATTAACAGCCATTTTAAAAGTTATATAGTTGGGATGGATTGCACCTAAAGATCTCACACATTCAGAGACTACATGTGCACTGCTTCTAAACTTACACCACATGAGCATCAGTTGCCTTAGTGGTTAGTGTCATTATCTGAACAAAATCTAGCATCACATAGTGGACAAGCCTCTGAGTGTGCCTATAGAAGATTATGTAGCTTGTGAACAGACAGGCGGAAGCATATGTCCATTGCGGTGGTACTGTTTCATTGCTGCAATCATCTTGGATTGTGCAAGTAAAGAAAGAGAAGTGAGTGCCAATAGGCTGCTAGTGGCTATAAGACTCTCACTCTCTCTCTTCCTACCTTTTATGCCCCTTACTCCCCAGACACAAAAATATCTTTCTACACAGATGTTTAAATTAAATGGATTTTTAAATTAAAATATAATTAAATCATTTCCTGCACTTTGCTGTCATCCCTCCAATGCATCTGAAACCTCACATCACTCCCTCTCAAGTTGATGCACTCTTTTTTATTATTGCTGATACAAACATACACACACACACACACACACACACACACACACACACACACACAATCTGCTGAGTCCATTTGTAGTGTGGCCTTTTTTATGTGATTTCAGGGATGGCTGGCCAATTTGTATTGGATAACCAATTAGGGGGTTCATCTCTGAGAGAAGCCAATTTTCCCCACTGTGCAGTCAATAATTACATGTAGTATTTTTGTCTAAAGCAGGGCCCTGTGGTACTCTCCACTTCTGCATTGGCATATTAGTTTATATTTTCATGTATCAGGTATTGTTTAGGCAGCTATTGTGTTGTAACATGTGTGAAACTTTCTTGTCAATTATAGGAGACAGTCTCTGTTTTATCCTTTACTATGGTCCAATATATCCACCTCAGCTTCCTGATTCTGTGACTTCTGTGCAATGATAGATAATATCTGGAACTATGAATCAAAATAGCATCCTTAAGTTGCTTTTCTGTGAGCATTTGATTACAACAGAAAAAGAAACTAAGGTAGTGGCACTTTGCTAATGAGACTGAAACTTTTATTAAGCATTTAATATCATGAAAACTAAGACACCAGCAGTTGCTAATTCAAGGAAATTAACTTACCCAATTGCTAACTTTAAAAAAAGAACATTTTATATTTAAATTATGTGTATTTGTGTTAATGGGTAATTGCACATAAGTGCAAGTGCCCCAGGAAGCCAGAAGAAAGCCAATAGAGGCCTTCTAGCTAGAGTTATAGGTGGCTGTGAGATAGCAGACCTACTGCTTAGAACCAAACTCTGACCTTGGAGAAAGAAATGCGTGCTTTTAACCCCCCAGCCATCATTCCAGCCCCAGGGGATAAAATTTAAAAATAACTTATTGCTTTAATTTGAAAATGGAGTATTTCAAGGCAAAATAAATTAAGCCTACATACAGATCAACACAAATCAAATGATTAATGCATGATCTTAAGTATGTTGGTCCTGTTGATAAAAAACAATGATCACTAAAGTTAGTGTGTTCCATAATAATGCAAAATCTTAGGGGCATTAGAAAAACAAGAAGAAACAAAATAAGATGGTATAAAAATGAATAGCCAGTCTCGAAAAACCAAAAGAAAAAAAATGAAGAGCCAATAAGGCATGGTAATGTATGCCAGTATTCCCAAATTCTGGGGAGGCAGAGAGATTTTAAGTTAAAGGTCACCCTGAGTTTATTAGCTGAAAAATGATTTCAAGAGAAACAAAACAAAACAACCCAAACAATGAATTTCTAATTATGCAAAATAGCTCTTATGGATAAAACTTGGATATGGAAATTTAACAACGTGCTTGCCAAGGTAGTTTACCTTAAAAACATAACATAGTTTTCTTGTAATTTTTAAAATATATTTCAAAATATATTTCTATATACATACCAACCCCAGTTCCCCCTCCCTCCCCTTCTTTGGCCCCCCTTCCTTCCCATTCCCTATCCATTCCTGGGGGGGTCTTCCTTAGAGTGTCTGACATACAAAGTTATAAAATAAACTAGTGTTTGAAATTCAGCTTAACTTGACTGAGATGAAAATTTGAGCTATAATATTGAACTGTATGTGAAATTCATCTTCAAAGGCACTGAAAAGGGCTGCTCACTATCCAATTCAGCAGAATAATATACTGATTAGAAAAATGTAAATTATAGGCTTCTTTCATTGAAGAACAGCTATACAAATGTGGCCTCATTTTTTTGGTAGTAAGTATTCTGTAGTTAAATAAATGAGTGGAGGTAAACTTATGAAAACTATTAAACACACATAAAATACCAAGAAAATATTGCATATGATAAAATTGTGCAAAACTGTGTATTAATTTGTTTTAATTAAACTTTTAAAATTTACCACTTTTTAAGAACTGACTTACCAGTACATTGGTTGCTTGGCCAACCGTGTTAATAGAGCAGATGGACAGAAACTATTAAGCAGAAATTAGATGTGGTTGTGACTGTGAGCTGTGCCATAATTTGAATTTAGTAAAATAACCCTCTTATGCTGGAACTCATTGTAATTATTACAAATCTTTGAAGTTGCTCTTCTCAAAACACACCAGAATTTTTTTTTCTCTGTACTGTCATGCTTTGCAGTATAGATGCCCTTACTTTTTGGAGTTAAATCTATTTCACTAGGTCTTATTACAAGGAAACAATTAAATTAACATGATTGAATACAAATCTTTTAATAAAAAAAAAGCACACAACAGAGTCTGTGAACTGGATCATATAGGGATTTAAATTTCTGAGCTGTGTATGAGATGACAACAAAAGGGAAGAAAAAGGAGGAAGAGCAACATGGCCATGGGCCAGGCAGAAAATTGGTGTTAGATAGGAGAGCACTGGTTATGGGGCGGGCAGTAAAGTGGTGTTAGATAGGAAAACACTGAAAAGGCAAGAAGTGTGCTTTCACTGAGGTGATGGACAAGTCGCAAGAGCATTCTGTTGACACACCTGAGTATCGGGTTTTGTGTGTCACTACCATCTGAATGTGGTGAGGGGATACTGTATGTGTATGCAACTGAAAACATGGGTTCTCAGGATTAACTACTCAATGAGAAAACCCAGCCCAAGTTTTCCCATTTTTAATTGCATATATTCATTGCATCCATAATAATTGATACTGTATTTCTCTACATGGTCATATGTTTTATTAAACTTGTGTTTTCTTTTCATTTATGTGTGTTGTGTATGTGTTTGATATATACATTTGTAGGCCTGTGTGTAGGTATGCATCTATGCTTGTGAACCATAGTTTAACCTACAGGACCTGGTTATGTCCCCAGGATCAGACTCAGGTTATTAAGCTTGGTGGCACTTTATCCACTTAGTCTTTTATCACCCAAAGTTTTTTTATTTAATTATAATGTTTCACCTGTAAATTGTTCAAATAATTACTCTGGAATATACCTAAATGTACTCAAATGAAATTTAAGGAGATCCCATTTGCTGCTTATTTATTTTCCTACCTTTCAGATTAAGATACTGCACTAACATGGGTACATATTAAGTTACTGTTGCAGTTTAAAAACTGGAAATTATGGTTGAATGTAAACTTTAAGATCTTATCTGGGCCATAGTTCTGTATCCACATCTATAGTACACACCAACGAGGCTGATTGCCAAGCAAACAATTTCTTTACAAAAATGGTGAGAATTATATACCTCTATGGTATATAATGTCCTCTTTGTAGATAAAAAAATCCTACTTTAATATCAGTTTTTAAAACATTTCAAGACCAGTTTTAAAGCATTTGATATTTTATGTAAATCAAAATTCAGATCTATGCAGAAGTCTTTTTACAGTAAACAAAGAAAGCAAGTGCTAAGTATGAGCTTGATGGAATTTATAACCACCATAATGAACCCGATAATTTAGATCATAGAGGTACATTTAAGATATGTATTCTGTCCACTTACTGAATAAATGAGAATTTTAAAACCCAGAAAGAACAATGATTTTCAAATATTAAAAAGTTAATCATGCTTAAACACTGGTCACCCCAAGAACTCATTAAAGTGCCTATAAATTGAAAATGACAAACCATCCTACCACGTTCTGAAGTGAAACAATTTAACTCAGCACTGAGGAATTTTAGGAACTCTAATATGAAGACAGCTTGATTCCATTCATTAGATTTGTGTAAATTAAATTAAAAATACCTGAAGTCAATGCAAATACCTCAAGCAAAATTAGAAGATAAGGTCATTTCAAACATTATCTATCTATTAGCTATCATTATCCTTATTTGTTTTCATAATATAATAAAAGGGTAGATTGATTCACCAGTAGAGGAAGTTACATAAGTTATTTCAAATTTACTTGCCTTTAAATAAAGAATGGAGTGATATAGTCTTGCTTCGTAACTCCGTGTGTGTGTGTGTGTGTGTGTGTGTGTGTGTGTGAGAGAGAGAGAGAGAGAGAGAGAGAGAGAGAGAGAAGAAAGAAAGAAAGAGAAAGAGAAAGAGAGAGAGAGAGTGCACATATGATGATCACTGTACAAATAGCCCTTCTGCTATGCTGTAGAGATATTATAATCTTATGTTGTGGAAAGATGAGTGTTTTTTAAACAAAACTGTCAGTTGCTAGATGCAGTGCATGAAGTCCCTCACTAAATAGGAAAGGTACACACTGTTAAATTCTTAGAAGACATTCTTAATTGAAAAAGTTAAACTTGTAATTCACCTTTCTAGGAGAGCAGCCATCATCACTTACTCCATCATCCAGCAAAGAATTGAGTAGCTACGTCAATGAGTTGTACTCTGAGCAATGAGCAATCAAATATGTCATCCTCATTAGTTTGAAATACTCCCTACAAATTATCATTTCTCTAAATTTTCTGAGGCAGCAATCAGTCCTATTAGACTAACTGTCCTTCACCTTGTAAACAAAATGAGAATAAAAGGACACAGGATTAAGAAAAATGGTGACTAGGATTTCAACCTATGAAAATATATAGCTCTATCTGGCAACTACAAATCATAGTTCAGGGCAAGCCATCAGAAAGCCTGTTTTATTCTTTTGTATACAATAGATTCCATTTTTCTTCACTAAGCATAAATCAAAAAGTTCTATCAGGAAAATAATAGATGGTCACAAGGGAAAAGTACATCATTTGATCAGTTTGGGACAAAAAATATAAGATGAGAAGAGCGGTCTGAGTGTAAATCATGTAATTCACTCTCTTTAAAACTGTTCTCTCCCAGGGAAGAGGAGAAGGAGGGGTAATTGTGGTTAGTATGCAAAATGAATTAAAAAAAAACAAAACAATAAAAAGTTCTCTCCCAACACTTTTGTTTGAAGAGTATTTCTATTTCTTAATCCCTATTGCTGTAGAACGCCTTCCCAAGAATGAGTGACAACAACGTTCGACCAACTGCATGTGACACCGGAAACAATGTTTTACACTTGATATAAATTTGCTTCCTAGAGAAAGGTTGACAAAGGCAAGCAAGTCCCTGAGAATTTCTTGACAAAAAGAAGCAACTGTACCCAAAACAATTGAAACGATTATGTCGACTACCCAAGTAATCGGTTTTCCTTCAATATCTTGTCATTTCTCGGCACAGCACGAGATGAAGAAAGGAAGCAGTGTCTTGAAGAATGAAGTGTGGAAACCTACTGTGGAGGGGACCTGAAAGGAACTAAATATATTTGTGGCAGAATTAATTCCAACACCCAGGAGGAAGCTGCTAATGCGTTAGAGTGAGCTGTCAAGTGAAACGGGAGATTTTTTCCATGCATTTTCTAATGAGTTTTAATACACCCCCAGTATTTATTTTAAGACAGTCTGCTTGTCAAGGTGGAAACTCCTGCTCTCATTTTCAGATAATTGACTAGTTGGAAAAAAATAGCTTTACTCCATTTCAAAATATTAATAAAATAGTCCACTTCAAATACAATTCCCTTTATCCTAAAGGCACCTCATTAATTTATTTTTAAAGAGGACTAAAATAAGGGAGCCCAGTGCAAGATGGCGGTGCTAATAGACCTTTTGCTTTCATTCTCATGCACTACTCATAGTGTCTGTTGTTCTATAATTCAAATATCAGATGTTTCAAAGTATAAGAGCATCACAGTCAGTCAGACTTCTGTCGGTTCATATGTTACATGCCTATGACCTTTAACACTTGACATCAGCTCAGTGTTGGTAAAATCTTCTCTGTTGTTGATGATTTTACATAAGTTTGTAAAAAGTTTGTTTTTGGATTGTTAAAGATAAAATTCAGGAAAATATGTATCCTGACTTAGAGCAAATTTAATTTAAATCAAATCCTCTAAAATAATCTAAATTATTAGTTAAGGGATCCAATGTAATTTAATTTCCATCAAAAATTAATGTTATTAATATATGTTTATATGCATTTCTCTGACTCACTGTCATATTAGGTTACTGTAGAAGGCAAAAACAAATGTTTTAAAGTATTTGCTAATTAACATTTTGACCTATAAGAAAATTCAAAAGTATTAACTGATTGTATAGTGCTATATTCAATTGTAGCTTACAGCTGAAAATATATTGAGAATTTAAATAAGATGAACAAGAAATTTTCATATATCATTTTATTCAGTTTTCACATGTTTATTTACCAAATACAAATGTTAAATTTCTCTGCTCTGTGTCTACTAATGATGTTTCAATTTGAATGTAAACAGTCCATTAGTATCTAATCAATTTAGAGCAATTTAAAAATGATTATTATGCTTAAATAATACCTATGAATTCATGGTATTATTCATCTAAATCAGATCAATTTTAAAATACTTCTATAATCAAAATCTTTCTAATTATTGCTATGCATGAAATATTTCTGAAATTCCATCTCCTAGTAACTCTTGTTAATTTCTACATTTAAAAGCCTGCAAGTTCAAAAATTGAGAGAATATAAAAGAATGCACCCTGGTGTAAATTTTTAAACTTGGAATATTTCTGATTAGATTTCACTCTCATGTTAACTAAATATGTCAGAATATACACCATAAACTAAAAGCCCTTTTAAAATAACCAATAGCTTTTAAATTAAAAAAATATTAAAAGTTGATATATTAGTCTTTCTACTTCATATTATATGAAATGATTTTAGTAAATAAAAAATTTAAAGTAAAAATAAAAATTCTAAATCTCAAAAAACTGTTAAAATATGAATATATGCAATTTTATAAAAGATGATGTTGTAAACGGCTGTGGATATTATTAACACATGAATATTGATGAAAAAAGCATTACTCAGATTATTTTAAATTGTCTTGCATTTGCTTATTATTTAATTGAAGCCTGATCAATTTCACACTAGTCATTTCATTTAACTTTCAAGTGTCAGAACTCTTTTGAAAAATGTTCAATACCTATATTTGCAGGTAAATTTCTCATGAAAGTATTTCTTTGACTTTATACCCACAGAAAAGTCTATTTTTACACCTAAGGCTAAGGGTACACTTCTAAAGCGGGGCTAGAAAGATTGCAAGAGCCAGAGTGTGCTGTGAGATTCTATCTTTTAGCAAAATCTCATCAATATAACTGCATAAACATGAGCTGAACATCCAGACCAATAACAAACATACAAATGTCCTTGTGGGAATGACTGAGGCCTCAACCCTACACAAAGAAGTAGAGGCAACTAAGAAATATTTGGAATAGGATACAAAGTAACCCCAAGGAATAAAATGTCCATTAGTTATCTAATAACAAATTGTCACTCCTGAAAAAACATGCATACAAGTAAGGTTATACAGGTTAAGCAGAAGGTATTTGAGGAATATATATATATATATATATATATATATATATATATATATATATATTATATAGTATGTAACAACATTTACAGAAAATACAGGCCATGAATATTAATGAGAGAAATGAGGTGTATAAAGGGGGTATAGGGAAGGGAAGGGATGATACTATAATCTTAAAAATAAAAAAGCAGGTAGGGGAGGAGGGGTGGGGGATAAGGATAGGGAGAGGGAGAAGGGATTGATATGTGAAACAAACTTGTTCCTAATTTGAACTAATAAAAAAATCAAAAACTAAAAAGAAAAAAGAAAAGAAAAAATTCAAGTGTTTTGGAAGACACACAAATTCTGACACTTCTGCAATGAAAGGAAAGAGCTTCATGACACCTATTTATTCTCAACCTGATAGAATCTGGGTGAGGGTCCTGCACAGGCTAGGGATGTTGAGTTATTTCACTAGAGAAGGCTATAGTGAGAATAAGCTGGTATAGGACACCTGCTTTATTCCTCTTGGTAATTTAGCCAAAATGTAGCAGATTATTGTGTGTGTTTATTTGTAAGCAAACAAACATATCTTGTCCAATATTGAACACTGAAGTAAGAACAGTCAATTATAGACAATGTAACACATGCTAATGACAGCGTAACTGCAAATGATGAAATTCTATTCAATCTTAGAAATCTGGTTCAATATTTAAATAGTAACTCTAGTCAAACTTTACATTGGTAGAATGCTTTCATATGGTCAGCAATTTTAATTTTGTATAGGACTGAACCTTGCATAAATATTTGTTTAAAAGTGAAGGCTATGTACCACCATGTGGACCAAGTGCAAAATAGCAAAGTTCTTCAGGAAGTGGTGACTTTCCTACCAATGACTATCCTTAAATGACTGTCTCTGTTGTAGCATAGTTCATTTTTTCACTGCAAATTTGGTATTTGGATTTTACCAAATAATTCTTTGGAGTTGGTGAGTGAATGTGTTTGTGCATAATTAGTATACTCATATAAGTTGTTGACAGTGTTTGGATTTCATCTGGTTATGAAATCTGTCGATATATTCTGTTCATTTATAACATTACCCAATAAGGAATTTCAGAAACTGTCTGTATCAGAGTGTTTCAACCACAGTTGCAAATTATAACTACATAGTGTTTTTGAAAACCTGATGTCTGAAAAATACCCTAGACCAATTTATTATGAAACTTTCCAAATATCAACTTGGCGGATTGTCTTTAAAAATTGTGAAGGTGATAACATGAAGCCAGTATTTAAAACTAAACAACTAAGCATTGTACTTACTTAGCTTAGAAACACAGAAATCTATAAATTATGAAAAAAAATCACATCAAGTGAATATACTCAGCTTATACAACACATTGAATAATATTTTTTATGCTCCTAAAGGCTATGAAGTGCATTAGTAATGTTGTGATATATATATATAACAGTGATATATATGTAAACAGTGAAGTCTAAGGAACTCAAAGCAATGTTAATAATTACATTTTCTTGCGATTTTACAATTTCAGTTACCAAAATTGGAAAGTACTAAAAATAATCAATCATTAAGTATATCTCTCATATACTCCTACACAACAGCATGTACCACAAATGTTATCTCAATTAATTACCATAACATTTCTGTGCAGCCATTAGAGGAAAATGTACTCTAAGTTTTGTTGTGTGTGTGTGTGTGTGTGTGTGTGTGTGTGTGTAAGTGGCAGGATTGAATATTATGTCTAGGTCTGCCAGTATCTGAAAGTCATAACTTTAAATCTTTATCTTTCTATATCTGTGAAACACTATCAAAATATATTGTTGAAATTAAGTATGAAGAAAACATTCATTTTGAATATTACTCTTAGTAGTTATAAATGAAAATAGAAAATGTGGTTTGCATAAGACTGTCCCCCATATACTCACATATTTGGACACTTGGTCCCCAGTTGCTGGTTAGGAGGTTGGGGGTGTGCCCTTGCAGCAAGTATGACCCTGGAGGTAGGCTTGGAGATCTTAATGACTCATGCCATTTCCAGTTTGTTGTCTCTTTGGGCTGTGGCTTAAGAATGACAGACCCCAGCTTTATGCTGTGTACCAGCTGCCTTCTGCCATGCTGTCCCTGTCATTATAATATTAATCTTCTGAAACCTTGGGCACAATGAACTCTTTCTTTTATAGGTTGCCTTGGCCATGAAGTTTTTATTTATAGCAACAGAAACAATAAAATTCAGTAGATATGATCTAATTCAAACTATCCCCATCTTTAAAAACCAAGAATCTGAGACACATTCTAATGTACCCAAAATTTGGTTAATTACTCATGTATGGGGAGTATTGACTGGAGACTATGAAACACCTTTCCTCCAAACACTCCAAGATTTCTGTGGTCTCATTGTGTCTCCCTTCCTTTGTAACGAATCAGTACCGCATTTGATGAACAGATTACCCTACTTAAAAAGGTAACTTGAAAAGGTGAAGGCTTCATAGGATTTGTAGGAGAGATGATGTTAGATAAATACTCAGGAACTATCACTAGAGAAATAACTAATTTTCTCAAAAAATTTCACCTTAGAATTTTGATTGGCAGGACTATATTTTATAATCACACAGAAAATTAGGACCCCCTTCTGATCTTTTGCTACTGAAAAAAAAAAAGTATTTGATTGCAAAGAAGTCCACAAGAAAGCTAAGTATGCAAATCCTAGAGAGTGACAGTTTCACATCTGTCATGTTTAAGTGCTATATAGAGCTCCAGGTAATACACCACCCAATCCAATAGCTTTATGGGAACAGAGAGGAAAGTGCCCAGGTAGCAGGCATTCAGAGAATAACAGAAGCACACAAAGAACTGTGGACTATGGAAATCCCATTGCTAAATACAAAAGCATACCAGCCCTGTGTGAATTAAAATTCATTAAAATTTTCTCTAGCCTAGGAAAATACAACTATCAGTAGGATTCAAATGCGTATCTGCAGTACATGAAGTGATACCCTTCTGTCACAGTGGACACAGCATGCTATGGGGCAAATAACTCAGGACATACATCAGATTCTTAAAATCTGTTATTAAAGCTCAATAATGGACATACTGGCAAAATATGCATATAAAATATGTAAGAGGAGCCTCAGTTGAATTTGAAATGAAAGCACTTAGTGCATGCGAGCTTTTAATAAATCCTACTTGATGAAACCCACTTTCTAATAATGTGGATGGTAGTGTGGAAGAAGTAAGGCATGCATGCAATTTGATTTTATTAACTTGATATGTCTGAAAACGGATTTTTCATGAGTTAGAAAAGAAAGTTTCCAAGAGCTTAACAGGCATGCCACATGAACAGTCCTGTGTCCTTGATCCATGTGCATTGATTAAGGCCAACAGCATATTGTCACATTAGTTTTTATAGTTCTGGGAACAGTCAATTGAACTCTCAGTTTTAAGAGTATATAGTCCTTTTTCATTTAGAGGAATCTGCTTGCTTTCAAGTTCGTTATTTCAAGTTGAAATGCAGTGACTGAAAATGAACAGAGTAATTGCCCTATGGAGTCATGGCAGAGGTAGGGTGACAGGCCCCATCAAACTCAGTAGGTTAAAACACTTTCAGTGCATTAGGGACAAAATGAAAACCCTCTCAGCACTTGGTATTAAGTACATTAAACATTCTTTTTATGGGCCCCTTCCAGTGTTTGCTGAGGTATTTGTAATCATTGTTCGGAACAGCGAAGCCTCTCAGATACTTAGCAAATATTTCTTTCTCACCATCTGAATAGACTTGAGGCTATTTATTCAAGCACATGAAGCATCACAAAGAAGAGCATGTTTTTGTGTTTTTAAGCAAGTGTTATTTCATCACTTGTTCTTATACATGCTTCCCCAGTCAAAATCCACATCTGTGTACTTGATTGTCAAATATCATGAGAGTTCTTCTGGCCGGTTTTAACCAATAATCTTCAAGGATTTCCAAACATGACTTAGGAACAAAAGATCATATTTCTCTTTTTTTTTCATATAACACCAGCCAGTTCTAATAACTTCGTAACTGGTTATACTAAGTCCAGGATTGCCACCCTTTTATTCCCTGTTACATAATTCATAAGATTAACCTGCTTAACGATAATACTCTGGCTCGCCTTCCCAATGCCCTTGCTTATCCCTTGCTGCCGGTAGGATTAAGTACAAAATGTCTAAGCTTTAAAACCATATCCTACATCCTCCAGACATATCTTGAGAATTATTTCTCAGTTTGTTGAAGTCACAATGTACTATAGGCCTTATGTTTTCCTCTTCCATCTCCTGAAACCATTCCTTATTATTAGAAGGTTTCTTGTATCTTTGCCCATTCAAATATTAGACACTGAATCTTGCCAATTTCAAATGCCAGCTTCCCATTATCTACCCATAACAATTGTCCTGATCTCCAGTTTGATAATTTGTCAATCCTTCAGGGCATAATTCCCAGTGTTTTTTGTAGAGTCAAGATTCACATAACCCTGGCTGACCTCTTATCTCTTGGTAATGGAAGATGATCCTGAATTCCTGGTCCTCCTAACTCCATCTTCCAGGGCTTGAATGCTGCACTACCCACCCAGCCATTGTTTCTAATTAAAGTTCATGATATTTCCCTTACATGTACATGGATCTTGCTAATATTGATGTAAAATAAACAAAAGTATACCTCTTACGATTGATGGCAAGCGTGGTATCAAGACAAAGCATTTTGAAATTACTTAGCTCTTTTAACAGAAAAAATATCACAGAAGGTTCACTGCAATCATAAGGACTACAGGAATCTGTTCTGTTAAAATAAGAAATTCAATTAACTAAAAACATTTCCATCTGAACAGAGACCTTAGAATTTGATTGGCTGTACCGACTCAACATGAGGGTGGCAGCCATTCCAGATGGTAAAGACATATTTATAAAAAAGTTTTACATAGTCAGAGAACTTCAGTGTAAGGAAGGACATTTCAGTTCATAGACTTTAAGCCAATATTTGAATCACTTCTTTTTCAAACAATTAAATGATCTCAAACTACTCTGAGTTATCTCCTCACACTAGAAACTTCCACTTATAAAACTCCTTTTCATTTGAGGAACGGATATGATTTCCATATATTGTTTTTCTTTGTAAGCTGTGCTGACATTCATTTCCCCAATATCATTCTATATGTTATTAAATCACTTGCATTTTCCATAATAGTATTCTAAGATTTGAAGACTTTTTTTGTTCTTTACCAGCCTTATTGTGTTACTGAACATTTTCAATTCTAGCTAATTTTTCACATTCCCTTTGTTCAAATTCTGGAAAGTGTTTTTTTTTTTTTTTTTAGTTCACCAAAATTATATTTCAAAGTATTCAGACAGCAGATGTGCATCAGAGGGAACTAAACAGAAAGAAGTGTGACTCAATTTGGTGAAAAGATATCACATGCCCATTCATCTTTTGTTGCTATTACATTTTTATTGTCTTATGGTAAAGTCAACTATCTTCATATAATAATCTAAAATTTGGGCTTTAGCTCTAAAATTTATCATGATTTATATGGAATGACTTATTTTCACAACACTGACAAATAATTATTGTACATTAGTCGTGGTTAACTGTTAGTGCTATTTCACTGGAAAATGCTTCCCACTAGAGTTGATCTTCAGGATTGTAAAACAGGAAATATTTTTCCTTCACAAGGAGCCAGTCCTTTCACACTAAGCAAAGTTTCTTTTTTCCTTTTACTTTTCAGAGCCAAACAAGCTATTCTCAGTGGTGCCAAGGACACTTACTGTAGATATTTAGTGAAATTAGAACAAACAAGAAAAATTGTCACCACTTATAATACAGCACTAATTCATTTTTCATGTCTGAAAAAAATGTAATTATATGGTTTCAGTAATATAAAAGATATTGCTGTATATACTTAACATAAACATTTTGCAAATCTAAACTAATTGAAATACATGGTTAAAAGTAGAATGGCATTTAAATTACAAGTTATGTGAATTAGGAATTCAAGAAAACGATTGAAAAATCCATATTTGTTTACTTCAAGGGCAAAAATGCTTTATATAAAAATTCTTCTTTGTTGTTTCAAGTTATGAATTGATTTCCAATTGGAATAAAGTAGCATTGAGTTGAAACAACATTCTATAAAATTAGTACTCTGGTTAGTTGGCCACTGAATACCAGAAATGTGGTATATTTTAAAGAAAGTATGAGCCTGAGTAGCTAATATCAACAATCTTCCCCAGTAGAGTTTGGGAATTATCCAATTTAATTTTCTAAGGCAAATATGTACAGAACACCTGTATAGAATCTACACTAGGCTGTTATTTTGAAATAGAATAAGAATTTAGATTAGTGGCAAAACCTGATTTAAATCATTGTTGAACTATGAGGAATAGTTGGGAGCAGGACACGTGCTGTAGCCCCTTCCATGTTATGAAGATTTCAATTCGTGTGTAGGCTTATTATAATCTGAGCAGGAGGAATCTTTTCAATCTTATTGAATCTAAAATAAGTTCTGAAAGTGGAATGTAGTTGTATATATCTATTTTTATTGGCATATGATTTGCTCAAGGGGAAATTAGAGTTATCAGAGTGTTCCTTACCTTGTGCTTAGTGTCATATTCTCAGCATGGAGAATGCTGGGCAGCTGTACTCTAATTCTAGATTCAATTTATCTATCCCAATCACATTCAGATTTCTAGAAAACTTAGGCTACCCAATTCAATTTTATATTGTCATGGAGAGTAGATGGTACAATTAGAGCAAAACAAAAACAAAAATCTTCATTGAAATATTTCAAGAAGTTTATACTCCATCTCTCTCATAGAAATAATATGTCCTTGCTTCTCCCATCTTGAACCACCTTCTTTCTTATCTTTTTTTAAAGATGAGATCAAATTAAAGCAAATACTTAGGAATATGAGAAAGAGAAACCATCATTGAAAAAATATTGAAGTTTTTCTCAGGAAGAAATAGGATTCATGTGGAAAGATGTGTACGACACAGACATCTATTGTGAGCTCTAGGGAGGTATAAGTTATATGTCTATAGATATTTCAAGAATCTCATGGCAGTCATGCGGATAAGAGTAGCCTTTGTAATGTGTGGTGGAAACAACAGTAAATTTCCCTTCCATAACATGAAGTTTAAGGACCTCCTTCCTTTATATATCCTTTCGAGATAGTTTTCACCCTGTTTAAAAAAGAAAGATTTCTCTAGAATACTTTTCCTCCATTTTTTATTTAAATTAGAAACAAGATTGTTTTACATGTCAATCCCACCTCTCTCTCCCTCCCCTCTGCCCTTGCCTCCACTAACACCCTACCTATCCCATAAATATTTTCATATTTTAAAATAAGAATAGAGTAATAGTAGGGCTTTATTTCATCCAAGTTACCTAAGTACATATGCCCAGAGATAAACATTTAATATAATTGGAAGCTACAATTATATGGGGGAAACCTTTGTTTTGACACATATCACTGAAGAATCTCAATAAGCATATTCAATAAAATGCCTCTAGCCATAGTGAAAAGAGAAAATAGGGGTGGTGGAGATTAACATGTGTTATGATTTAATTTTCCAAATCATATTTAGCATCGCATAATGGCCTTAATTTGATACACAGAAGGTCTTGCACAAAGTTTCTGAATGTCAGGGCATCTCAAGTGACAGATGAAAGCAGTACTCAAGCCATTTTGAATTCCAGAAGTCTGGCAAGTCTCCATATAAGTCTTGGAAATGATTGTTGCTTTAAGCATAATGTGAACAGCCTAGCAAGCTTTTCGACATGCCTGGAGTAAGTTTCTGAGAATCCTTGTGTGTTCCATGTACCACATCTAAACACATACAAGAAAGAAGCAAACCTTTGTCACCCCATACACGTGTACCTACAAAAAAGCCCAGCGAATTCAAAGCCCCTCCTCAGTTAGCCCCTCTATAATAGAGCTTGAACTAGGGAAATGTCCAGCGATCTACAAGGTTGACCCCATCTAACAATCTAAGCAATAGTTGAGAGGCTACCTTTAATGCCCTTCTCCAATAATGAGATTGATGACTACCTTATATGCCATACTAGAGCCTTCATCCAATAGTTGATGGAAGCAGAAGAAGATACCCACAGCTAAACTCTGAGCCGAACCCCTGTAATCCAATTGCAGACAAGGAGGAGTGATGAGTAAAGGGGTCAAGACTAGCTTGGAGAAACCCACAAAAGCAGCTGACCTGAACAAGGGGTTTCTCATAGACCCCAGCTGAGAAACCAACATAGGACTGTTCCATTTCCCCTGAATGAGGAAGTCAGTTTGGAGGTATGGTTGATCTATGGGGCCTCTGGTAGTGAATCAGTATTTATTCCTAGTACAGCCCATCCCACATAGAGGGATGCTCTCTCAGCCTAGATACACAGAGAAGGGTCTAGGTCCTGCTTCAAATGATATGAAAATTTTTGAGATTCCCCCATGGAAGGACTCACCCTCCCTAGGGATCAGAAAAGGGATGGGATAGGAGGTCGCTGGTGGGCAAGAGAGGAGGGGAGGGAGAGGGAACTGTGATTGACATGTAAAACAATCTTTTTTTCTAATTTAAATGAAAACATTTTACTTAAAAATAAATTAAATACCATAATTTTCACAAGCCTCTTATAATAATATTTATTTTTAAACTAATTACTTTTAAAATATATAATCAATTACAGTATAAGATTCAGAGGCTTTGCTGTAATGTAAAAGAAATATAAAATGAAATGAAAATTTGAAGCCCCTACTATATTCTGGAAGTTCTATACATCTTCTATATAAATTATTTATTTAACCTTAGAGAGTGTATTTAAAGTAATTTGAATTCAATACTTCATTTTCATTTAATGAAAATAAATCTATTGAACTTGATCCAGTATATGTTGCTGTCAAATATCCAGCATTTCAAAACTGTGGTTTCTGATTATGATAATACATGAGGACCCACTCTACTGTTGAAGACAGATTATAAAGTAGCATGTTGCAATACATGTTTATAATACACATTGGAAACTGATGACATTTTTCTCACTTTCGGATGAGATTTTTAAAATAGAAGAAGATACTAGGTTGAGATGTTAAGGTGGAAAAGAAAAATTATGCTACGAAACACACACTCTAATTGCATCTTTTGGAGATGCATGAATACAAAGCTCATCATAAATCACTGAAAATTGTGCTACCAAAAAGTTGGATGGGAAATTAATTATCTAGCTCACTTTCACCATATCATTACTGTTCGGGAACAACTGAACACCACATCGTCAAGGTGTTAATATGTATTTTTAAAAGCCGTTTTCTCAGTTCTAAATATAGATTCTATATAGACTATCAAAGAACACACTCTGATCACAAGGAAGCCAACACAGCAAAGCATCAAAATGGAGCCTGTGTACTTTTGATCACTATTATCACTTCTTACATGATTATTGAAAGAATAGTTTACACTCAACAAGTTACTCTTTCCCCTTCAGACTCTGGGATGCTGATTTGTGGCCCCAGCTTCATAGAAAGTATTACTTCTAAGGTCTGGGCTAAGATATTTTAATGCTAAATTCAGTAAGTTATGTACCCATTGTCCTCATCAGAATGATTAATCATAATACCCAAAATTGGCCATTTCCTTTCCTTCAAAACTGATTTTACTCCATCCATTCATTCTCACTAAGACCATATGGATTCTTCCATTCCTCTCCCAATATCCTTAAGAGCTCTGTACTTCAAACTCAGAGTCACTTTTCTTGTCTTTTGTCCCTGAAAACTCCCCCTTACTGATATTCTTTAATCATGGCTGAATCTGAATATCTCTTTGTTTCATAGATCACACTTTGGGACACATTTCTGGCCAGCTCAGCTACCTAAAATACAACTCATTATCTTGCTATGGAACCTTACACGATGCCCAAATGGCTGCTGCTTCCCAGTTCCACATTTAAGTCCTCACAATTATATACCCTACAATTTCTGAAGAACACTTATGGTTTTCTGACCCATACTTACTACAATTGTCCAAATTCATGTCTTTACAGGTTGTGATGTAACTCACTGGCAGAGGGCCTACATAACTTACTTCCTCAGTCACAAATTTTAACTGTACCATCAGTTAAACTGATTTACTTCCTGAAACTTTATTTTCACTAATTTTTTATATTTACTCTCTGGATAATATTTCTTTACTTCAGTGATGATAATTTTACCTTCTCTCCTATAGAACAAACCTTTTACAATGAAATTAAAGCTCTGAGAAATTTGGCACTACTGAGTTTCATAATCCATTTGAATTGCATACCTAGGAAGCTTATCACACATATTTCCACTCATAAAAATCTACCATAAAATACTTATGAGACTCATATGCTATGCTTCGAACTGTTTATGTACTCATAGGGAAATAGAAATAAAAATCCATTTGTTTCCAGAAACACTCAACTCATCGTCTAAGAAACTCAGACTTGGCATGTGAAACTCTGAGACTGTACAGAGAATCTGTAATCTAAGTGTACATATTACAAATAAAAAGGAAGATTTGGAACTATACATTACATCTCTTAGATTGTCCCTATATGTCTGTAATAATATTTCCAATCCCTTTTCCCGCCAACTCTGATTCATCTTTTGAATCACACTCAAATTCTTCAAACTGCATGAACCAAATCCTCTTACAGCATCATCTCTTTCCTCATTAGTGAATTAAAACCTGTGTCTCTATGCATTCTTAAGAACTTCACATATTAATTCTAAGCTATTTTGCAGAATTATGTGTCATATTTTTGATAATACAAAGATGATAATGACTGACTTAATGTAAGCTAGTTTATAATAATGGGATACAGTAATTCCAATAAACTGTTACAGAAAATATTTTAGATTGTCTGGCAAGTTCCTGAGTCTTGTTTTCTACTTAGAATAGTCAGAAGAATGTTAGCTGTAAAAAAAAATGTATGTAAAGTAAATATGTACTTTGGATAAAACACTAGTGTTATTTCTAAATGTGAGTTTATTTTCAGTAAGTTGTATTGTTTCAAATTGTTTTCCTTTCCCATCAAAATTCTTATTTTTCATTTCTGTTTCTTAAATCTGTATCCATGGACGGTTGGGGGGATGTATACATGTCTATGTTAATTTTGAGATCATCATTGGCAAATTCATGCATGGACATTTAGAATATGTCATAGATTTTCATGAAAAGCTTCAATATAAAAGGACCACAATTATCAATGCCATCCCTAGGATTGAGTTGCAGTTTCTGTTTCATTACAAAGGACACATAGAAAGATCTCCTCCTGGGAACAGTGTCCTTTGCCTGAATGGTATATTAAAATCTGATAGTTTACTAGAACAAAACTGTGATGAAGGAGGGTTCAGATAACACATCTTCATCACAACAGAGCAAATTCAATCAGTGCCTTTGTTGACATACAAAGAAAGAGACCTGTACACAAGAGTAATAAAACAGAAATTAAATGGACTTCCTTGGATGAAGACTATGATATACAAAAACACAAAAAGTGGAATTTTAATTGTTGCTTATCCTGTTGTTCATTAGAAATCTCCAATAAAGTTAATTTATTTGACTCTATACTATAAAAAGAATTTTTGCAGAGCACTACTCTTTTTGTCCTCAGCTACACTAGGCTCTTCTTCATACTTAAAAAATGTTACATTTTATGTCATGGACAAATTAGTGAGGTTCAGACATCATAAGGAAATTACATTTAACCACTATTTATGACACTATTAAAATAGTTATATAATACTTCCAAAACATTTTAGAGGATTACCTTACTCAAGAGAACTACCATAGCTAAAATACAATAACAAAAGTTCTGGATTAATTTAATATTTCTTGAAAAATCATGACAGACAGTTAAAGGGCAATCATTAAATTAATTTAAATATAATTAGATCTCTCAGGAATGAGATTTCTAAAAAATTGCTTTTTTAGTTTACTAATTCATGCATAAACTACCATTTATGATTAGCACACAGATAATACTCTTTTAATTAACTTAACCACCTATCCTGGCTTCTTCTTTCCTTCTACCCTTTAATCTTTAGGGACACTCAACAAGAAAAAGACAGTATCATATACTCTTTAGATGATTATATAAAATGATGCTGAATAGACCAATACTAAAATTTCACAAGAGAGTATAGACATGTGTGCCTTATTTAAAGTATATGAGCATTTTTCCAGAATATAATTTTAAAGAGAAAACTTTCACAATCCATGAAACTAAAAGCATATCTTCTTGCATCTAATGAGAACTAGACATTTATCAACACATACCGTAAGTAAAGTACCTCTGAAATATGTAATTAATTCTGTCACCTTATTTTTGATATGCATTCATGAAAATAATGTCTATGCAACCTCTCTACATATGTATGCATTTATTTATAAAATATACATATATACTACCTTATTAATCAGGATCACTTTAATGTAAATTATAATCTCATTTGAATTTTGATATGGTTAAGATAAATAAAATAGGAACCCTGATTCTTTTTCACAGCAGAACAGATTGCCGGTCCACAGCCTACACTGCAGAATATCACATGCATATATCAAGAAGCAAGGAAACAGAGTCGGAAATGTGTGTGTGTGTACTCAAGCTAGAGAAAAACCTGGTCCTATGTTCTATAAGTAGGGAATTTTGATTCCTTTTTTTTTAATTTGTTCAATAATGTAACAAATATCTATCATAAAATTGCTCGGTTATATCTTCAATCATGTGTTCCTATGACTTAAGACAAGCAATACTCATCCCATGTAAATAACATACCCAGCTATGATATTTCCGCTAGTGTACCACAAGTAAAATTAATTTAATTGAAGCCATTCATGAAAATACATAAATAAAAGACACAAGAAATAATAAAGAGTTTAAGGATCAGCCATAAATAATTCACTTTGGCAATGACAGAGATATGGCTATGTGGAATTTTTAAGAATTAATTTTATTCATAGCATAGAGAAAAGGTGGCATTTCATACAGTGCCCAGTTTTGTATGCACTAACAGATTAATGAAGCAAAGGACATTCTTTGTATGGGTCCACTTTTGAAAGACTTAGAAACATATCAGTTTGAAAGATTACCTTTTTATGCAGATTCATTCACTAGCTGGATTTCCTTTCACAAATTAGCGATACTAAAACTTGTGATTGTTTTTTAAATGGGATATTCTTAACATTGATGCCAAGTATCTTCCTAGGAATTTCAGATTATCTTGGCAACTGCCTCTCTTGGAACCATCCCTGTCTGCTTGGTAATTCTTTCCTAAAAGGTAAAATAGTATGTAATATCAAGCCCAGAAAAGATTTGGCAGAAAGTATAAAAAAAAGAAAAATATCTTCGATTGAAAATATCCTCACCATGAAGAGGTCACAATTTTAGAAAGTGGATCTGCCAACCTCTGTAATTTTTTCTGGAATGTATCCCTTCATAATAGGGAAATGACAGATTCTTCCAACGAACTTGAAATCCTTTGCCAAAGCTAGTCTCATTGTTCAGTTTCCTAATAGTTCATGGTCAAAGAGAGAGCCCTAATTTTATTAGGGGTTGCTTTATAATTCTCATGTCCCAGTGGCATTCCTTTGGTGATTAATTGCATTTATCTCTGGATAGACCTCTATATTCCGCTGAATTTTAGCCAGATACTACTAGGAGGAAACAGCACTGTCCTCATCTCTATGGAATAAAGAAAGCTTTGGATCTGTTCACCTTGGGTTAAAGGTACATAATATTTTGCAGAATGAGATGGATGAGCAGAGCTGTCAGTCAACAAGAGAGTAAGATGGAATAAGATAGTGAATGAGACAGAAGCTTGACCATGCTCTGATCATGAGTGTTTAAGGTAAATTGGGCAAAATTATGAACTGCTGTGTGTTTGCTTGATTAAGGCTTCTCTAAACAGAATGGTTTAGAAGCTGAGGTATATAAGATGCCAAAAACGTGGGAAGAAAATATTCTTCCCATTTGTAGATGGAACCAGGACAGTTTATGTCCTCAAAGTATTAATAGTTTAGTAATATTTTTAAGTAACTCAAACATATAATGCACACATGTAATAAATAAAATATTTTTAAAAGTATAAGGTAAACTTGAGTGGGATAATAATGGCTTGAGGTGAACTAACTAACTACATTGCCCCTGAAATTGCCTCAGGGACACCTCTGACCAACAAACTATAGGGTGGAAAACAATCCCTGGAAGGAGCTAATCAGAACTAAGCAAATTTAAAGCATATAGGAGGTGATAATAGATGGGTAATCGAGAGAAAGTCTTTCTCGATCACTCAGAATAGATGTTGCAAGACTCTGCCTATTAGGAGATTTTAGGGTAATTATTTCAAACTTCAAATGATGTGTAGGGAACCTCTGGAAGACTTAAAACCTCAGCAGCAGCTCATCAAAGAGGTAAATGAAATAGATCAGAGAGCAATAAAGACAGAAATATTAAGATCTGCCATCCCCACAACTCACCTCCCCCGACAATTATGTTTTGTACATTTCTTTCTTTCAAGAAAGTATGCTGACATTCAGATAGGAGACTGTTTGCCCACAACAGGTTCCTTACAGTAGTAAGATGTATGTGAAAGAAAGGCAATGGGCATTGTGTCCACGTAAACCCTGTCAGAAATGGAACACATAATACTACTTTCCTTTGACTTTGAGCTCAGCCCTTTGGGATGGTATAAAGGACTTCAGTGGCTCACAATGAGGAAATTAGGTAGTTCATGGAGAATCAATGTGAATTACATATAATTTAATAGAGTAGAAACTCATCCTTGCATGCCATTTTTCTTTGACAAAATAATAACTTGATGAAAATTAAAATGCCATATTGATCCCTGCTAATGTTTCACTTTTAGGAGAATTGCAGTAACAACTAGCACTTTCTTTGAATAGAAGGTGTGGATTTTAGGACCTTTCATTCAGGTTCTTTGAAAAGCTTTATTACATAGAGAGTAGAATGTTATCCCCTGAGTATCTTATAGATTTGGAGGGGGGGAATCTGGATAATACATAAAGTGTTTTAATGAAGGTGGTATATGTTGCA